>NC_044914.1:19633921-20244737 GCF_001633185.2 Quercus lobata
ATTCTCTGTGAAGGGATTGCTTCTTCCTTCTTCCTTGCCCAGTCCCTAGTGAAGTCGCCAAAATGTGAGAGTGCCTTTTTCGTGACACTCAGGCCCAAAGATCCCGGGCCTAAATGAAAAGGATTTGGTGAACCGGGCCTTGACTCACCGCAGCTAACGAGCTGTTTAAGAATCAAGTGGGATGTAGAGGATGCTCCTGACAATATAAAAAAAAAAATGACAAGCAAGGATATCGAAGAGTGCCAAAGATTAACAAGGTAAATTCAAAAGGAAAGAAACAGGATTAGCAAAGCGATAAGAAATTAATGCTGAGGGGATCCTGGGAAATATGAAGCATGGTTCATTAATACATTATCTGTTGGATTACAGAAAGCTCACTAGGACGTGATACAAGGTTCAATCAAGTTCAAAGATTGCAGTCTTGAATGGCTATTTCAGCCTTCAAAAGTTGCAAAGTTTGATTCTCGTTGAATCCGAGTATGTGCAATAGTGGCTTTTACAGGATACCGGGAAGCAATGTTTGTTTTCCCTTAGTATTTTCTCTTCACTCTAGATTTTTCTGATAGTTTTTCTAGAGAATCACTTCTTTCTTGTGTTTCTCTCTCTTTTTTTTCGCTGCCTCTTCTTCACAACCCATCCCCTCCTTTTATAATGGAGTTTTTTGGTCTTCCCGGGGAACCATTGGTTCCCCTGTTTTGCTCTTTTGCAAACAGAGCACGTCTTGTTCCCATCGTCTCGGTAAGTCTCGTTTCCGTTTTTTTCTCATTCTTTCCTTCTTTCAGCTCTGATTCTTTTGAAAGTTCTTGGTTGGCCATCTTCTTTAGGATGTGCTGAGGTATGCCCTTCTCGGCATCCCCATTTCTGGCGTCTTCCACTTTTCCCTTTTCTTTTCCATCTGAGCGGAATCCTGTTCTGCCATTTTTGAAAGTCGTTTGTTATCATTCTTCTTCCCTGTCCTGGTTCTCCGAGGCTTTTTCTGTCTGTGCCATGAGAGGTCGCTCGCGTTCTTTTTGCTTTTGTTTCTTGTTTTCTTCTTCTGTCTTTTTCTATTGAGCTGTCCTAGTCTTCCTTTGTCTTTGTGCCTGAAGGGATCTGCGCCTCTTGAAGGTTCCTGAGGATCCTTGCTTCTTATCCCTTGCCGTGATCCTCTTTTTTTTTTGGATGCTTCTTTGTCTGGGCTTCAGGATCCCCTGGGCTTTTTTATTCCTTCATGGGTTTCCTGCATCTGCTACTTTGGGCTTAGCTTGATTTTTCCTTTTGGGCTTGACTTATCCTTTTGGGCTTGACTTTTTATTCCTTATGCTTCTTTTTCTATGATCCTTTTTAGACCTCAACACTCTCCAAGATTTGATTAAAATACAAAAAGACCATAATTACATCTCTAAAACTTCATCAAATATCAACCAACTAGTCTATTACTTACCAAAATTATATATGGACTAAACATGTAATTTTTCCAAGAGAGGAAACTTAGTAGAAAACACCAAAAATGGCTCCAGCGGAAGCTACAACAACTTCTGCACAAACTGTAACAGCTCAAGTGGAAGCTACAACAGTTTCTGCAGAAGCTGAAACAATTCCAGTGGAAGTTGCAAACAACTTCTGCAGAAGCTGTGACAGCCCCAGCAGAAGCTGCAGAAGCTCCAATAGGTTGACACATGTCCTAAAAATGATGTCATTCGCCCATTAATGCCCAATCCCAGCAGCTGTGGTACCAGAAACAAGAGGATCCCATAAAGATTATCTTACCATCTTTAGCCAAATCATGAATTTAATGCCAAGTATTGTCCTCCAAGCAAGAGATGTCATCAGCCAGTTGTGACAGCTATGATTGATAGTTGTGGCAGCAACTCCATCAGCCTTAAGGTCCCTAGCTTTCTTCTTTTGGCTAAAAAACAAAATCTCTCTAATGAAACTACTTACTTTGTCAAAGACTTTTCCTCATTTGCTATTTTTCCCTTCAACTAAGTTCTGATCTAGTTACATAGCTTGGCTCTATTTAAAGAGGACCAAGCCACACACTAAGGGGTCTCTCTCTCTCTCATATCCCCTCTTTGATCTAGCCCTCTCTCATCCTCAATAAATTTGAAACCTCATTCACCTTGCTGCACATATCTCTAAACTTCCTCATACTTCTCCATCTCCCTTAAAAAGATATCTCTTCTTAGATAACACTATTACATTACACCTATTACACCACAACAACACACACTATCCATCTCTCCCACACTTTAATATTCTGAAACTTCATCATTTTGCTGCCCAAAAGCACGTCTCCATCTCATTCTTTATTTCTCATACAAAATCTCCCTTCTTAGAAAGCAACATAACCCATGACATAACACAAAAAACCACTCCAACAGCAGCTATAATCTCATCTATTTACTAAATTTAGCCTTCATATCATCTATCTCACACTTCCATATATTTTACAAACACATTCCTCACAAAATACCCATACATACTCTTCATATATCTTTAAACTCCATGTCTCACGTAGTATACATATACAAGATCCATGTCCAACAAAGTATCTACATATAATTCCTATACATATGTTTCTTATATGCTTCTTACCATATCTCACAAAATATATATGCTTCTTACCATCTCTACACATCTTAAAACATATCAAACACTCTTCCAAGAACACATTACAAAAGCCCTTTCTCATGGAAGACATATCTAATACTATATATAATAGCAGAAGCCTTTAAGGAGGTGCTGACACGTTAGGAAAAATGCCTATCTAAAAAACTGACACGTATAAATTTTAAACTTGAAAAACCGCACGGTACGTTTGGAGAGATTCCTTTTCAGATAGTAACACACTGATCCAAAAAAAAAAAAAAAAAACGCAAGCCCTTATAAAAAAAACCAGTCGCTTTTCCACAGAACAAGAGAAAAAAAAAAAAAAAAAACCGTATTTCCCGATCAAAATTCAGACTCACTCAGACTAGCGATACTTCGCTGCACTTTCAAACACACAAACCGGATTTGCGTGTTCCAACCTATCAAACAGACGAAAAATAAAACCTCTGTAACAGTGAAAACCTCTGTGACGATGGAAATCTCTGTTTGTTCTCTGCAACAGACGATTTAGAAGCCATCCCGTCTTTGCTCTTCAACAATAAATGATTCAGAAGGTAGGCATTTTCCCCCTTTTTGTTTTCCAATTCAATTGTCGTTTCTAGGGTTTCCAGGGAAAAAATGGGTATAGTCGAAGGTAGGCATTTTTTCCCCCATTTTCCCCTAATTTCTCTTTTTTTTTTTTTTTACAATTTCTTGAATCCTTTTTTGTTCAATTGTAGTATAAGTAGACGAAA
Source organism: Quercus lobata (assembly GCF_001633185.2). NCBI lineage: Eukaryota > Viridiplantae > Streptophyta > Magnoliopsida > Fagales > Fagaceae > Quercus > Quercus lobata. The sequence goes on from NC_044914.1 coordinate 19,637,248, forward strand.
TATAAAACCTCTGCAACAGTGAAAACCTCTGCAACGGTGGAAACCTCTGTTCGGTCTCTGCAACAGACGATGTAGAAACTATCCCAACTCTGCTCTTCAACAACAAACAATTAAGAAGGTAGACATTTTTCCCTCTTTTTTTTTTTTTTTTTCTATTCATTTGCCGTTTCTAGGGTTTCCAGGAAAAAATGGGTATAGTTGATGGTAGGCATTTTTTCCTCCTTTTTCCCTAATTTCTCATTTATTTTTACAATTTCTTGAATCCTGTTTTGTTCGATTGTAGTATTGATTAAATTTAGTTTTAGTTTGGCAGATTTTTGTTTAGATTGTATTTTTTTTTTTTTTAAACTGAATGCTTGGAATATACAATCGCCATTGTTGTTTTCCTTTTTTGATATTTAATTTTATTTTTATTTCTCTATTGAAATATGCCTCTATTGATATTTATTTTCATTTTTCGATTTATTAGAAAGTAGGAACTGCTTTTATTTTTTGTTTACTTATTTGTGTTTGTGTTGTTTGATTTTTGAGATATTTTACTTTGTAATCTTGAGGGTTGTATAACTGCTAATTACAATTTCAAGCCAGTTTTGAATATTTAGTTTGTGGACCTTAGCATAAAGTGTTTCACATATAGTAGTTGTTGGATTTTATAATTCACAAAATTTATCATATGTGCATGCACCCACCATTTGGTGTTAGTTTTTCAGCTTTTATTGAAAATTTAGCTTTGCAACTCAATGAACTGCTCAAATGTATTTTTAAATTGAGATCCATGGAGGAGTGTACCAACTGTAGGTTTCACAACAGTAACTTTTTGTAATACAGTTTCTAAAATTTTGAAACCTACCTAACTTTTAATGGTTTGTTATCTTTTAAACTTAATAATAAATTTATAATTTTTGGGTTTTTTGTTCTCTATTACCTGTTCTGTTATTTGTAAGGGGGGGTGAGAGTGTGGAATTTTGAATATTTGCTTAAGGTTATTTTTTGTTTACTTTGAAGAGTTTGTTAATGACCATATTTATGAGACTGATTCTTTAAGTAACATGCATGGTTTATTTGTAGGTACAATTTTCTTGCAGTTGCATTGTTCATATCTGTTTGGTTCTTTAATTTGTTTCTTCAACTGTTTTTTTAAATATATTATTATATTTAGGGATTCTAATTGTAGTATACTTTTGAAAAAAAAAATTGTTATAAATTTTATTTTTTAAAACCTTTTTGTATAATTGATACCTGCATTTGTAATTAGTGTTTTGCAGAAAAACAGTCTTACACTTCTTTTGTAATAAAGGCATTTTCTTTGTTGTTGGTGTAAAAGCAAAGCCTTTTTGGTTGATGTGCTCATCCAAAAGTATGCATTTATAGGCTTTCAATTACTATTATAAGTGTGATGAAAAATATTAAAATATAGCAAGATGCTAACTTCTGTTTTTTGCTTGACTTTTGTGATTCATTAGATTGATTAGAAAAGCTTTGAGGAATTAAAAAGCTTTTTCGGTTTTTGAAGTGGTGCTTCAGTTATATTTGTGTCTACATAATTTCAAAATCATATAATTATGATACAATTTTGTTTCAATTTTGATAAAGTAATTTAAATTGAAGTATTTCATTGAAGTTGGTATTGTCATTGTAATTCTATCATGTTCTATCACGACTGATAGTTTGTACCCGTTGGATGAACATTTTGTGGGTTTGGATGGTTGTTTATGATGTAATCCATAAGAATTACCCCATACTAGCTTCTTATCTTAGCATTAAAATTTGATTTTCAAATTTTAATTCAGATTTCAAGTTTCAAAGAATACATTTGAATTAATTCTATCTTTACACCAAATTTCATGATTTTAAACATATTTAGCACACTCACTTCTATTCTTGCCTTTGTATTTTTCTTCTTAGTATTTTATTTTACAATTGTTTCTCTTCTGATTTATTGTTTTGATTTACTGGAATGCTTACTATTATTTTTTTTAAATTTTCCTTCTTGATGTTTATTTCAAAATTGTTCTATTAGACTTGGTATCTTTTATTTTTTGTACTGCTCAGGCTATTAGGTTCAGTTTATTGGCAGTGTTTTTAAATATGCAATTGTTGTTGTTGTTGTTAGCTTTACTTATTTTCTTTTTCTTTTCTTTTTTTTCCTTTGATTTGTATATGAACTAAGAAATATGAGTTAGTTTTGAGTGTTTTGGTTGGATTAATTAAACAAACAAATTGATAACTAACGTGTCTTACACACTTTGCAACAATTTTTTTCTTTAAAAAATGATTTTATTAGCCAAATTTCTCTGCTACTTATGAGATTTCAAATGATCCCGCGCATTGCCCGGGTTAAACACTAGTATTTATAATGCTAAAAGCTCTTCTTATGAAAGGCAAAAAATTTATAAAATTAAAAGCCCTTCTTATAGAAGGCAACATCACTCATACTTGATTAAAAACGAAAAGAGCATTACATGGGGAAAATCATTTAAGTGCACGATAAAGAGGATGAACTTAACCAACCTATGCACACAGCTGGACATATTCTCTCTCCTTCTAGTTGCACCCATTTTCCCCCTTCAATCATGAGGTCATAAGTCCACTGTTGTTCTATGGTTGGAGCTGCAAAATATGAAGATAAGTCATTATATTCTTGTCTTCAAATTTATATTATTAAGTATATTTTATTCATTATCATTATACCACTCAACTAAAGCTATTATGCCACTAGACTCATTTTCTCATGTTGCTGAAAGGTTAAGTCCACTGCTGTTCTACGGCTAGAGCTACAAACTATGAAGATAAGTTAATATTTTTTCCATCTTTGAAATTACATCATTAAGTATATGTTAATTCATTATTATTTTACCACTAGATGCAAGTTACTTTAATATTACCTCATTATTTAATGAAACATGATTACACTAATATTTCATTAATGAACATACATATTAATAAATCAATCTACCCACCTTGGACATATATTATTTGGACATGGACCATTGCCGGACATACGTTATTATGTTGAATATGAACCATGAACCGCAACTAGACATGGACTATTGGACTCATCCCATTGTTGGACATTAGACACTTAATTAAACACTTTCTAATATTGGACATCACTTAATAAACATAATGATAATGTATCAACTCACCATTTAATCAAAGCTATCATGCTAAGCATATTATTTATTTATTTCAACCATTATCATGATTCTAAGACTTTGGGTTTTATTTATTTTGCAGGCTTAAAAATACACCACAAGCCATTGGTCTATGCGGCCCATTGTCGAGTTCTGGGTTAACCTCCCCAAAACAAATCTAGGCCTAGTAAAGTCACACCTCCAAAGGCACGTGGCTATACGCAAAAAAAAAACAACCCCTGACAGTGGTGAATTTCCCAATAACCCTTGGCTAGATGGGATCAAACCCTAAAATTAATGTGTTTTAGGCTGGACGTAGCCCACAATGGAAGGTCCCAGAAACAATTTGTATTGTAAGAGGTAATGGCTAGATGGTGTTTTGATAGTGGTTTGCTTAGAATCTTGGCTAGCCAAGGAGGCTACCAAGTGGCTAAATTCTCCCTTTTGAGGTCCGAGTTGGACTCTCTTATCCTTGAGATTGTTTTCTATCCTCTCTTTTTCTCTCATGTTTCACTCCCCAATTCCGGTTCCAACCCCTACTCTGATTTTTCTTTCCCTTTTTATACCCTTCTCTTAGTGGACCCATCATGATATTGGAATATTCCACTTATGCATGGGTCCCTCCACTTGTGGGACCTGAGCGGGTCTCTAAGTCTATATCACTGTTCCTACATGTCTCGTCGTGTGCTAGAAGTGAGACCCAAACTCTGCTATTAAGAAGATTTTCTAGTAACTTGTGTCTGCTGCTGAATCTTGTCCTCAGCTGGCGGATTTTCCCAAAGCACCACTTTATATCCTTGACAAATACAGATCCTCGTCAGCATGCTCATGTCGAGGTGGAGAATTTTTAATTATGCCTTACATAGCCAAGGTGGGTCATATTCAAGCTACCCCCTACAATAGGTTTCTTCCATTTTTTTCATAATGCCACTTTTTCAACCAAAAAAAAAAGTCAATGTATAAAAAACATATCTTTATTTTAAGTTGCTATGCATGAAAGTAAGATTTATAACCAAAATTATGGGGCCCTGTTACATTCAAGGGCGTAAGGCAGTTGCCTACATAGGGGTTTTTTTTTTTTTTTTTTTTTTGGTGACAATTGACAGTATAATCTCATCCTTTTTCACTCCGGAACCACTCGAATCTAGATTCATGAACCCCTCAAGCCTTTAAGGCTTGAAAAAATATCAACTCGCCTAACGTGGATAGAGGTGCAATTGCCTATATAGTTGAGTTCACCTTGATTGTCATCTCCATGGTTCTCTCAAAATCTATATCAACCATTGAAGTACGATTGAAAACTCACCTTTTTTCGATTGATAATGTCCATCATGGATGCTACATCAATATGTCAACCACTCCACCATAAATGACAAGACAAACCACCCATCGGCCCCAAACAACATCCAAAGCATTTTTTCTTTTATATATATATATATATATATATAAAGTAAATAAGTAATTCGAAGGACATGAAAAAACTCAAATAGACACCGAGTCATCGATTCATTTATCCAATGGACCGGAATGATCTAGATTTATCAACTATTTTTATTTTTATTTTAGAAACAGATTAATCAACTATTGATGGCACTGTTATAAATATATATATATATATATATTTTTTTTTTTTTTTTTTGTTACAAGCTGGTTCTTGAAATAGTAGAGACAAGTGAATATAATTAGATCCATGGGTCTTGTATCTCAAAAAACACAGAAGAAGAAGAAGAAGAAGAGATTGATAGGTCCATGAAAATGATGGCCCTACCACATTTATGATTGATAGGTCGAAGTAGGCAAATGGGAAAACCCGCTCTCAAACTTAGGCTTACAGGATTGGGACTTGGGAGCAGTGACTATGCTATTAGCTTGGGCTTGTACCGGCTTGGCTATTTTAGAGCCGAAATATCAGCCACCGTATCCCACACTCTCATAGCTCAGAGTTGGTGAGCATGCCAAAACAACAACTGAACAACACCTCATTTCGAGATTTACGAGATTTTTAACGTATTTCTCTCCAACAATGTTCTACTATTTGTCTATATTAAAAAAATAATAATAATGTTATGCTATCATGAGAACATGAAAAACAAGGGTCCTGTTATTGAGTGCATTTAAGAATATGGCATAGATGAAAATTTTAATGCAATCAATCAACTTTTTCTAAATAGTCAAACTATTTTTGGTCAAAGTTAGTAATTTTTGTTACTTTGCAATAAAGTTGGCCACATATTATTCTCTTAATAGAGCATTATAAAGATACCCATTAAATTAAAAGGGACTCGACTCTCTATAAAAAGATTATAAAAAAAAAAACCAATCCAATTTATTATAAAATTTTGAGGGTGTTTGGTAATATTATTTTAATAATGTTGTTTGTATTTTTTGGATATACGTGTAGATGAAAAAGTATATAAAAATACATATAATATTGTTTAAAAACTGAAATTTGTTGTTCTGCTTACACTACCAACCCCTTAATCTCTTAACAAATTAAAAAAAAACATAAGACACCTTAACAATGCCTTTATCTATTCTATCTACTACGTATTAATTTCCTTCACTCAACAAAGTGTCAAAGTCTGCATTTGTATTTTCTATTCTCACACACACACACACCCAACCCAAGCTCCGAGCCTAGTTAGCCTCCTCCTACATACAAAATACATACACACACAGACACTTTGCACTATTTTCCAAATCCAAACAAAATAGCTTGAGTCCTGAGTGAAAAACTGACTCGTAGATTAGATTCTATCCCAAGTCCCAACTAGTTTTCTCTCTCTTTCTCTCAAACCAAAACGTACAAACAACCACATTTAATACCAATGCCAACGGAGAACTAGCTTTCATCCTCTTCCCAATCAGTCATCTATCACGGGTCACCAAAAAAAAAAAAAAAAAAACACAACATGTTTTGTAACTTTTATTAAGATATTATTTTCTGCTTTCCATAAAAAAGCATTATATATAACGACCACTTCATCTACATGCCCAAGAAAGATATTCCCGTGCTCTTCAAGCACCACAATTTTTCTTTTTATTTTGTCTCAAACTCGATGGCTATGGCCACCACCATTGCAAACAGAGCACCGAAGGTCTCTGTTTTGCTCTGCTTTTCCATATACTCTGCTTTGCTTTCCTTTAGCTGCAGCCGGGTTTTAGGCCAATCATCACCTGTTTTTGCCTGTGATGTTAAGAGCAACTCGAGCCTGGCGAGCTTGGGGTTCTGTAACACGTCTTTGGGTATTGATTCGAGAGTTGGGGACTTGGTGAAGAGGCTGACATTGCAAGAGAAAATTGGGTTCTTGGTGAACAAGGCAGGGAGTGTGAGTAGGCTTGGTATACCACAGTATGAGTGGTGGTCTGAGGCTCTTCATGGAGTCTCTTATGTGGGCCCAGGGACTCGTTTTTCCAATGTGGTACCTGGAGCTACCAGCTTTCCTCAAGTTATTCTCACTGCTGCTACATTCAATACTTCTCTCTTTGAAGCCATTGGAAAGGTAAGAAATTGACTTTTCAAAGGCTTGATGATACCCTTTTTCTGTTTCGTTTTGCTCCTTTCATATTGCCATGTTTTTATGCATTCTCTGATCTTTCAGATAGTTTTCTTTTTTACAATTGCATTTCTGAATTTTTATTTTTATTTTTTTTTTAACTAAGAATTTTGATGAAATGGAAGTGTGAACTATTTTTGGGTGAGTTTGATTTAGATAGAAGAACTCATTGTGTCGGTTATATGATGATTTTATTATCTGTAACAACGTGTCAACATCCTTGTCAATATCACTAATTAAATTCTGATGTTGTTTGTTCAACTTGCCGTCTGAGATACAATGGAAAAGATTATAATCAAATGGATTAATGCTAGAGAGAGAGTGAGTGAGTGAGAGAGTGTGAAAACAACTAGTGCTTCACAAAAGATGTATATTTAATTGTTTATTCATTTCCGGTTACACGTTGTTTTCTAAACAAAAGACATACATAATATGCAAATGCCATTTACAGCTGTTGATCTGAACTGATCATCATTTCATTGCTTTTCCTATGAGATCTTTATGGATACGAGGAGGACTGATCTCTTTATGGTTAACTAACAAAAGCATGTGAAGGATAGTTATTAGGTTAACTTCTTTAATGACTCACTTTCGCTTTAGCCTGAAAAGAAACACATAAATGTAAATAAATATATAAAAGGGTATGGTAGTTGGTGGAATTATAATTTGAGTGCAGTTTGCAGTGTTTTGAAATCTATGGAGACTTTTGTGAGTCTTCCAGCTTGCAGAGTAATGGATACAGCAGGGAATAGCGATGGTGATTGATTAGCAGTGACATTTTTTAATAACTAATGACTTTCACAGAATACAATACGTGTAGAATGGGAAATTACCAAGATAATTGATTTTAGAGTAGAAAATTTCAGTTACCAAGAGGAGCAAAAACCAAAAAAAATAAAAAATCAAATCAAATTAAGCAGGACAAAATTTGGTTTGAACGTTGAAAGTTGGAGCAGTTGGGTAGGTGGGAAATTTTGAAATTTGAGTGTCGTGTAAATGTCTTCAAAGCATGAAGGCACTATTTCTAGTGACACTGTTACATGGTTTTTCATTATTCTTCCAACACCATATGCATAAATGTATTGTCAGACTCTGGTATAGGAGTAGGAACTTTTAGAACAAAAATATTGAACCGATTAATTGCACACGCAGAAAGTTTGGGAATTCAAAATGAAGGAATGATCTCAAGTTAAGTCAATGCATAGGTTGCAGTTGCAGCTATTACCTAATACTGATCTACAATTGACATGGCACATAAATTATTGAACTGTTACTGTCTATGGTGTGTAGGTGGTTTCTACCGAAGCAAGAGCAATGTACAATGTGGGACTAGCAGGCTTGACATATTGGTCACCAAATATTAACATATTTCGAGACCCCAGATGGGGAAGAGGCCAGGAAACTCCAGGAGAAGACCCATTGCTTTCAAGTAAATATGGATCCGGTTACGTTAGAGGTCTTCAACAAAGAGATGGTGATCCAAATGGACTTAAGGTTGCTGCATGTTGTAAACATTATACAGCCTATGATCTTGATAATTGGAAAGGGACAGACCGTTACCATTTCAATGCTGTGGTAATTTACAAATTACCTTAATTGAATTTTTTGGTGGCAAGGGGTTAATTAGATTTTATTTCAGGATCATAATTTTCATTTCCTTTGTCTTCTTTTGTTTTGATGAGTTAGGTAACAAAGCAAGATTTGGATGATACATTTCAACCACCATTCAAGAGTTGTGTGATTGATGGCAATGTAGCCAGTGTCATGTGTTCCTACAACCAGGTTAATGGTAAGCCAACCTGCGCAGACCCGGACCTGCTTGCTGGAGTCATCCGAGGCGAATGGAAACTAAATGGGTATTGATTTTACCTTATCTTTCCTATTATATAATCCAAGATGCTTACCACTGTTTTGTTTAAACACGACTATTGTGTTGCTGCAGATACATAGTTTCTGATTGTGATTCGGTAGATGTGTTCTACAAGTCTCAACAATACACAAAATCACCAGAGGAGGCTGCAGCCAAAGCTATATTGGCAGGTAACTTAATTTCCATTCTTAGATCATGTAGCATTAAAATCAATGATAATGTAAAAAATTGGTATGACTGAAATGCTTCAGCAATAAAATTATTGAAATATTTTGGAAATTTAACACTAATTAATTAGTGTTGATGGATTGGGAAAAAGTAATTTATACATTACCTTTTGATGTCATATCCAAATTTATCTGCATTCTGCTACCTTTCGGCACCAGAATTTTGAGTATATCTCTTACTGGTATCATGTCCAATTAGAGCAGTATATCCTACATTTCCTGCTTGTAGTGGTGACTAAATGATTGTCTGTTTGATTTAATTTGACAGGATTGGATCTTAACTGTGGATCCTTCCTAGGTCAACACACAGAAGCTGCAGTAAAAGGAGGACTTTTGGATGAGGCGGCTATTGACAAGGCCATTTCTAACAATTTTGCAACTTTAATGAGACTTGGCTTCTTTGATGGTGACCCAAGCAAGCAAATTTATGGCAACTTGGGTCCAAAAGATGTGTGTACGGAAAAGAACCAGGAACTGGCCCGTGAAACAGCTAGGCAAGGGATAGTGCTGCTTAAAAACAGTCCCGGTTCACTGCCTCTGTCTCCCACTGCCATCAAATCCTTGGCTGTAATTGGTCCCAACGCCAATGTCACAAAAACCATGATTGGAAACTATGAAGGTGGGCAAATATCAAAACATTCCTTTGTCTGGTTGCCCCTTAATCAAGAATCCATCATACATTGCTTGAATTTTTGATGTGGCTATCACTGAATCAATATTCTTTTAGATATTTTTGTAAAATCTTGAATAATTTGATTTATAATATTGAACAACTAGCGAGGGTAAATTGAATGAATAGATGGTCATTCAAGTTTGAGATTAAAAAATGATTCTAAATCATTCTAAAATTGATGTCTAATGTTGTCTTTAATTTTGCAGGCACTCCATGCAAATATACAACTCCTTTGCAAGGTCTGACAGCCTCAGTTGCAACAACTTATCAGCCAGGCTGCTCCAATGTGGCCTGCAGCACTGCGCAGGTAGATGACGCCAAGAAAATAGCAGCCTCAGCAGATGCCACTGTACTTATAATGGGTGCAGATCAATCTATCGAGGCAGAGAGTCGTGACAGGATTGACCTCAATCTTCCAGGACAGCAAACACTCTTAGTAACAGAAGTTGCAAAGGCATCCAAAGGACCAGTCATTCTTGTTATAATGTCTGGAGGGGGCTTTGATATCTCATTTGCAAAAAGTAATGATAAAATTACAAGCATCCTATGGGTTGGTTACCCTGGGGAAGCTGGAGGAGCTGCCATAGCTGATGTGATTTTTGGGTATTGTAATCCAAGTAAGTTTATTGTCATCTCCTGCTTTATGATACTACTCTCCTAACTTAGTAAAATTCCAAGCTATATATTCCCAGATCAATTTTTCTCTAGAGATGTACAAATCAATTATACACATATTATCAAAATTTTAAATTTATATGTTAAATCATATTCTAGGCATCATCTTTCCATGACTTCTTTCGCTGCATACCAATCAACTGCTCTTTGTTTCAGGTGGAAGATTACCCATGACATGGTATCCACAAGCATACTTAGACAAGGTCCCCATGACAAACATGAACATGAGGCCAGATCCTGCCACTGGCTACCCTGGCCGGACCTACAGGTTCTACACCGGAGAAACTGTGTATTCATTTGGAGATGGACTAAGCTATTCCAGTTTCAACCACCACCTAGCTCAAGCACCAAAGTTAGTTTCCATTCCCTTAGAAGAGGGTCACGTTTGTCGCTCAACAAGATGCAAGTCATTAGACGTTGCTGAGCAGCATTGTCAAAACTGGGGTTTTGACATTCACTTGAGAGTCAAAAACATGGGAAGTATTAGTGGAAGCCATACAGTATTCTTGTTCACTACCCCTCCATCAATACACAACTCACCTCAGAAGCACTTGCTGGGATTTGAGAAGGTCTTCTTGACAGGGCAAACAGAAACGTTGGTCAAGTTCAAGGTGGATGTTTGCAAGGACTTGAGTGTGGTGGATGAGCTTGGAACCAGGAAAGTTGCCTTGGGACAACATGTGCTTCATGTTGGGAGCTTGAAACACTCAATGAACGTGAGGGTTTAAATTAAATCATCAACAAGCCTGCAGATATTTGGGGGGTTTTGCTAAAGGCATTACTGAATTGAATTCAGCTGATAAAGGCATTTCAAATTGTAGAAACAAGCTTTGAATCAGTTATAATCATTTCTTAATAATTCCATAGACAAATTGCTCAAAATCAAAATTGTTGTGAAAACACACAATAATAATATAATCAAATACCACAAGGTATGGAATTTAATGTAGTTTGGCAAACTCTACGTCTACATCCACAATCAATACCAACCAAAATCCACTATCAACCAAATCCTCAAGATTCTCAAAAGATGCTCTCACTTAAAACATCAGACAAAAATTGTCTTTTAGCTTTCATATTCTTGTAATTGATGTGGAATTCCAAAAGCAATAAACCTCTAAACTTACTCCCTTTATGGGCTGGCTTTAACAAAAAATTATGAAATTTAAATGAACATTTTGTTTTTTGTGCATTCTACCTATGCAACTAAGATTTACAATAAATATCAACTTGTCTCATAGGGCCCTAGTTTTGGAATTCATTCATAAGTTCAGAAGATACAACCTATCTATATGCTACGTTTGGGACTGACCCCAAATATCAACATGTCGCTGCAACATGCTCCACAAGATTACGGGAGAATATTGGTGGGAAGTGAGGAATTGTATAATGAATTTTTATTTATAAAAGAAAATAAGTAGGATATATATATAGCTACTAATTTTAGTAATTTGGTTCAATAAAATTACATTTGGCCACCCTTTAACAATATCATTGATCCTTTTAAAGGTCATAAAAAAATTAATAAATCTAAAATTTAAAACAAAATTATCAAGCCCAAAAAAATTAGCCTAACAACAAAAATTACCAATGACAGAGCTAAAAATAATAAAATTCAATAAACCAATTTTATCCAAAACAAACAACCTGACTTTTAAAAAAATTAATTTTACTCTTACCCAACAGCAGAAGATGCACACCACATTCCCTTTTCATAAATGATTGTATTGTAATGTATTAAAAAATAGCAATTTTGCATTGTTGTCATTTGTTAATGATTTGTTAATACTAAATAAATGCCTATTTGAAATTTCATAATAATTTTTTTTTATTTGTTTATACTTATGCCCTGCTAAGTCCAAGTCTTAACTCTGTCCCTGTATAAGTCATCACCAATCACAAGAACTCTTAAGTGTGATTAATCACATATTTTAATTGATATTTGTAAACTCTCAAAATCCCATCAGTAAGTCTAAGTAGCTCAATGTAAGCCCATCCTATTCCAATGACTTGGGAGTACACCACTAACCTCTACCATTAGGGCAAATACAAGGGGGCTCACCGCTTACTTTCACTACAGGCAAAAATTTAGTGAGGAACACACTTGAAATAGTGTTCCTTGATGAGGGAATTTGGTTCTTGATGGTTTGGTTGATGGATTTAGATGTTTAAGGGATGGGAATTTCAGATATGAAAGGATTTGATGGTTGAGCAATTAGGGTTTTGGATTGTATGATAGAAATTACCAAGGTGGTCGAGCCATTAGGGTTTAGGATTGAATTGTAGGATAAATACATGATGCATGGTACAAATCAGACATTTGATTGCTTATAAATTGTGAGAGATATCAGGTAATAGAATTGAAATCTAAAAGAAAATCGACAAGATGTCCAAAGCCTTTAGAGCATCTCTAGCAAAATCTCCAAATTTTTGTACTATTTGAAAAATGAACAGTGACTTTTACCTTTTAGCTACTCATTTTTTCAAATACACTTCCAACAGATTCTCTATCTCATTTAAATATTATTTCTTCATTCATTATTTATTCTTTTTTTAACAACTACACATCTTCCAACATTTTTTATTCAACACCTAATTATTATAATAGGAAAAAAACATTTGAAAAGTGAACAATAGCTCATCAGACTATGTACTTAGGGAGATACCACATGGACCAAGATGTCCGGTGGTATGAGTTTGATGAAATACCTACACCAACAAAAAGATATTACGTGAAGTAACATTAAACTAAAAATTACATCAAACATAACTGGAATTTAATCCTATATATACACATAATTGATATTAAATAATCAGAGAGTTCTACGGTACACTTTTTTTACGTGCCATACATACCTAATCTTAACCGCTAACATAGGTTACTGACTTTTATATAATAGTTGACGGTCATGATTAGGTAGGTATGATATATACAAAACAAAAGTGAAGGGAAAAAAAAGTGTACCGTAGAATAACCCTAAATATTCATGAACATATTACCCGAAATGTTTACCTATAAAAAAAAAAATTCACCTAATGGGGACTATAAGTTCATTCAATAAACCACAATAGGGATTCTACCTAGACTTCTATACAAACAAGAGCCTTGCCTATTCATATGTCAGAAACTACAGAGGCAAATGCCCTCCATATACACACAAATATTCATCCAAGCGTCTTATGGCTACCATGAACCAGCCTCACTTTCTGCTATTAGTTCCCATTCGCGGTTTGCCTTTAACCTCCGATTCCTGCATCCCAAAAAATCACATAGTATTATAGCTGTAGTAAACTACCTTAAGAGTGGTTCCATAAGAAAATAATGAAAAAACAACCTGTGGTAGATGTAGGAAAATATGGGTCTTTGCTGTGGCAGGATTATGATTTTCAGCACCCTTGCTCCAGTCATAGCAGACCTACAAACAGAAGTTCAAAAACATAGTTCAGTGCCACTACAAGACCAAAGGAGTAAAAGAGCAAGATTAGCAGTCTGAACCTGCAAGACACATTTTTTTCATAATAACTGAGTAATATATTTCACTATAAAAGTGCAATACAAGACATTACCCTAACACAAAGAATGTATTGAAGAGAAACACACAAATGAACATCAAATCAAACTTCTAAATTCAAAAAATCAAAAAGTTACAAAATTTTTGAAAAAGATAATGTAACAACAGCCATTATCCAGTCATAAAGAGACTTTAAGAACAAAAACTTCAACTCATATGGTAATTCACATCCTTCAAAAGTTTCTCTCCAAATACACCACATCAAAAACAATGGAATTATCTTTCAAAATTCACCACTACAATACCAAAATGTCCTTTTCAGCAATGTGATCCGTGGAATAATCGTTAACAAGCAAAATAAAAGTCCACATCTCCCTATCATGTCACAATGAATAAATAAATTATCCATTGCCTCCCTATTTGATTTGTCAATGTACAAAACAAAAGGCAAGCAGTATTTGAAGTGAAACCAAAGGTTAATGTCATGCATCCCTTCCTACCCTGCTGATATAATCAGATATTTTTATTATTATTTATTTATTAATTTGGGAACACTTCTGCAAAAATTGCAGCACCTTCTCTGCCCAACAAAACCGATCATAAAAAAGTTGTTGCCTCATTCAAGTATAATATTAAAGGTGTACACACAACCCCCTTCTTCAACTATAAATTGAAAAGATTTGGATTCAAATTAAAAGATCCTCCTCCCACTCATGTGCCTATCTTGAACGCTCTAGCATTCTCTAGTTCAATTAGTGCTCACATATTGTAGACATAACATAGCTTCAAATGGTAGTAGGAGGCCCCATATTCAAATTCAAATATCAATAGAACATACACCTAATACTGCCAGGAGGTGTGCACAAAAGAAGAAGAAAGAGAAAATTCCATCTCCATATCAATAGAATATACACCTAAAACTGCCAGGAGTTGTGCACAAAAGAACAAGAAAGAGAAAATTCCATCTCCATAGAATAATTAAAAAATTTGAGATATTTTGAAACATCTCATACATTTTTGCACCAATAAAATCATTGAGGAAGATTTCCTCACCATAGAAGAGAGACCCTAAAAAAGTTACAATGGCATCCAAACCATGCGTTTTGATGGTTTCATCAAAGCTGTAAGAATTTTGATTTCTACATATCATTGAGTTTTTCACACAATTTCTGCCCTTCCCCTACAATGTAGACAACATAACTCATATGCACAGTGCTTTGGAGAGCCCTTGTGCAGGATCATGTTACAATATAGCATGTAAAGTGGCAGATATTTATTCTGTCATTCATGCCATGAATAAATACTTGCTGATACCTAAACATACAAAAATTGGCAAGTAACCAGTACAATTGGATTTAGGAAAATTTACTTATCATGTGTATACCCACTTAAATTAATAAACCATGATTGTCTCGGTATGTGTGTGGGTGTGTTAGTATGGAGAAAAAGAGAGACTACTATGACATAAACTCACTGGTGGTAGCAAAATCACAAGAGATAAAACGTACCGAATACGCATAAATGGAACCATCATTGTTGAACGTACTGCATGCTATAGGCTGACTGCACCTGAGCATGGCCTGAAAAGTACACACAGTTGAGTTAGACAAATACATGGAAAAGAATCAAGAAGGGGTGGTGGCAGGGAGGGGAGGAGGGAGGAATAGCATGAATCCTGTTGCTATTTTCAACTTGGAAAATCACTGGAATGATGTGTAGCTGCAAATAATCAAACTATAGGCAGCACACCAGTAAATTGGACACACACTGAGCCAAGGGAACAAAGTTTGGAACATTCAATCACCATCTGCATCTAGTACGTCAACACATGGTCTTAGGCTTATCACCAAAAAGGAATGAAAACACTAATAGCCTTTTTTACTGATTGATGGATGGGTAATAGTCATAGAATTTCAAATATTTGGAGGGCCGCCCCTCTGAGTGTCATGTGGACAATTTGGCAAGGGAGAAATAGGAGAACATTTGATAAAATGGAGTCTTCTTTATGCTATCAAATAGTGCTTATTAAGGTGCCCATATGATTGAATACAACTTGGGCAACATCCCAATTCCCACATTGTCTTTTCTTGATTTTTTGGAACTTTTGATTATGTGATTGTAATTCAGTAGGAGTGGCTTGTTGCACGTTCTGTATATGTGAACCATTTCTTATTTTGAATAAAATTAATTTTACTCATTAAAAAAATTATTCAAAATTGTTCTACTTTTTGTAAAGTTAAATAATTTTACTTGAATTATTTTTCACTTGAGTCCCACCATGGTCTACCAATGGTTGGACCTCTGAACCTTGATCCTCTCCTTTGTCTAGTTCCGTGAATGGTCCAAATTTTAAAATATTATAAATGCCATCCATTTAATGTCATTAGCATATGTGAATTGCATATGTAGCAAAATACCTTGTTTTGGAACTCGATATTGCTGATGTCGAATTCTAAGTAGAACTAGATATTAGCAATGTCGAGTTCTATACATATTTTTAAGTCTACGTAAAATTTTCAAAAAAAATTTAAGTGGCAAAATACGCACAGAACTTGACATTGCTAATATCAAATTCCAAACAAAACTCAACACCAGCAATGTTGAGTTCCAAAACAAGAGTATTTTGCTATATAATTTGAAAAGGGGGCTGTTTGGCTACAAAATTTAAAAATTAAGGCTATTTAGCCATTTTTGCCCTATGTATCCAGACACATTTGAGTTTCTCTATGTGTGTCTGTTAGATGAAATTTGTCATACCATTAAGTGCCAAAACAAGTTTCTAGTTGATTAAGCGATTGAAGAAAAATACTATACTATTTTTTCTAAATTGTTACACCAAGAAGCATAGTTCAGTGAACCTTGTCCAAAAAGAAATTTTATATATAGTAGATCTGGGACATACCTTTAGTCTCTGTTTACTGTCCTTGTCCCAAAAATTAAAGGCACCATCAGATCCAGCTGTAGCAAATGTGTGATGCACCTAAAACAAGGGACGTCTAAATAAGATCTTGAACAGATGTAGTGAATACAGTATGAACATCTTGACCTTTAATTCTATAAATAAAAAATTCTATCAAGTCTTGCTAGAACAAATAGTATGCACTATTCATAGAGAATTCCAAATAAATCAAGTATTCCACACCATAATTCTGAAGGAAACCAAGTTACATTGCTTCAAAGGCCCTACAACTCAAAGACTGAAAATAGAACTGATTTGATCATTGAAGCTGATATCAATCTTATAAAATGTTTATAACCAAGTTCTCTCTCTCTCTCTCTCTCTTTATTATTTCCTCCCAAATCAAGCCTCTATACTTTTTGTACCTTTTCTTGGCAGCCAAACAGGCTAAGAACCATCGTAGGATGTTTTCCAATTCTTTTTTCCCCTTTTTGGGGTAAAGATTTGATGGCCATGGACTGTGTTTGTCAAATTTTTGCAAACCACCATTATCATTACAGAGGCTGGGTTTTCTCTTTTGTTTATTTTCTTTCTATTTTTATTTAAATTTTTGTATTAAAACCATAAATGAGGTTCAAAAGGAAATTGAGGATTTATTGGTCATATTCAAGTCATAGTGCCTAGGGTTTAGGTACCAACATGGATGTGCCACTACTTTCTTTTCTTTTCTTTTTTTCTGTTGGATAAGATCATTTAGTGGCCACTTGTTAATTGTGTATGTCACAATAAGTCTAATAGAAGGGATTATTTGCAACCTTCTAATAGTTTGTGGGTAAAATTGGCTGAACATCAGCTTAGAGCATTGATAATTTGTTTAACAAACTACAAATAACTTAGATAGTTTCCAGTAAACAACAACTCCTTTGATTGACTTGTTTTTAAGAAAAATTTCATGGGATTGTCCAAGAAAAATAAGAGAAAATGGTTAGTAATGGACATAAGCTATTCATCTTAAGTGATTTTCAGAGATTTTCTTCATATGCTACTTCATACACCAGCAATCATCAGAACATTTAATCTTACAAGCAATGAAGTTGGCTTTTGCAGAGTAGTGTTAAAGGAGTTCTCAACAGAACTCTTAGCTACACAAACTGAAACAAAGTAAACATTCACTCAACCAAACCCGTCAATTCAAGAATATGAAGTTGCAGAGAGACAAAAGTATCTTCATCATATAAGTAGACTTAAGGCGGCTGATAATTAAGGAAAAGTGTCAAGAAACTACAGCAGTGGCATTGAAGAATCTTACAGGATGGAAGTTCAAAGAGTTGACCGCATATATCTCATTTCCCTCTCTGTGGCATTTGAAAGTAAAGTTTTTACCTTGCTGTGCATCATCCAGATGATGCACACCTACCCTTCCTTCTATTGAGCCAACCTTGTAAGAACATCACAACTTTAGTTTCAATAATTAAGGTAATTTTGATGATAATCATAATTCAAGTGACAAACAGGAAATAATGGCAGTGGAGTAGTTACACAGCAGAATATATTTGACACTGACAATATGCGAAGAGAATAGGAGCATATATTTACTTGTAATGATCTTATTAAGACAAAATAAAATCTAGTGTCAAATGCAATAATTGATATATAATTAAAATTACTATGCAATATAGTGAGCCTAAATACACATATTAATGACACTGAGTAAACATTGCTCAGAGTAAAGTATCTTTGTTGGAGAGGATATAGGTGATACACATCAAATTCTAAGAGAGGTTGACAAAATTTTTCGAACTGCATAAGAGGTCACCCATAACTACCCAAAATGAGTACAGTACATTGCACACATCATACAGATGAAAGAGACCGATGGATGACATCTTAGCATCACACACATTTGGTATATAGCAGATAAAAGACTAAGCATGAGATTTTCAAAGGTTGTTACAACACTTCCTCCCCTCCCCCCCTCCCCCCCTCCCCCAAAAAAAGAGTAGCAGCTAAATGAAAATCAATTGAATATAAATATGCTCCAGATTGAAACAACACCAAGACAACCATATACCATTATGTGTGTATATATATGTACATATATTAATGTGGAGAGGATATAGGTCATACACATCATATTCTCAAAGAGGTTGACAAAATTTTTCAAACTGCATAAAAGGTCACCCATAACAACCCAAAATGAGTATAATACATTGCAGACATCATGCAGATGAAAGAGACTGATGGACAACATCTTAGCATCACACACATTGTGGTATATAGCAGTTAAAAGACTAAGCATGAGACTTTCAAAGGTTGTTACTACACTTGCACCACCCCCCCCCCCCCAAAAAAAAAAAGTAACACCTAAATGAAAATCAACTAAATATAAATATGCTCTAGATTGAAACAACACCAAGACAACCATATACCATTGTGTGTGTGTGTATATATATACAAATATTAATAATTCCTAAATCCACATCATTAAAACTTCTTATCTCGCCCACCACTAGCAGCTATGACCAAGTGGTGTATATCTTCCATGTAATAGGCATGTTTGGGGTTCAACTCTTAAGTAATGAAATTTCAAAGTTGGATTGGCAGGACTTCTGGAATTTGAGGGCATCCCCTTGGGGATGAGCAAACTAAGTGCGCGTTTGGCATTGGCTTAAACAGCCAGTTTTTTTTACTATTCAGCTTATTTTTGCTACTATTCATGGGTCCCATTACACTTTTTGGTACTATTCATGGGTTTCACTATACTATTTCAGCTACCTTTTAGCTTTATCTACAGTACTTTCAACAAAAAGTTTTCAGTTTCAGTTAAATAAATTGTTTCCAAACAAACACTAATTAGCCTTTGCCTCTATATATAACATTAAAATATGAGCCTTATAGTAGAACCAAAATATTAATAATTCCTAAAACCACATCATTAAAACTTCTTATCAGGCCCACGCTGGCCACTATAACCAAGTGGTGTATATCTTCCATGGAATAGGCATGTTTGGGGTTCAACTCTTAAGTTATGAAATTCCAAAGTAGGATTGGCAGGACTTCTAGAATTTGAGGGCACCCCCTTAGGGATGAGCAAACTAATTAGCCTTTGCCTATATATATATAACATTAAAATTTGAGCTTTATAGTAGAACCAAAATCACCCAGGATCTTATGCCCAATCAATGGCCATCAACATCCCATTTTTCAATTACCATAACTAGCAAACTGGTACCATATTTGTATTGTACTCCCATCCAAATAATAGAAGATCCCATGAAAAGTTGGAAAAATAAAAAAGCTAAACCATTATGCTTATGATCAAATTAAATTGAGATAAACGAAGAAATAAAAATTTATGAAAAATATAGTAAATGGGGCATGGGGAAGTTAAACTCAGAATTTCTTAAGAGAGAGGACAATAAAGGGTAAGGAAAACATAGAGTCAATGCATACCAAGAATCCCTGCTGATCAGGGAAAGCAGCAACACACCTCGTCTGATGCTTCAGGGGTGAAGGGATTCTCTTAAACTCAGTCTGTTGGTAACTGAATAATTATTTACTTAACAATATAACGCAAAGCTGAACGGGAAAATATATGTGTGTGTGTGTGTGTGTGTGTGTCTTGGTACGTAAACAGTACTTATATGCATAACCCAAGTACTTCAGAGAGCACCTCATAGAAAATTCCAAATCATGAAACATAATAGAAAGCAAAGTTTAGCACAAGAAACAAGAATAAAACTCCTCTAACTCAATTGCAAAAATGTTAAGAGTGGAATGTAGGGCAGCAGCAATAAAGGATCTTTGGCAAGTATCTTCAAAGGTTTTCAGTGATCAAAGAGTCTATACAGCATTGAAATACTTGAACCATGTGTAGCAGACTTAACTTAATTCAGCCTGTTGGAGTGTCAAGTATATTGCTTATAACTGAGAAGAAAGCTTTCCCATTACTTGATGAAGAGAAAGCTCAACAATAGAGCAAAGAAATAGAGGGTACACATGCTGTGAAAAATGAGTTTGATGCAACGGCTATATTAAGTGGAAAAGCTTGATATGATGGTGTTTTCTGTGGATCAAGATACTATAACATTTGCAACACTAATTCCACTCATTGAGTTTATCATTCCAAAGAAATTTAATGGTATGGTGAAACGGAAAACTTCTTTGTTTTTAATGTTGCCAAAGGTGCTTCACAAGTTGTTATAAGTATCAATTGGTAGTCAATTGTATTTTTATTTTTTACTATCGGTCCACTAGATTTTATTTTACGTATTATTAGTTAAGTAGGTTATTGGTTTTATCTTTAATTTCCTAAGGTTATTTTCATTAGTCATTTGACTCAAGTCAATTATGATTAGGATTTATTCTTTGTAGTGTAAATAAGTGCAGTATTATACTCCAATGGAGACAAGTTTATGATGAATAAAACTTCTATTGGAATATTTTCAATGCCTTGATGTTGATTCAAGACCAACCTAAGTATTGATTCTTAGGTTTTTTATCTCCACTTGGTGCTTACTCCAAACAACCATGGGTGTTAATTCCTG
The DNA here is from genome assembly GCF_001633185.2 of Quercus lobata. Lineage (NCBI taxonomy): Eukaryota > Viridiplantae > Streptophyta > Magnoliopsida > Fagales > Fagaceae > Quercus > Quercus lobata. The sequence goes on from NC_044914.1 coordinate 19,658,342, forward strand.
TAGTTAATTTTTGGTTCTTGTTGATTTCCCTTCAATAATTTCACCTGCATCACTGTCCATCAAATGTTCTCTTTCCTTCCAAATTATCCACATAAGGCATAATGGAACCACATTCCAAACTTGATGCAAGGAGAGAAGTGCTGATAGATTTTATTGCGTTAGAATTTTATTTTGATTTTATTTCTGAATTTAATGTAATTGATTACATGGTTTCTTTCCTTATTTGTTTTAATTGTGAAAGCTCTACTTAAAAGCTCCAGAAGGGGGTGTGGAAGAATTATGTTGGAATTTCCCAATAGCTGGATGCTAGTTCCTAGCTTCCTAGGTACTGATGATATACAAATTCCAATCAATTACCACTTTAATAAGTAAAGCTATCTAAGCTTACGTGATCATAAGCATATTCAATGTCTAATTTGCAAATGAACCCTTGAATTTTTGAAATCTTTCATCAAAACTTTTATTTGCTATCAGCACCAATTGAAAATACTGAAACTTGCTCATCGTCCGCCCCTCATCCTTCTCAATTTTCTAATTTATTCGTCCTTCTCATCCCCCCTCAATGTTCTGATTAATTTGCCCCTAATCCTTCAGCAATTCCAAAAGCAGGTCATCTCTCTCTCTCTCTCTCTCTCTCAGAAATTCTAGAAGCAGGTCAGAGAGTCACTATAGTTGAGCACCAGTGCCTCTATTTCCTCGTACCCCGCATAAATCCCGTAGTGCCATCACAAGCTCCTTCCATCTACTACCCTCTTTGCATTCAGGTATTATGATATAAGTTCACCTTCTTGCACTGCTCAACTCCAACACCAACAGAAATTTACATCTTCTGTTCCACCTGTGCTAGAGCAGTAAGATCCTATTTGGTTATCTCCTCCTTTACAAAAAATTCACAGACTTCATTTAATTCTTTCTCCACTGTTCAAGAACCTATACATGTGACCCGCTATCAGGAAAAGAATTGCAAAAGCTGAGCTCTTGGGGAAGATCAGCCTGTTATCATTGTAACCATCTGACTCCCTGAAACAATTGATCGCATGATAACTTGAATCCTTTCTATGGCCTTAAATCCATTTCCAACAATGCTTTCCTCTAGCCTTAGCTCAAAGGTCTTGGCCTATATTATCTTCCACCCACCCATCATTGAATTACTACCTATTCTACAAGTTGAAAATCCATGATTTAGTCCACCACAAAATGATTGGATAGATAATAAGAAACCATTGTAAAATCACTGCATAATGTCTTATGAATCAAAGAATACCTGAGGGTTCTGCAAGTTAAAAACTACAAGATTTCTATCTGCAGTGCCAACAACCATCAAAGGATGCCTCACTGTTAATGCATAGCAGCGATCGGGCAGTTGTTGGGTATGAACTGGATTTGACTGCCTTGTATCCCAGTACCTGAAGATAGGGAGCAATATTTCTCAACAACCATAAGCAATTTATATAGTCAGAAGCACAGAATATCTGATCATAGAGATAGTAAAAATCAGGAAGGCACAAAATTGTACAAGTAGAATACGCAGCAAACTTAATATCCACATTACAACTCAGAATATTATGAAATACATGTGTCTCAATAGACAAAGGCTATGATTGGTTACAAACAATATTCAGGAAGCAAACAATTAAAGGCAGAATCATCAAGGGGAAGAACCTTAGTGTTGAGATCTATGAGAAAAATCAGGTAATACAAATGAAAGATCAGGAGAAAAAGAAATTGTACACGGGAAAGAAGTGGGCTCTTGGTGGTAAGCCAGGGAATAAATAATCATTTAGAAATAGAAAGAAAGAATTTGGCATATATCAGAATCATGGACACATCAAAGGCAGGACAATGTACATAAATGAAGATTTAAAGTTGTATATATACACATTTCACTTGTTCTCTATAAAGGTCATAATGCAAATATAGTTTGTCTACTAGATACAGACCAAAACAGTAAAAGGACAGGAATCAAAAGAGTTTCTCAATCTGTAGTGGTCTCAGGAGTTGTACTCAGACTTCACCATCTACCATAATCAGCACTGGTCTTTTGTTTCATTTTAATCATTGATTTTTTTTTTAACTTCAATTTTTTGGCAGAATGCCTTTGAATGAGCATGCAGACAATTCAACAAATAAGGAGAACATAGTGCATCTGGCCTAAATGACACCCTTTTTTTTAATATAAATAAACACTTAACCTTTTTTTATGACACCTTACATCAAGTGAAACAATAAAAGTACTAGTGATGGATTAGCTCATTAAATCGATTCAAGAGGAAGTCCCTTAGTGTATACTTTTTGTAGATGATATAGTCTTAGTGGATGAAACTAAATATGGAGTTAATGTCAAGTTAGAAAATTAAGAGATGCTTTAGAATCTAAAGGCTTTCGGTTAAGTAGGGTTAAATCAGATTACACGGAATTTAAGGCAGTCTAGTAGAAATGGAACAAATATGAAAGGGCTGTAAAACTTGATGGTCAAGAGATACCAAAGAGCAAAAGGCTTTCAATATCTTTTATCAATAATGCATAACAATTGAGAGATTGATGATGATGTGAATCATACAATAAGGGCAAGCTTTCAATAAGGCTTTGTTTTTAGTGTTGAGACAGTAAAAGCAACCCACCCATCAGAACAAGTCACATGAACATGCATAATCATAATATACTTGATTAGTCATGTGACTTGAACATAGTACTTTTTCCATACAAATGAGTACTGGCACACCAAAACATTATGCTAATTCAAAAGTCAAGAACTACCACTACTGATTACACCCTATTATGCATCATTTGAACCAAAACACCACTTCAACTGCCTCTCGAAAATAATTCAAACAACCACAAAATACATGGGTAGGTAAGAATTCATAGGGAATAGCAAGGAGAAGTTCAATGGAAATGGAGTTTTTCTTTACTTCAAAGTCTTGTCCCAACTTCCTGTGACTAAGAGGTTCATCTCAGGAACCCACGCAACCTCTTTGATGGGCGCATCATGCATAGCCACCGTCACTGGTTGGCCACCAGATATTAACGGCCACATCTTGACTTGCTTGTCACAGCCACCAGAGAAAACAGTTGTTCCATCATCTTTCCATGTCGAGCACAAAACCTATATCATAATTTTATAAAAGACTGATAAAACAGCTCATATTTTACTAAGTTGACATAGCCAAATCAAATACTATTACATGTTACAACTATTACCATACTTTTTTTTTTTACTGAAAGAGAAAAGGCTTCAAGAACCAGATAGGTCTCAAGTTTCATAAATTCCTTACACTCAAAATATATTTAATTCTACTAAAAATTATGATCCCATGCTCGAGGGGAAACTTTATCCCCCAATGGTAAATGTATTAACTCCAAATTAGTTAAACAAAACAAAAGAATAGCATAAAAAATAACCACTTAAAATTTAAATAATCAATAGCAACCATACATGGAGCTAAACCTACAGTTCATCACACCAATTCCAACAATTCAACTTTTAATATGTAAAAATCATTTTACTTATAAGAGGTCAGACCTTGCCGATGGCAAGTGCCATCTGCCCAAGAGATATTTTGCAGGTTCAAGTCAGAGAATCACCCTCTCCAAAATTGGGGGTAAGGCTACATACCAACCCGCTCTCTCAAACCCCACAAAAGCAAGAGCCTTGTGCATTAGATACAAGTCAACCTTTAAGGTAAAATTTTATTGAAGACCTTGGTGCGATGGCAAGTGCCCTCTGCCCAAGCGATGTTTTGCAGGTTCAAGTCAAAAAATAATCCTCTCCAAAATTGGGGTAAGGCTGACTACCAATAACCACTCTAACTCCGCAGAAGCAAGAGCCTTGTACACTAGGTATGACCTTTAAAAATATTTTTTTTTTTTAAAAGATAGAAGAAACTCATAAACAGATAGGGTAAACAAGAGATTTCTCTAAAGTATTACAATCTAAGCTTCAGAAGATCCAAAAAAAATCACAAAAGAGGGACAAGAAGCCCCACCAATAGCAATAGTACTCCATTCAAGCAAAGAATGCATCAAAACGAATTTGATCTCATTAGAAGAGTTCTTAACACTTTGAAAAGTTCATTATTCCACACTCTCAAAATCGTCCACAAAAGGAAACAAGGTATCAAGCCGAAATAAGACTATCTTTGGTATCACACAATGAACTCTTGCTGATAGGAGTGGGCATCTATCATGGCATCACACAATGAATCCCAAAGGCAGAAAAAAACAAGGGACCACAACTGACATACAAAAGAGCAAAGCAGCAATGATTGACCAACATATTCACATCTTCAAGCACTAGCTTATGGTCTTTTTTTCCCTTTTTCCAAAAAGCACCCATAATTTTCCAAAGTTGATGCATTTGTTATACCCAATCCACAACTCATGAATAGAGTAATCCACCAAATTTGGAGCAGACAAAAGAAGCTTGGAGCTTAAGACATGCATCAATTAATAAGATGGGGAAGATCTGTATTATAATACTGTTAGGCTGATTCAAAGGATTGAATCAAAGACAAACAATCCCAATGAAAATTATAAAGTAAACCTTTAATCTTCTAAATTGGTACTCTTGAAGTGGTGTGGATGTTAATAGCAATTTTAATTCACTTAATATAGTGTGTCTACCCACTTTTTTTTAGCATTCTCATGTTAGGAGACAATGGAGTATTTGCTAGAGGAAGGATTTTTTTTTAGTAATAGATATTTCAAATAAAATTTAGATCATATGAAGAACTTGAGACTAATTTACCTTCTCTATTCACTCTCTAGAGTCTCTTCCATTTCAAGAAACACAATTTATAGTCATAACATGTAATATTTTCATAATTAAACAGGTAATGGCATATCGATCAATTTTGGGATTCCTTTAGGCCTTATTTGTTACACCATATGAGGATTAGGATTAGGACTAGATAGTCCAAAGTCCCATGTTTGGGGCTTTTTAGTCCCAAGATAATTAGTCCAGAGGAAGAAAATAATCCTGTGATCAAAGGATTCTTGAATATCACGAATGAGGGTGGGATTAGGCCAGACTGACTATTTGTTCCTTGCGGAGAAAAGATAACTCCAGAGCAAGCAATGAGTGACCAATTGAGCAGAAACTCAATACGCCATTTTTTGTGCACCATGACCAACATGTGCATGGCCAACCACCCCATCTGATCCATTAAATACAGTAACTGAAATAAAGAAAGCACATCATATAACGCGTAACACTTATATTAAGTCACATGAAATAAGCACAATACACAAGAGCCAACTTTTAGTATATTACATATGACATAATTTTGTATGTTGTGAAATTTTCTTAAATTATAATTTTTTTTTTTTTCAAAAAGAAGTATATAATATCCAAAGTATTCCACCTATCTTTACATCAAACACACAATAGGATCACATAATACATCCTTAACTTATATGCACTAACCAACCAAACATAAGATTATGATAATAATTATCCAATCCTGTGCAACAAACCGCAAAGCTTCGCGTATCAATTTTAACTGTTTAGTGAATCAATTAATGTGAAATACACATAATATGAAATACAAGTTGTAAATATTACTAAACAAAAACACCATTGTTACCGGCTGGTCATGCAATATCGATGCCCTGGGCATGCTGGCAAGACTTGTCCCACCACGGGTTATCTCCCAACATCGAACCTATACAACACAACACAAGTGTTTCAAACAAACATAAGATAACAAAGTTTCAGTTCAAACAAAATCAAATGGCATTATATATAACTTCATATAAATTTTCTTAGCAACCAAACAGAAATCAAACATACCTGGCTGTCCCAAGAGGTGGCGACGAGGAAGTTGGCTTTGGGACTAAAACTGAGGCTTGAGACAGAGTCATTCGGAGGTTGACCCACCTACGAAAAAGTTAACCATAATAAGCAAAATTTGTGAGAGAGTCAAAGGAAACACTGGGATTTGCAAAGGCAGCACCTACTTACCTCGAATGAATTGTTTGGATTTGGATTGGACACTAAGAAATTCGACATTGAAGAAGCTTCACAAGTAAAATGGGGAACAGAGTGAGAGAGAGAGAGAGAGAGAGAGAAAGTCACATAAATTCTCCTCTCTTTTGCTTTGTTTGGAGGGAAAGGGACAGAGAGACAGAGAGAGAGAGAGTGAGAGTTGAGAATGAATAAATACAGCAAGGAGAGTTGTGTTGTGCGAGTGTGTGGACTGAGCGAGGTTGTAAAAGCTACGCTATGTTTTCGTAATCGTCCCTTGGCTTTGGTTCAACCAAATTTTTTTTTTTTTTTTTTAAACTAGCCTTATTGAAATTTTGAATTTTAAAATAAAAATTGGTAATAAAATGCAAAACTAATCTCCAAGTTTTAGATTTATTCGTTTCTAAAAAAAAAAAAAATAGATTTATTCAATTAAGTTACTCCGTCAAACTTTTGTTAAAAAATTTTCATAAAAAAAAGTTTGAAAAATATTTTTCAATCATGAATTTTTTTAAATAAAAAAATGTGAAGATAAATCTAAAATGTTGAAAAATTAACCACAACAAATAACAAAAATGGATGGAAAAATTTTAATTGAATAAACTTGAAAATTAGAAGATTGAAATGAACAAAAACAAAGTTAAAATACTAAAATGAAATATGAAGAAACTAGAGGGTCAATTTTGCATCTTTGTCTTTTTTTTAGCAGATAAAAATGGTGATTCGGATGAGAGAAGATAAAAGAAAAAAATTTTAAACTTATGAACTTTTTTAAAAATAGTAAATTACTCTATTAACCAGTTTATGTTTTTAATTTAAAATTATTTAACTAAAGAATAGGGATATTTTTTAGAGTTTAAGAATTTGTGTGGGGATATTTTAGTACACAAAATAATGAAACTCAAACAGATAATCATGTTATTAATAGTATAAATAGATATTCATTGCCCTTTAAATTTGCATGAATTTCTCATTTCATTTCTAAAAATTTAAAAAGTTTATTTTATTCATAGTCTATGCCATGAACTTTAAGCCGTGGATTCTAAATAAAACTTCTAAATTTTTTTTCCCTCCATCATGTTTCTCCGTATCCCATAAAATTAGGCACCGCCTCTCTTTGCACTTTCAAACATTTTTTCTATATTTAGATTATATCAACTTGGATTTATTTTTTATAGATTTGAACACGTACAAAAAAGAAAAAGGTGAGAGAAAAACAAAAACGGAGGGATACATTTTTTTTTTAATTAATGTGGTTTTTTTTATATAAGAACCTAGGTTTTTTTTTGTTTTGGTTAGAAAATTGATATGAATGTTATTTCAATTTGCAAAAAAAAAAAAAAAAGCCTTTGAGCACACACTCATTAGGGTTGTAAAATATTTGTGTGAAGATATTTTAGTACGTAAAATAATGAAATTCAAACCATGAATCATGTTATTAATAGTATAGATAGATATTCTTTGTCCTTTAAATTTGCATGAATTTCTCATTTCATTTCCAAAAATTTAAATAGTTTGTTTTATTCATGGTCTACGCCATGGACTTTAAACCGTAGACTCTAAATAAAACTTCTAAATTTTAAGTAAATTTAAAGAAACATTTTTTTTTCTCCATCATGTTTCTCCATATCCCATAAAATTAGGCAACACCTCTCTTTACACTTTCTAACTTTTTTATTTATTTAGATTATATCAACTTGGATTTATTTTTTATAGATTTGAACACGTACAAAAAAGAAAAAGGTGAGAGAAAAACAAAAACAAAGAGATACACTTTTTTTATATAATTAATGTGGTTTTTTTTATATAAGAACCTGGGCTTTTTTTTTTTTTTTTTTTTGGATAGAAAATTGATATGAATGTTATTTCAATTTGCAAAAAATAAAAAATAAATAGAAGAGTCTTTAAGTACGCGCTCATTAGGGTTGTAAAATATTTTGCTTCAAACATGTTTGGAGCTTTAGGCTCCAATTAGGGTTGTAGTTGATCCGAGTATTAAAAGTACAAGCTTGTTCGTGTAAATTTTTTTCAAACATAAGTGAGCTCGAGTTCATCCCCTAACAAAATTTTATGTTTAAGCTTAGCCCATTTTCTTGTCAACCAATCTTAAACTTATTCACGAGTTACTTAACTAACTTATTTTTTTCCTATATATTAAAACTATGACTAAAATGTTTTACCTCTTCAAAATTTTATGAATATTTATTATGAATTGATTGTTTATATCATTAATAAGTTACAAATAGTAATTTAATGTTACATGAATCTATTAACAAACTTATACAATCAAATTTCCAATTGTAAGGGCACATTTTGGTTCCTAAGCCCAAAAAGTAAAAGGATTAAAGTCCAAAGAGCCCGACACAATGAATTTGTAGAGAGCGAGCTAGAAACTAGACTTCAATGAATTAGACAATAATCACAGTAGGTTGAAGACGACAAAAAAACAAAGATAAACAGGTTTTATGCAAAGAAAATCTTCCTCAGCAAAGTTCAAGGAGAGTAGTTCTTGTATATATCTCTCTTAAATTTGATTACAAGTCCAGTTCTTATTGCTACAGTATTTTTTCTATAGATTCTCAGATGAACCCCCTATAATTGGGGTCTTTCTTCTTTAAATTACCCTGTTTTGCTTCAACTCAGCCCTCCACGTGTAAATCAAGCTGCTGGCTTTGATCCTTGTCCCCAGCCCCTTCCTAAAGTCTTTGGGAGTATTTATAAGGCTGAATATTACTGTTCAAGTATTACCTTCATATTAATGCAGCCAGAGAGTTATCTGTAGAGCATTCAATGAGGAGGTAGCAGCTTTCCTCTAAATATTTCTCAGCTTCTCTTTGTCCTATTCTCTCTTGATGCTCATCCTCACCAGTAAGATTATCCGATGTATCGTTCTTGGCGGTAAGTCAACCCTTTGACCTCTACCCTACTTAGCCGAGGAGGCACCTCTCCTCAAACTACTTTCCCAAACTTTTATGTACATAATCCTTCCATTACTTACTGATTCATACATCTCCATTAGTGTCTAACCGTCCTCGGACTGCTAAATGTCCTCGAACAAGCCCCATGGCTGAATATACATTTTTGGGCCTTTCATCCACACACATGTCTATATAAATATATTTTTATTTTTTAGATAAGTATACATACAAAAATATGATATTATATATAGTTAAACTGAATCCTCATGTTTGGCTCATTTGGCATGAACACATTATTATGCTTGAGTTTGGCTCGTTTAATAATCGGGTTTAAATTTAAGCAAAATCAAATATAATCGGCTTATTTTCTAAACAAACAAATATAAACAAACTTTTTCTTAAGCAAAATCAAGCTATTTAATAAACAACTTGGTTCATTTACAACCCTAACTCCAGATACCAACAAAAAAATTACGTGTGTCTTATAATGTGCAATGCATATGACTCACTTGATTGGTTAGGTTAAATGAGTTGTGCATTGCACATGATAAAAACTAATGTTATTTTCCTATTAATGGTTGGAGCCCAAAGCTCTAAACATGTTTAAGCCAAACTTTTTCCTATTTGATTTTAAAGTCACACAACTCATTAAAAAAATAATTTAACGAAAACTAAACATGAATGGTCTCTTTAGTTGCCATATAATAGGTTGGAACAATATAACTTCAAACATGTTTAGACTAGAGTCAAAGTTTTTCATTTTTTTCAATAGTTTAAGAACAAAATCATGAAGAAAAAAGAACAATTTACAATTATGTGTGTGTGTGTGTGTGCACGCCAAAATTGAAAGAAAATTTAATTAAATTCAAAAATTGAAGTCTAATTTTGTGTCATATGTCAAATCAATTTTTTAATTTTGGTGCACATATTTATTACTCATTGCAACAATCAAGGATTTTGTTAGTTTTATATTAAAGGTGGCTTCACTTTCAACAAGAATTACTTCTTTTTTAAAATATAATAATTCTATAGCATATTGAAATTTTAGTATTCAAATTTTTATTTATTTTAAAACAACTAGAATTTCCTAAAAAAAAAAAAAAAAAAACTAGAAAACTCCTTTAAAAAAAACAAAGAACCTTATCATTTGAAAGAGGAAATAATATATTGAATCTAAATTGAGTAAGATAATTCAAGAATAAAATACTATATTTATAACCCTATAATATAAATAACTTATATTGTAAAATATCTCTCAAATTATATTTTCAATCATGTATCAATTTTTTTTTTTTACAAAGAGCATACACTATATTACTTATACTAATTTTTTGCCATCGGCAACCTCTAGATGGTTGATAAGTGTCTAAATTCTATTGGCCGATGTATAAGAAATCATTTAAGTAACTAAGTAATTAGTTACAAGAAGATTAGAATATAGCTACTTGAAATGCCCTGTATCAAAGCATCCACATTAGTGGAGCCATAAATTTAGCAATTTGGCTCACAAAAAGCTACTTTATCTATTTACCATCACATTTTACAAAACATCCAACATCGATGGTTTTATTTTAGCTTTCAACACAATAAAATAATATAAACAATACAATAAAATAATATATCTATTACAATAAAATAATATTTCCACTATAATAAAATAATATATCTACTATAATAAACAACAATCACAACCACTGCAACTGCCACCACCACTGCCACTGTCACATGAGAACAAATAATCGTCTAGTGTAACAATAATATTTTTTTAATCCCAAATTATAAATATACAATTTTTTTTTTACTAATACAATTTCTCAATCATTAAGAAGCAATCTTTGAACAATGTAAGCCATGAAGTGGAGAAATCTTATCAAAAAACATATAAAATGGAACACATATTATGGCTGGAACAATGTAGTCCATAGATTACTCACATACATAACTCATATCAAACTACAATAAAAACTCACATCAATAACTCAACACTCAAAGTTCCTATGACTCATGCTTCTCAACATATAAAAAAAAAAAAAAGTTCCTACAACTCACCTTGCAATTGTCATAAATGTTCAACGATGTCCAACTGGAGTTGAGAATGAATTTCTCAGTCTCTAACGTGTTCATAACTTTGAATGTATGTTACAAATCCATCAGCTTGTTCCCGTGACACTTGTATAAGAGGATTATCCACTCCATCAATTTGTTCATAATTCGAGTATACCACTTCATTATCATCTCACTCATCTTCAACAATCATGTTATGGAGAATTATGCACGCTTTCATGATCTCTTGGAGTGTTTCAAGATGGAAAAATCATGCAGGTCCACAAACAATTGCGAAACGTGCTTGAAGCACTCCAAATGCACACTCAACATCCTTTCTACACGCCTCTTGGGTTGTTGCAAATAATTTTCGTTTCTGTCCTTGCAGAGCTGGGATTGTTTTCACAAATGTTGGCCACTTTAGATATATGCCATCAATAAGGTAATATCCCATTTTATAGTCATGACCTTTGATTGAGTAATTAACTGAGGAGCACAACATTGTGCAAGCTCATAAAATATATGAGTTCGCTCTAACACATTAATGTCATTATTTAACCCAAGTAACCTAAAAAATGTATGTCATATTCAAAGATCATATGATGCTACTACTTCCAAAATAATAATATGCTCATAAATATAACCACAATATTGACATTTCCATGCAGCTAGACAATTTTTCCATTTCCAATGCATGCAATCAATTGAACCTAAAATACTTGGGAAACCCTGGTGTTTGCCATGAGATAACAATCTGACAATGTCTTCGTTATTTGGCTTTCTGAAGTATTTCTCAGATAAAACATCAACCACCATAGTAACAAATTTTTCCAAATTTTGTAATGCAGTGGTTTCTCCAATCCGCACATATTCATCCATAAAATCACTCAATACTCCATACACAAACATTCTAAGTGCAGTGATTATCTTTTATAAGAAAGATAGATCAAGTTTGTTGGCACTATTTTTTTATGGACAAAGTAAAATTCATGAGCTTCTACCTTAAATTGAAAAAAAAAAAAAAAAAAAAAAAAAAAACCTCATTTGAAATCTTATACGACATAAAATGGGAGGAAGTACTGGTGAAGGGGCAAAGTAATCAAGAAAAAACCTCTCATTGCCTGCAAATGATTACGTTGGATATAGCGATAACGTTTACATTGTGATGTTGAACCCATGACAACTTCTTTAATTATCTCATCCTCATCTGAGTCATCAAGAAGCAATTTGCAAAACAAAGAGTGACCTATGGATGCAACCTTCAAGAAAATTGGAAAGCAATTATAACTATAGATGCAAGAAACATAAGCAATCCATACTTTTAGTGCCATAAGCAATTATTACGCCCATAAGCGCACATGCATAAGTCAAAACATAAGCAAAATGAATAATAAATTTTCTTCCCATATCGATCCAAGTTTTTAATGCCATAATATTAAAGATTAGTACAACATGAGCCAACAATGAGGAAATAGTAGTGTGTAAGACAGATATAATACTAAGAAAGCATTTGGGTTTATACAATCATCTAATTTAAGATTAAAGGCAAGTGACATAAGTTATTACCAAAATACATAAAAGCCTATCATAAGCTACTACCAAAATACATAAAGGCCTATCATAAGTTATTATCAAAATACATGAAGGCCTAATCTACATTAAAAAAAATGGTTATACCAAAGCATCATCTACATGTGTCAACCTTTTCCTAACATTACAAAATACACAAACGCCTAAGCTACATCCAAATTAAGGTCAAACCCACTATTTACTTGAACTTCGTTTTGTCATGATTCTCTCTTGGAGTTGTTTATAAAATAAATAAAAAAAATTTGTGCTCCGGTCAAGACACTTGTATATTTCATCATGATTCTCTCCTCCTCTAACATATGGTGGATCTCAAGTTTTTCCCTCTCAATCCTGACTTCTTCCTTCTCAATATCAACTTTTCCACTTTGATACGAAGACCCTCTTTTTCTTGTTCTTGTGATTCTTCAATAAATTTCATTTTCTTGCCTAAATATTTCCCAACATCTTTTCCAATAACTTTGTTCTTTCGGTTGGCCTTTTCGACCTTCCTACCAATTAGTCTCTCAAAATTGGAAGTGTCACCAAGTCTGGACCCACCATCTCCCTCGCCAATAGATATTGAATCCGAAGTTGAAGTTATGAATGTTCTTGATCTTTCCTTAGGATCACCCCCCTTTTGTTGGTCCTTCAATATGGGCCAACAATGTTCAAGTTGAAAGACTCTCCCATAGTTGTTTTTATACAAAGCCTTCGTGTTGACATTCTAAAAAAAATTAAAAGAAATATAATATGATTAGTATCTTCAAACTATTGGTAAATGGATATGTTAACATTATTGTAATATAATTTAAACCTTATCTTGTTCAGTTGTACCACTTTGATGAATTGCGTTAACTTTAGCCATGCACCCACAAAACCTATTTGTCTCTTTTAGGGACGAACCCAGGATTTCAAGCTAGGGGGGCTGTAGATAAGCAAAAAAAAAAAAAAAAATTTAAAATACGCATCCATATAGTATTAATAAACTATCAACCAAGACAAATACCAAAAAATCATTGTTTCTTAATATATTAAGATATAATCATTTACCAACAAAAACAAAAGACATGAAACACTATTATTTCTCAATACAATCATCTATGAAAAGGAAACTCGACACTCTTTCAAATCTTCAAAATCATCTATAATTGAAACCAAACTAAATGTCGAAACTATATCCTTTTCAATGTATAACATCAAAGAGTTCGTCAAAAAATCATTTTTCATTTTGTTTCGAAAATTAGTTTTGACAACTTTCATAGCTAAAAATGTTTGCTCTGTAGTAGTAGTAGAAATTAGAAGAGTAAGCACAAGTCTCACCATTCTATAAACAAGTTTGTAGTATTCTAAATTTCCAGTTCTCACTAACCATTGATACAACTCATATAAACTATTCAATTTTTTGAACTCTGGATCCTGGACTACATTATGCTCAAAACGATAAAACTCCTTCCCAACACTTGTTTTTCATAATCTGTGAAATCTTGTGAATAGAAATTCTTTACCAACAAACAAAGATCACTACTTTTGAAAGATTTTAATGCCTCTCGAGGTTCTAAAGCTGAGCTAAGCTTAAATAACTCCATTGCATTCATTAAACAGATGATTTAGTTCCTGTAATTGAGAATCTACTGCAGCATAAAAAATATTTACTTGATAACGATGCTCAATTGTAACGTTATCTTGCTGATTAAGAGCTCAACCTTGCCTCCCAACATAACAAACGTCCATATCTAGGACATCAATGCAATGTTTTTCACAAAATGATATCACAGTGGTGAGTAAGCCATTCCATCCATCATTTCTAAATTTTTGGATAAGTGCTTTAGTAGATGAAACTAAATGCATGACATTTAAAATGTCTTGAGATTGACTTTGCAAAGTTTGACAAAGTTTATCAGTGATCTCTATAGTTTCCTTCTTAAGATGCAAGATGAAGACAAATTCAAATGAAGTTAAACCATCATAAGTTGACTCTGCTTCTGCTTGGTGTTCTCCATCACTTGCATCATCAATTATATTTAGTAAAACTTTAACAATTGAAGTAAACATCCTTAATAAGTTAGAAATTGATCTAAAATGTGAACTCCAACGTGTTTCTACAGATCATTGTAAGGTGCCAATTTGATTAAGTCCACTTCCAGTCTTAAGCTATTCAAGATCAATCAAACGTGCTATTTCATTAGCATTGGTAACTTTCAATTGCTCATTACGCTTGCATGAAGTATTAACAGTTTTGATCACCAAAAGCAATTTAAGAAAAAACCCACTAATGGGAATAACTTGTTTTGATGCTTTTACTAATGTCAATTGTAAGCGACATGCAAAACAATGGATGTAGTAAGCATATAAGCAATCATTCAAAATCAAAACTTGTAATCCATTCCACATACCTCGCATGTTGCTTGCTCCATCATATCCTTACCCTCGAATATTTTGTATATCTAAGCAATGTTGATATAACAAAGAATATATCCCTTTTTTTAGAGTTAAAGCTGTAGTGTCAACAACATGAATAAGCCTAAAAAAACGTTATTTCACAAAGCCTTCTACATCAACATATCTAAAAATCACAGTCATTTGCTCTTTCATGGACTCATCATGAGTTTCATAAACCATTATACAAAACTTTGCAGCACCAATGTCTTCCCGAATGGCCTTCTTCACTTTGACTGAGAAAACATGTAGAATTTCCTTTTGAATCCTAGGTGATGTGTAGGTTGCATTTTTTGGAGTTTTTTCTATTATTTCAGCTACCTTTTCATTCCAAAAAGTCACAATACCCAATTATTCAAGAAAGTTCCCACGATTAGATGAACTAAAACTTTCATCTCAACCTCTAAAAGATATAGCTTGAAAGGCAAGATGTTGTACAATCATGGTTTTAAAAACCATTACAGTGAAAGAATCGGAAAAATATCTAATTACCGGTTTTATGGTTGGACCGAGGTCCGACCGATGGTCGAACCGGTGACATCATAAATAATTTAATTAAAATATTAAAAAAAATTTGTTTAAAATTTGAATTTTAATAACTTATATTAAGAAAATATAAAAATTAGAAAAAATGTTTTTTTCTCCATACCACCTTTCTTTTCTTGTTAGTAATGGTTGACAAAACTATTAATATTTAAGTTTCATCTTTTAGTTTATATAAATATAATAGTATAACTTTAACTATTTATTTAACCAACAAACTTTAAATAAATAAATAAATAAAAAATAAAATAAAAAAAACCCAAAGTCAGATGACTAGACAAGTCACTGACTTATGAGTTATGACTCTTTATTCTTTAACAATCCAATTTCCCACTCCGCCACTCTTAGCCACACGTTTTGTTTTTTTTTTTTTTTTTTTAATATATCTCGTGAATCTAGCACTCCACTCCCAGTCCCCACTTTACTTACCATCAAAGACTCTTTATTTTTCCAGTCTTTTGGCCTTCACAAAATCCTTATCTTCCTCTCTATCTCAGGAAGTTAGATCCATTATTTATCTTTGCAATACCATCATCAGTTCCTCTCATTTCTCTCTTTCTCATTGAAGATCTGTAGATACCACTCCAAAAAGCTAATTTCAACCCCAAGCATGAATATTCAGTCATTTTCTCTCTCTCAAGCATGGCCAATCTTAAGAAAAAAGAATTTATTGCAACAATCTGTCCTCACAATCAACAGATCTGAGAAAAAAAGAAGATTTTTACTGCAAAAAAAGCTCCATTGCAGATCTCTTTCAGCAATTTTACAAAACCGATTCGACCTCCGGTTTTTCCGGTTCTCAGGTTGAACCGATCGGTTTTTACTGTTTACTGGTTTTTAAGGTATTTTCGGTTTTTTATCATAATCGGACCAAATTAGAGGCTGATTCCTGGTTGAACCAATCGGACCGGTCGGTCCGGTCCGGTTTTTAAAACCATGCGTACAATATAAATTGAGGCATTCAGTTGCAACCGATTATTTGCAATTTGTTCAGTAGTGAAATGATCAACTACCCTTTGTAAATGTTGCCATTGGTTCATCAAATCCTTACACTTTTGCTCAGCAACTCTATGAGTTAAGTTAGGATCTTTTCTTATATGATCTTGAAAATAACAATTCTTGCCCCCAACTTTTTTCCAATTTCTAAATCCATCAACAATGAATGTATTTTGTCCCACAACCCCATTTGGATTATGAAAAACAAAGTAGGGTAAACAATAAGTTGCATCTTTCGTTGGAGAATATTCAAGCCATGTTGAATAATATTCAAACCAAGAAGTTTGAAAGCTACGATTATGTTTTCCACTTTTTTTGTATGTCTCTAGAGAAGGTTGGTGCGAACCATTTTTAATGTAAGCCCGTCGAATTTCATTACGTTGATTAACATGATATTCTCATATTTGTTTGCGTGTTCCGGGATGATATCGGCATTTTCTGGATTTAAGGAATGAATATTTCTTGGGATTGGAACGTCAACATTTTCTGAAATTAGGGAATAAATATTTTCTAGAATTGGAACATCCACATTTTCTAGAATTGGAATAGCAATACTAGTTGTTGGCAATCCCACGTTGACTTCTAAAGAACTTGAATCTTTTCTTTTGAAAAAAAAATCAAACATTGTAGTTGATTTTTTCATGATCTACAAATAAAATAAGAATCATATATATTATCTTATAAACGGTTCTTGTTACTAACTAAAGATAAATACTAGAATATAGGTAATATGCATGATGCATTTAATTATAAATTTAGTATTTCTCACTTATTTTCAATTTATAAATTTATCTAATTTAGCATTATGAGTTAACAATAGGCGCAAATGTGTGTGGTACCGGAGGTATTGTTCTCCATGAAGTATTCAAAAACTTTTTGACGAAATGTATTATGTGTTTGTTCATTATTATGTATAGCATCAACATTAGTATTGAGTCATGCCGACATTAGGAGTTGATCTTCTTCTACACTAAAATTACTATCCTGTTTTGCTTTCATAGAAGAGGCATTCTCAATTTGGGGTGGAGAATCAAAAAATGACATAGGATTATTTTGAGAT
Organism: Quercus lobata; assembly: GCF_001633185.2. Taxonomy (NCBI): domain Eukaryota; kingdom Viridiplantae; phylum Streptophyta; class Magnoliopsida; order Fagales; family Fagaceae; genus Quercus; species Quercus lobata. The sequence continues at coordinate 19,675,872 of NC_044914.1, forward strand.
ATACCCAAAAGTGACAAGTCAATATCAATATACTCGTATATGATACCGGTGTAACATGGCACGTCTCCTTATGACTCCATAAATTAGAAACAACGATATATACTTCCAAGCAAACTGAAAGTAGGAGTTGATCTTCCTCTACACTAAAGTTGCTACCTCGTTTTTCTTTCTTAGAAGAGGCATTCTCAACTTGAGGTGGAGAATCAGAAAATGACATAAGATTATTTTGAGATATACCCAAAAATGGCGAGTCAATATCAATATCCCCGTTTATGATACCAATGTAATATGGCACATCTCCTTGTGACTCCATAAATTAAAAACAACGATATATACTTCCAAACAAACTGAAAGTAAAGACCATTACTATAATAAATTAGAAACAACAAAATATAAACTTCCCTGCACACAGAAAATTCTCAAGCTAACATTTACACCAATAAATTAGAAACAAAAAACATAAACCTCCATGCAAACACAAAAAAAAATAAATTATTTGGCTTTGCAAAGCCAAATAATTTGGCTTCTTAGCTACAGTGCACAAGTACTTTTGGCTGTGCATTGAAACTCAAATGTAATATATACACATACACGCACACAAACACGTATATATTTTAAGTTGTGTTCACACCTTGTGCAATTATTTAAATAATTTTTTTTAATATTTTCTTTTTATTTTCCTTCTCTTTCAGTCATTCTTCCCGTTGCCCTCTCTCTCCTTAGACTCCCTCATTTTCTCTCTTTTTCCTCCCTCTACCTTTGCCGATCTGCTAACCAGCCGCCATAGACCCACCTCACGAACTCGTTGCCCAACCGTCAGCCCAGCTCCAATCCACCCTCGATGCCAACCCATCTTGTCGATCTCCCTAGTTTCGACCTATCTCGCCGATCTGTTACCGAATCTACCGATACTTTCAGTCAGCTTTGTCCCTTTTTCCCTTTTTCTTAATTTGCATTTGGGTCTTTGTGTGTGTGTGTGTGTGTTTGTTTATTTTGTTGTTGATTTTGCTTTGGGGTTATTGAAAAGATCTTAAATTTGTTGAAATTTCGTTTGTGATTGGAGAATGATAAGATTGGTAAAATTATGCTTTTTGGTAGTATTGTGTGAAACTATGTCAATGATCTCTCTCTTTTCATTTGTAATTTCCATTATTTATAATTCTTTAGGCTATATATGTATACATCTTGTGTACATGTGATAGCTCCTCTTATCAATAATTACTTTTCAATATATAACTGTGGGTTAGGTTTTTTCATACTATGTACAAGAGGACCTGGAGTAAAGTTTGGGGAGGATTTTTCATTCTCTTCAAATACAAAGTTATATACATTGGGTTCAAATGTGAATAACTAGAGTAAATGAAAAATATCAAGGGAGGATCTTACATTCTCTATAAATGGAGAGAGATTCATTATAGACTTCTTTGGCTCCATTATTCGAAGTATTGCACCCTGTCGTATAGAAGTTGGAAATGATGAGATATAGAACATACTAATTGTGGGAACCAAGTCACAACAGTAATTGCCTAAAAGATTTTCACTTTTGGTCAATTATGGAAGAAGCTAGAATTGAATAGGAATATAAAAGCTGCTTCAACATCTTTTTGTTGTGCAATTGTATCATTTTCTTTTCTGTTAATCCTTCTGTATATTTCTACCGTGAAGAAGTTTTTAGATTAGGATTTCTCAGGTGCAGCTTTGGTTGAGCTCAAAAGTGAAGTAAGCAATGAATTAAACTTCTATATATGCATGTGATGTTGCTCTTTTTGATACAGGAAAAAGTAAAACAACCTTACACACTAAACCTCACAGTAAATGGTTAGTTTGGGAAATGTTCTAAGAATTTTGTGTTTGCATTGAAGTTTATGTCTTTTGTTTCTAATTTATTGGTGTAAATGTTAGTTTGAAAATTTTCTATGTGCAAGGAAGTTTATATTTTGTTGTTTCTAATTTATTATAATAATGGTCTTTACTTTCAGTTTGCTTGGAAGCATATATCACTATTTTTAATTTATGGAGTCACAAGGAGACATGCCATATTACACCTGTATCATAAACAAGGATATTGATATTGACTCGCCACTTTTAGGTACATTTCAAAATAATCCTATGTCATTTTTTGATTTTCCACCTCAAGTTGAGAATGTCTCTTCTAAGAAAGTAAAACATGGTAGTAACTTTAGTGTAGAGGAAGATCAACTCCTAGCATCGGCATGGCTCAATACTAGTGTCAATGTCATGCACAAAAATGAACAAACACATAATACATTTTGTCAAAAAGTTTGGGAATACTTCATGGAGCACGATACCTCTGGTAGCACACATACTGCTATTTCCCTAATAAGTCGTTGGACAACGATTAATAAGGAGACAAATAGGTTTTGTGGGTGCATGACTAAAGTTAATGCAATTCATCAAAGTGGTACAATTGAACAAAATAAGGTACAAATTATATTGCAATAGTATTAATATACCCATTCACCAATAGTTTAAAGGTACTAATCATGTTATATTTCTTTTAATTTTTTTAGATTGTCAACAAGAAGGCTTTATATAAAAATAAATATGGTAGATTCTTTCAACTTGAACATTGTTAGCTCATGTTGGAAGACCAACCAAAGTGGGGTGATCCTAAGGAAAGATCAAGAACATCTATATCTCAAACTTTGGATTCAACATCTATTGGCGAGGGGGATGGTGGGTTTGGACTTGGTGACACTTCCAATTTTGAGAGACCAATTGGTAGTTAGGCAAAAAGGTCAACCGAAAGAACAAAGTTACCGGAAAAGATGTTGGGAAATATTTTGCTAAGAATATGAAATTTATTGAGGAATCACAAGAACGAGAAAAAAAGGGTCTTCGTACCAAAGTGGAAAAGTTGCGCTTAGGAGAGTTGAAGGATAATGAGAAACTCGATTGGAAGAGAAAAAAATTGATATTGAGAAGGAAAAACTTAGGATTGAGAAGGAAAAGGTCATGATTGAGAGGGAAAAACTTGAGATGCATCATATGTTAAAGGAGAAGAGAATCATGATGAAAGATACAGGTGCCTTAACCGGAGTACAAAAACATTTTTATGAACAACTCCAAGAGAGAATCATGGCAAGATGAAGTTCAAGTAAATAGTGGGCTTGACCTTAATTTAGATGTAGCTTAGGCCTTCATGTATTTTGTAATGTTAGGAAAAGATTAGCACATGTAGATGATGCTTTGGTATAGCTTTTTTTGGGATGTAGATTAGGCTTTCATGTATTTTGGTAATAGCTTATGATATGCCTTCATGTATTTTGGTAGTAGCTTATGATAAGTCTTTATGTATTTTGGTAGTAGCTTATGTCACTTGTCTTTAATCTTAAACTAGATGATTGTATAAACCCAAATGCTTTCTTAGCATTGTATTTGTCTTGTATTATTCTTTCTTCATTATTGACTCATGTTGTACTAATGTTTAATATTATGGCATTAAAAGCTTAGATTGATATGGGAAGCAAATTTATTGTTCATCTTACTTGTGTTATGAGATGTGCGTGTGTGCATGTGGGTGTAATAATTGCTTATGGCACTAAAAGTATAGATTGCTTATGTTTCTTTCATCTATAGTAATAATGACTTTCCAATTGTCTTGAATATTGCATCCATGAGTCGTTCTTTGTTTCGCAAGTTGCTTCTTGATGACTTAGATGAGGATGAGATAATCAAAGAAGTTGTCATGGGTTCAATATCACAATGTAAACGTCGTCGATAGATTAGACATACTTATTTGGCAAGTAATGAGAAGCTTTTTCTTGACTACTTTGCCCCCTCACTAGTATTTCCTCGCACTTTATTTCGCAGGAGATTTCAGATGAGACATTCTCTTTTTCTCCATATTCAATTTAAGGTAGAAGCTCATGACTTTTATTTTGTCCAAAAAAGAGAGAGTGCCAACAAACTTGGCCTATCTTCCTTACAAAAGATAATTGCTGCACTTAGAATGCTTGCGTATGGAGTATTGGGTGATTTTATGGATGAATATATGCAGATTGGAGAAACCACTACATTACAAAGTTTGGAAAAATTTGTTACTGCGGTGGTTGATGTTTTCTCTGAGGAATACTTGAGAAAGTCAAACAACGAAAACATTGCTAGATGTTTAGCTCATGACGAATGCCGAGGCTTTTCAGATATTTTAGGTTCAATTGATTGCATGCATTGGAAATGGAAAAAATTGTCCAGCAGCATGAAAATGTCAATATTGTGGTCATATTCATGAGCTTTCTATTATTTTGGAAGCAGTAGCATCATATGATCTTTGGATATGACATGCATTTTTTGGGTTACATGGGTCAAATAATGACATTAATGTGTTAGAGCGATCTCATATATTTTCTGAGCTTGCATAAGGACGTGCTCTTGCAGTTAATGACTCAATTAATGGTCATGACTACACAATGACATATTACCTTGTTGATGGCATATATCCAACGTGGACAATATTTGTGAAAACAATCCCATCTCCACAAAGACAAAAACGAAAATTATTTGTAGCAGTCTAAGAGGCGTATAAGAAGGATGTTAAGCGTGCATTTGGAGCGTTTCAATCACGTTTCGTAATTGTTTGTGGATCTGCACAATTTTTCCATCTTGAAACACTCAAAGAGATTATGAAAGCGTGCATAATTCTCCATAACATGATTGTTGAAGATGAGCGAGATGATAATGAAGTGGTAGACTTGGATTATGAGCAAATTGATGGAGTGGATAATCCTCCAATACAAGTGTCACGGGAACAAGTTGATGGATTTATGACATACATTTATGAGTGCATTAGAGACCAAGAAATTTAGTCTCAATTCCAATTGGACCTCATTGAACATTTATGGCAATTGTAAGGTGAGTCGTAGGAACTTTTTTTTTTTTAATATGTTGAGAAGCATGGGTCATAGGAACTTGAGTGTGTGAGTTATTGATATGAGTTTTTATTGTAATTTGATATGAGTTATGTATGCAAGTAATCTATGGACTACACTGTTCCAGTTATAATATGTGTTCCATTTTATATGGTTTTTTTGATAAGGTTTCTCCACTTCATTGTTTATATTGTTCCAAGATTGCTTTTTAACAATTGTGAAATTGTTTTAATAAAAAAAAAAGTTGTATATGTATAATTTGGGGTTAAAAAAATATTATTGATACACTGGACGATTATTTGCTATCATGTGATAGTGGCGATGGTGGTGGTTGCGGTTGCGGTGGCGGTGGTGGCAGCATTGGTAGTGGCGTTGGTGGTTGTGATTGCTGTATATTGTAGTGGATATAGTAATTTATTGTAATAGAAATATTATTTTATTGTAGTGGATATATTATTTTGTGCGTTAGGTTCAAGTTACACCTCGTATAACTCTAAGCAATGTTATACCACTTAATAACTTGTTATAGAATTCTTATTTTGAAAATTTCATCGTTAAATTCCATGATCTATATGTTTTTAACATTCATGCCAATTTTCATTTCATTTGGATGTTATTTACCATTTGATCTATAAACTCATCTTTTATACATTATTTTAAACTACAAAAACTTTAATTTAAACAATTGATTGGTGACATGGTTATTGATCTTTGATTATTTCGAAATTTTGTAAATATGGAAAATATACGAAGATAATGTAATCTAACAGTGGATTTCTTAAAATTTGCATCCAATTAAAAAAATATTAAGTAGTGTAACATTTTTTATAATTATATCAGGTGTAATTTGAACAAAACTCTTATTTTATTGTAGTAGATATATTATTTTATTGTATTGTTTATATTATTTTATTGTATTGAAAGCCAAAATAAAATTACTGATGTTGAATGTTTTGTAAAGTATGATAGTAAAATAGATAAAATAACTTTTTGTTTAGTCAAATTGCTAAATTTATGACTCTACCAATATAGATGCTCTAAAAATGTTAGGGGTTTTTTTTTGAGAAAGATAAAAATGTTAGGTTTGATTCGTGAAATCGAGAAATAATGTATGCTATGGACCTATTATGTGATGTTTTGAAGATGTGGGTCATGAGCCTATCCATGAGGTGAAGAGCTTTATGGGCCGTGAGCCGATCATAAAATATGTGGATTCTAGGTGAGGAAATTCAACCTATATAATAGAATTGTACAAAATTTGGCTCTTCTTGGGCTTTGAAGAAATTTTGCCCAAGACCTATCAGTTTTTGCTTGTAAAATAAATGAAGTGGCAGATTTGCCCAATAAAGTTTTTTTTTTTTTTGAGAAACATTTGCCCAATAAAGTTGTGCGCCTACACAGTAGTGGGGTAATAAAATCATTAACACAATAATAAAAGTCAATAAATTTGTAATAATGTGAGGTTCGTATACATTGATTTTCATGATATATACAGTGGCGGCGCCACGTGCAAGTCAGGGTGTTCCCAGGAACACCCTGACTTGAAAAAACACCTGAAAAAAAAAATTTTTTTTACAAATTTTTTTATACTTGCTCTGTATTATAGGAACACCCTCGAATTAAAAAATAATAATTAATTGTTCTGCTTTCAAGCAAAAAAAAATAATAAATAAATAAATAAATGAAGAAAGCCCAAAATAAAATTTGGTAACAGAGGCAAGCCCACGGCAACTCGGCAAGCCCAACAGATTACAGAGGCAAACCCACGGATTCTCAAAAAAAAAAAAAAAAAAAAAAACCAATACAGAGCTGCAGAGCAAATCAAATCAGAACTCACTTCTCATTTTCTAAATCAGAAATCCCTAAAGGCCTAAAGCAAACCTAAAGAGTGAAGACAGAGCAAGCAACGCCTCACTGCCTCAGTCCCTCAGAGCAACGCCTCAGGCTCAAGCCAACTGCCAACAGCCGGAGTCATGGAGATTGGATCGGTCATGTCGCTCGCAGCTCGCTCGTCGTCAGAGATCGGTCCAGTCCAGATCGTCATCATCGCTCGGCTCGCTCGCCCCTCGTCCTCGTCGCTTGTCACTCGCCACTGCCCTCATCGGAGATCGGTCGTCGCCTCGTGACCTCGTCACTGCCTCAACGGCCTCAGCCTTCAGGCCTCCCTGCTCAGCTGCTCCGATGCTCAGCTGCTCCGGTGCAGGTGCTCCCTCCCTCTCTGACTCTCTCTGACTCTCTTTCTCTATCTGAATGACTTTTTCTGAAATGAAAATTATGACTCTCTCTCTCTCTCTCTCTCTCTCTTTATTCTTTAATACTAATTTTAATACTTTGTCTTTATCTGATTCTGTGATTGGGCCACTGAATTGGTAAGCTTTAACTTTATCTTTATTAATATTTGGCTGATTTTTTGACTTTTTAAATTTGTCTTTATCTTAATATCTTATCTATTGGTGTTGGTTAGTGTTAGTGTGTGTGTTTGTGTTGGTGAGATATTAAATTATTAATTGTCTTTTTAGTGTAATGTGTATTTTAATTGTGAAGTTTTCTGATTAGCAGCTTGTTCTTGTGATTGGGGAAATTTAATTAATTGAGAAAAACAAATAATTAATAATTTAATTAATCAATACATTATAAAAAAACAAACAAATTAAATTATGTTAGACTAAACAACAATTAATAATTTAATAATTAATGAAATAACAATACAACAAATTATAGTTTATAAAAGACAAACAAATTAATGAAACAACTAAACAATAATAATTAATAATTTTATTAATATGTTAAATGAATTTATAGTTTATTGTATAGGTACCTTTGTTCATTTCATTTCATTTCATTTTTTTTTTCTTTTTGAGGTTTTTCGGTGTGCAAAATCCAAATTTGTTTTGGTTTTAAGAACTTTTTTTTTTTTTAAGCACAAACTTCATGCCGGCCAAATTTTGAATTTCGGCCAGTATGTAACGAAACGTCCCGAAACACCCGAAATAGACCGAAATGACCCAAAATTTTTTCAAAATGAAATAGGAACACTCTGGACAAAATTCCTAGAGTCGCCACTGGATATATATATATATATATAGGGTCATGCTAACAAGTGTCCTTAGGATATTGGTTAAGAATTTATTTTAGAAAAGTATTAATATTACTTTTATAGAAAATGAAAAAAAATTGTCAAAACATTAATTGTTTTTTTTTCTTTTTTCATAAAAACTTTCTTTAACTGGATTCTTAACCAGTGCCCTTAAGGCACTCGTTAGCATTTACCATATATATATATATATATATATTAAAATAAGTAATAAAGAAGATTAATCATAATTTGTACTTCTAAAAGAAATATTAGAGATATATTAAGAAAATCAAACTATCGCGCATCATTGGTACGGTGGTCACTCTACAAGTATAAGTACTTGTGAAGTGTGGAGAGTAAAGATCGGGGTTCAAGTCTCCAGGAGAGAGTTTCACACACATATACACTTAGATTAGGATAAAGTATAAATTATATCTTGTATAAAAAAGAAAAAAAAGAAAGAAAATAAATATTAATAGAAAATAAAAGAATCCAATTAAGGAAAATAGTTCAATTTTTTTTTTTTTTAATGACCTTATCGAGCAAGAATGGATTGTACATCTTTTTAACGCTTATGGTGAAGTCAATATGGTAGCAGACAGACTAACAAATAAAGGAAGATCACAACAAGACAAAAGTTTTTGTTTATGAAACTTGCATTATTTTTATTTATGAAAAGTATATTAGGGACAGTTTTCAAATAGGTACTTATAGAGAAGTGCTTGTAGATGGACATGTAATTCTGTAATCTATTTTTTAAAAAAATAAAATTCCTCATTGCATCCAAAAAAAAAAATTGAAATGAAAATAATCTAAATTATTTCAGACATTTTATATCTTTTGTGTGTAATAATCTCATATAAATTAAGCGATATCATTATAAAAAGTAAAAACAATATCAAATAAATCACCAAAATTTTTGTATCATTCATTTCTTTCTAATTTTTCTCCAATTGTTTTAGATGTCAAATTATATTTATATAAAAAATATAACAATCCCATAAAAAAAATAAGACATAAAAATATTGCTTTAATACCAAGTACCCGTTTGGGTAACGCTGAAATGCGGTGCGTCTACGTTTCATCATTATTTTATTTTATTTATTTATTTATTGAGAAACACATTTTAGTGTTTTTTAGTGGATCCTACGTACTGTTTACGAGATTTACAAACCTTTTTTTCAACAAAACTTTCGTTCCATAATACTATTTACATATTTAAAAATTGAGAGATGCTACGTCTATAATATTTTTACAACAAATTATAGGTGGTTAGTTGTTATTGGTTCAAATTTCAAACTAACGCTAATGTTACTTTTTTGCCCCAATAATAACAACTAATAACAACTTATCACTTAAAATTTATTGTAAAAATATTATAACCATATCATTTATTTTAAAAATTATTTTATTGCAATATTTTCAATTTTCATGGTTTAATTTTTAGAAAAATATTCTATACCAAACCGAACCTAAGTGCCGAAGAACTAAAACCATCGTCGTTCTCGGTGGGACTCGACTCTGACTCACAGAGACAAAACCCTCAATTCTCTCTCTCTCTCACTCACTCTCACACACAGTCAGACACAAAAGGGTTCCTCAAAAAACCACTTTGAAAACAGAATCGAACCTCAAAAAAAAGAAAAGAAACCCTTTTTCTCTCTCCTTATCTCAGAACAACAACAACAAAAAAAAAATCGAAAATCATGATAACTACTCCGTTTCTAACCGCCTCAACAGCCCCGCCGCTGCCACGTCAGCTACTCAGACCACCCAGATTTCACACCCTTACCCTTACCCGTGCCCGCACCCGTTTGGCGTTTGGGCCCGACCCGAGGAGACGCTTTGCAAGCATTTCTGCTTCAGCTTCAAGAAGTAGTAGCAATAAAGAGACAACTTCAATTGGTGTCAATCCACAACTCTCAGTGCCACCACCTCCACCACCCTCATATATGTAGCCATTTCTCTCTTTCTTTCTCACTGTTTCTTTCATTCTTTTGCTGTGTATTGCAATTTAGCTTCTTTTTTGCTTTGTTTGTAGAGGGTCACCTCTGTTTTGGATTGGAGTTGGTGTTGGGCTCTCAGCACTATTTTCATGGGTGAGAACTCAAAAAAACACAATACCCACTTGGCCTTTTTTTTCTATTTCTTATCAAAATTGTTTTCTTTATGTGCTGTATTGTTTTTTTTAACAAGTTCAATGGAAATGGCAGGTGGCTACAAATTTAAAGGTGAGTGTTGTTTCTCTCCTATAAGGTAATGAGTACACAATTCATGCATTTCAATATTTGGAAAAATTAGCGGATGCGAAGACACGGGCTTTTTCTTATGTTCATGGATATGTTGTTATTTTTTACTTGTAAGAGAAAAGAGTTCATGGGTGTGCCCATTTTTTTCTGTTACCATATCAAATATGATTTATGATGTGTTTTAAAGAAGGCTGCATTGCTCTGTTCATTGCTTTGTATTGTTGCATAGTTGAATTTTAGTGTGTCAAATAGAAATATGCAAAATTTTAGGAAAATCTTGGGACTATCAAAATGAGGTCCTGAGATTGTGTGTTCCTATTCCAAATGCAATTGTGTTTAGAAGACTATTGATATTCGGTCAAGCTTTGGTGGGTAAATATTTGGCTTTGGTGTGTGGAAGAGAGGGATCATTTTTGATGGAAGGTGGTGCATATAAAATATGCGATTTATGGAGAGAATGGTGCTTAAAGGAATTTTCAGGCCCTTATAGAGTTGGATTAAGAAAAAGAAAGTTTTTTGAGAGAGAGGAATGCGAGGAATTTCGAGAGATGTGAATTACTTCAAAATATGGGATTTATGGATAGAGTGGTGCTTACAGGAATTTTTGGGCCCTTAAAGGGTTAGATTATGAAAAAAATATCACTTTTTTTTTTTTTTTGGGAAGGGAGAGAAAGGGGGTGGTGGTGGGGAGACTTTTCCAAATTGACTTAGATCCAAATGGGGATGACTATAAAACTGGTTTTCTCATGACTTATTGTTTGGGACACTACACTGATAGTGGTATTTTTAAAAAAAACCTTTTCTTCTTGCAAGGGAAAAGAATCCTATAGTGTCAGAATATATAAGTGAGGAGCATGGAAATGCCAACTAGAATCTTAGATTTAATAGATTAGTGCAAGGTTGGGAACTCAAATTCTTGATTTTTTTTGATGTATTATATTCTACCAAGGTCTAAAGGGAGGATGAGTATTCAATGATTTGGAAGCTTACTAAGCTTTCAATTAAACTCTTTTTATAATTCTCTAAGTTTGATGGAGGTAATTTCTTTCCATGTAGGAGTATTGGGAAGGTTAGAGGACCATCAAGATTGCCATTTTTTATTTGGACATCAATATTACCAATGGACCAAGTGTGATGTTGAATTGTGGATTGTTGTTGTATGTGTAGATCGAGTGTGATACAGCTAGAGAGTTGTGGCCTTTGGTGTCTGGACTTTGGACTGTGATTGGCATGTTGAAAGGGATAGTTTGAAAAACATTGTAGTGGTGAAATTCTTGTGTATCATGTGATGTCTTTGGAGGAAGAGGAATGCAAGGAATTATAGAGATGTGAACTACCTGTGTTGGAATTGATGTTTCTGTTTTTTGTGCTTTCTCTTTGATTGAACAGTAGCCTTTAGTTCCATTTCCTACCAGAAATGTGTGAGCTTTTGGATCTTTTGAATTTTAAATGTTAGATTTTCTTTTTTGGTCTTCTCATGTATTTCCCATGTAGTAGGTTATCCCTTTTTATTTCACTTTTTCTTCTTAGTAAATTCTGTGTGTGTGTGTGTGAGTGAGGAGATGTGCTAGCTTCCATTTTTGTGATTGGTTGGAGCTTGATTTCTTGAGTTTGTGTGTTGATGTGTTATCAAAATGGTTATATTTGGTCCATCGTTCCTCATTGCCTAATGTGGTGTCTTTGGAGGGAGAAATAGTAGATCTTTTGAAGATATTGAGAGATCTATTCCAGACCTCAAGCTATTCTTTTTTAGAACTTTATTGGATTGGTTGTTTGCTATGCAAAAGCAATCATTCCCCTCTGTTATTGATTTCCTTGATTCTTGCAATTTTTGTATTTGATTTATTGAGCCCTTGTACACTCCCTGTGTACTAGGGTGTTCCTTTTTAATATCAATAAAACTTATTACTTATAAAAAAAAAAAAGTGTTATTCCTACGTGTATGTGTGTGTAGGATTTGATCCTCTTCATTACAAAGTGAAATGGAGAGTGTCCATTTAAAGGCCATGATTCAAAGTGAAATAAATCCAGGGTCTACATTATGCCAACTCGTTTAATAACTGATAACTCTAGTTTAGTTTAACCACAGTTAATTTTTACTTTTAGTTACTGAACTAGAGTTTTCAGTTATTAAATGAGTTGGTTTGGTTCAGTTGGTGGATAGGGAACTGAACCTGTCAGTTTTTGGAAAGGAGCTTGCAAGCCATTGAACCTCACTAATGTAACAGGTTCGGTCAGTGCGGTCTGGGTGTTTGGGGCTGGACTTCGAAATACATGCCCATGTGTCAGAGTCATTTTTCTTTTAATCCTACACAAAACCCAAAACCCAAAGGATGAGAGTTAATATATGTATTAATAAAGAATAAACATTAAAAGAGATGGACATCAATGGAGAGGACCTTGTCCATTGGATTGGCTGTTAACCTCAATCATATGGCTCTGGATCTTGAGCATGTTGTAGGCGTTGAATGTGAGAACTAAGAAGATGGTGGTGCCACCCACTGCATTCTCTCTTTTTTCTTAAAACAAGTTCCTTCCAAGTCCTATCTCTGTTTGATATCACCCTTTCTCTCATCAAGTTGTTGATGCTTCTAAACTTGAAGGGGAAGGAAAAAAAAATGGGGGGCCGGGGGGGGGGGTTTAAAGAGTTGTGGCGAGAGGAAGCATGATGTGGAGGAGGGAAAGCAAAATATCGGTGGCTAGGATTTGAATTTCAAACGAAAGAAATGTGTGAGGAGGAATGAGGCAGAGTGATAGAAGAGATCTGAAGAAAATGGGAATGTGAAGAAGGGACAAGGTTAAAGGAATTTGATAACATGAGGGTGGGTTTACAAAAGGTCAGTAGGTTCATAAAAAAATATATTTAAACAAATATATTTGACTTGTTCTCATTGTGTGAATTCTTGGCTCTGAGACTGACTGAAACACTGAATTGTTTAAAAAATTGGAACTAAGACCGATGGCCGACAAACTGAAACTGGCCGGAATTGACTTTTTGGGTCTGTTCTGGTTGGTCGGATCAGTTTTTCAGTGGTTTTTTACAATCCTAATCATAGCAAATGCATGCACACATACATTCATTTATGCTTATTTATAAGATAGAGATGCATTTGTATATTGTTATATCTTAAAAAATAAATGTATGTTGGTATCTTTTATTGTTGTGTCTGTATCAGTATGTTGTTGTGAGATTGATGTATACTCTCTTCTATGTGACATAGGGTTGGATCTTGCATGGCATAGCATAATTCAACCTTTCACTCTTTCAACATATATCCCAATCCTTGTAAAGTTTATTGTTAATCTTTCAGAAATATGCGATGCAACAAGCTTTCAAGACATTGATGGGACAGATGAATACTCAAAATAACCAATTCAACAATGCAGCCTTTCCTTCTGGATCCCCTTTTCCATTTCCTATGCCCTCGGCACCAGCGCCTTCCACTTCACCTGCTCCAGCAGCTTCTCAACCTGTAGTTACAGTAGATGTGCCAGCAACAAATGTACAAGCAGCTCCAGCAACTGTTCTCAATCATGAAGAAGAAGTAAAACAGGAACCGAAGAAAGTTGGTAGTAAACTTCTAAACCTAGTTTTAAGTTCCTAAAAGAATTTGTTTCTGCCTTTTGATCTTCATTGTATGCTGCACGTGCCTATTATAGGTTAGATGCAATTTGTGTGAGCCTTTTGAAGATCTTTCTTAGTTTAGATATATAAATTTGATTTATTAACTGCTTCATTCATGTTTCTATTTTATAGATGATAAACTACTACTTGACCCAAAAGATTAAGTTGTTAGAAAACGATGAATATAATCATTTAACCATTATTCTAATATTTCCCTTGTGGGTCTAGACGCCCCTTAATAAGTGAGGGCCTACAGTTGGGATTTTAAACCTTTTAAATGGGAGGTGGATTAGAGATAGGGTTAATTTTTTAAGAAACCTTGGGCTGGGTCGGGTTCAGGTTGATGAATTTTCAACCCAACTCGACTTGACCTATTTAATAATTTAAAAAATATATATTTTAATTTGTATTTTTCCATTTACACCCTTAATACCTAACCCTCTCTAATTGTATAATTATGTTCTCATCAGCCAAAATAATTTTGCCTCCTTTCTCTCCCCCTCACCTCACATCCTCCTCTGTTGACAACCGAAACCCTATCCTAACCCCACTGCTCTCTCTAACCTTTGATTCCTCTCTCCTCCCTCTCTCTTTCCGCGAGCCTTAGCCTCTCTCTCAAGTGAGTCCTCCAAGCCAACTCTCTCTCTTGTTGCTATTTCTCAAGCAAGAGCTTCTCTGTGAGATAATTCTTTAGGCTACTTCATGTCTTTTTTCATGAGGTAGTCTCGTTTCAATAAAATTATTTTAACCTATAAAAAAAAGAGCTTCTTCGTGAGACCTCTCCTTAAATTTCGATCTAAAAATGCTATGTTATTTTTTAGTTTCTGCTACTTGAATGCTACAAATCAAAGGTATCTTTAGAACTGAAATTATTTCTTTCTTTTCCTAGATTTCTCTGCAACCAAACAGAGATTGTGATGAGTTAGGATTATGGAGAGTATATATAATTAGATTTGTTTTTTGTCTGTTGATTTCATTTTGTTTCTTTTGCATTGGCTTAATTTTGAGTGTCATTTCAAATTCATCAACCCAAGTAAATGACCCATGACTCATTTGTTTGGTTTTTTTTTTGTTTTGCACTGCCTGCAGTTTGGTTTCTGAGAAAATAGAGGAAATTGAAGAAAAATGGTTGTTAAGTTACTGTTAATAGTAGGGTCTTGGTTTTGGTATTGTGTATTTCAAAAAGGATATTATAATTTTTTTTTTTTGTAATGAGCCCAATCCAATGAACCAACCGACCCATGTGGGTTGCTTTGGTTTTTTGACTTTTTTTTTTTTTTTGATTGGTAAGTTACACACACACACTTGATGATTTGGTTTTTAGACTTGTGATGGGTTGGGAATTCTCCACCCGATGAGGTTGGGTTGTGTTGAAAAAACCCCCAAAACTGACTAATGCACACCCTTACCATGAAGTGATTTTCTTCATAATGAGCATTCTCTTTGTCTGAGTTGTTCATTGCTCTCTCATTTTGGTCAAAGCTCCTACAATCTTTCCTTATTAAATCATTTAGTTGCTCAAACAAAATGAATGGATGATCTGATATAGTACTTGACTGCTTACGTTTCCTTTCTCAGTAACCTTTATGGCAGCCCATGACATAGAGCTTTGATCACCCTGTACATTCCTCTATTTCTACTTTGGATTACTTCTACCATGCATCTATAACACCCCCAGCTCCTTTCTTAGCTGTTTATTTTGTCAGCATGGCCATGGTTAGAATGCTAGAATCAAAGCATTAGAAAATAATTAACAAGATAGCAACTTATAGGAGCAAAGTGGGTGGTAAGGTTGTGGGGTTCAAAGCCTATCAGACGTGTAACTTGCCAATAAAAAAAAGGGTTCTTTGTCTACTGCAATGTCATACAATATTTTTTGATAAGTTGTGATATCAAACAATTTGGGGAATAAAATTTTCAAAGGTACTTCTCTAAACTATAAATCATGCTGAAAACAAGTTCAACTACTTATCCCAAAAAAGAAGAAGAGAAAACAAATTCAACTTGTAGGTGTGTTATGTCACTAATAAATTGAAAGGAAAAAAAAGAAAGAAAAAGAACTGAGTTTGATTACCAATCCCACTACTAAACTTTATGTATTTCGAAAACACCTATTATGTTACCTCTGTGTGCCCCTTTACTTCATTTGAACATCATTGACCCCACTTGTCCCCATATTTTGCTCTCACTTCCCTCCTCCAAATAAATTCCTCTCCATAAACAGGATATAGTAGGTGCCTTACATTAACGCTTACAGATATTCTTGTTTATGTCTTAAGCATTTCTTACCATTCAGAACTTGAATATTACTTATTAAGAGAAAAAAAGGGAACACTAAGAAAATTTCTGTCTTTAACAAATGATATCCATAATTTCAGTAAATTTGCAAAGTCTTTGGATTTATACCAGAATTGAAAAAAAGTTTTCTACAAAAATTCTAATGCAACATGTACTAACAGCTTTTGTAGATGTTTCTCCGGAAGAGGCTGAGCAAAAGAGTCCTTATGAAAGCTTTAATGAAGTGACTGGAACAAGTTCATCCAAGGATGCTCAGATTGGTGGGGTGGTAAGTATTTGCTGTTGAGCTTTTGTACAAGTCTGTAATGGTTTAAGTAAAATATTTAAAGATTTTAACTTTGAGCATGGATGAAGTTTCCTCAAAATGGAGCTGCTTCTAAGGGCATTGGTGGCACTGAATGGTCCCAATCTAACGCTGCTGGTTCTGTATGGTCCCAATCTACCCGTAACTCCACTGGTTCTGAGGGATCCCAATCTACCCGTAAGTAGTCAATTGTATTTCCACTAGCTACTGTTTCTAACAAGTGCCTTATCTTAAACTTATATCCATGACTTGTTTTACTGATAAAATATGTAAAAGTAGTTACTTATCAGGAAAAAAAAAATGTAAAATTAGTTATTTAATTTCTAGAATCTATTTCATAGTTCTAGATTCCTCCCTGGTCCAGATTAATATAGATATATATATATATATATATGTATGTATGTATGTATGTATGTATTTTGATAAGTAACACAAAACATCAATATATCTTTGAATTCATAGTACAAATATTATACAGTTTTGGCATCTCTTGAAACAATATAAATGAATTTCTATTGTTTTTTCTATTTTGATTTCATATGATGTAACATATAAATTTTGAATGTCAATTCCTTCCTTTTATCATAAAAAGGGAAGGGATTTTGGAATTTTTTTTTGCGAGTACCATTTCATATCTCACAATTGTCAACCATCTTAGCTTCATTATGCCTATCACCACCACAACTACTCTTACTGCTTTGCCCTCCACCACCATTTTTGCCACTATCTATTCACCACCTTTTTTTGCTACCAGCACCATCAATGCCAGCACGTCCATGATTTGCTCTCATTACTGCCACTGCCACTACCTTCAATGAAAATACACCCCCCGCGCGGCCGCCCCCCCCCCCCCCCCACACACACACACCAAAAAAAAAATCAGCACTGCCATTACCATTTTGATACTTTAGCAATCCTCTGTCTTTCTTTCATGGTGATTTGGTTGAGGAGGTCGTTATTAGGTTAGATGGTGTGTTGCGGTACTTCTTGTTAGCAATTTGGTATGTGCGCATGGACCATGTCGAATTTACCTTCAATTGTGGGTTTAAGCAAATTTCATATTGATCTTAGCTCTCTCTCTCCATTCCCAATTCCCCCAATTCCTAAATCCCTAATACTTTACTATCAAATCCATCTTGTCTAAAGAAAGGTCCTGGCTGACCATCCTCTCCCTCTTCATGTCCAAGCAAAACACCCACAAATGGATGACATGCACAGACCCAACTCAATTTTACACATTAAGAACTATACTTTTAATCATTCTACACTTCCAACAAGAGCATCAAATGTTAGGTAAGCTTAACAACTCAATGATTTTTCTTAGAATCTCAGTATTGAAAGATAGAGAAGCTTAAAAAGTATAGAACTTTTGAAAGGAACGGAATCGGCGGACTTTTGAGGATTTGATTAGCTCCGGTGATCAGATGCTGGCTTCTTTCAGTGGGACTCTTTTTGATTGGTCTCGGGCTTGGGGACTCACGACTAGTGATTCTCTCTCTTCTTTCATTATCTCTCTCTCTCTCTTTGTAATTAATTTGTGGTTTGGTTTTCTTTTTTGCTTTTTCGTTGTTTCCTCCTTGTACTTTCTGGGTTTGCTCTATGTTTTTTATGCATGGAGTAGCCATTCGTATATATAACATTCTTACTTATCCAAAAAAAAAAAAAAAAAAAAGTCCTATAGTTTCTCTCTCTCCAAATGGCCCACATGATACAATGAAGAGTTGATTGCCAAACAACCTGATTTCGATGACATCTGCATGCTCCTCTCCATGTAAACAAAAAGTCTTATTACCTGTCTGGGCATTACTCATAACATCCCAAAGGCTGTAAATGCAAAGAACACAACTCTTGTGCTAGAGGACAATGAAGTGGGAAATGCTCTACTATTTCACAACTACACTTACACATTATACATCTATTAAGAACCACCACCTTGCTTTTAATAAGATTATCCAATGTTAGGATATAATTCATGGTTACTGTTCATGCAAAAAAAAAAAGCCACCTTGCATACCTTACTACCCCACATATGTTTCGAAGGGAAACCTTCCTTTTCTATCAGGAGTCCAAAATAAGCGATCCTCATTTCCTTCTGAAATCTGCATGGAGTAAAGCAAATGCATCATTTCATTCACCTGTTCTTATTCCCAATCATGAAAATCCCTGAAGAATCAAGAATTATAGGTTCCAATACAAACTTCCATTATCCCCTCTAAAAGTAATTGAAGAATTCACTGAAGCATCCTTATATGAGGCAATCAAGTATTGCTACGGGCACAATTCTTTCAGTGAATGATCTCCACACCAAACATTATGACAAAACCTTACTCTCTTACCATTTCCTACCCTAAAAGATGGAGGGAGAGGATCTATCCCAACCAGCGTGAATTCCTTTCCACAAGCTACATCCATGAGGTCTTCTCACTACAACCATAGTCCAGTCTCCCCAATTAGAGACTTATTAAGATGTTCCTTTGCCATGGTGATTTCATGCATATCAACAGATGTATCATGTGCAAGGGCACATGTTTGTCTGCTTTATCCAAAAATTCTGTGAATGTATGTTTCGTCTAGTGTCAGACCAAATTTTGTTCATGCAGTCACACATTTGTCATAAAAGGGCTGTGAACTTATGAAGCTATTGTATTTACTTCTGATAGTCTGACTTGAAGGTTGATCAGATCTCATATGCTACCGTAGGTGGGGTTGCAGACTATCTTTGACTTGTTAGTCTCAATTATGGTGGTTTTCAAGATTTAATCAAACTTTCTAAGTATGTTATTTATATTGGACAGCAAAACCTGGCTTATCAGTGGAAGCTTTGGAGAAAATGATGGAAGATCCAACAGTGCAGAAGATGGTTTATCCGTAATATGCCTTCTTTGTCTATTTAACATTTATGCTTGTTCGTATTATTATAAATGATTTATTTTGCCACGTTGCTATGTTTAAATTTCTTTGTTAATGTTTCTTCTTGTTACAAAGTTTTAAACATTTATCAGATATCAAAAGTTTCAATAGTCATTCATGTCTTTCATATTTGCAATATACAAGCAACTTGAATACAAATATTCTTTCTTCCCCCTTCCCAGTATTCAAGACGATAATGGACCCAGGTCCAATAATCAAAGATTAGTAGATCTGTTCTGCCCAATGTATGAAGGGGCTGTAGTATGGACTCATTGACATCATGGCCCATAGCCATGTGCTAGAGTGCTCTGAGCTGCAAGTCCCACATTGTCTCCACCTGATTTGCTCCCAGGAGTACCCTTAAAAAATTGAAAGAATAAAATTTTTTCTTCTCTACAGGCAGAAGATTGTTTGTCCCTAATATTACATTTTATCTATTTATTATAATAAACTTATCTGTGTGTTGCTATGGTTTGAATTCCTGCCTGAGTAATCTTTTTCATTGAAATTATAAGTGAGTCCCTGAATCATGAAATGTTGTTCATGCTAATTGGTTGTTAGAATTCACGTATTAAAAGAAAAATGGTTGATAGAAATTTCAGTTACACATCCATCTATTTGTGATTTTGTTGACTCTCTTCCCTTTTGATTGTAATTCTCTTCTTTTGAAATTCTTTAGGATTATTCCTTGTTTTCAGCATGGGATTGATCCTTTTCATCCATAAATTTTTTAACTTATTAAAAAAATAAAAAGAAATAGAAAAAGGTCTGCTTGCTGAAAGATGAACCTTGTAGACATGGCATAGGACTAGCCCACATTTGGATTTCAAAAGTGTTATAATGTTTGTATGGACTTCTGTTTCTAGGGCGTATCTAGTTGGCATAGGAATAGCATGCTGTTATGGTCACAAATTACACATACTTGCCCTTTGGAACTTTCCAGTAATTTATGAAGATGGAATCTATGGCAGTGTACCGCAGTCATATGCTAATGTGGGCATGCTCATCTCCTGGAATAAATGAATGCTAGATGGATGGAATGAAAAAATTGATACCTGTAAACATTTTCAAGGATGAAATTGTAATCTTTTAAATTTAAGGGCAGGAAGTTGGACATAGACTAAATTGCATGGATTAAAAAGTATATTTTAACTTGATTATATTATTTGTGTTTTTCCTCTGATTCTTTCTCCTAGCTTACAAATATCATTAATCTTGTTTGATTGCTGGCATGCTGGTTATGACTAAACTTTGCTCCATGGAAGTTAGAATTGTTGTTCACGTAGATTTTGTAGAAATTAGTAATTTTGTGTTTTCTGCTGCTCTAATAATCCTTTTATAGCTTATACTGGTATCTGGTTTTGGGTCTTTTGAAATTAAATTCTCTTCATATTATTTGCAGCCATTTGCCTGAGGAGATGAGGAACCCTGATACCTTCAAATGTAAGTCTGTTCAATGTAGCTGAGCATACTTAAAAAATAGATTAAAAAATGCCACTATGTTTTACTTCTTCTGTTGGAGAATGGTGGGTCATGGCTCTACTTCGGAATAAATTATCTAACTGAATGGAATGTAATGACAATATTTTCATTGTTTAGCTTGTAAAGTTGGCTGTGGAAACAATTAGTAAGAACTTGAATTTGTTAGCATCTATGCCTAGTGGGGCTGATGTCTATTCTTCTTTTATTCAGGGTCTCTGCAACATTATCACCTTTATTGCATGGAATATCTAGTCCTTTTTTGAACATTTTTATTTCCTTTTATTTTTTAGATTGGTAAGTTACACATGCACGATTGGCCTTGACCCATGACCTCACCCTCCTTGTACTTACAAGGGGGGCAGGTTTTATTTGAGTTAGAGATTATTGGCCATTTTCATTTCCTTTTATTGCAAGCAAATAATTTGTTTTGTCCATGGTAGAATGTATTATTAGCATGGTATAACATGTAGGGCTAGAATAAATTTTATTGCTCCCTGCTTTTTCCCTTTGATTGGTAGTTACACACCACCCAGTGGTGTGTAAACCCACAACCTCACCTCACCCTCCTCTTGCTCTACAAGAGAAAAATGTGCCATTTGAGCTAGAGCTGATTGGCTTGTTGCTCCCAATCAAGGGCTTGAGTCTAGTTATTTTATGCAAATGTTAGTCATGTCATTAATTTAAGCAATGCTGAATTTTTATGTCTATTGTTTGATAGGGATGCTTCAAAATCCACAATATCGTCAACAACTTGAGGAGATGCTGTAAGATCCCTTTTTCACCTTATATGCATTTGATTTTGTTTAAATACTGCTGCTCACTAATGCACTTATTTTCTGTGAACAAGTGCTTTGGAAGCCATTCAATAGTATCTATGTTAATGTTGTAATGAAATATGTCTAAGTAATCAATTCTTTGTTTCATTTAATGTTTATTGCTGATTCATTATTAAGTTTTCCCGTCTGGGCCAAGTAGGCTGCAGTCTCTTGGTAGTTCTGTTAAAATCTGATAGCCCAATTGGCCAATTTGTGATGGTTCTTAATTCCTTTCCCATAATTGATATTGTTTCCAGAAATAATATGAGTGGAAGCAGCGACTGGGACAACCGTGTGATGGATTCTTTGAAAAGTTTTGACCTTAACAGTCCAGAAGTTAAGCAGCAGTTTGGTAAGTTTGAATTGAACAAGTCTCTGCTTTATGTTCATGTTCCTTGCATTTTGGATTCATCAGGGGCTGATCACAGTTCGGATTGGGTCAGGCTTCATATAAACCTGTAACCCGAACCGCATTTTGGGTTAAGGGTTCTTGGACCCAAAGTCAACCATCAGATCTGTTAAAATTCACTTGCACCTACCTTAAGGTGGTCGGTCAGATCATGGGTTTTCTTTTCTTGAAGAAGAATCATGAACTAACAAATCACAAATTTGTTAAATCTGTTATGGTTTTGTTGGGTTGTGGGGGGCTTACAACAAGTGGGGGGATGGGGATTGAACCTAGTTTCTCCCTATGGGGAAGATCAGATTGTGTCATTGAGCCACAAGGCTCTTGGTCTGTTAAGTCTTTTAGTTTGATGCACATAATTACAAGATAAAACAGATCCACAATTTTCACAAATTAAATCTGCAAATCAGATCCACATCAAGCAACAAAACCACACCCACAAATCAAAGCGAAAAAAAAAAAGAAAAAAAAAAAAAGAAGAAGAAAAAGAAAATCCTCAAAAGCTTCGTCATGGTTGAGGACCACATCCTTGCTCTGTGCTCACGGTGATGGCCTCCACTGTCAATGCTCAATTTGCCACTAGGAAGCTCAACGAAGGAAAATAATTTTGTTGAAGTTGTTAACAACCTGGGTAGGGGAGCGGCAGGTAATGTTGCTTTGCTTGGCCTCTCTTCTTTGGTGGGCAAGAAGGACGAAGAGGAAAGAAGATAATGAAGATGGTCGTGTGATATCTACCCTAGTCCCATCAAGAGAAATATCTATCGCAGTCCTATTAGGTGATGTTTTGGATCGAATAAATAGTCTTAAGATATGTTAATAGATCTGCTATTAACTACATAGTACAATTTGAAGAATATAAGATGAGTGCTCATGTGGTTTCTAGTTATGAGTCCTAATCAGTCATGGAGCCCGCTCTGGTATCTATGGATGCCATAGTTAAAGTTGTTTGAGACCTGTCTACTAGGATCAAGTCAATGGATCCTTCCTCCCAAAGGATGATAGGTTGCAATGAAATGTTTCACACACTAGAGAATTTTTGTTTTGATAAATAATGTAATTTATTGAAGAATAAAGACAATGAATACAGGATGTATACTAGAGACCACCATAATCATGATGTAGAGTACAATGATCAATGAAATCTTAAAGAGAAGACAGAAAAAAAACCCAATGAAGGCAGCCAAGCAAACAGAGAAGTAAGAAAAAAGAATCCATAGTTCTTTCTTGGTCCTCAAAACTTCTAGCATTTTGTTCTCACCATATTCACCACACATGAGAGACAATGACATAGGTAATGAGATTTTGTTGATGAAGAAAGATCATGAGCCATCTAAACCTAGTGCTGAAAGAGAAGTATAAGTGCCAACAAATGTTGCTACAGCTTTAGAGCAGAAAGAATACATTGTAGAGTCTAAAAAGGGGTTTGGAATACTTGAACCAGGAGGATGGTAATGTTAGAATTTGGAATTTGAGATTTCATAGGGATTTTCATGAAAGGGAATTAGAGGATGCCTACTCTTTCCTTGAGTGCATTCAACCTCGGATCCCTAGGGGAGGTGGGAGTGACACTTCTCATTGGTGTCTCAAAGGGAATGGCAAATTTGATA
Source organism: Quercus lobata (assembly GCF_001633185.2). Classification (NCBI taxonomy): domain Eukaryota; kingdom Viridiplantae; phylum Streptophyta; class Magnoliopsida; order Fagales; family Fagaceae; genus Quercus; species Quercus lobata. The sequence goes on from NC_044914.1 coordinate 19,699,533, forward strand.
CCAGGTCCTATTATAATACCATTAGGGGTGCAGTTGTATCCATTTTTCCGTGGAAGGGTGTTTGGAAAGCTAAAATTCCTAAGAGGGTCGCTTTTTTTGTGTGGACAGCGGTTCATGGGCAGATCCTTACATTGGATAATCTTATGCTTAGGGGTCGCATTTTGGTGAATTGGTGTTGTATGTGTCATCGGAATGAGGAAACGGTGGATCATCTTCTCCTCCACTGTCCTATAGCTCACTCTTTGTGGGTTTATATGTTTCAAATCTTTGGGACGCAATGGGTCATGCCAGGTTCTGTGGAAAGTTTGGTGTATTGTTGGAGTTTTTGGCTGGGAAAATTTAATTCAGACATTTGGAATATGGTTCCTGGCTGTTTGATGTGGATTGTTTGGACGGAAAGAAATCGGCGCTCTTTTGAGGATACCGAGAAATCCTTGGTTCAGTTACAAGCGCTATGCCAAAAGACTTTATTTGATTGGGCTAGATGTTGGGGCTTCTCAGATTGTTCCACTATCTTGGAGTTTATTTCGTCTCTTAGTATTGCTCATTAAGTTTATTTTTGTTGTTTGGTGCTGTTTGTTTGTTTGTTGCTGTTTGTTTGTTTGTAGCATTTCTTTGTGTTCACCATCATGAACACCTTGTACTTGCTTTCTTCTATTTTTCAGTTTGATTAATAAAATTCTTATTACTTATCAAAAAAAAAAAAGGAATACTTGAACCATGTGTAGTCTAGTGTTTGTTAGGAAAAACAAGTTTTGCTTCCAGCATTTTGTTTTTTGTCTCACCTTTGACTTTAAAAAAAAAAAAAAAAAGCTGACTTTTATCTATTCGTTTCACCTTTAACAAATAAGCTGAAAACTATGGGATGCCAAACTCACACAGTAGTTGGGGTATATTGCTTATTACTGAGAAGGAAGATTTCCAACTACTTAATGAAGAGAAAGTTCAACAAGAGCAAAGAATTTAATGGTTTACATGCAAATATGCAATGAATAATGAGTTTGATGTATCTGCTATGCTATTGATCAACCCGCCATGGTGTGTAAAGTGGAAAATCTTGATATGAATATGCTTTATGTGGATTAAGATAGGATTTATCGTTTGTAAACATTGGTTATACCCACTGATTTTATCTTTCTAGACGAATTTAATGATATGGTGGAAAAGAAAACTTCTTTGTTTTTAATGCTGTCAAAGGTGTTTCAAGGATTGTGAATGTTCTGTGCTAGAAGCTTTGGGGGTTGTGAATGTTCTGTGCTAGAGATTAAGTCTTTCTTCTTGCACACACTCTATGATTGGAGTGTGGTTTTTTCTCATTTTTCTTGTTCTTCTTTTCCTGTTTTTCTTGATCGTTGTATTTTTGGTTCTTGATTTGTGCCCCCATAGTACATCCCCAATGTACTCAGTTAGGCACTTTTTTTATTATTAATAATATTTTTACGTTAATTATAAAAAAGAAAAAGAAAAAAGAAGGTGTTTCAAGGATTGGTGCAATTATCCACTGTAAGAGTTCATATTCCTAAACACTTAAAACTTGAGGACATGTTTTCTCCAACCAAGAGAGAATTATTTAAGGAACAGGAAGACAATTCTATTTTAATTTAGTTTTACTTAATTTGAGATGTCACTTGTATTTTTTTCCTACAAGTCCATTGGGTTTTATTTAGTTCTTATTAGCAATATTATTATTATGTTTAGTTTCATAGTGTTAATTTTTTTGTTAGACAGTTGACATTTGACTCAAGTCAATTAGGATTAGGGTTTTGGTAGTCTATTTAAGTGTGCTATTGTACTCCAATGGAGACAATTTGCTTGATTAATAAAATTTCAGTTGGAATATAATTGCCTGGTGCTGACTCTGGCTAACCTTAGTTGTTGATTCCTAGGTTTTCTATCGTGTTTGTGCTGATCCAAGCAGCCTTAGATATTTATTTTTAAGTTTATTTTTATTTTTTAGCTGCAAATGTTGCCCAGAGTATTTTGTGCTGCATCAGCAACTATGACCTACAACTGACAATTACATAATTATGAAAATACTCTAGAAAAACAACTGAAACATAAAATAAAAAGCATACTTCTTGTTGCCATCAAGGAAATAGAGTATTTGGCATGCCCAGCATGGTGTGCATCACCATCCCATATCCATGTGCGACCTAAAAGTATGTGCCAAAGCTTAGAAGATAGCACATTACACGTAACGGTTTTTAAAGCTTGCCAATTTCAAATATGTCTTGGCACTATTTATCCTTAGTTATATGGTAGGCAGTACAACACATAGTAGGGACCAATTACCTTGACAAGTCTTTTATTTACAGCTTTCTTCTGCTGTTTATATGAAGTACTCCTCTTAAGGCTGTATGCATTCCTACATTCATTGTTATGTTAGAATTAGTATTTTTACAAGATGTATTATGAGAATGAATTCTTTGGCCCCAATGGGAGAGGGGAGAGAGGGGGGGGGGGGGTGTCGATATTCCAACTAATAACCTTTGCTTCATAAGGCATAGTCCCTAACTGATTGCTACCCCCTTCGGTTAGCGATTGACTTTAATTTGTGAACATTTCTAATCTCTCCCATAATATTTAGTTTTTTGGTTTTATGATTCTGTTTGGATATGGTTACATTACATCATGTTATCAAGGTAAAACCCTATTTGGCTGTTCAGTATTCTATTTTCTCTTCTCCTAATTCTGTTTCTATTTTGCAATTTGCAGATCAAATTGGGCTCACACCTGAAGAAGCTATTTCAAGAATTATGGCCAATCCTGAAGTTGCCATGGCATTTCAAAACCCTAGAGTTCAAGCTGCCATCATGGATGTATGTCAAACCTAAAGGTTTTTTTTTTTGGATAATTTGATAGTTAGGGTAGGGGAATTTGAATCATGGATGTTTCCGTTGGAAACACAAGAATGTGCCAATTGAGTTACAAGGCCTTGGTCGTACCCAAAGTACTTATTTACTCTGCAATACCAAATTTCTAACATTTTGTTTCTTTTCCAGTGTTCACAGAACCCACTGAGCATTGCAAAATATCAAAATGACAAGGAGGTACGGACAAGCATTTTTTACTTTAAAAGACAGTTATTTTCCATTCATGGGAGTATTTGCATTTTAATTAATATTAAGAGTATATATTATCCTTTTTTTTTCCTTTCAATATCTTCTTCATTTAAGGTAGTTTTGACATCATGACCAATTAAAACACGTTTTAAAGGTACTTTGCATGAAGAATTTCAGTATGTTTTTGAAAGATTACCAAATGGTGAATTGTATTTAGCATTTTGGCACGATACTTTGGTTCATTATATCATTGCTTGTTCCATAGACATTCAGGTTGATTAATTATTTAATATTTAGTGTATGTTTGGATAGAGCTGAAACTGAATTTTCAGCTGCGTTTTGCGTTTCCAGTGGGTCTTGTGCACTGTTCACGGAACTCACAAGTACTTTATTCAACAAAAAAATTTTTAAAACTGGGTCTCACGGTACTATTTACATATTTAAAAATTATTTTGCTAAAGTATTTTCAGTTTTCAGTTTTCAGTTTTTGATTTTCAGCAATAAGTGGTATTCAAACAGTCCCTTAATCTCTATCCTTGTGGATGGAACATTGATTTGTAACATGTGTCCTTAATTTTCTTTTCTTAGACCAAGATTTGTCCTTATTTCATACTGGCATATAATAATAACTTTTATGTATATAACAATTTTTTTTTTCTGGCCACTAAGGTATATATCACATTCCTTTTACTTTTTGATTCCAGGTTATGGATGTTTTCAATAAATTATCAGAACTCTTCCCTGGAGTGACAGGTCCACCTTGATTTTCTTTCATCCATAGTTGCCAATTGCTGGAGTGAAAATGCTCATTTGTTAAAAGAAAATCCGATGTTCAATTGCTCGTCGCTACAAGTCGAGACTGTTTTTGCCGTATCCTGTTGTAAATTTTTGGCTGCTAGTTCTCAATGACTTGAGTTCAGCTAAGAGTTCTCTCACCTTATATCATATGGTTAAGAATATGTAGTAGTTTGCTGAACAAGTTTTCGTAATGGCTTTTTTGATGTTTTACTTTTTTGTGATTTGTAGTTAAATAGTTAAATTCTCTCTTTTTTGTACCCTCTGGACTTAGTTTCGCTTCATAGCTATATACCTCTTGATTGTATCCTTGCAATAATACTCCACTTGGGTTCCGTCTTTGCGCCTCACACAGACTCTTCTCTTTCTTAAGCATTGGAAGCTCATTGACTGCATAAAATTACTGTCTTCTTACTCATTTTCATTTTGAGTTTGATAATTACAATGGTGCCTTTCTAATTTGATTAATTGCTAGGTGAAAATGCACTTTTGGTCTCCAACTTGATTTTGCGCTTACTTAAGTCCTTGAAAACGAAAAATCACTTTCATTTTGGTTACTATCGTCAACCTACTAACAGAAAATTCATATGTGATAGACAGAGTGCCTTGTTTGCACAGTAAATATTGACATGGCTAATAAAATAATAAATAAATATTTTATTCGGTATTTTTTAAATGTTATGTCAGCATTTTCTAAATTAAAGAAACTCACGGTCAAACAATTAAAACTAAAAAAAAAAAAAAATTCTAATTAAATTAACTTTTTTTTTTTGGTTGCTTTTCATTAATTTTTTCGGAAGGACATTCATGTTCTAGGTAGGAAGAACATTTTTGGCTTTTCTTTTCGTGCATTTTCTTAGCAACCAAATCAAGGCATACCCAACCATTCAAGATCAACCTCAGAAAATTTTAAACACAATCAACAACCTGATTATCAACAAATAATCAAACTCAGAATTCGAACCTGCCATCAGACCCAAAAATTGATTCATGGATTTCCATCTAAACCTAAAGCTAGTAGTCTTGTATGACTTAGATGGGTGTGACTTTAAAAACACCAGTCAAAAAATTTCTGTATTTTTAACCTCTTATATGTTTGCAATCTTCACACTAGTTCTGTGTAGGAACCATTTGGACGGAGAATCCTCTGCAGTGATTTGGATTTGGATACTTTTTCAAGATCTTGTCATATAGGACCTGAAGTTTAGGCAAAACAACAACGAACATACACACCATGTATTAGCTACTTGAACTATGTAAGGAAACAAGTTTCCTTTTTGTGGAAATATAGGATTAAAAAAAAAAAACCTGTGTGGATTTGCTGTTGGGAACAAGATACAAAGGATCATAAAATTTTCATCCACCTTTGAAACAACTCATCCCAAAGACTGGCATAACTCATTGATGAAACAATTAAACTCAAACAAATCTAGATGATCACAAGACAGAGAGATGAAGATTTCACTCATTTCTTTGAAAATGATCACATCATCACGCTGCATACAAAAAAACATAATAACCACTTGAACCATTATGATTTGGGACTTGACTTTTTTGTTGCTGTGCTTGTAATGAAGGCCACGCAGACTGAGGCAAACCCAGATCCCCTCCAACCCAATCCGCTCCTTCCTTGATCACTCTTGTAAGGTCTAGTCCGTCGACTATAACCCCGTCTCTCTCTCTTTGATTATCTTCTTTCTTTTTGGAGCATTTTTATTTCCTTTCTTGCAGCCCTTCATCCCCTTAATGAATTTTTATGTTAAGGGTTGATACAATTTGGTGTTGTGTTTTTTAATTTTCCATTATAGGTATTCTCTCTCTCCCTCTTATCGCCTAGGTTTAATTTCAATATGGTTTCTTAAGTTGTTTTCTTGGAAGTGAGAATTTGAGTTTATATAAAAACAAAATCTGCTTAGCTAGTTAATTATTAAAAAACGAGAAGTTGTCGCATTGAGAGAGAGAGAGAGAGAGAGAGAGAGTAAATGGATGATGCTTATATGCAATATGGAAAGAGAAAAAAGGAAAGGGGGTGAGGGGGGGGGGAGTGGAACCTAGAAAAGAAAATTGTTGAGTGTTAAATACGTCTTTGGTTAAATGAGTCTTCTTCTTCTCAAGATGACTAATCCTAATATATTATATTTAGCAAATTACAGAAAAACTTATATATTATATCACATTATGATATAAGTACACATAACCACAGATTGTATAGTCTGCGACTGGTATATATAAAAGCAAGATCCTTAGCTTTAGTAATGTAAGGTTATACCATGTAATAAATATAGAAAAAGGATTGGGACATCGACTAGTTATCTCTATAGGTGGTGGTGCACTAATTATTTATATAAAATAAATTTAGGAAAATACACAAATCCTCTTATTAATGATTGTTACAATTTCTTTAGTGTCAATAAATTTCCATAAGGAACCCTTAATATAATCATTTGGTGTTGTTACTCAACAATTTCTATTGAAACCTATCCCATAAGAGTAGAAACTAGATCAATGATGAATTTGGCACATGAGTGATATAAGTAGAGATTTATAGCAACCAAACGAAAAAGGACGTGTGAGCATTGAGTATTCAATGGGCTATCTTTTTGTAGGTTTTAATTAGCTCAACTAATAAAGTCTCTTATTGTTGAATAAGAAACTAAATGGTTCGATATTTTTCTATACTAAAAATCGATTAGTGTCTTGGTTGGATAATAAAGTTTAATCATCATGTAGCAGGTGTTACATGTTGAAATTTTATTGTATTAAAAAAAAGGGTGACCCTTTGGGGGGGGGGGGGGGAGGTTAAGGAGGGTGCAAAGGTAGTCATCTTTAATTAATTTACGTGCATAATTTAAAAACTGTTCAAAAGACCAAGGAGTTAAATGTTACTCAAATAATGATTTACATAAAAAAAAAATACTATGTGGGATTTAAATGTTAGATGCTCAAACCTTAAAAGGGTTCTATGTATAATGGGGAATTATATGTATTTTTCTTGTTCCTATACTCAAGTAACGATCTTATTGAACTATTATAAGTTCTATAAATATAATAAATTATATGGTATGCTATACTAATAATACGTTGATACGATGCACACAATAAATTAAATCATATCTAACTTACAAAAAGCATTTGCCAATATAATTGAAATTGAAGAATAAAATAGAAAATAAAAATAATCAAGAAAAAGACCCTTAACTTACATGTGAGTGAGTTTTTATAAAAACAAGAATTAATATATCAGTCACCCGAGGTTGTGACAGCAGGCCATATGTACTAGGCCTGGTTTTATTGCGGTGAGCCCATTGTACTAGGCGGTGGTTGCGAACATCTCAGTCACCCGAGGTTGTGACAGCAGGCAGCCACCCGAGCCTCATGACTGCCCAAAACCGAGGAACCAGATGTGACTTTGCCACTAGAAATTCCGGGTAGCCAACAATCTTTGAAGACCCGAATAGTTTGTCCATCGCCCACCTTTGATTTTGCACCCATTAAAATAACTTTTCTCGCCTTCGAAATGCTTTTCCAAGTAAATGCTTTTCCAAATTCCAGGAATGGATTTTGCCACTAGTTTTGCTTCAAAAATAGTACCATTGGGAAAGTATTATGACTTAAAAACACCATAAAATAATGAATTTTTATCATAAACAAGTCTCCATACCTGTTTGGTTAGTATTGCATCGTTAAATTTTGCCGACTCTTTAAAACCCATTCCCCCTTCCTTCTTTGGTTTACAAAATGTCTCCCAATTTTTCCAATGGATTTTTCTTCGCTCTCCACATTGTTACACAAGAATAAGCACAAGATCAAGTTGACCCTCAAGTTTAGTTACAAAAAGGAAGTCATCATATAGCAAAGAAAATCAATGATATTCAAGATAATCATGCAAATACCCACATTAAATTAATCACGCAAATTCGTATTGGACCTTAATCATGCAATGCCACCTTTAACAGTGAAGAACATGCCAGAAAAACAAGTGAGAAAAGACTATTTTCAATGAAATGGAGATAATTTTGTTCCTTGATATTGGTCAAAGAAGAAGAAAAGTGTGTGGGTGGAGAAAATACTACAGCTACGTTTCTTTCAATAGAAAACTTTGTGTAAATATAGTCTTTATTTATTTATTTATTTCTTTATGTTTTTTAGTGTTTAGTAGTATTGAAAAAATGAGTTAAAGGAAAACTATTTTAGGTTAACAAATAAAATATAGTTTATTTTTAGAAATTTTTTTCCACTAAATTTTTTTTAAAACAACTCTACCTCACATCAAATTAAATAAGAGAAGTTAGAAGGTTATTTTTCAATTCATTTAAATTTTCTTCCATATATAAAAAATAATATAGATTTATAGAAAATACTTTTTAAAAAATAGCTCATTTTCTAGAAAATACCGCCACCAAAACAATAACTCCACAATAGTGAAAAAAAGAATTTCTTTAGGGTATCTTTTAGAAAATATCATTTTTAAAATTGTATTTTCCACGTAATAATGAATAAAACAAATTAATGGGCCCAGTGCCATTGTACCTACCATGCCTAAAAATTGGTCAATTCCATTGTGGGCCCAAAAATAAAAGAAGTCAAGAACCCAAGTTTATACGATCACTTCATCGTTAATTCAATGATTGTGCAGGTCAACACGAAAGAGGTAAATAAATAAATAGCAAATGCATACGTGGGTGGGTCGACTGTGATGCTTGGTTGATCAACGTGTGAAACATGTATGGATATGGTGGATTGGAGAGTGTAAGCCTACGTGGGTTGCTTCCATTCCTGTTTGTGACAAACATTTTATTTTGTTTTATAATTTTTTAATATTGAGCAAAGACGTTTGAGATTAATTGCTAGAAAACGTATGAGAGCATGAACCAGACCTAAATTAACCTCAATATTGAACATAATTCAAACTAAAACTTTAGGCATAATAGAATATTGAGTACTCAAAATAAAATTCAAACTAGTATTGGATTTGACGCTGACTATTAAATTAGTAGCTAGGGTGATAAAACTCTAAAATTTACTATCTGTCGTAAATCTTTTTAACTTTTATCAAGCAACATTTAAGAAGACAACATGGATTGTAACGTGTAATGCAATTTTTAAAATTTTATGGACATCACTTTCCTTTATTTGTTTTTTACTCATTGGATTTTGGAAATTCTCATGCCCCCACGTTACCGTAAGTGACTAAATCTGTCTCTCTCTGTGTTTTGTATGTATGTATGTATATGTATATATATATATATATATATATATATATATATTTTCATTCAGCTTTTTCACGGGTGAAAACTTGTCGGCTAATAAAACTTGGCGGTGGTGTATAACACAATTCTAACTTTGCCGAAACGTTGAAATGGTCATAGATTCCTAGTTTCAGCAAGAAACAAATACTAAGACGACAGGAATTAGAAACAAGTAGTTCTTTTAAGCTGAACACACACACACACATATATATATATATATGTTTGCCTATAAAATTGTAATGAAGCCTTGCTAATCTCTTCTCTTTGTTTTCGTTCTTTTATCCAACAGCAAAGGCACTCTTTTTCTTAGCTCTATGGATTTCTTCTAATTAAAGAGAACCCTTTATCTCTTCTCTCTTATGAAAGGGTTTGCAGAGGCAGCAAGCGGAACACCGATGCAGAAGATCACCTCAGGTATGCAACGTGGTGTTACTAATATTCACCATGTTATTGGATTTATTTTTTTAACAAATTCATTATTGGATTAAATTATCTTGTTATATCTTTTACATGCATCTAAAATATTAAGATAAAAAAAAATACAGATTATAAATTTATGAACCAATAAGTAAATAACAACAAATTGATACGAAATTTAAGGTGCAGGGTAAGAACACAAAGGAAATATAATTCAAATATATACTTTTCAAGTGCAAAATGAAGCAAGAATTACTCAAAATATAACTTGATTCTGATCACTCCCTCTCTCTCTCTCTCTATATATATAATATGGAGAAACTGTTTTAACATTTCTTCTTGTTTTTAAACTCTCATTTCAGCTTAGTGTATAAAATGAGAAAAAGATTCACAAAGTATGGCTAAAAGGAGCCCTTGTTTGTATCTATACGCATCATCCCACCCTCTCAACCTCTCCGTCTTGGGACAATCAGTTGGAACATGCGACAGAAGAATTGGCACTGGAGTTTCCTATTACAGGTACGTGTTGTATTAATTTATTATTTAGTTGTTGAAATATATTACTTGGAAGTTTCTCTTCTTTGAAAAGATGATGCTGGATCAATTTTTTTTATATCAGAGAAGAATTATAAAATAAATATAGGAATTAGGAAAAAAAACTCAAGGAAAGGGACTCACTTAAAGCTACAACTCACCCAACTTATTAAAGAAACCCTAAATCTTTCAATTGGAGCTCTTAATTAAGTCTCAAGCTCTGCATAGTGCATACACAAAAATAAATAGTTCAATTCACTCTCCTCTTGTTCACTCACTTGTCCATCCTTTGTGAAACATGGTTGAAATTAAACTGTTAGCGTAAGCTTTCATTCTAATCTTTTTGGAAGTATCAGAATTGCACAAGAGTACATATACTTCAATTTGATGCTAAAGCACATGTACACACAATTCAATTGAGATGCAAGTTAAGAGGTTCATATCATATGGCACCGATTTGCTATATAAGCAAAAGTTAACAATTCCTAGCCCAAATCAACGTTTTCCCAATAACAATGATCGATAGCTTTTTATCAACACAATTCCCAACCCAAATCAATGTTTGCCCAAATCCAATAAATGTGATAAAACTACATTAAGAAAAAACCAAATCCAAAACAAGCAGCATAAGCTAGCAGAGCACAGCACAGCCATAAGACAATTTATCAAAACCGTGCGAGTGCGAGTGCAAGAGTGTGTTTGTAGGCATGGCTTAAGCAAGTTGTGAATTTGGGAACGAGTGTGTTTGTGCGTGTGCTACATGTGAATAGGAAGGTGAGTGGAAATTTAGAGGGCATGGCTTAAAGGCTTGTAGAGCAAGCCCAAATACCACAAAGTGTTGGAGCATGGCTTAAGCATGCTGTGAATTTGGGACCATATTTAGGTGTCATTAGAAAATTAGTAATCAACCAAAACCGAGAGAGATCATCGTGACGATCAGAAGATTGTTAGTGTTAGAAATACAGAATAATTGTATTGTATTTCATAAATTAAAGAATATACATCACTGCCTTTATATAGGAGGCATATGTGTGCAGTACAAGTAGAGTGTAGTACAAGTACCAGTGTGCTATACAAGTAACCTAATTGGGCCTAAAGCCCATAACATAATATATATTAACAGCCCCCCTCAAACTCAAGGTGGATGTGAGACCAACTTGAGGTTGTCAACCAAATCACGAGTGTGTCCCTTAGGAAGTGACTTGGTGAAGATATCTGCAAGTTGATCTTTGGAGGAGACGGAGAAAAGCTTAAGAGCACCATGGACAAGATGATAATGGATAAAATGACAATCAATCTCGATGTGTTTAGTCCGTTCATGAAAGACATCATTATGAGCAATATGAATGGCACTCTGGTTGTCACAATAAAGGGGAGTAGCAGAGGAGGTGGACACACCCAAATCCTTAAGGAGCCATCGTAGCCAAAGGAGCTCAGATGTGGTATCAGCAAGAGCACGATATTCTGCTTCAGTACTGGAGCGGGCCACAAAAGTTTGTTTCTTGCTTCGCCAAGAAATCAAAGAAGAACCAAGGAGAAAACAGTAACCTGTAGTAGACCTGCGATCAGTAGGATCTCCTGCCCAATCAGCATCAGAGAATGCACGGAGTACAAGAGGAGACTGAGCTGAGTAGAAAAGGCCATGAAAGAGGGTGCCCTTCAGGTATCAAAGAATGCGCAGAACAGCAGCATAGTGAGTTGATCGTGGAGCAGACAGATACTGGCTCACCTGATGAACAGCATAGGAGATGTCTGGACGAGTAACTGTGAGATAAACTAGGCTGCCAACCAATCGTCTGTAAAGAGAGGGATTAGACAATGGTTTTCCCCCTGAGGGAGTCAGATGCGCATTAAGCTCAACTGGAGTGTCAACAGTCTTGCTATCAGTGAGTCCAGCTCGAGACAAGAGTTCAGAAGCATACTTAGCTTGAGTAAGATAAAGTCCATCAGTAGAATGAGTGATTTCAAGACCCAAGAAGTAGCTGAGATGTCCAAGATCTTTCATCTCAAATTGCTGACTGAGAAAATTCTTGAGTTCTTGAATGCCACTGAGGTCATCACCAGTTATGATCATATCATCCACATACAGGAGAAGTAAAATAGTGCCTTTGTCAGTGCGACGAAGAAATAAGGCAGAATCATAATGACTGGCCATGTAACCCAAATGAGAGATGGTAGAGCTGAATTTGGCAAACCAAGCTCGTGGAGCTTGTTTAAGGCCATAAAGTGCACGTCGAAGGTAACAAACCTTGTTTGAGTCAATAGAGAGACCAGGAGGAGGTTGCATATAAACTTCTTCATGTAAATCCCCATTAAGGAATGCATTTTTGACATCCATCTGAAAAAGATCCCATTTACGAGCAGCAGCAACAGCTAAGAGGGCACGGACAGATGAGATACGAGCAACCGGAGCAAAGGTCTCTTCATAATCAATCCCATACTCCTGTGTAAAACCTTTTACAACAAGACGAGCTTTGTAGCGCTCAATGGACCCATCAGAGCGAGTCTTAATCTTGTAGATCCACTTGCAACCAACCACAGATTTCCCGGGAGGGAGTGTCACCAAATCCCAAGTATGGTTTTTAGATAATGCATCAAGTTCCTCTTTCATTGCAATCTGCCATAAAGGGTCAGTTGAAGCCTCACGATAGGTGTGAGGCTCATGTAATGTAGCAAGAGCAGTGTAACAATGATAGTCAAGTAAATGTGTAGGAATAGATCTTACTCGAGTTGAGTGACGAGGTGGAATGTCTTGTGCAAGATCCTCAGGCGGAGCAGGAGCAGGGGACCCAAGCTCAGGGTTGGGGTTGGGTAGCTCGTCTTCAACCTGTTCATCTTCCACCTGTTCATTAAAGGGTGAACTAGGAAAGGGATTAGTGATATCTGGTGGTTGGACAGAGAAGTCTACAAGAGAATCAGGAGCAACTACAGGAGGATCAGGAGCAGCTACAGAAGGAATATGTGCCTCATCTGGAAAAAGATCTAAAACAGAGAAGGAAGATAGGGAGGCACGAAAGTGAGAGAGCTCGACAAAGAGGCGATGTTCCCAAAAGACAACATTGCGGGAAACACGAAGACGATGAGAGACAGGGTCATAACACCGATATCCCTTTTGAGTTTCGCCATAGCCAAGAAAACAACAAAGCCTTGACCGAGGCTCAAGTTTGTTATGCTCATGTGGCTGAAGAAGAACGAAACAAGCAGAACCAAAGGAGCGAAGGTGGTGATAGTCTGGAGATGACCCAAAAAGGCGCTCATATGGAGTTTGATTTTGGATAACCGGACTCGGAATGCGATTAATAGTATGAACAACATGAAGAGCAGTTTCGCCCCAAAAAGGAGCAGGAACTTTGGCAGAGAGAAGAAGAGCACGAACAGTGTCAAGAATATGACGAAGTTTCCGTTCGGCTCTACCATTTTGCTGAGAGGTACCTGGACAAGTTAGTTGATGAACAGTGCCATAGGAATGTAAAACAGCTTGGAAAGCATATTGAGTATATTCGAGAGCATTATCAGATCGAAAAATTTTGATGCGTTTGGAAAACTGAGTTTCAACCATTTTTGCAAAATTAGAATATACTTGCAATAATTCAGAACGATGTTTCATATTAAAAATCCAGCTATAGCGAGAGTAATCATCAACAAAGACAACAAAATATCGAGACCCACCAATACTAGAGACAGAAGAAGGGCCCCAAACATCAGAATGAATAAGGTCAAAGATATCAGTGGATATTGATTCACTAGTATTGAAAGGCAAAGCTGGTTGTTTTCCTAATTGGCACGAAACACAATCAAAATTTTTTGTAGACACTGAACCTAACAAACCTCTAGAAGCTAATTTTTGTACCCGAGAGGAAGATGCATGACCAAGTCGAGCATGCCAAAGTGCAAGGGAAGGAAGTGAAGAAGCTGTAGCAGCTGCAACAACAGAAACAGGAGCAACAAGTGGAAGACGAAGTTTGTCCACGGGAAACATACGCCCAACTCTAGGACCGATCCCAAGCTCCTGCCCTGTCCTGTCCTTGGATCCTGCATAATACACCCAGAATAATCAAAGATAATGCGATAACCTAACTCAGCTAATTGGCCCACAAAAAAATAAATTGTAAGAAAGGTCAGGAACATTAAAGACACTAGGAACCGAGAGATTGGCGGTTGAAACAGAACCTATATTATGACCAGACATAGTGGAACCATTTGCTGTGTGAATATTAAGAGGGTGTGGTGCAGGTTTAAGTTCAGAAAATAAGGACGAATGAGGAGTCATGTGATTGCAACAAGCATAATCCATAAGCCAAGAGGAAGGAGACATACCAGATAAAGCTGAGAGAGAAGAGGAATAAGATGCATTACTAACCATACGAATGACATTGGCGATGATGTTTTTAAGGTCATCTGTGGACATGGTGAAAGTGCGTCCTGAAGACTTAGACTGTGCAGAGATAGGAGCCATTGGTTGGACACTCTCAGTGTTAGCAACAGTAGCAGCGGATACAGACACAGCTGGTTTGTTGCGACGATAGCAAGTCTCAATATTGTGGCCAAAACGTTTGCAAAAACTGCAAAGACGTTTGCTGGATTGTTGGCGACGATTATTGCAAGAAGAAGACCTGTCCTTATTTCTCATTTAGAAGCAAAATATGCAAAAATGGAGCGCAAAAATGAAATCTACGCGAAAAACTGGGTAAGGAGGACCCGGATTGCAAAAAGTCAACTCTGGTCAAAAGTCAACGGTCAACGGTCAACCTGGTCAAAGTCAACGGATGACGTCAGCAAATGATGTGGCGCTGACGTATGCAGATGACGTCAGCTAGGGCTGACGTAAGCAAGCAGATGATGACGTCAGCGAAAAGTCTGGCGCGTGGTAGCGCGTGGCGGCGCGTGACTGACACAGGAGGCGCGTGGCGGCGCGTGATGCGTTTTGGCGGCGCGTGGCGGCTCGTGCAGATGATGCCGAGATTTCTGGTGGCGCGTGGAGGCGCGTGGAAGGTCTGATGAAGACGAAATTTTACAGAACGGCAGATCGAAGAGACTACTTTCCAATGATGCTATCTGTGGTCTGATCGGAGATGTGGAAGCGGTGGTGGCGGCAAGGCAGTGGTCTTTGATGTACTGGAGTCGCGGTGAAGGCAGCGGTGCTGCTCACAAAAACGGCTGCAGAGGACACCCAAGAAGACAAGACTGCTTAAGAGCGGCACACCAAAGGATTAGAGCAGTGGCTCTGATACCATGTTAGAAATACAGAATAATTGTATTGTATTTCATAAATTAAAGAATATACATCACTGCCTTTATATAGGAGGCATATGTGTGCAGTACAAGTAGAGTGTAGTACAAGTACCAGTGTGCTATACAAGTAACCTAATTGGGCCTAAAGCCTATAACATAATATATATTAACAGTTAGAATGATTCTTTGGTAATGGAATTGTTCTATTTTTCGTTTATATTTTAATTTATAGATAGATGGTCATGAGCATCCTAGTGACCCCCACATAATAAGATTGTCTGTGAATTCTGGGAAATCAAATTCCAAAATGTCTGTGATAATACCTTTCTCTTTTCCCACATACATGGCCTGTCGTGCAGCAAATGGGCAAATAATAATAACATGAGAGATATTATTATAAATTACTCCTATTTAGTATGATTTTCGTAAATATTACTATATGTTTTTTTTGGTAGAAATATTAGTATATGTTATCTGTTTATAGCTTATATAAATTAAATGAATTCTACTACTAGTTTTACGGGGAGAGATTCAACGCTTTTAGGTTCAATGAATTTAGACGTAATTTGTTTTCCTCTCTGTTTCTCTTTCATGTTTGACATTGTTTATTGGTTTCTTAAATAATAATAATAATAAATTAACATTTTTTATTGAGCTGAATATATGAGAATACAATGCGGAGATACGGTGGCGCTCGATATGAGTACGTCTTTCGAGTTTGCTTGTTTCATTATTTTAAAGTTTAATAACTAAATTTATTCACTATATATAATAAAAAATTATGGTCTTGTGACTATTTGACTTTTTTTTTTGTTTATTTTTTATTTTTTTTTAATACTTTCTGCTCACAACTAGGTCTGGATTGGTTTTTTTAGACTGTGATAGACCAAGTTGGACTTTTAATTTAACCCTAGAAAAATAAGAATGAGAATACCAACTTGGATAGAGTTTACATTGAGAGAGATTCCCTAGACAATATTCATTTGAATGCAAGTAGAAAAAAAATGTTGATACTTCGATAGTTTTTTCACACGTTCAGATATCTCAAGTTGCTTTCAATGGTTTCTTAATTAACTGGACAATAAAACTTTCTTTATACTGCTCCACGCAAATGAGTGAGTTTTAAATAACGAAGAAAAGCAAATGTTATCCACGCAAAGTAGTATTGTAGAAAAAGAAAAGACTGAACTAATACTCACAATGTAATTTTTGTGTTACTTTTTTAAATTTCTGCTTTCACATCTATTTTTGGTATCTTTAACAAATAAGACACCTACAAAAACTACTACGATCAATTGAGGTTCGTTGTAGTGTGTATTCCTTACATTCTGCTCAGAATAAATTGGTAGTTCTTATGATGATAAGAATATATATACACGTGATGTTGCATGTTGCGGGGCCTTCGAGAAAATAGGCATTTGATATGGACAAAAAATCTAACGCAACTAGAGAGATTGCTCTAGAAGCTACGGCTCTAATGCCATGTAGAAAGTGAGCAAGACCAAATTAATATTCACAATGCAGTGACTAGGATACTTGTCCTACAAATACATGGTTCAGTAGGTTTTTTTCGTACTGTTTAAATATATTGTAGGCTTCAAAGATAATTCAGATTAATAAAATTCAGATTTTGTGTAATTCTATCTAAGAGAATATCGTGTTATATATATATATATATATATATATATTCTTTAAAGTGAAACAAGAATTATAAAGGTTCCATAAAATTAAAAGAAATACAAAGTTAATGATTGATAATATTGAGCTTGAAATTCATCGTTAAGTTGTAGGTTAATTTTTTCAGAAAGTCATCCTCTGAAATTCATCGTTAAGTTGTAGGTTAATTTTTTCAGAAAGTCATCCTCTGTATACATCTTTCCTCAAAAAAAAAAAAAAAAAAAAAAGCCTTTCTATACTTCATATTCGTGACAGCTAGATGCTAAGTCGTATGCTCATATCAGAAGAAATAATAATAAAATAAAAAAAGTTTAGGCTTGCCTATATATATAAGCAATAAGAACTTCCCTGTATCTTGTACTTCCATCTTTATCTATCGGCTTAACTCAGCCTTACTTTCCATATTTAGTAACCATTGACTTGTTACAATTTGCTTCTGTTGAATAAAAATCATTTTTAGCAGTATCTTCTGAGTTCTAATCAATTTTCTCTGCTCCATTGTTTTAATATAGGTTTGATATACATATATACTAGAGCTAACTAGTTTCTGGCTCTAAGGAGCGGGCGTGTTACTTGTTTATTTGTTTGGACTCCTTAAAAACAGATTGTTGAACCTAATGAATCAGCCAAGTAGTTACTTAGGTTAATTATAAGATCTAAATTAAACAGTAATAGATTATATCATGCAGTGCGGAAAAATAAATAAGACAACGATATAATTACCTAGAGAAACTAATGAAACCAACTATTTCAAGGTAACAACTTGGGGAAGATTTGATCTAACTATCCTTAAGGTAAAACAAATCTACTATGATAAAATGAAATATTATAATAAATTTAAACCCTAAATCTAAAGCTATTTCTTGTAGAACTTACTAACATGAGTACGTGCAACTCTGACTCCACGGATTCTTCTACTTTGGATTTGCTAAACCCAAACTGCCACGCTTGTGACTTTGAGATCTCACTTAAAGGTTTAGCAACACAAACTCTCTAATTTGTGATTCTAAGACCACCATTGAAGATTTAAATTATTAACTATGTATGATCTTGTTGCAGTAATTTCAAATCTATCAGTTTTAATGGTATGAGAATGATTTCTGATAGTAACTTTGGAAAGAGAAAGTACAACACTTTTTAGATCTCATAAGAGCACCTCCAAAGTCTCAACAAAATTTGCCTTAAGATTTCTTTTAAATATTATGTGAAATAGATTTGGAACTCTAATCACTTATTGGGCTTAATGAGTAGTGGGCCAAAATTAAAACCTACAAAACTTGCATCTCGATTGGTCAAACCTAGTATGTTTTAAATTCTTGAACTTGCAACTTTTTTTTCTTGTATTTTGATTTACAGTACCCTGAGCATTGTCTAATATATCCTATAAACTATAAGATTTATACCTAGACAAGTTTGTATTCATAGTTTTTGCCAATTGTTCTAAATTGTTAGAACCTAACATTACTCACAAGATGGAGATTGGGAGTGGCCCTTCGTCGCGACACCATCCACAACCTTCTTCTCAAATTCACAAAGTGGAAAGGCCTCCTAAGCAAAATGTTCTCACAGAATTTCAAACTGTTATCAAGGAAACTTTCTTCCACGATGAACCCTTACGTGCTTTTCGGGGCCAAAGAAGTCATACAAAGTTTTATCTTGTACTCCAAGCAATTTTCCCGATTCTTGAATGGGCAAGAAGCTACAACCTACAAAAGTTCAGAGGTGACCTGATTGCTGGACTCACCATAGCTAGCCTGTGTGTCCCTCAGGTGAGTGAAAAATATTTCCATAAAATAAAATAAGCTTAGCTAAATATATTATTAATTTTCAGTTTCCATTTCTAATGATGCTCAAATATTTTTCCTACTAGGATATTGCATATGCAAAGCTAGCAAATCTTGATCCCCAATATGGGTTATGTGAGTTTCCTTGTTTATCACTCGGTTTTTTTTTTGCTACAATATGTTCTACTTTATTAATCAATAATTAATGTTGTTTGTTGTTGACTTTTCTCTAGACTCTAGCTTTGTTCCACCTCTTATTTATGCCTGCATGGGTAGCTCCAGAGATATTGCCATAGGACCAGTGGCCGTGGTGTCTCTTTTGATTGGAACTATGGCGCAGAATGAGATTGATCCAAAGAAAAATGCTCTTGCTTATAGGCGTCTTGTATTCACTGCTACCTTTTTTGCTGGAGTCACTTAATTCGCACTTGGCTTTTTCAGGTAGATTATTATTTTTTAGCTGTTGTTCATTGACAATTCAGCATTAGACTTTCTATCTATATCAAGTGGAAATTGCTAAAAAATACTTCATAATTTGACTTTTACAAATACTAGTTGCAGACCCACGCGATGTGTGGAAATATAAATATTACGGTAAAAATGTGTAATATATATATAAAAACCATTACTTCAAGTATTGTCCATTTGAAAAAAAAAAAAAAAAGATTTCTACAAGTTTTTTTTTTTAATCTTTTTTTCTCTACAAATATATCATTTTATTATTATTATTATTATTATTTTTTTTTATGTTTGATTAATATTTTTTTAAGGTGAACCATATTCTTCTAATTTCTACTAATTTCTATTGTAGTGTATTATATTTGCTTAATATACAACTAAACTTTATAAGTTTCAAATTTATTATTCAAATTTCTCATCTCTTAAGGAATAAGGAAATTATCATAATAATCAAAATTTATTACAAAATTACAATGTTATCTTAACCAAAATTAAAATGAAACTAAAGGAATAAATAATAGGTTTTATAATAATTTATTACTCAAATAATTGGTAGGCATATTCAAATTCATGTTTCCCAAAAAATTAAATATTAACCCAAACTAAAATTCAACCAAAGCTATATAAGGGAAAGAGAAGACTTTTTGATGGGATATTAAAAATAAAAAACAAAATACCAAAACACATATTAAAAAAGAAAAACCACCTACCTTAATTATAGTTATAAGAAAGAATAAAAATTCACCGAGAGAGAGAGAGAGAGAGAGAGAGTACTCACAGTTTTGTGTGGGAAAAATATGGATTGAATGAGAAAATGATATCAAATTTATACAAAATAAAATGGGTAGAAGAAGAGGCAAATTATAAAAAAGAGGAATGAAGTATAATGGTAAAGTAATGGGGAGATAAAGAGGCAAAAAGGAAAGGGAAAGATTAGAAGAATTGTAACAGTAGGTGTAAAAGTAGAAGAAGAGGCAAATTATAAAAAAGCGTAAGGAAGTATAACGGTAAAGTAGTAGAGAGATAAAGAGGCAAAAAAGAAAGGGAAAAGTGGAAGAAATGTAACAGTAGGTGTGTGAACTAATAGGGAGAAAAAAAGTGTTTTTTTTTTTTTTCCTTTTTTTTTTTAAAATAAGGGGAAGAAAAGTTTAAATGGAGAAATGAAAATATAAAAAAAATAAATGAATGACGTGGCTGCTGATGTGGCTCAATAGGAGCGTAGCAACAATAAATACTACGCTTAAACTTTTAGTAATATATAGATATAGATGATTGGTAGATTTTAATAACATAATAAATGAATGGTTAAATTACTTTTTATTATGCAATAAAATTTATAGTGTCCCTAACATCAATCATATGAAAATTAAAATGATGGTTTGACCATTGCTTGCAGATTGGGTTTCTTAATTGACTTTTTGTCTCATGCTGCCATTGTTGGATTCATGGCTGGGGCTGCCATTACTATAGGCCTTCAACAGCTCAAAGGTCTTCTTGGTATAACAAACTTCACAAAGAACACTGACATTATTTCGGTGATGCATTCAGTTTTTGGATCAGTACATCATGGGGTAAAGAGTTTATAACATTATTTTTCTTTTTTCTCTTCATCAAATGATGTCAATGTTTATTATGGGTCGGAAAATCCCATAAGTGAGTGTGAATGACTTTCTAACTTATTGTACAGTGGAACTGGCAGACCATAGTAATTGGGTTGTCATTCTTGGCCTTCCTTTTGCTCACCAAGTACACCGTAAGTATCTTATTTTTAATAAAAATACTATGTTTCACTTTATACTCTCTCAACTATAACGATTTATTTTTTTAATTTTCATTTTATCTACTTTATAAAGAAAAATAAAAAATAAAAATTCCTTGGTGGAATATAAACTAGAATACTATGTGGGTGGAGGATTCTTATTCTTCAATTCCTATGTTACCTAAATTAAATCATTTTCATTGTTATTGACTTTTTCTTTGATATTGGCACAGGTCAAAAAATGCCCCAAATTATTTTGGGTATCTGCTATTGCTCCATTGACCTCTGTCATAGTAGCCACATTCTGTGTATATATTACCCGTGCTGATAAGGAAGGTGTAGCAATTGTAAGTATTATCAATTTTTATCATTTTGATTTTGTGTTTAGCTTGCCAGAAAAAGGATGTGGCAAGCTCACATTGCGGTTTATTTTACTGTGTCAGGTGAACCGTATAGAAAGGGGCATAAACCCATCATCTGCTCATGAAATCTATTGGACTGGAGATTTCTTTCTCAAAGGTTTTAAGATCGGTGTGGTAGCAGGTTTAATAGCATTGACGGTAAGCTAATTTCTTTACAATCATTAAGAGAACTCAGCCTAATAAAACTCTCCAATATTAAAGCCAAATCTGTTGGATTCTAGGAAGCTATAGCGATTGCTAGAACATTTGCTGCTGTGAAGGACTACAATGTGGATGGGAACAAAGAAATGGTGGCAATGGGAACTATGAACATTGTTGGCTCCATGACATCTTGTTATGTAGCTACAGGTGTGTAAAAATGTGCTCAAATTGAAATTATATATTTCTGAGCCTCTAAATTTTAATCACAGATTAATTTCTTTCAACATTTTATTAATCATCTTTGTCGCGTGCATGCAGGATCATTCTCTCGCTCGGCAGTAAATTTCATGGCTGGCTGCAACACAGCAGTTGCCAACATTGTGATGTCTTGTGTTGTTCTTCTAACATTGGAATTCATCACACCATTGTTTAAGTACACCCCAAATGCTGTACTTGCTTCTATCATCATTGCAGCGGTGTTTCCCCTAGTTGACATTCCAGCTGCGATGCTACTATGGAAGATTGATAAATTCGATTTTCTTGCTTGTATGGGAGCCTTCTTTGGTGTGGTCTTTAAAAGTGTGGAGATAGGCCTTTTAATTGCGGTATGTAAGAGCTCAACATAGGTTGTGTTTGAATAAAAATACTCAATCCCATTTTGAGTGTTTCATCTTTTGATTTTCTCACTAAAAATTCCTTTTTTTTTTTTTTGTTATGATAGGTGGCTATATCCTTTGCCAAAATCCTCCTACAAGTTACAAGGCCACGGACTGCAGTACTCGGGAGGCTCCCAGGGACTCATGTTTTCAGGAATGTGGAGCAATATCCTAATGCAAAAACTGTTTCTGGAATTATGATTATTCGAGTTGATTCTGCAATCTACTTTTCAAACTCCAACTATATTAAGGAGAGGTATTTTGAGACTTTCTCTTTCTATAACAAACTAGCAGCCCCCTTTTTTTTTTTTTTTTTCCCAAATGAAAATTGTTTAGATTAAGGGGTTCATTTTTTAAAAATTAACATAAAGAAGATCAATTGTGGAGGGCATGGCTCCCTCCCGCCAAAAAAAAGGATCTTACCATTCCACTACATGCAATCAAAACATAAGATATTAACTCCTGCCCACATGTGAGAATAATAAACAATTACCTAGGCATGTAGGGCTTTTATGTATGTTATGATCCGGAATTTTTCATGGAAGTTTTGTGATAAATTCTACATATGATAAAGAATATTTTAGCAAACATAAGAAACTCCAAAAACATGGAAAGGGAAAAAAGATTGGCCTAGTTTTGTTCAATAAACTACAATGAAAATTTGAAAGTAAGAACTAGACCAATAGACAGTTGTTAAATCCAATTTCTTGCAGGATTTTGAGATGGCTAAGCAATGAAGAAGAAGATTTGAAGATAAACAATCAGCCCAGAATCAAATATCTCATCATTGAAATGTCACGTAAGCAATTTGTTTAGTCATGGTCCTCATGGATTCGATTCTAATACTTACTAGAGGAGTATGTTCATATGATTCACAATCTTGCAGCTGTTACTGATATTGACACTAGTGGTATCCATTCATTTAAAGAGTTGCATAAGACACTTCAGAATAGAGATGTTAAGGTAAGATTAATTTGAACTTAGAAATTATGTGCCTATTATTTGCTTTCTCAACTGTGTTAATTTAGACATATTTTGATATTTGTCTAGGACTTCTACAACTTTCATATATTATATGTTTGCAAATTGGCATCTGTTTACACCCACTGTATTTTATTTATCAACACAGATTACTCCAATTTGAAGCATTAATTATCTAAATTTTGTTAGACAAGTAAACCTGGCTACCTAACATGTACAACACGTTTCACCAAAATTAAATTTCCTTATAATCTTATTAATTTCAAATTATGTGTAACTACCTAGCTAGTTATGGCTACCAATTCATATTTCTTCTAAATAATCCTAAATAAACTTCTTTGATGGAAACATGCCTAATTTAAACACCTTAATTGTTGGGTTTGTTTATTTTCTTTATGTTTTTTTTTTTATGTACTAAACTATTATTCTACTCATTAACAGATATGTCAAGAATATTGTAACTCAATTAAGTTATATGTTATCATTTTATGAGAAGAATTAGGATTTGAATTTCACTCATTAGTGTGAAGTTTATTAGAGGACCATAAGTATTAGTGACAATAATTTGATCATGGTTTTGTAACAGCTTGTTTTAGCAAACCCCGGGGCAATAGTGACCGAAAAGTTGCATGCATCGGATTTTACAAAAAAGATCGGCGAAGACATGATCTTTCTCACAGTTGCAGATGCTATTGAAATGCTGTCGCCGAGAATTAAAGAACTACTATAAAATAGATTACGAGTGAGGGTGTTATGAAAGAATGCAAATAGCTAATTAAGGTGTGAAGTTGGGGTGTTTAAATTTCAGCCTGGGACATTAACTCTGTACACTTTCTTTGTGGATTGCACATCATAACTCCCAAAACGTTGCTAGGGATAATAGGCCGTCCACTACCTTGTGATGGGAGTATGTCGATAACTTTAATTGTGGATGAGAGTAGTAGCCAGTAGGACAAGCAATACCCATCAACTAGTAATATTGTTAGTTTTAGAAAATCATCAATAATCGTGAGTGCCATTGTTGTCGCAGTTGTTCGGGCACACCATCTCAGAGCTCATGTGATAAAAAGGGTTCTCCCTCCACCTGCAACCCTAATGAATTATATTATTATTTTTTGGTTCAATATGTATGCTGACGAAAAGAGGCGATAAACGTTGAAGAGGAGGAGGCGAAGGAGGTGGGAGTAAATTACCCATAAAGTGACCAAAGTTGTTGTTGAGAATGTTAATAATAGTATTATTATTACGACTCAATGAACTCTTTATACTTCTACGCGATCTGATAACGAGGAATTCGATTATGTGAGAAAGGACAATGCCGATGTCAATAGAGGTAAGAAGAGGAAGAGGAAACCTGTAAAAACGCAATTGTTTGAAGTCAATAATGTAGAGTATAATTGGATTTTTGTACATGAATGTTTTCATTGGAGGAGTGGTGTTGGAAATGTGATTTTAGATTATCATGAATTTGTGAGTGCTAAAGTGGGGAAAATGGGATTTTTGTACATGAATGTTTTTGTGGGGTGTGGGGCGGGTTATATATTGGAAATGTGCTTTGAGATTATTGTAAATTTGTGTTTTTGTTTGGATTATATTTTAGCATTGGAGGGGATTTTTTTTTTTTTTAGATTATTTTATTTTTATTTAAGTTATTTTGGCATGTGTTTTGTCGTGGGTGAGGTTAAGTATGAATAAATGGCAGTGTTAGTGTTGGCCTCCATGGCTAGTAGGAACGAAACTATGTCTTGGCATTGGGGGCAATGACCCCTCTAAAGTTTTTGGAAAATTGACTTTTATATATTTGACTCCCATTTTGCCCAATTGCCATAAGAATAACTTTGAAAAACCTTTAGCCAAAACCTAAAAACCAATAAAATAGAGCACAAATCTACATATCAAATCATAAATCTGGTCTAAACAACCCAAATACCAACAAAACAATCACAATACCCTGACCATTTTTTAACCAAAATTTCTTGCTCAATCAAGAGCTCCAACTCAGTCTTCTATCCACAACTCCACTCTACTAACACCAGTCACTGCCGCATACCACTCCACACACTAGTCTTTGTCATCGTCTCCTAGCCCTCGCTTCTCTCCACTAGTATGAAGTATTTGTGACAAAGAATAGAACTAGTAGGTAGTACTAGTGACTGATATCTCTCAAGATTCAAGTGTAAATGTATGGCTTCTAACATTTAGACCACAAAAAAAAAAAAAAAAAAAAAAGGTTTTGGATTTTTTATTTTTATTTTTTTATTTTTTTATAACTTGTGGTTATTGTTAGGGGGGAATTTTGGATAGTGCCGTAGTGGGGACTAATAAGAAAAGAATGAAATTGAAATTGGTATTTTGTTTGACTTTGAAAGCTCAAATTAGTGTGAAACACTAATATTTGTTCAGACCCCCCAATTTTAAATTTACGGCTTCATTGCTTTTACTCTAATTTATCTAAGTGCGGAACAAGAGTAAATGAAGCGCAATCACCAAAACTACTTTCAAAGCCATAAGCAAGTAAGCAACAATAAATATAAAACTTAAAGGGTAAGGGAAGAATGATGTAAACACAAGATAACACCAAGACGTGTTATTGAAGAGGAAACTGAAAAACTCGACAAAAAAACTCTCTGCAACCCTTCAAGTCGAAATCGATCTACTAGTGAATAAGTTAGAGTACATGAATAACAAATGATTCTTCAAGCCTAGCCTACCCAATGTACTTAAGCTCTCTAAGCTCCTACTACCAACAGACTTTTTGGAATCTTGTCTTCACTAGCTTTCTGGATCTTGTAATACCAGCCGATTGCATCTGCCAAGCCTCATCGGCTTCTTTTGGCAAATTCCCAAAACTTCCCAAGCTCCAAAACACTCTCTACACTCTAAATAGGTATAAATTGTGTTTGTGTACAAATCTCCTCTTAAGGTATAACAATGGGAGATGAAAGGAGAAGAGACTACGATGATTTTTCACTTAAGGAT
Source organism: Quercus lobata (assembly GCF_001633185.2). Lineage (NCBI taxonomy): Eukaryota > Viridiplantae > Streptophyta > Magnoliopsida > Fagales > Fagaceae > Quercus > Quercus lobata. The sequence goes on from NC_044914.1 coordinate 19,725,680, forward strand.
AAGTAGCTCTCTCTCTCTAAAAAAGGTGTGTGTGTTGTGTTGTAGAAACCATTCTAGGGTTTTCTTTTTAAATAGCCTCTCTTACTTTTGTGGGTAATGAAGGTATATATAGGATAGGTGAAGGGTAAGAAAATAACACTTAAAATCCTCCAGGCAGAGAGTTTCGCGAGTATCTCACGAGATGGTCTTTCTCGCAAAGTACTCGTGAAATGCTGTCTGGCACTTGACTCTTTAGCTTCTAGCATGTGCTTCTCACATAGATTTTTCGTGAAAACCTTTACTAGCAAACTTCTAGCGAGTTAGTCGCGAAACTGCACTAATTTTCATTGCATACTTGATTCTTCACCTACTTAATACTAAACCAATGCAATAAAATCCCACAAAATACATGGAAATAAATTATTGAAATTACAATACTTTTTGTTATGGAATAAAAGCCAATATAAAGCATAATTGTAAATCATAACTTTACATGCTTTTTGTGGTCCTACTCAATCAATAGAAAATTTATGTATTTTATGTTTTACACTGAATTATTAGTTTTAATATAACAATATTTTTGTGACTTTATTGTGTCAATAAATTATTAATATTAAATTTATTGTGGTTTGTGGGGCATGTTTATTTGGCTTTTTGTTTGGGGCTAATTTAGTGGGGCATGTCGTGGATTCAAATGCGTCCCTAGTATCATTCAAAGAAAATATAGGAGAAAAGCACATATTAGTTCCTACATTTTTAGGATATTCCTATATTAGTTCTTACATTTTATTTTTACCGCTTTTAGTCCCTATCCTGAAAAACACTTCCCATTTTAGTTCCTGCTGTTACATCAGAAACGAAGAAAACTGACGTGGCAAACGGCAGAAATAAATAAACTAAATTAATGTCCACGTGGCCTAAATTAATAATAAAAAATATTTTTTGGCATTAAAAAATGCCACATCAGTATCTAAATTAAAAAAAAAAATTAAAAACTAAAAATCATATGAATTGAGATCTAAGTTTGTCTTGAACAAGAACACAAACCCAGATCCAAGAACACAAACTCATAAATTAAAAAATAAAATAAAATAAAATAGAACCACAGATTGGCCACAGATCCTCAACAACCCCAAAAAAAAAAACCTGGATCCTCTATGCTTCTCTCTTTTAGATTTGGACCGATAGACCACCCAATCACTACCGATTAGATCACCTTCCCAATTAAGTTCCCCTACGAGTTCGACTCGTTTGGCTCTAGCTCAGCTCTCAACTCCCCGGTTAAGTCCGTTACGGGTTCCACCGAAATAGAAATTAAAGCAGTGACGATGAAGGCTTCTTCATCGGGTTAACTCACCGCTTGACTCAGTCCTTTCTTCAAGAAACTTAGAAACTCACCATCCTGAGTAGTTTCTCTCAAACCAAATCCAAGGTAACTTTCTCTTCTAAAGCAAAACAACCCTTTACTTTAGCTTCTTCTTCTTTTTAGTCTCTTAGTTTTCAAGAACTGAGTTCTTATATGGGTTTCTCTTTTTGGTGAGTTGACTCAGTGGGTCATGGTTGGGTCGCCTCAGTTGACGTCGAGTGGAATTGGAAGCTGGTTAGGTTGAAGCGGTGTCTCAAGCAATGGAAGCCCAAACAGCCCATCTCCTCCAGCGATGCTGTTTGGTGCTCAAAATGACACTTGGGATTTAATCTACGCAGCGGTTGGTTTATTGATCCAGATCTAAAAGTGAGAAGCATAAAGGATTTGGGTTTTCTTTTTTGGGGTTTGTTGAGGATTTGTGGCCAATCTGTGGTTTTTTTTTTTAAAAAAAAAAAAAAATTTATTTCTAGGTTTGTGTTTTTATTGTTTTTGTTCAAGACTCACTTAGATCTCAATTCATATGATTTTTAGTTTTTAATTTTTTTTTATTTAGTTAAAATTAATAAATTAATTTTTTAATTTAGATGCTGATGTGGCATTTTTTAATGCCAAAAAACATTTTTTATTATTAATTTAGGCCACGTGGACATTAATTTAGTATTATTTATTCCTGCCGTTTGCCACGTCAGCTTTCTCCGTTTTTGATGTAACGGTGGGAACCAAAGTGAGAAGCATTTTTCAGGATAGGAACCAAAAGTGGTAAAAATAAAATGTAGGGACTAAAATGAGAATAGTCTGAAAATGTAGGGACTAAAATGTGCTTTTTGCCTTATTCAATAATAAAATTTTTGTGACTTTATTGTGTCAATAAATTATTAATATTAAATTTATTGTGGTTTGTGGGGCATGTTTATTTGGCTTTTTGTTTAGGGCTAATTTAGTGGGGCATGTCGTGGATTCAAATGCGTCCCTAGTATCATTCAAAGAAAATACATGAATAATTCATAAGCTAATAATGATGATTTATTGCTGTCAACCTTTATTGTTGGTGTCCTAATTTCTGGAAATCCTAAAATACAATTTTGAAAAATCACTAACAATGGAATTGGTATTAGTTTATTGCAGTGTGTTCTTGGATTGCATCTACAAATATGAGATTACAATGTTAATGAAAGTGATGAAATTTGATAAGCTTACATTAAGCTTTCCGACCTAATTTGAAGTCTGGCTTCGTCCCTAATGGCTAGTGTAGGAACATGGAGCCTTTCTCTTGGGAGAAAATGGCCTAGCTCCCTTCGAACAACATTAGTTAATGATGCATAGAAAATCAATGGATCACTCATCCAAACTTGAGCTTACGAAGACCTTTAAAATAAAAACTGCTCACTCGAAAAGCACCGGTGTGGTGCTTGCCTAAGCCCATTTAATGCTTAAGTGAGAACTTAGAAATCACCAAAAGAGTAGTAAGGAATCAAAAAACTTAGGCTCTCTCATGCATTGCAAATATGGATAGTCCTTTATATAGACATTCTAGACTGACCCTTATCCTAAAAATCACTTCATTTCCTTTAATGTGAGCATGACGTGGGTTGGGTTGAAATCTTAGGATATGCTCCCATTTCGGATGATATTGGGTTAGTGGAGAGTTAAATCCACACACACACACACACACACACACTCTCTCTCTCTCTCTCTCTCTCTCTCTCTCTCTCTCTCTCTCTCTCTCTCTCTCTCTCTCTCTCTCACGTTTTGATAGGGATGGACCTAGGATTTTAAGATAGTGAAGACCGGAGTATAAAGAAAAAAAACTTCAAATAGGTATCCATATAGTATTAAAAAATTATAAATACAGAAAATCGTTATTTCTAAATACATTAAGATGCAATTATCTACCAACAAAGACAAAAACAAAAATAATAAAAAAAAAATTTTTAATTCTAGACTGGCTAAGATTTTTTATTTTTTTGTTGAAATTAGAGCATTTACAGTGGTGGTGCTAAAAATTTTAGTTTTTAGCACCTTAAAAAGCTACTTTATCTATTTTACCACATCACTTTACAATACACTCAGAGTCTGTTTGGATAGAACTTATTTTGCTGAAACTGAAAACTGAAAACTGAAAACACTGTAGCAAAATAATTTTTAAATGTGTGAATAGTGCTGTGAGACCTATTTTTAATGAAAAAGTTGATAAAAAGTGGAGTTTGGGGACCCGTGTATGGTGCATAAGTGCACTGTTCACACAAGAACGGGTCAACCATTGCAGCTGAAAAGAAAAAAAAAAAAATTGAGGAAACGCAGACGTAGCACTAATAAGTGCTCTCCAAATGAGCACTCAATATCAAATGTTCTATTTTTTTTTTTTATCACTTCATTTAAAATAATATAAGCATCTCATTAAAATAATAAAGGAAGAGAGAGAGTTTGAGTTTTCTAATTGAAGGAAGAAATATAATCATAATAAAATATTGTATTTTATTTTTAACAACTTGCTAGAATTAACTAATATTTATACCAGTTTACTGTAATTGCAAAAAATTTAGCTTTAGTTTCTCCTATAACATATGATTTTTTGGTTCTTCGGTGGTAAAATTGTTTTTTTTTTCCCCCTTAAAATACAATCACCATTGTGAATGTTTTTTATTATTTTTGTTAAGTTTTTGGGTTGGATAGTTGTTATTTGGGTTAGACTAGTTACGCTTATTAGAGAAAATGGAGGCCTAAGTTTTTGGAAAAGATGATTGACTACAAAAATAAAACATATAATAACTATATTAAAAAAAAAAAAAAATTGAACCCTGGGGTGGTCGGGCCCCACCTGGGTCCATCCCTGGTCTTGACTCTTGAGATGTAGTTGGGGATCATGGGTCATCCACCATCTCATGACGAGAGTTTGTTGACAACATTGCTCAGGTGATGGACGAGAGTGGTAGACGATCAATGCCCATCAACTAATCATATTTATTATTTGGATGTATGAAGAAAAAGAAAGTAAGATGAGAAGTATCATTGTTTTGGAGTTGAATGCTAATGAATACTTTTATAACATTACTAGAAGCATTTAGAAAATAGTTTAAATTCAATAAGGATTTGGTATAAAACCCCTCTATGACACCCTTAAATAAAATAATGACATACACAATTTTTTTAAATAAAACAATAGATATTAACACATATGATTAAAATCTCATTAAAACACTATCCAACAAAATTTCTAGTGGGTTTTTTTTATTAAAAAAAAAAAAAAACATTTGTGAGCCATCACCAAGAAGCCATTGGAAATTCCTTGAGTAGAAGTCGTAGGCATCATATATAGAAAATGAGAGCTAACGATGCAAGAGAATCTTGTTTAAAAAAAAAAAAAACTCTGATACAAGACACTAATTTCATATAATTTTCAAATTCTGTGACAAATTAAATCCAAACTAGCCAGAGACACATCAGAAGGATTAAGAAAGCACACTCGAAAAACGAGGATAGATCATCGAAAAACGAGGATAGAAAGATCTAAGAAGGCTTATATTACTTCAAAAACAAGGATAGCAAGTGATTGATTAGATTAATTTTTTTTAATATTTAAATTGAATAACATCACATAAGCATGAATCACACATAAACACCTAAAATGATGATTCAGGAAAACCAATAAAACAAACAGTTTCAAAGTAAAAGCTTGCAAAGATTTAACTTACAATCCTCAAGGTAAACAAATCTACTAAAATAAAATGAAAGTTTATACAATACATTTCACCATAAATTTATTACTTCTTCGTGTAATACTTATTAACATAACCACACGATAACTCAAATCCACATACTCTTTTATTTTAGACTTGTTGCATGTGACCACACATCTGCTAACGACTCCTAGAACACCTCTCAAATATTTGTACTAGCAACTTCGACTTAGACTGGATGCAATAACTTGATCACCAAATCATTTTTATGGACATAAGTCTCTTGTTGATACTTCAAAAGAGCTTAAAAAATTTCAAATCTTTGTACGATACATTGCCCTCCTGTGGTCTTGGAAAGCGTGCTATAGGGTTGCTTATATAGTGGACTTGAAGTGCAAGTAACCTTATATCAAACATCTGACAGAAATAGTTCAAGATCTATATGCATGATTCTCGATTGGTTGAGACATATACTTCCATTGATCAAGTTAAGTGAAACTCAATAGATCGGGCTTATGTCAAAATGTAGTGCAATAATATTCTAGTGTCTGAAATTCTTGATTCATTCATATCTTGAATCTTGACTCATGTTATTCTTTGACATATTCTCAATGCTAAATTAAGACTAACAAAAATTCTACGTATTACAATTGTTCATGGTTTGTCAACATAAATCTATGAACCTAACATTGTTTTCATTCCTTGTTCACGTTAGTTGACAAACTAGGTTATTCCTCTATCCACCATTAACTTATTACAAAACCATGTAGTTTTGTTTAGAAGCAATTTTTATCATGTCCAATTAATGAATATCAAATCCTGCAATATAATACAAGTGACCCAGTAAAAAAACACAAGCTAAATAAAAACACCACCTCATCGCTAACTTAGCAATAACCAAACAACCCATATATTTATTACTAGTCCCCAAACCATTCTCATTCATTTCTTGTAACCAAACAACATCTAACTCGAACCAGCCATCGGACTACAAAAATCTACCAAATCTAATGCCATAGCTGCCACTGCAAAACTCCACCAAGTATCTTCCTGAAATCCTTTCTTCTTTCTTTTTTCCCTCTTTTCTTTTCTTGCCACTCATTGATCTCTACTCAGCGGAAAGCATGAAGATGATGGTGTTGGTGCTGGTTAGAGCGGTGAGTGGCCAACACCAACAATCAGGTGTAGGGCTCATCAATCTCGAGGCAGATCCCTTGAGATGGATGAGAGTGACACTAACAACAATGCCATTGGTTTCACTGTCTTAGCTTCGTTTCTCTCTCTCTCTCTCTCTCTCTCTCTCTCTCTCTCTCTCTCTCTCTCTCTCTCTCTCTCTCTCTCTCTCTCTCTCTCTCTCTCTCTCTCTCTCTCTCTCTCTCTCTCTCTCTCTCTCTCTCTCTCTGTGTGTGTGTATGTTTGTGTACGTATGTGTATGGAGGAGGTTAGTGGCTACTGATTGGGTGGCTTTGGTGGGTTTATTGACACCACGCGATCCATGGTGGTACCTGATGGGTGAGGGTGAGTTCCACAGGATGAAGAGAGGCAATGATGAGTGGTGGTTGGTGGTGGCTCTAGTCTATGACTATTCATTCTAGGAATATGCATGAGTCAGGTTGGGTAAGATTGAGGGAATTTTTTAATTTAACCCACCATGGTGGGTTAAAAAAAATCTAATCCAACCTATCAAAGGAGTTCAACCCAACCCAATCCAACCACATGGATCGGGTTGAACCTATAAGTTGGACAATTATTATTATTATTAAATTGAGCAAAAAAATATATCTCACTTGCCACCTGAGTTGATAAATAAAATATATATGAACTAGTATTCCAACTCAGTTATAAATAAAATATATTCAACTGAGTTAATAAACAAAATATATATAAATTAATATCTCAACCCAGTTATAAACAAATAAAAGTGAAGTGAGAGAATGGGAGTGGGAGTGGGAATGGGAGGCGGCAAAGAGCGAAATCAGATTGTTAGGATTTGTGAGGTAATTGAGTTTTATATAGAAAGAGCTGTATAGGGGGAAAAATTAAATAAAAAAATTATTAATTATATAATATAGTTTTAAATATATGTTAAATATATACTCCCTCCGTTCCACTTTGTTTGTCCTGTTTGAAAAATCAAATTTTTTAAGGGAACATCATTTATTATCTTGTCTATCTTTTAAAAATGTATAAGTTTCCAAAACTACCCTTAAATAAATTTATCAAAAAATTGAATTAGTAAATTAATAGGGGTATAATAAGAACACTAGTAAATTAATGACTTTTATTTTTAGAAACAGGACAATATTTTGGGACATCCCTAAATGGAATAGAGGACAAACAAAGTGAGACGGAGGGAGTACAATTTAAAATTTAATATAGGTGAGTTGGGTTGAGTTAGGCGTGTTGTGATTGTTATGACCCAAACCTAACTCAACCCACTATTAAAAATATTTTCATAACCCAACCCAACCCACCCACTCCTAAAAATCGACCCAACTTGATTGGTTGGGTTAGATCGGATCGGTTTTGGCAGATTGGTGAGTTGGTTGCACACCCCTAATTCAACCATTTAGAAATGGGTATAGGAAGAAGAAATAAATATGTGAATTGTTTAGATATTTTTGAGTTGCTGATGATATGGTATTTTTAATGAGTTCTAGTTATTTTGGTGGACCACCTTATCACATTGCAAGGATTGTATACTCACCATCTGTAGGTGACATGCTCCCGTTGTGTTTAGATGAGGTTGTTGAATCTAGGTTTTTCTACTCTCCTTGGTTTTTTTAGTAAATGTTATGTAGCACAAGTATTATTATTTATGGAATATGGGAGGGTAAGGATTGGAGTTCAAGTCCCTAAAAGGGAGTTTTACACACATATGCACTTGGATATTATGCTAGAATAGAATCTCTATCTTGTATTTAAAAAAAAAAAATTCACTATTTGTTATTTTGGATTTTTTTTTTCATCCACTACTTAAAGACAAGGACTATTTTGACATGATAAAAAAGAGTTAATAATTAAGACATATTTGGAAGTTACCACTACTTTTTTTTTTTGATAAGAAGTTACCACGGCTTAAAAGTTAAAAGTTTTTTGTCTAACTATTTTGTCAAATACTCCCTTCTTTATCTTTTTTGGAAATAAGTTATTTTTTAGCTTTTTATCACAAATTTAACTTAAAAATTACTAAAAATTATATCTTTTGATAAATATTATAAAAATAAATTACCGAAAACTACGAGTACCCAAACAGGCAAAATAACTAATGACTTGAATTTACCTATTGTAAGGACGCGATTCGTGGCGGACCGTAACAGTGTCGGGTTCGCACGTGAAAAGGCCCCTAACAACATCATTTGTAGAGCGTGGGTTTGGAAGGCTAGGCCTTGATTGATAGGCGGTGGGTTTTTCGCGGTGTTCGTACCAGTTTAAGTTTTCCTACACCCCTGGAGTCTTTCTCCTGGAGGTGGGCTGGGAGGCTCTGGTTTTTGGCCATTTTTCCCAACCCCTTTCTTTAGGTTACTTATTTTTCCTTTTATACTCGCCTGCGTCCACTGTCCTTCGCCCACGTACAGGGTCAACCTTTCCAAAATTGATACTTGTGCCATCAGCCCATATTCAAAGTCGTTGGGGGTGGTTGTAAATGCCAAAGACTGCGGTTTTGTCAGGTTCAGAGCATTGAATGGCAGTGAGAGCAGCTTTCCCTGGATATTTTAGATCTTTCGTCCTGATTTCGGTCCTATACCGTTTTTACCCTTCCTTCAGGGGGGGGGGAACTTTGGGTCTGCCGAGGACTGAGCCGTCCTCGGCGATATCCACAGGCTATTTTGTCGAGTTTGGGCCATAGCCCTCCTCGGCTTGGGCCTTCGGATTTTCCCCAGGTAGATGGGCCTGGCCCGTAAATCATTTGGGCCCCACAATAGCCCCTCAAAACCCGGCTGTCCAACCTCTTGGTTGGAAAGGGGGGTTTTGGTGATGCCAAACCTCTTCCTACGACCCAATCAATTTGGCCTTTTAATAATGCTGGCGGCTCCTCATCTGTCCAAGAAACGCGCCGGTCTATGAGGCAGCCTTTTGATTTCGCGCTTGATGCGCTCTTATCGTTTGGGTATCCCAAAACGTGCTTTTAATGACCACTATTTACGAGACTGCTTTAATTCGGCGGTTTGTTTTGATGGGGTGGAGAAACGGAACCGGCATGTTCGTGTTGGCAGATTCCTTTGGGTATCTGAACCTATTAAATGTCTCCCGCTCCACCCTCAGTATAAGAAGGAAAGGCGGAGGTTATTGTTTTTGTAAAGAATTCCTTCTCATCTTTCTGAGATTTGAAATATTTGGTCTCCCCGAGGGTTCATTTTACCCACTGGTCCACAAACTAAATCGTGATACACTTTATCATAACAACGAGTGATGCAGGAGCCAAACCCCTCCCATAGACGCCATGTTCCAATAAAGCTCATTATGGCTCGATCGGGACAGGGATGGCGAAGACTCAAAATCAACCTCACCCTTCTTTTAGTCAAAATCCGAAGCAGGGACTCGTCACGTCAAACTTTCGGCGTGACTGAGTCGAGAACACCCATCATCAGTACCAACCGCTCTCCTATGAGCATACCTAGTATGGCTCCAGTGTGTTGGGAGTCAGGATCGAGGTAGGGACTAAGCGTCTCTACTTCTTCCTCTCTTCCTTCACTGGGGCTATTCTCCATCTCCCTTTCTTAGTCTTCCCAGCACCAGTTCCATCCTGGTGCTTCCACTTCTCCCTCTTTTGCTCCTTTTTCTTTCTTTTCATCTCTTCTCTCTTCTTCTCCTCCTTCTTTACTCATGTCCTCCATCTTCTTCATTCATCTCCTCCATCTTCTTCATTGATTTCTTCCTTACTATTTCCTTCTCCGCCATTTCTTCCCAAAGAAGGTTCTTATCATTATATGAGCAGTATCGAGGCAAAGATTGGAGAGACTTTGAAAACGAGTTTAGAAGACGCCTGGGAGTTTAATTATCTGTACTACGGATGTAACTATCGCTTAGGCAGTTCGCATTTTGTATAGGCTCGTTCGAGCCCTTCTTTGTACATTGTAATAATTTTTCGTATTAATAAAAATCGTTGTTATTTTATTTCGCATGTTTTGTCTCTATGCTTTTTTTTTCTTTTGGATCTACAAACGCTGCTCGGCATATTAATATAGCATCTAAATCAATGACGGCTAAGACCAAAAGATTTGATAATAAAAAGACGTCGCCATAACTTTAATAGAAATGCTTGACATAATAAGGCCGATCAGTGAAGAGTAATACTTACCCCATGCTAGCCGAGGAGAGAAACGAAGGCTTGATGTCATGTAAGGAATAACCATTTGAAGATATAGCACCTACCAAATGAGCGGCTTTCTTATATGACTAAGTGCTGGGGCTTTCCACCCCCTTCCTTACACCTTTATTGGCCTTAACCTTTTATGGTGTTTAAGCCGTGGATGAAGTGACCTGACGTTTTTATCAAGTAACCCATCTTACGGGATTCAAACCTTTTCTTATCCAAGTATTTGGTTTCCCCATTGGCTTGGGTCCGAGGACCATACAAGGCCTTGGTTCTGTCCAAAACTTGTAATTTTTATAATTTTTTTGTACTTGGTTTCCCCATAGGCTTGGATCCGAGGACCATACAAGGCTTTGGTTCTGTCCAAAACTTGTAATTTTTATAATTTTTTGTACTTGGTTTCCCCATAGGCTTGGGTCCGAGGACCATACAAGGCTTTGGTTCTGTCCAAAACTTGTAATTTTTATAATTTTTTTGTACTTGGTTTCCCCATAGGCTTGGGTCCGAGGACCATACAAGGCTTTGGTTCTGTCCAAAACTTGTAATTTTTATAATTTTTTGTACTTGGTTTCCCCATAGGCTTGGGTCCGAGGACCATACAAGGCCTTGGTTCTGTCCCTGGGCCCATATGCTGAACGGGCCTGGGCCGCGAATTTACTGGGCCCACAAATTAAGAGGTGTTTCCATAACCTTTGATCACGCGGTACCTTTTGGCGTCCCAGTGTTCGAGGTGCACCCTCTCGAGACTCCTTTATCCTCAGGGTTGCAGACGACGTTGGAAATCGAGCCAGAGACATTTTGTCTGTAGCGTTCCTTGGGACGCTGCGCGAATTAAATGCCATCGGTTTACTTCTGGGTATAAATGGGATAGGGATCACTTCACTTGCACATGAACTCTCCCGTTCCCTTCAGAACTATATTTCTTCCATATCCGCGATCTCTCTTTCTAGTGCCACTGCCCCAAAGCAAGATGTTTGAGGCTTGGATAGGGATGAAAGGTCTCCGCGCGCTTCAGAGGCACCGAATCCTCAAGGTGATATGGTATGGACAAGGATGGCACAGATTCAAGCCAGTCCTCCGCCTTGACAGGAGGAAGATGGTATTCCTCCTTCTTTTAGTCAAAATCCGAAGCAGGTTCTGGTCATGCCAGTTTTTTGGTATGTCAGAAAAAGGAATTTCCGCCATCAGCGCCGTCTGCCTTGTAGCAGGCAAATTTTTGCGGGGGCTTCCCAACTTCCGGCTCCCTGCACCTTTTCTGTAGATGGTGTTAGCCTGAGGTCAGGTTTCCTACACCTTTTCTGTACCGGTGCAGGCCCCAAGTTGGGTTCTTTTGCTACCTAAGTTATGGGCGTGCAAAAGCATGGAGGGGGAATAAGGTCTCGAGGCAGTAGCCAACCTCTCCTCTGAACTGCCTCCTCGGCTTTATCTTTACTCTCTTGTATTCTTCGTTACTTACGTAGTTAGCTTCGATGTAGGCTTTGTTTCAGCTTTCCATTGTACACTGTACTGTTCCTTTGTCTTAATAAAATATGTGTTTATTTCTCTATACATATCTTTCTTCTCCGTAACCACTACTTTATGCATGAATATTAAATATGAGTTTGCCCTTAATGATATTCTAGGCAGAGAAAGGCCTTAACACAGATTCCTACTAGTTTAGACTTACAAATATTATCAAACATAACAAGGTTAGTCATCAAATAAATTAAACTCTTGGAACTAACCGGGATAACGGCTGAGTGCTACGCGGTGCATGCAAGAGCGATGTCCGAGTACGACAAACTCTAAGTAATTCGTCCGAGAGGGTAGCCGAGTAGCGAGGGGCTTTGGTTGTGCTTCTGGATAATATGTTACGCCGTATCGCATCAACCCCTTTGATATTGGGGGATCAGAGGGTGGACCGAGGAATCCGCGCAATCAAGGTATTAACCCATCTGTTAACGCGGAGTTCTCTTCGGATGAATTTTGAGGTTTATGTGCCATAGTTTTTTTTTAAAAATAGTTGGTTCCCCATCCAGGTAGTTGGTTTCCCCAGAGGCTTGAGTCCGAGGACTATGCAATGCCTTAGTTCTGTCCAAAACCTAGTTTTCCTCATTCAGGTAGTCGGTTTCCCCAGAGGCTTGAGTCCGTAGACCATGCAATGCCTTGGTTCTGTCCCAAAACCTAGTTTTCCACATCCAAGTAGTTGGTTTCCCCAGAGGCTTGAGTCCGTAGACCATGCAATGCCTTGGTTCTGTCCAAAACCTAGTTTTCCACATCCAGGTAGTTGGTTTCCCCAGGCATCCAGGTAGTTGGTTTCCCCAGAGGCTTGAGTCCGTAGACCATGCAATGCCTTGGTTCTGTCCAAAACCTAGTTTTCCACATCCAGGTAGTTGGTTTCCCCAGAGGCTTGAGTCCGAGGACTATGCAATGCCTTGGTTCTGTCCAAAACCTAGTTTTCCACATCCAGGTAGTTGGTTTCCCCAGAGGCTTGAGTCCGAGGACTATGCAATGCCTTGGTTCTGTCCAAAACCTAGTTTTCCACATCCAGGTAGTTGGTTTCCCTAGAGGCTTGAGTCCGAGGACTATGCAATGCCTTGGTTCTGTCCAAAACCTAGTTTTCCACATCCAGGTAGTTGGTTTCCCCAGAGGCTTGAGTCCGAGGACTATGCAATGCCTTGGTTCTGTCCAAAACCTAGTTTTCTCTTTGTGCGGGGTCTTGGCTCTAGGGGAGTTAGCTCATCAGCCAAGCCCCTAGAGTTTATCCACACGGTTAACGTTACCACGTGCCTAGTTTGCTCTTTACGGGGGACCTTGGCTTTAAGGGAGTTAGCTCCTCAACCAAGCCCCTAGTCAAGAAACGTAGTCCGTAACAGAACTTTGTACTAGAACTCTATAACCAACGGTTAGATATAACGAAGAAACTCTATCGACCCACTTCCTATACCAACACACAAGCCTTCCCCACAGACGGCGCCAATTGTAAAGACGCAATTCGTGGCGGACCGTAACAGTGTCGGGTTCGCACGTGAAAAGGCCCCTAACAACATCATTTGTAGAGCGTGGGTTTGGAAGGCTAGGCCTTGATTGATAGGCGGTGGGTTTTTCGCGGTGTTCGTACCAGTTTAAGTTTTCCTACACCCCTGGAGTCTTTCTCCTGGAGGTGGGCTGGGAGGCTCTGGTTTTTGGCCATTTTTCCCAACCCCTTTCTTTAGGTTACTTATTTTTCCTTTTATACTCGCCTGCGTCCACTGTCCTTCGCCCACGTACAGGGTCAACCTTTCCAAAATTGATACTTGTGCCATCAGCCCATATTCAAAGTCGTTGGGGGTGGTTGTAAATGCCAAAGACTGCGGTTTTGTCAGGTTCAGAGCATTGAATGGCAGTGAGAGCAGCTTTCCCTGGATATTTTAGATCTTTCGTCCTGATTTCGGTCCTATACCGTTTTTACCCTTCCTTCAGGGGGGGGGGAACTTTGGGTCTGCCGAGGACTGAGCCGTCCTCGGCGATATCCACAGGCTATTTTGTCGAGTTTGGGCCATAGCCCTCCTCGGCTTGGGCCTTCGGATTTTCCCCAGGTAGATGGGCCTGGCCCGTAAATCATTTGGGCCCCACAATAGCCCCTCAAAACCCGGCTGTCCAACCTCTTGGTTGGAAAGGGGGGTTTTGGTGATGCCAAACCTCTTCCTACGACCCAATCAATTTGGCCTTTTAATAATGCTGGCGGCTCCTCATCTGTCCAAGAAACGCGCCGGTCTATGAGGCAGCCTTTTGATTTCGCGCTTGATGCGCTCTTATCGTTTGGGTATCCCAAAACGTGCTTTTAATGACCACTATTTACGAGACTGCTTTAATTCGGCGGTTTGTTTTGATGGGGTGGAGAAACGGAACCGGCATGTTCGTGTTGGCAGATTCCTTTGGATATCTGAACCTATTAAATGTCTCCCGCTCCACCCTCAGTATAAGAAGGAAAGGCGGAGGTTATTGTTTTTGTAAAGAATTCCTTCTCATCTTTCTGAGATTTGAAATATTTGGTCTCCCCGAGGGTTCATTTTACCCACTGGTCCACAAACTAAATCGTGATACACTTTATCATAACAACGAGTGATGCAGGAGCCAAACCCCTCCCATAGACGCCATGTTCCAATAAAGCTCATTATGGCTCGATCGGGACAGGGATGGCGAAGACTCAAAATCAACCTCACCCTTCTTTTAGTCAAAATCCGAAGCAGGGACTCGTCACGTCAAACTTTCGGCGTGACTGAGTCGAGAACACCCATCATCAGTACCAACCGCTCTCCTATGAGCATACCTAGTATGGCTCCAGTGTGTTGGGAGTCAGGATCGAGGTAGGGACTAAGCGTCTCTACTTCTTCCTCTCTTCCTTCACTGGGGCTATTCTCCATCTCCCTTTCTTAGTCTTCCCAGCACCAGTTCCATCCTGGTGCTTCCACTTCTCCCTCTTTTGCTCCTTTTTCTTTCTTTTCATCTCTTCTCTCTTCTTCTCCTCCTTCTTTACTCATGTCCTCCATCTTCTTCATTCATCTCCTCCATCTTCTTCATTGATTTCTTCCTTACTATTTCCTTCTCCGCCATTTCTTCCCAAAGAAGGTTCTTATCATTATATGAGCAGTATCGAGGCAAAGATTGGAGAGACTTTGAAAACGAGTTTAGAAGACGCCTGGGAGTTTAATTATCTGTACTACGGATGTAACTATCGCTTAGGCAGTTCGCATTTTGTATAGGCTCGTTCGAGCCCTTCTTTGTACATTGTAATAATTTTTCGTATTAATAAAAATCGTTGTTATTTTATTTCGCATGTTTTGTCTCTATGCTTTTTTTTCTTTTGGATCTACAAACGCTGCTCGGCATATTAATATAGCATCTAAATCAATGACGGCTAAGACCAAAAGATTTGATAATAAAAAGACGTCGCCATAACTTTAATAGAAATGCTTGACATAATAAGGCCGATCAGTGAAGAGTAATACTTACCCCATGCTAGCCGAGGAGAGAAACGAAGGCTTGATGTCATGTAAGGAATAACCATTTGAAGATATAGCACCTACCAAATGAGCGGCTTTCTTATATGACTAAGTGCTGGGGCTTTCCACCCCCTTCCTTACACCTTTATTGGCCTTAACCTTTTATGGTGTTTAAGCCGTGGATGAAGTGACCTGACGTTTTTATCAAGTAACCCATCTTACGGGATTCAAACCTTTTCTTATCCAAGTATTTGGTTTCCCCATTGGCTTGGGTCCGAGGACCATACAAGGCCTTGGTTCTGTCCAAAACTTGTAATTTTTATAATTTTTTTGTACTTGGTTTCCCCATAGGCTTGGATCCGAGGACCATACAAGGCTTTGGTTCTGTCCAAAACTTGTAATTTTTATAATTTTTTGTACTTGGTTTCCCCATAGGCTTGGGTCCGAGGACCATACAAGGCTTTGGTTCTGTCCAAAACTTGTAATTTTTATAATTTTTTTGTACTTGGTTTCCCCATAGGCTTGGGTCCGAGGACCATACAAGGCTTTGGTTCTGTCCAAAACTTGTAATTTTTATAATTTTTTGTACTTGGTTTCCCCATAGGCTTGGGTCCGAGGACCATACAAGGCCTTGGTTCTGTCCCTAGGCCCATATGCTGAACGGGCCTGGGCCGCGAATTTACTGGGCCCACAAATTAAGAGGTGTTTCCATAACCTTTGATCACGCGGTACCTTTTGGCGTCCCAGTGTTCGAGGTGCACCCTCTCGAGACTCCTTTATCCTCAGGGTTGCAGATGACGTTGGAAATCGAGCCAGAGACATTTTGTCTGTAGCGTTCCTTGGGACGCTGCGTGAATTAAATGCCATCAGTTTACTTCTGGGTATAAATGGGATAGGGGATCACTTCACTTGCACATGAACTCTCCCGTTCCCTTCAGAACTATATTTCTTCCATATCCGCGATCTCTCTTTCTAGTGCCACTGCCCCAAAGCAAGATGTTTGAGGCTTGGATAGGGATGAAAGGTCTCCGCGCGCTTCAGAGGCACCGAATCCTCAAGGTGATATGGTATGGACAAGGATGGCACAGATTCAAGCCAGTCCTCCGCCTTGACAGGAGGAAGATGGTATTCCTCCTTCTTTTAGTCAAAATCCGAAGCAGGTTCTGGTCATGCCAGATTTTTGGTATGTCAGAAAAAGGAATTTCCGCCATCAGCGCCGTCTGCCTTGTAGCAGGCAAATTTTTGCGGGGGCTTCCCAACTTCCGGCTCCCTGCACCTTTTCTGTAGATGGTGTTAGCCTGAGGTCAGGTTTCCTGCACCTTTTCTGTACCGGTGCAGGTCCCAAGTTGGGTTCTTTTGCTGCCTGAGTTATGGGCGTGCAAAAGCATGGAGGGGGAATAAGGTCTCGAGGCAGTAGCCAACCTCTCCTCTGAACTGCCTCCTCGGCTTTATCTTCACTCTCTTGTATTCTTCGTTACTTACGTAGTTAGCTTCGATGTAGGCTTTGTTTCAGCTTTCCATTGTACACTGTACTGTTCCTTTGTCTTAATAAAATATGTGTTTATTTCTCTATACATATCTTTCTTCTCCGTAACCACTACTTTATGCATGAATATTAAATATGAGTTTGCCCTTAATGATATTCTAGGCAGAGAAAGGCCTTAACACAGATTCCTACTAGTTTAGACTTACAAATATTATCAAACATAACAAGGTTAGTCATCAAATAAATTAAACTCTTGGAACTAACCGGGATAACGGCTGAGTGCTACGCGGTGCATGCAAGAGCGATGTCCGAGTACGACAAACTCTAAGTAATTCGTCCGAGAGGGTAGCCGAGTAGCGAGGGGCTTTGGTTGTGCTTCTGGATAATATGTTACGCCGTATCGCATCAACCCCTTTGATATTGGGGGATCAGAGGGTGGACCGAGGAATCCGCGCAATCAAGGTATTAACCCATCTGTTAACGCGGAGTTCTCTTCGGATGAATTTTGAGGTTTATGTGCCATAGTTTTTTTTTAAAAATAGTTGGTTCCCCATCCAGGTAGTTGGTTTCCCCAGAGGCTTGAGTCCGAGGACTATGCAATGCCTTAGTTCTGTCCAAAACCTAGTTTTCCTCATTCAGGTAGTCGGTTTCCCCAGAGGCTTGAGTCCGTAGACCATGCAATGCCTTGGTTCTGTCCCAAAACCTAGTTTTCCACATCCAAGTAGTTGGTTTCCCCAGAGGCTTGAGTCCGTAGACCATGCAATGCCTTGGTTCTGTCCAAAACCTAGTTTTCCACATCCAGGTAGTTGGTTTCCCCAGAGGCTTGAGTCCGTAGACCATGCAATGCCTTGGTTCTGTCCAAAACCTAGTTTTCCACATCCAGGTAGTTGGTTTCCCCAGAGGCTTGAGTCCGTAGACCATGCAATGCTTTGGTTCTGTCCAAAACCTAGTTTTCCACATCCAGGTAGTTGGTTTCCCCAGAGGCTTGAGTCCGAGGACTATGCAATGCCTTGGTTCTGTCCAAAACCTAGTTTTCCACATCCAGGTAGTTGGTTTCCCCAGAGGCTTGAGTCCGAGGACTATGCAATGCCTTGGTTCTGTCCAAAACCTAGTTTTCCACATCCAGGTAGTTGGTTTCCCTAGAGGCTTGAGTCCGAGGACTATGCAATGCCTTGGTTCTGTCCAAAACCTAGTTTTCCACATCCAGGTAGTTGGTTTCCCCAGAGGCTTGAGTCCGAGGACTATGCAATGCCTTGGTTCTGTCCAAAACCTAGTTTTCTCTTTGTGCGGGGTCTTGGCTCTAGGGGAGTTAGCTCATCAGCCAAGCCCCTAGAGTTTATCCACACGGTTAACGTTACCACGTGCCTAGTTTGCTCTTTACGGGGGACCTTGGCTTTAAGGGAGTTAGCTCCTCAACCAAGCCCCTAGTCAAGAAACGTAGTCCGTAACAGAACTTTGTACTAGAACTCTATAACCAACGGTTAGATATAACGAAGAAACTCTATCGACCCACTTCCTATACCAACACACAAGCCTTCCCCACAGACGGCGCCAATTGTAAAGACGCAATTCGTGGCGGACCGTAACAGTGTCGGGTTCGCACGTGAAAAGGCCCCTAACAACATCATTTGTAGAGCGTGGGTTTGGAAGGCTAGGCCTTGATTGATAGGCGGTGGGTTTTTCGCGGTGTTCGTACCAGTTTAAGTTTTCCTACACCCCTGGAGTCTTTCTCCTGGAGGTGGGCTGGGAGGCTCTGGTTTTTGGCCATTTTTCCCAACCCCCTTCTTTAGGTTACTTATTTTTCCTTTTATACCCGCCTGCGTCCACTGTCCTTCGCCCACGTACAGGGTCAACCTTTCCAAAATTGATACTTGTCCCATCAGCCCATATTCAAAGTCGTTGGGGGTGGTTGTAAATGCCAAAGACTGCGGCTCTGTCAGGTTCAGAGCATTGAATGGCAGTGAGAGCAGCTTTCCCTGGATATTTTAGATCTTTCGTCCTGATTTCGGTCCTATACCGTTTTTACCCTTCCTTCAGGGGGGGGAACTTTGGGTCTGCCGAGGACTGAGCCATCCTCGGCGATATCCACAGGCTATTTTGTCGAACTTGGGCCATAGCCCTCCTCGGCTTGGGCCTTCGGATTTTCCCCAGGTAGATGGGCCTGGCCCGTAAATCATTTGGGCCCCACACCTATCAAAATAACAAATTTTGATCAATAAGTTTCTACTCCTATCCCTATCAAAATAACAAATGACCCAAATTTAAGAGGTGTATATTAGATTTTATTCAAACAATAACTAAATTTTTTATTTTTATTTATTTTTTTAAAGAATATATCATTCATAGAAAACATAGTGTGATCGATAAGTTTGTGTCCCTATCTACCTTGTTTTGGTGAAAATCGAGTTACTTGAAAAAAAACTACATGGAACTTGAGTTCCTTGAATGGAACTCGAGTTCCATGTAGTTTTTTTTTTATTTTTTTTTTTATTTTTATTGCTTATAACTCGATTATTTAAAAATCGAGTTTTTCATTAAAATTTGATTTTTAGAAAATATAGTTTAAAACATAAGTACTTTTCCTAAATAGATTTAAAATATGACCATTTTACTACATGTTTTACGCGAAATGGGTATATCCCCATTTTGTTCTATATTATCTACTTAATAATGAATCCTTCTACTTGTTTTATGGAGAGGGCAGAGATTCAACGCTTTTAGGTTCGATGAATCTAGACGTAATTTGTTTTCCTCTCTTTCATTTTTGACATTGTTTATTGGTTTCATAAAAATAAAATATTACATTTTTTATTGAGCTGAATATATGTGAATACAGCACTGATACGGAAGCGCACGATATGAATACGTCTTTCGAGTTTGCTTGTTTCATTATATTAAAGTTTAATAGCTTAATTTATTCACTATATATATATATATATTTGAGGTCTTGTGGCTATTTGACTTTTTTTTATACATTCTGCTTACAACTATTTCTGGATTGGTTTTGAGAGTTTTGACAATGATGAAATCCATCACCGTCATACTTGTCATTTTAGACTGTGAAAGGCCAAGTTGGACTTTCAATTTCAAACAAGAAAAATAATAAAGCAAAGGCCAACTTGGACAGAGTCTACATTGAGAGAAATTCCCTAGAGCATATTCATTTGATGCAAGTGGAAACCTGGATTGAGTTAAGTAAAAGTAGAGATTGAGATACGAGTTAGAAGTTTGTCTCATAAAAAATGAGAACTGAATTTTAAGTTATCTTCAACACCAACAACAACAACCAAAAAAAAAAAAAAAAAAAATACAGAGAGGAGAAATGAGAACTGATATAAAAAAAAAAAAAAAAAAAAAAAAAACTTTCTTTTTGTACTGCTTCACTCAAACGAGTGAGTTTTAAATAAAGAAGAAAAAAAAATGTTATCCACCCAAAGTAGTATTGTAGAAAAAGAGAAAAGACTGCACTAATACTCACAACGTAATGCTATATGTGGGAGATTTATTTATAGACCAAAAAGCTTAGGCTTGCCTATATATATAAGCAAAACTTCCCTGTATCTTGTACTTCCATCTTCATCTATCGGCCTAACTCAGCCTTACTTTCCATAGTTAGTAACCACTGACTTGTTACAATTTGCTTCTGTTGAATAAAATCATTTTTAGCAGTATTTTATAAGTTCTAATCAATTTTCTCTGCCCTTGTTTTGACACAGGTTTGATATACATATACTAGAGCTAACTAGTTTCTGGCTCTATGAGTGGGCGTGTTACTCAGGAAATGGAGATCGGGAGCGAACATTCATCGCGACGCCATCCACAACCTTCTTCTCATATTCACAAGGTGGAAAGGCCTCCTCAGCAAAATCTTCTCACTGAATTTCGAACTGTTATCAAGGAAACTTTTTTCCACGATGAACCCTTAAAAGCTTTTCAGGGCCAAAAAGGTCATACAAGGTTTTTTCTTGTACTCCAAGCTATTTTTCCGATTCTTGAATGGGCAAGAAACTACAATCTGGAAAAGTTCAGAGGTGACTTGATTGCTGGACTCACCATAGCTAGCCTGTGTGTCCCTCAGGTGAGTGAAAAATATTTCCATAAAACAAAATAAGCTTAGCTAAATATATATATATATATATATATATATATTAATTTTCAGTTTCCATTTCTAATGATGCTCAAATATTTTCCCTACTAGGATATTGCATATGCAAAGCTAGCAAATCTTGATCCCCAATATGGGTTATGTGAGTTTCGTTGTTTCTCATAAACATCCTCGGTTTTTTTTTTTTGCTACAATATGTTCTACTTTATTAATCAATAATTAATGTTGTTGGTTGTTGATTTTCTCTAGACTCTAGCTTTGTTCCACCTCTTATTTATGCCTTCATGGGTAGCTCCAGAGATATTGCCATAGGACCAGTGGCCGTGGTGTCTCTTTTGATTGGAACTATGGCGCAGAATGAGATTGATCCACAGAAAAATGCTCTTGCTTATAGGCGTCTTGTATTCACTGCTACCTTTTTTGCTGGAGTCACTCAATTCGCACTTGGATTTTTCAGGTATATTATTCTTTTATTAGCTGTTGTTCTTTGACAATTCAGTTATAGACTTTTTACTTTTTTAGATAGCTGTATCAAGTGGAAAATGCTAAAAGTACTACATATTTGACTTTAATTGCTATAATTGGTAGATTTTAACATTCATTTAATGGTTAAATTACTTTTTGTTATAAAATAAAATTTGTAATCTCCCTAACATTAAATTGATGGTTTGACCCTTGCTTGCAGATTGGGTTTCTTAATTGACTTTCTGTCTCATGCTGCCATTGTTGGATTCATGGCTGGGGCTGCCATTACCATAGGCCTTCAACAGCTCAAAGGTCTTCTTGGTATAACAAACTTCACGAAGAAGACTGACATTATTTCAGTGATGCATTCAGTTTTTGGATCAGTACATCATGGGGTATAATTTGTAATGTTATTTTATTTTTTTCTCTTCATCAAATGATGTCAATGTTTATTATGGGTCCGAAAATCCCATGAGTGAGTATGAATGACTTTCTAACTTGTTGTACAGTGGAACTGGCAGACCATAGTAATTGGGTTGTCATTCTTGGCCTTCCTTTTCCTCACCAAGTACATCGTAAGTATCCTATTTCTAATAAAAATACCATGTTTCACTCTTAATGTTTCGCTTTATACTCTCTCAACTATAAGGATTTTTTCTTTTTAAATTTTCATTTTTTCTACTTCATAAAGAAAAATAAAAAATAGGAATTCTTTGGTGGAATATAAACTAGAATTCTATGTGGGTAGAGGATTTTTATTCTTCAATTCCTATGTTACCTAAATTAAATCATTTTCATTGTTATGAACTTTTTCTTTGATATTGGCACAGGCCAAAAAATACCCCAAATTATTTTGGGTATCTGCTATTGCTCCATTGACCTCTGTCATAGTAGCCACATTTTGTGTATATATTACTCGTGCTGATAAGGAAGGTGTAGCAATTGTAAGTACTCTTAATTTTATCATTTTGA
Organism: Quercus lobata; assembly: GCF_001633185.2. Lineage (NCBI taxonomy): Eukaryota > Viridiplantae > Streptophyta > Magnoliopsida > Fagales > Fagaceae > Quercus > Quercus lobata. The sequence goes on from NC_044914.1 coordinate 19,748,011, forward strand.
TTTTGTGTTTAGCTTGCCACAAAAAGGATTTGGCAAGCTCACATTGCGGTTTCTTTTACCGTGTCAGGTGAAATATATAAAAAAGGGCATAAACCCATCATCTGCTCATGAAATCTATTGGACTGGAGATTTACTTCTCAAAGGTTTTAAGATCGGTGTGGTTGTGGGTTTAATAGCATTGACGGTAAGCTAATTTCTTTACAATCATTAAGAGAACTCAGCCTAATAATACTATCCAATCTTAAACCATAATCCGTTGGATTCTAGGAAGCTATAGCGATTGCTAGAACATTTGCTGCTGTGAAGGACTACAATGTGGATGGGAACAAAGAAATGGTGGCAATGGGAACTATGAACATTGTTGGCTCCATGACATCTTGTTATGTTGCTACAGGTGTGTAAAAATGTGCTCAAATTGAAATTATATATTTCTGAGCTTCTAAATTTTAATCACAGATTAATTTCTTTCAACATTTTATTAATCATCTTTGTCGCGTGCATGCAGGATCATTCTCTCGCTCTGCAGTAAATTTCATGGCTGGCTGCAACACAGCAGTTGCCAACATTGTGATGTCTTGTGTTGTTCTTCTAACATTGGAACTCATTACACCATTGTTTAAGTACACCCCAAATGCTGTACTTGCTTCTATCATCATTGCAGCGGTGTTTCCCCTAGTTGACATTCCAGCTGCGATGCTACTATGGAAGGTTGATAAATTCGATTTTCTTGCTTGTATGGGAGCCTTCTTTGGTGTGGTCTTTAAAAGTGTGGAGATAGGCCTTTTAATTGCGGTATGTAAGAGCTCAGCAAAAGTTTTGTGTTTTGAATAAAAATACTCAATCCCATTTTTGAGTGTTTCATCTTTTGATTTTCTCACTGAAAACTCTTACCTTTTGTAATGATAGGTGGCTATATCCTTTGCCAAAATCCTCCTACAGGTTACAAGGCCACGAACTGCAGTACTTGGGAATCTCCCAGGGACTCTTGTTTACAGGAATGTGGAGCAATATTCTACTGCAAAAACTGTTTCTGGAATTATGATTATTCGAGTTGATTCTGCTATCTACTTTTCAAACTCCAACTATATTAAGGAGAGGTATTTTTAGACTCTCTATGACAGACTAACGGCCCAGTATATATATATATATTTTTTTTGCCGAATTAAAATTGTTTAGATTAAGGGGGTTTTTTTTTTTTTTTTTTTTTTTTTCCTTCAATTTAACATAAAGAAGATCAATTGGAGGGCATGGCCCCCTACCGTCCGAAAAAAAGATTTTACCTTTCCACTACATGCAATCCAAACATAAGATATTACCTCCTCCTGCCCACATGTGAGCATAAAATCATAGATTTTGCACATAAATAAACAATTACCTAGGCATGTAGGGCTTTTGTGTATGTTATGATCCCCGGACTTTTTCACGGAAGTTTTGTGATAATTTCCACATATAATAAGGAATACTTTTTGCAAACATAAGAACCTCCAAAGTCATAGAAAGGGAAAAAATGGCCTAGTTTTGTTCAATAGACTACAATGAAAAAATTGAAAGTAAGAACTCTAGTCCAGTAGACAATTGTTAAATCCAATTTTTTGCAGGATTTTGAGATGGCTAAGCAATGAAGAAGAAGATTTGAAGATAAACAGTGGGCCCAGAATCAAATATCTCGTCGTTGAAATGTCACGTAAGCAATTTGTTTAGTCATGGTCCTTATGGATTCAGTTCTAATACTTACTAGAGGAATATATTCATATGATTCACAATATTGTAGCTGTTACTGATATTGACACCAGTGGTATCCATTCCTTCGAAGAGTTACATAAGACACTTCAGAACAGAGATGTTAAGGTAAGATTAATTTAAACTTAGAAATTATGTGCCTATTATTTGCTTTCTCAACTGTGTGTAGATATATCTTGATATTTGTCTAGGACTTTTACAGTTTCATATATTATATGTTCGCTAATTAGCATTAATTTACACTCAATGCATTTTCTTTATCAACATAGAATACTCCTAGTTGAAGCATAAATTATCTAAATTTTGTTAGACAAGTAAACCTAGCTACCTAACATGTATAACACGTTTCACCAAAATTAAATTTCCTTATAATCTAATAAATTTCAAATATATGTAACTACCTAGCTGGTTATGGCAACCAATTCATATTTCTTCTAAATAATCCTAAATAAACTTCTTTGATGAAAACCATACCCCATTTAAACACTTTAATTGTAGGGTTTGTTTATTTTCTTTATTTTTTATTTTTCTACATACTAGACTATAATTCTACTCATTAACTGATATGCCAAGAATAATGTAGCTCGATTAAGTTATATGTTATCATTTTATGAGAAGAATTAGGATTTGAATTTCACTCATTAGTGTGAAGTTATTAAAGGACCATAAGTATTAGTGACAATAATTTGATCATGGTTTTGTAACAGCTTGTTTTAGCAAACCCCGGGGCAATCGTGACCGAAAAGCTGCATGCATCCGAGTTTACAAAAAAGATCGGTGAAGACATGATCTTTCTCACAGTTGCAGATGCTATTGAAACACTGTCGCCGAGAATTAAAGAACTGCCATAATATATATTACGAGCGAGGGTGTTGTGAAAGAATGCAAATAGTTAGTTAAGGTGTGAAGCTGGGGTGTTTAAATTGTGAAATAGTGTGGAGTGTTTGATAGTTGTCATAGCTGTTTGCAAATTTATTTTCAGTTCTGGGGAGCCCTAATCTTTTTATGTAGAATGGCCAATATAACGTAGGTCGTTGGGCATCTTGTTTCTTTTGTCTTTTGCTTTTTTCTTTTTCATCCACTCATTTTCTTTTCAATGAACTCTGACTCTCTGAGTTTCTTTGTACTTATTTTGTTATTCCTTTCATTTGAATCAATTTTGTTCAGGTTTTATTTCGTAGAGTGGATAGAAGATTGAGGGAAAAAGAGGATAAATTAAAGTGTATAAAGTTTATCATTTTAAAGGTTTGAGAAAAAGGTGCAGAGAAAACAACCAATCTTATATAAATTATTATTAATGTATTTGTAATATAATAAAGTAAAGGAATAAGATTGCTAAATCATCTATATAAGACTTTTCTCTCTTATTTACTAACATTTTAGAAAGATCAGAAATGATGGTCCGAATAAAATATAATCATTTTTCACTTTTTTTTCCCCTTCTTCCACTATACTCTACCAAATAAGGGATCATGTTTATCAATCTATTGTCTATTTTCTCTATACCCATTTTATGCTCTCACTTCTCTGCCCAACCAAATGCACTGTTAGTATTTTGCATCTTGATGATTTTCTCCCCTATTCACCTGGAAGGCAATGATGCTCATCTATAGACAACGATCCCATCTATTCTATTTTATATATAGGTTATTTGCTCTTACATTTCTTGTATGTATGATATAGTACTGTTAGCCCATCCCATAAAATCAAATAAAGAAAATTACTTCTTCTCAACAATAATTAAAAAAAAAAAAAATTACAAGCACAAAAGAGAAGAGAAATAGAGATTTTTGCGGTCAGCAAGATTATTTATCCAAAGTGCATATGGTCTCATCAAAATTCAATAATTAATAGGGATTTGGTAATAAATATAAATTCTATTGACTAATCTCTAAGAAACAAAAGACGATTGTTCATGAGCTAATCTCTAATAAATCGTAAATGAAATTTCCTAGAATATTTTAATTATCAGAATCAGTTCACAAATTTCAATATTCTAGTAGTCACACGCACCACCCCAACAATAGTCCAAACTTCTCATCAAAAAAAAAAAAAATAAATGTCCAAACTTGTTACAAGTAACCAAAATCCAAACTAAACTAGATTAAGCATAAAAACAAGTAAAACAAATAAATAAACTATTTATATAATAAAACTCATAGGTTTGGAAATTGTTTGTCAGTTCAATTAAAAAATTGGCATATGATTTGCAATGAATTCCAAAAACTTTAAAATAAATATAAATATATATATGTATATATATATATATATATATGTGTGTGTGTGTGTGTGTATATATGTATCATTTGGCTTGAAACTCTACACATATCCAATCAATTTTGATATACCTAATAATTTTTATTAATATGATCATGCTATATTTAATTTTCAGAATGTATTTTCCAATCAATTCTGGTGATAAGCCCTAGAATAAAAACTAGTCTCTTGGCCAATGTATAGCCCCATTGGTAGGTCCAAAGAAGGTATAATTAATTTCGGATTTGTATTTAATTTAATTTCATTCCATATCCTAGAAGAATCATATATCATAATTTCATATATATAGTTCAAACAAATATTTCCATCAAATCATTAGTTTCCTTCACAAAATTTACACGTGCTTGATCCAAACCGGCCTTGAAGAAAATAGAAACTTTCTAAATAGCCAATTGAGTCAAATAAATTTATAGGAGTAATATTTTAATAAGCAATAAATCAACATAGATAAAATTATTAAATTACATATAGAAAAAAAAATAACAAATGAATATTGAATAAATAAAAATTGTATTTTTAAACATAATATAGCGAGCCAACAATCTTTACTTACATCAATCGATGTATACTCAAAAGCTCCTGCAAGTCCTCAAGAACACTCCAACATAACCTAAATTTCATTGTAATAAATTCAATTACTCCATGAACCTCCAGTTTTGATAATTTCATATTTGAGAAATATTTCACTTTTGGCTAATGCGGATGTCTTTTGTGGTTTTGGCTTATTCTTTTCTTGGACACCTATTTAATATTTATAAGATTTTCTTTTTATTCGAATAAATTGTTTTTGTGCACATGTACCAAATATTGAGTTTTATGGTCAAACTCACATTCGTTTGAAGTGAGCTCATTCTTGTATTTATGAGCAATTATGTACCTCCATTGATATATTAATATATGGGTCTAGTATGAACTTGTATCTTATCTATAACAAACGTGTACGTACACTGTGTCATCTCGAACATTTAGGTCCAAATCAATTTTACTTTGGACTTTTATTTTTGCTATTTTTTCAAGATATTATGAGCATTTATGATTTATTTCTGCACATTGAATTTAGCTTTCTTTGTAAGCTTAGTTATTATTTTATTGTTATCTAACTAACTTAGTGGCTTACTTTACACACCATCAGGACACCTAATTTTCATTAGAACTAATTACTCTCTCTCTCTTTCTCTCTCTCTCTCTCTCTGAACAATAACACTGTTCTTTTCTTCTCTTGAAAGTGTTACTCATCGATCTCCCACGTATTTTCTCTTGTGTGAATAGTATTCTACCATATCTATTGTAAAGGAAAGGCAAATTAAAAGGTTTTCCTTGAAACCTTGTGTGTGGAAGTGAGTCCAATACAAAAGTCAATACTATAGTCCAATCTTAGGATGTTATTTAGTGCTGAGAACCAATTACACCAAATTTTTATTTTGGATTGTACAAATCAATCTTTAAGGACAACGTTTTTCCATGATTCTATACAACATTTCCTAAACTTCTCTTTTTATTTTTTATTTTTATGTTCTTACGTACTAATTATTTGGTTTACACTTGTCTAATCAAAACTTGTTTATTTGTGAAACTATTTTCAGCATAAATTAATGTGAGTTTTGAAGTTCAAAACCATACATACAAATAAGAATGGGTATTACATTATCTTAACAATAACCCCCACGCGTCAAAGATACTTCACACATCGATATCTATGCTGAAAAATCAAAGCATTCAAAAATAAATAATAATGCTACAATTGTAAATTATTATACAATATTTTTACAAATTATTAACATGACAAATTCTTACCATTTCTCATTTAGGCTACACTACTAACATCACTTTTTCTATTTATTAATAATCACATACAACATTAGCAATTTGAAATGAAAAAGTTTGGAAATTTGACATTTTAAAAATAAATAAATAAAGAATTCCCCCTAAGGTGTACTATACACGGTTTCATACGTACATGTAAAATGTTAATAAATAAATAAATAAATTTAGAACAAACTATTACAAAGTAATAACAAATACAACAGATAAATTGCCCAGACCCTGAGAACTATTAACGTGTAATTTTTTTTTTTTTTTAAATGAAAATATTAGTCCTTGTTCCTCATATTCTGAGCCCTTATTCTACTACCCCTTGACCCCTCCTTTTGAGCCATACGACGATTTGACCTACTTTTCAATCCATTAATTTGTTCTTGCCACCTAGTTCTTGCAACATCCACATCCATCTTCAATGTTGATCCATAATTATTTCTCAGCCCCAACAATTCACAATCATACTCTTTGCGCAACATAGGATCTGACAGAGTCTTGTATGCAGCATTCAGTTGAACAAACATTATGGTCGACTCTTCCTTCATGGGAGGTGGACAAACATCAGGGTGATATCGAAGAGCCTGCTTCTGTATGCTTTCTTTATCTCGTTGATGTTTGCGTTGTTTGGACTCAAAGAAAGGAGCTCATAGAAATTGGTTGAATTATTTTCACTAACAATAACTTTGGTGGCTCTGCAGGAAACACTATTGACAAGCACACGAGGCCGTTGTTGTTTAATGGGAAGTGAAAGAGAGAGCAATGAATTGACACTGGTTTGGCTTGAACTTAGCAAAAAAGCCATGACTTTTAAAAATCAAAAGCTTGAAAGAAAGAGGAATATATGTCATTGATGTCGATCCTTATATATAGGGAGCACAGTCTATTGGGCTTGCGGTTTTAGTCTCTTTATTTATTAAAGGAAATGAAAGTATAATGAATGTGCACGACGTGAAAGCATTGACTTGGCTCTTGAAGTTGCCATGGAGATTGAAATAGTGGTGAAGTTGGTAATTACGAAGCTAAACGCGTTTTCTCCTTGGTAAGCATCGAATCGATTGGTTGTTATCGTGGTGTGCGGCCTCCAAGTGTTTTGATTCAATTTATTTTACGCTTTTTTTTTTTATATCAATTAATCATGTTTACAAAAGAATATATAAAACAATAATAATTAAATATCTAGTGTTGGTAAAACATCATACTCCTCTCCTTCACATCAAACTCACAATTTTATAACAAGGATATTAAAAATATTGTATTTTACGTATTTGTTGATATGTTAGATAATTTATTAATAATTAACCATTAAGATCATTGTGGGAAAAAAAAAGTTCTCTAACACTTAATTATTGAAATGAAAACTGCTCTTTTGTATGGGTATATATTTTGAAGCTATTAGTTTTAGAATAAATCAATTTCTTTAATATGTCCAATCATTTTAGTTACTAGTTTTACTTCTTACTTCGTGAAACCTATATCAATACGATTATTTTATTTTAAAATTAATGAAAAGAAGATGTAAAAGCAAGGAAAGAGAGATAGGACACGAGAATATATATAATGACATGGTTTGACTTGATGGCCTACATCTACGATATAGAAGATATAGAAGTTTTAGATGGGTACATGTTTATAAAGAACCCTAGTAGAGTATATATAGATGCTACAAGGTCTTAGGTTAGGTGTTTCACAAAAAATATAAAGTCTAGGGTTAGGTGTAGTTTATAGTTTATACTAAATCAGGCCACTTGGGCCACTACACATAATAAACATAAACCAATATAAATATGATCTTTAACATTTTATTTAAGTAAAACTTAAATACAATTCCTTACTTACAATACATTAAGTTTCTCAATTAAATTCAAAGATATAGTTGCGTAGAATTTAATTTTCATTTGAAAAAAAAAAAAAAACATTATTTGTGCTTCATTAGCCAATATAAACATTTCTTTGAATCTAATTGAGGATCCTAATGAACTGTACCTAATTAATTCCGCTTTATAATTGCTTAATAATAATATGATGTGATTGCACATATGACAACCAAAAGTTTTAATTAAATGTTAGTGTAAAAAAAATTTCGATAAATCTTTCTAACAAATTATTTATATTCTCTTTATTTTCTTCATTTTCTTTCCTTGTTGCCATTCCAATCCCCACCCTACATAAATGAAAATGATGTATAGAAGCTTTTTTTTTTTTTTTTTTTTTTTTTTTTAAATATTTGATAGTAGAGGTGGGGGGATTTAAACTCTCAATGTACTCGATGGAAACACCAGAGTGTGTTAGTTAAACTATAAAGCTCTTCACAACTTATTTTAAGAATATAATTATTTTAGAATTTTAAGAGAGCAACAAGAGAGAATTGCGAGATTTGAGATGTCTACATTAGGTTTTTTTTAAAAAAAAAAAAATTATAATTCAAATAATTGTGAGAGAGATTTGAACTATAAATATTTTTATAGGAAACAATATAAAGTTCTAGTTGAGTTAAAAGGCCCTTGACATAGTTGTTAGTATCGTACGATACGCAATACGTTTCATATCGTGTATAAAAAGTTTCGTATCGTAAGGGTGTATTGTAAGTGCTTATAAATCATCCGATACATAGGTGCGTGTTGTATGAATCATATCGTATTGGTGAATCGTACGTATCGTACGATACATAGACATGTGAGTTTAAAATGGGTTTTTTTGTTAAAATTTGTGATTTTATTTGATTTAAACAAGTTGTTAGACTTTGTTAATACAAAATTATTGGGAAACTTAATTGAGTCTAATGAAATAACAAGTCCATGAGTTTTTTCCCCCCTTCTCTTTCTCCTATAGAATTTAGACTATACTCATAACACTCACTTTCATATGTGCAAATTTATTTTCTATGATATTAATAATGTATTAAATGAAAATATAATTATTTTTTATTTTTTTATTATTATTTTGAGTCTAAAAAGCTAGAATGCCAAGAAAAAATATAAAGAAAAAATTATTAGAATTAAAAAACCAAAAAAAAAAGTAAATGTTGATAATAATAAAGAAAATGTCTATGAAAAAATAATTTTGCAAGATGCTGAATATGATGATAACATTGACTTAGATGGATCGAGTTGATTAACCAAGATGACGAAAAAATATTATTATTTTGGTTCAAATATCATGTATTACTTCTGAGTTTAATTAATTTGAATGTGCATGTTATAAGCATAAGTTAATTTGATTTATTTAGCTAGTTTTGTTAAATTTTATTATATAAGTAATGATTAAATTGGTCATTAGTTGAATATATTTTGAATTTATAATGAATATACCTTTTATATATGTATATCTAAATTATTTTATAATTTTATTAGGTGTTTGTGTATTGATACACGATACAAAAAATCAAAAATCGATTCACGATTTGACAACTATGGCCCTTGACAATATCTATGTTAGTATTGAAGTTTCATATGTCATTAAGAAAGATTAACCATAATGCATTAATGCCAATTGTAAGTTATCTTTAAATGACGTCCATTATATTTTTTTATAAATAAAATAAAAATATAAAAACAAAACCGCCTACTTATATGTCTATATATGCTGGTCAGTGCTCACCACTTTGGTTTTGGTGGTGGTCAAACCCATCCATAATTTCCACATCAACCACCCAATCAGCCATCCACAATACCAAGTCTCTTACAACCCAAAATTGACCAACTAATACCATACACCACTGACCTAAGATCCAATCACCACAGCTAACACCAGCCGCCTCACATTTGCCATCCATAATAAAAATTAATTCTGCAAATTTAATGAAAACTAATATATAACAATAAATAGTTATTTTTTAAGGATCATACTAACAAGTGCTTTTAGAGGAATAGTTAACAATCCATTTTTAAAAATTTTAAAACCACTTTTATGGAAAATGAAAAAAATTGTCAAAACATTAATTGTTTTTTTTCCCCCCCATAAAACTTTCTTTAAATAGATTATTAATCATTGCCCTAAGAACATTGTAGGGACTGGGTTCGAGCATTTCTTCTATTGGATGAAAGGTCTCAAGCCCAACTAGCCCAATATAATAAATTTGTAGAGAATGGGTTTAAGAACTAGGTTTTAGTCCGAACCACAATTACTAGACACGGTTATGTATGGGCTGAGTAACAAGGATATGGGTTAAAGCATGAAATTTAGTCCTTGGGCGTTTCGTCCAAGGAACTTAGTATTCTTCTTCTTCCTTCAGTACTAGGTTACAAAGGCTTCCAAGATTATGCAGACTGCTACAGTTTTCTCATTTTTCTCTCCTCTTGCTCTTTCTTCTGTGATCCCCAATTCTTGGAAGGTCTCTCACATTATATACTTCTTTTCAGTCGATCTTGATCCTCCACCTGTTGATCATGCATGTCATTACTCGAGTGCTCATCCCATCAGTCACCTTCCCAAACCCTCTGTGAGTTGCGGCAACCAAAACCGCATTGTTCAGGGGTCATTTGCTCATTAATGCGGTTAGAATGTTAATTGGGTACATTCAATGCGGAGGTGACAGTTTCTCCTTGGATTGCTCTTGCACCATACGCCCATGGGTATTCTAGTGTACTTATCCTTCTCCTAGGGGCGCTCTAGGAGGCTGCCTTTGCCGGCATGTTGTTCTTTCCCCTTGGGATTTGGGATGCCGAGAGCAGGATCGTCATCGGCAATGTTTCTAGGCTATTTGGGCTTTCTTTTTTCGTCCTCGGCAATTTCTCCCTCCTTGGCGTGGGTCTTAGGCTCAGTATAAAGTGGGCCGGGGTTGTCAAATTCTTTGGCCCTACAATAGCCCCTCAAAATCCTGTTGTCCAGCTCTTTGGACGGAAATGAGGGTTTTGGTGACATCGGGCCTCTGTCATGGCTTGTCAAGTCTTATCTTCATCAATGCCAGAGCCTCTTCGCTTGCCTGAGGCACGTTCCTGGCACCTTGGTATATGAAGCTTGTCTTCATTAAATTATGGCGGTTCTGTGCTCTTCACGTTCAATGGTACGATGATAATCTAACGGTTGAGAGTTCCTTACCTTTATAGGCGGGAAAACTCGCACAGTTACTTTTAATGGGAGGTATAAATACCCATTTGAACTGATTTGTCTCTTTACCTTTGCACTTAAGAGTTCTTGCGCACATATCCTAGTTTCAGTCAAACTTCCAGCCAAACTCAAGTCTCTTTCCAGCATAAAAAGCCTGTCCGAGAAGCTTTTCCTCATTTCTGTAAGTTTTCTTCTCTCTCCAACCTGCGTTTTCTCTCTTCTAAGTTTCTTTTTCTCTTGTTCCTCTCCTTCTTTCGTCATTCCTTGAGTCTCTTTAGTTGTTTTTAAAGATGGGTAAATTAAAAAAGTTGGTTGAGACCGAAGAGGCGATGGAAAAATTCATCGTCGATTATAGGATACCCTCCAATATAAGTTTAAGGTACTGCAAGGAAGGGGAATGGCATTTTAGGAGAAACGAGGGCGAGGTGGTGATTCCCCTAATCGCCTTTATAGAAGGTGGTGTGAGAATCCCCATGGGGCCAGTAATGAGGGATTATTGTAGGCACTTCCGATTAGCTCCCACCCAGTGCACTGCTAATGTGTTTAGGATCATGGGTTGTGTGGATGCCTTAAACGAGAAAATAGGGCTAAGATTAACCCATCACGAAGTAAACTGGTGCTACAACCTCCACATCCTGAAGGGCAAATCCTACTAGATGAAGACAGGGGACGATAAGGTTCGGCTTATTCAGTGCCTTCCCGAGTCTAGGAAAGGGTTAAACAAGGACTTTCTCATTGTGTTTGGGGAGTGTCACGATGACCTTCATTGCCCAACAGAGGAGGGGGAACTAGGTGGGGTATAAAGAGTATGAGAGGGCTAATCTTCTGTGCCATCATAATTTGCACGGTTCGGTTATTAATATGAACATGTCTTCTTTTTGCAGATCCACACGCCTTTCAACGACACTTTCACCTGACCAACCGGGGAGATTTAGAGACTATTCTCAAGGCGGCGGTTTTTGTAAACGAAACTGACAACCAAGTCAGAGCTGTTTACAAGATCTTAGGGTACAATCCTATCCAGGAATCATTTGCCGCCCCGAAGAACATGATCAGAGCTAACGATCCTCGGCTTCAGAAAATCACTGTAGTAGAGCATGAATTTTTGATTCTCGAAGGATCTCCTGTCCCAGAAGGCATCCCGTTGGCAGGCTCTTCTTTGTCCTACCAAGCAGCGGAGGCCGAGGGTGATTTTGGTTTATCCGAAGAAGGATTAAGTGTGTTTGACCAAGCTAGTTCGTCCGAGGATCCTTCTGATGACTTGGGTGACCCCGATTTGTCCGAGGCGGATCTCTTGTTAGTGGGGACATCTTCTCAGGCGGAGATAGGGTTTAAGAGAAAGCTCCCGACCAGCCTGTTCGACCTGATTGAGGGCTAGCCGGGGAAGGATGCACCAGGGAAGTCACAATCCAAGCTTCCTCCTCCTCCACCACAGCCCCAGCCTATTCAGACCAGGTTTTCTCCCTCCCGATCGCAGCCACCATCTCCCCAATCCAAACTTCCTGCTCCTCCCCAATCGACTTTGCCTCCTGGGCCTGAGCCCATCGACCCAAAGAGGAACATGAGTTCCAAGGGTAAGGAGCCAATGGATGGGGGGAAGTCTCGCTCTTCTCAAGAGGAAGGTGAAGCCCTTCGGGCTCAAAAGCAATTAAAGATTGGGCATCAAAGTCAAGGAAAAGAGGTCGATGCCCAACCTGCGCCCCAAGCTTGGCTTCCTGCCCCAATGCTTCATGGGGAGCCGCTGATGGACAACGCTTCCCTAAGGGACTTCCAGGGCGGTGAAGGCATTTACGTGGTCGACGCGTTGGAGAGGACCTGCTGCTCCCTAATGATATGGCCGAGTTGAAGAATCTGAGGAGGCAAGAGGTCTTCCTCAACATCAAGAGGTATTTGGGTATGGTAAGGCTTCTTACACTTGTGACTCCGTTGATTTCTACTCCTTGATCTCCCATTTATCGGGTGTTTGTTCCAATTGGCAAGCCGTCCAGGCCATTTATAGGCTAGAGGATGAGGCTAAGGAGCAGAGCAAGTCCTTAGAGCTTGAACGTAACAAGCGCGTGAACGCTACGCGGACCCTCAAAAACTCCAAGGCTGACCTCTTTAAGGCTAGGGAGGAGCTGAAGGAGATGACCAGGGCTAGGGATAACGCCGAATCTGGCCTAGCCGGTGCCCAAAGGCAAGTCAAAAGCCAGACAAAGCGCCTACTTGAAACTGAAGATCAGCTGAAGATTGTTAAGGAGCAAATCGTTGATCTAAAGAAGAAACTGGTTGAGGTGGAGGAAGACAAAAATGTTGCGGAGTGAGCCAGGGACAAAGCTCTGAGGGCTAAGACGGAGGCTAAATTTGCCAGGACGGAGGCTGAGAGCTCCAAGGAGAAAGCCAAGGAGGAGGCTTATGACTTGGGGGTGGCTGAGACTCAGGCCATTCTCAAGGCTCAAATCCCTGGAGTATGCAGGCTCTACTGCTCCCAGGTCTGGAATGAAACCCTCAAACAAGCTGGGGCTGAGGCTTCATCCGATCTGTGGAAGGTGAAGAAGGTATACTACCTTTCGGCCATCCGTGAGACCGCTCCTACCAGCTCCAAGGCTGTGAGTGCTCCAGAGGAGGCTGAGGCTGCTCGGCCTGAGGCTACCTTGGCTGTGTCCAATCCTGACGAGCCAGCCGAGGGGGGCGAGCTTCCTAGGGTGACAGAAACACATGGAAGTTCGAATCCCGAAGCACCCCAAGAGGCTGCCGAGTCTATAGTCAGTGCTCAGGCCTCTCATGTCGAGGAGCCAGCTCTCTTGGTTCAGCCCCTTCAGACCATTCCCCCAGCTGATGTCTCCAAGGGTCCTGAGGCCAATGCTGCTCAGCTCCCCAAGGAAGGGGCCAAAATAAAGTTGAAGAAGTAGGGGACCTGGCCAATTTTTGTATCAGCTTTAACTTAGTTTTTTTTTTTTTTTTTAGTTACTGCTTTTTTGTTTAAGGACCTTGGAATTGTTGTAATTAAAATTTTTCGACTACATGGGTTTATTGTTATTACTACTATTGTTATTACTGTGAACCTTGTGCCTTGTAACTTGGTTATTCTAAGCAGCTTTACAACCCCAACTATCAAAAAATTGAAATAAGCAATTGGTAATAAAACGTTACCATCCGTCCATGAATCGCTTGACACAGGGTATGAAGGAAGGTGAACTCTAATTTGAAAGCAAATGATTTTACCAATTTAAACTTTAAGCTCCAAATACACACTATTGCTGCCGGGTGTACGTATCGTAATTGAAATTTAAACTTTAAGTTCTAACTCACTGGCATTAAGGGGATACTTAGTTTGTGTCTTCCCACATTCTTAGGGGGCAGGGGCCGAGCCTATGATCCGAGGTATTGAGCGTGCACTTAGGCCATATCCACAACTTTTACTAATCTTGAAGTAGCTAGTTTCCCCATAGGTTTGAGTCCGAGGACCATGCAAAATCTTGGTTCTGTCTAACACTTGGATTTTTCTTGGAGTAGCTAGTTCCTCATAGGTTTGAGTCCGAGGACCATGCAAGACCTTGGTTCTGTCTGGCACTTGGATTTTTCTTGGAGTAGCTAGTTTCCCCATAGGTTTGAGTCCGAGGACCATGCAAGACCTTGGTTCTGTCTAGTACTTAGATTTTCTTGAAGTAACTAGTTTCCTCATAGGTTTGAGTTTGAGGATCATACAAGACCTTGGTTCTGTCTAGTACTTAGATTTTCTTGAAGTAGCTAGTTTCCCCATAGGTTTGAGTCCGAGGACCATGCAAGACCTTGATTCTGTCTAGTACTTGAATTTTCTTGAAGTAGCTAGTTTCTCCATAGGTTTGAGTCCGAGAACTATGCAAGACCTTGGTTCTGTCTAGTACTTAGATTTTCTTGAAGTAGCTAGTTTCCCCATAGGTTTGAGTCCGAGGACCATGCAAGACCTTGATTCTGTCTAGTATTTGGATTTTCTTAAAGTAGCTAGTTTCTCCATAGGTTTGAGTCCAAGGACCATGCAAGACCTTGGTTTTGTCTAGCACTTGGACCTTCTTGAAGTAGCTAGTTTCCCCATAGGTTTGAGTTCGAGGACCATGTAAGACCTTGGTTTTGTCTAGTACTTGAACCTTTTTGAAGTAGCTAGTTTTCTCATAGGTTTGAGTCTGAGGACCATGCAAGACCTTGGTTTTATCTAACACTTAGGCTCTTATTGAAGTAGCTAGTTTCCCCATAGGTTTGAGTCCGAGGACCATGCAAGACCTTGATTCTGTCTAGCACTTAGGTTCTTCTTGAAGTAGCTAGTTTTCCCATAGGTTTGAGTCCGAGGACCATGCAAGACCTTGGTTCTGTCTAGTACTTAGGTTCTTCTTGAAGTAGCTAGTTTTCCCATAGGTTTGAGTCTGAGAATCATGCAAGATCTTGGTTCTGTCTAGCACTTAGGTTCTTCTTGAAGTAGCTAGTTTCCCCATAGGTTTGAGTCCGAGGACCATGCAAGACCTTGGTTCTGTCTAGCACTTAGGTTCTTCTTGAAGTAGCTAGTTTCCCCATAGGTTTGAGTCCGGAGACCATGCAAGACCTTGGTTCTGTCTAGTACTTAGGTTTTTCTTGAAGTAGCTAGTTTCCCCATAGGTTTGAGTCTGAGGACCATACAAGACCTTGGTTCTATCTAGTACTTTCCCCAATGGGGATTCATCAAGCTGGGCTACTAGACCTGCGAGGACTAGCCCCTTGACATGTGTACGAGGCGTATACTTGACGTCAGAAGCCCCTAGAACTGTGCCCCATTTAGCAACTTTCTCCGCGTAATCAGTACCTCGAAAAGTAGCCCTGAGCGGAGGCTGAGTTATAACGATAACTGTGTATTCTTGGAAACGATGGGGAGGCCTCCGTGTAGCATGCATCATCGCCAAAATGGCACTCTCGAGGGACTCTTGTTGATAGGAGCTTAATCCCACCATGATTAACCGTTGCACTCATCAACACATAAGCTCTCTCCACAGTCGGTGCTAATTGTAGGGGCTGGGTTCGAGCACTTCTTCTATTGGATGAAAGGTCTCAAGCCCAACTAGCCCAATATAATAAATTTGTAGATAGTGGGTTTAAGAACTAGGTCTTAGTCCGAACCACAATTACTAGACATGGTTATGTATGGGCTGAGTAACAAGGATATGGGTTAAAGCATGAAATTTTGTCCTCGAGCGTTTCGTCCGAGGAACTTAGTATTCTTCTTCTTCCTTTAGTACTAGGTTACAGAGGTTTTCAAGATCATGCAAACTGCTACAATTTTCTCATTTTTCTCTCCTTCTGCTCTTTCTTCCGCTATCTTTCATTCTTGAAGGGTCTCTCACATTATATACTTCTTTCCAGTCGATCTTGACTCTCCACCTGTTGATCATGCAGGTCATTACTCGAGTGCTCATCCCATCAGCCACCTTCTCAAACCCTCTGTGAGTTGCGGCAACCAAGACCGCACTGTTCAAGGGTCATTTCCTCATTAATGCAGCCAGAACGTTAGTTGGGTGCATTCAATGCGGAGGTGATAGTTTCTCTTTAGATTGCTCCTGCATCATACGCCCATGGGTATCCTACTGTACTTGTCCTTCTTCTAGGGGCACTCTGGGAGGCTGCCTTTGCCGGCGTGCTGTTCTTTCCTCCTGGGATTTGGGATGCCAAGAGCAGGGTCGTCATCGGCAACGTTTCTAGGCTATTTGGGCTTTCTTTGTTCGTCCTCGGCCATTTCTCCCTCCTTGGCGTGGGTCTTGGGCTCAGTATAAAGTGGGCCGAGGTTGTCATATTCTTTGGCCCCACAAACATCTATTAACATTTCTTATCTTTTAATTACAAAACCATAACCAATTAATTTCTAATCGGTACAGTTTATGAATTTACAACATATAGACATGGAAAATTATTGAATAATCCGGGTGTATACTCTTTTCCTTTCACAACATGGAAAATTATTGAATAATCCGGGTGTATACTCTTTTCCTTTCACAACATATAGACATGGAAAATTATTGAATAATCCGGGTGTATACTCTTTTCCTTTCACATAGAGGTGAGCGTCATAGTGAGTGGGACCCATAACCCTTATGTAAGAGGAAGAGAATATACTCCCAGAGCACACAATAATAACATTGTAGAAACATGTGAATTATTTTTTTTAGTTTGACTAAAAGATTGTGTTTGTGCGCCTTAAGTTTCTTTTTATAGCTTTGTTTCTGTGTTAAATAATAAGGATTAAAAGCCAAATATTGAATTATAGTTCAAACTAGGTACGAGGCAATATTTTGAATGGGTTAAAGGGAGGAGCCAAGAATGACAGAATGTTGAGTGTTCTCCTAAAAAAGAATTGAACACACACAGCTCCCTTCCCCACTTCGAGCCCTCTTTGACTGATATAACCAATGTGAGTAGGAAGTCATCTTCATTTGTTTTCGTCCAAAACAATGTGACCACCCATGCTTCCATTAACGGCCAGTATGGTCAAATTATTCATTAATTTTTGGCAAAACAAAACAAAACAAATCAATCCTACTCTCTTTTTTATTTTATTTTTTTAACTAAATAAAGGGTTTCGCTTACATGGTACCCATGTACGAAAGAAAATAAACGTACAATACATATCTTAAAATAATCAAGTGTTGGCTTGATATCAAAAATATTGTATAATTTTGTTAAATATCGTATATTTCAATCATTCTTTTCTTTCTTTTTTTCTATTATGTTTCAACTTTCAAAAAAATAAAAAAATAAACTCTCAAAGTTTTAATCATTTATTAATGTTGGCTTTCCATAATTTGTTCCATTATGTGGGATTGAGAGTGATTGGGTATAGATAAAACAAAGTTCATGTGATCTATCAATTTTTTTTTTTTTTTGAATATTATGTTTCAACGTAATTACTTTCAATCAATTATTAATTTTTAATTTGTTCCATTATGTGGGATTGAGAGTGATTGGGGATAGATAAAAATTAAAAATAAAAAAATAAAAATAAAAAGGTTCTTGTGATCTATCAAATAAACTGGAAAGTGGAAACTAGAAGTACGGACACTGGACACAGCCTATTTTGTCTTCATTAGAATTTTTATTTTTATTTTTAAGGGATGTTGTGTTGCGATTATTTCGCTTGATTTGAGTTTGATGGAAATGAAAGTAAAGACAATTACACTTTAAGATAATCAAATATGGATTTATACCTCTAGATTAGCTACAAAAAACCTCACTTATAAATGTTCTTTCAACAGAATACTACTTGAATCACGTTCTCCTCATTGTACCTAGGAGGCTTGACTCTGCCGAATACATACATACATACATATATATATATATATATATATTAAAAGTGAATTATTAAGTGTAAAAATTGAAAAGTCCAAATTAAATTTAAATGAGATTTTAATTAAAGTCAATTTTTGCGCCAAGTATCCATCTATTTTTTTTTAAAAAAAAAATTTGTGGCAAATAAATTATTGAGTGCAAAAACTAAAAAGTTTAAATCCAATTAAATTTTATATATATGAAAAATCATTACATATTTTAGAAATATATGGTTTAAAAAAATTATAAACTAATACCATGTATAATTTGAACATCTTTAAAAAATGTATAATTGAACCGTGTAATTATAATTGTTTTTAATTGTACCATGCATATACATAGGGTTACACACTAGTGTCATTTATCCTCCTAGCAAAATTGGATCCTAACCAAATTTGATCCCCATTTTTTGGACTTGGAGAAAAAATGGGTTGATCCATTCTCAATCCAATTAATTTCTGGGTCAAGTCGAGTTAGGTTGGGTCAACTCATAGCCAAACTGTTTTTTAAAGTGATTTTTTTTTAAAAAAAATAAATACAATAATAAGCACAATTCTATCTAACAAGTAGGTGAGATATCCATGGATTGATCCAAGGAAAAAGGGACAACAACTTAATTGGCAAGAGGAAGTACGTAATCTTATTAATGGAAACAAAGCTATGTAACGTTTCATTTTAGAATGAAACATTACATAGCTTTGTTTCCTATTTCCATTTTTGGGCACTTAATGGAAAATCACCTAACTTTTATATTAATGATATTATTAGTGAACTTTTAATTGTGTAAATTTAAAAATCTCTAAAGTATTTAACTTTTATTACTGAGTATTTTATTATTTTTGAACCTGATTACCCTGACCCAATAGGCAGGTTAAGTCTGTGCAAAAAAAAATTACCAAGAAGTATGCAACATCTTTATGGTTCGTTTGAATTGAGAGGGAGAGAGGTGGAGTAGAGGAGAGTAGAATAAATTTAGTACAAAATTAGCTTATTTTTAGCTAACTCTACTCTACTCTCCTCAACTCCTTCCATCCAAATAGATCATTCAAGAGAAAGTGGCCCATACAAAAATATTTATGCCATTCTGAATTTTAAGTTTTAGGCCATGGTTAACAAAGGCCCAGTATGTATAATAACGTAGGCCCAAAAAGAACTTAATTATTGTTAACGAAGGCCCATTTTCGATATGAACCTGATTACCCCGACCCATTAGCCAGGTGAGGTCTATGCAAAAAAAATTTACCAAGAAGTATGCAACACCTTTAAAGAGAAAGTAGCCCATACAAAAAGATTTATGCCATTCTAAACTTTTAAGTTTTAGGCGAAGGCCCAGTCTGCATAATAACGTAGGCCCAAAAAGAACACATATTATTGATCGACGTGTGAGCTTTTTTAGTAAAAAAAAAAAAAAAAAAAAAAAAAAAAAAAAAAAAAAACAGAATATTTGATAAGCTAACGCAAAATATAGATTACTTTTCAAGCAAGAAAGGAGGGATTATTTACTTAATCTGCAGCCGCGTATTGAAATATAATAATAATAATTGACCGACCTATGACTCAATCCTCTTCTATATATAGGGGCATCTATGCCTATCTTTGATATTTTTCCTCTTTCTCTCTGTCTTTTCTCTCTCGATTTCAACGGGAAAATAATGGCAAAACTATCATTGGCTTGCAAAGATGGAAGAACCCAGAAGAAGCATATCGGCTATAGTTTCTCAGAGTCAGAGATGGACGTGGCTCGGCAGCTAATACAACTCAGCGGAGACTCGGATGACAACCACAACCATGACGATGATAACAACACGAACAGCTCGGAGGTGAAAGTAGAACAGAGCGAAGGTGATGATGCAGCTGATGTATGTTCTACTAATAACATCAGAGAAACCATTGAAGAAGATGATGAGATTTTCGATCGAAGGAAAAGGAGGTTTCGGTCTATATATCATGTTTACAAGTCGAGCAAGCCTGTTATTATTGCCAATGCCAAGAGGAGGAAGCTAGCAGTTGTTTGATAATTTGATTAATATCTGACTCTTGTATATAAATGTTGACATGTATTATGTATAGGTTGCTTTTCTTAGTTTGTTTCTCCTTTTGTGGCAAGAAACTTTATGTTCTTGGTTGCTATTGAATTTATAAGGAAAGGTGAAGTTGAGAGTTGAATCCATTTTTTGATGTAGTTTTTGTTTCCAAAAGATATGAATGCATGAATGTAGTAAACTACAGAAAGTCACAATTTTTTTTTTACGTACCCTCTGCTACTGGGTCTCGAACCATATAGGAGTATAGGACAATTTTGGATTTGAAAACTTAATATATTCCATATAGACATAGTATCATCTTCACAAGCACATGTAATTACGTGAAAGGTTTGTAAGCAATAAAAGCGACAAAGGATAAAATCTTATCAAAGGATAGCTTGCAAGTTTTGAAATTCGTTCCCATTCAAAATTCAAACCAATAACGGACACTTTCGGATCCCAAGTCCAAACACTATACATGTTTTTTTGGGGGGATATTTCATACATGGGTTTCAAGTCAGGACCCAAATCAGTACTGCTCCAAAAAGTAAATGGCCGTTTGGTACGTATATTTAAATAATAGTTTTCAGTTTTTTTGAAAATATGTGTGAGTGAAAAAATATGTGAAAATATGTGTAATATTGTTTAAAAACTGAAAACATGTGTTTGAACTCGCATATCAAATGGGGCCAAAGTCCCTCAAAATTTTTCATTATATTTTTTATTTATAGTTGTTAAAGTTATACTTTGTGACTGATATACGATAAAAATTATATCTGTAAAGTTATAATTTACAACTATGTGTTTTGTTAGCTTTAATTCTGTGCTAAATTTGATTGTAATTTTATTCAATCTTTTGTACCCTATATTTAGGGTGGGATTTAATTGTAAGGGTTGTGTGATAGAGAGAGACTGTGTGTGAAGACTCAAGCAACTGAAGACAGAAGAGTTTTCGTGGGTATCTCGCGACTAAGCATCCCACAAAATGATGCATGTGCCTGCACATGACTGGAATGCGAAGAGTCAGGATAGATGAAAACAGCTGTGTTTCGCGAGTAGCTCGCGGGTAAGGTTTTTCCGCAAGACACTCGCGAAACATTCTATTTTGCCAGACTGTGTTATCTGATACACACTTTCTATACCCACACTATATATATTCACATTACCCACAAAAGTTGAGGAGTGTTTTAAAGAGAAAACTCTAGCCACAAACCTTAAGAGCTAGAGATTGTTACACCCACATTTCTCTACACAATTGCTTATGGGTTTTCCTCAACTCCTACCTTTCCATTTCCATACCATTGAAAGGTTGATAGCCCAAACACTTACCACACCCTTTTAGAGTGTTCAGTGAGGTTTTGGTGCCGCTGGGAAGTATTGGAAGAAGTCAAGGATGGCAGATGCAACATGGAGCTTGTTGCGGGATCCGGAGAGCTAGACAAGACACGGTTCCGAGAAGCCTTGTTGGAGTAAGAGCTTAGAGGACTTAGGTACATCGGGTAGATTAGGTTTGGAGGGTCTCTTGCTAACCCATGTATCACAACTAATTGTCTAGTGGATCGATTATCGCTTGAAAGGCGACAGAGAGGTTTTTCTCCGAGTTCTTCAGTTTTCTCTTTGAAAACACATCAGCGTGTTATTTTCTGTTTGCATTCTTCTTCCCTACTCTTTTGCCTTTCATTTTACTACTGTGTTATAATGTTTATGGGTTAAAGTAGCTTGTTTGTTTATCCGCTCGCATTTACTCTATTCCGCACTTAGTATTAAGTCAGAGTAAAATCAATCGAGCCATAACTTTAATTTTGGGTCTAAATAGCTCTTGTGTTTTCACACATTTTCGCGCATTCAATATCAATAACGAATCTATATAAAAATAATATTACACCAGTTACAACTTGTCGTATCAATAAATTATAAAATAGGTAGTTTATAATGCTTTATCTCAAACACTTTGTTTATTTCATTATACAACATTTTTAGTAGAAACATTTCAAGAGTTCATGAGCAGTGGCCTAACCACCAAAGCCTACAACCCCAGACACCATCAATGGTGTCAATGAAGAGAGAGAGAGAGAGAGAGAGAGGGTTGCAAATAAAATTTCTCTCACGTAAAAACATTTTACAAATTTGACCACATTTTACAAGCAAACAACCACCCAAAAATGCAAAACATATTTTTAGCAAAAATGTACTCGTTATGTAAGTGGAAAGTATTGTTTTTCTATTTAGAATGTGGATTTCCAGAGTTCGTTGCAAAATGTATTCATGAACTTGTGGAGTTGTTGAAGTAGGGTAAGAACTACCTTTAGATGTTGCTTAAATTTTAGAGGATATTTTTATTATTTGTGAAATTTTTTGTACTATTTCTTTGGTTAGTGTTCTTTTAAGATGTAATAGAGTTACTCTAGCTCTTGCTAGTGCTCCTAAAGAAAATGAGAACATTGTTTGGCTTGAAGAATGTCCCTTATTTCTCTCTTATTGTTACTCATTATATTGAATAAATGAAATCACTATGGGTTTTATTTCAAAAAAATTATATTTGTAAGAATATTTTATGAAAACATTGAAATTATATTATCAATACATTAAAACACTTCACCCATGCATTTTAATATATAATTGCCAATGTTAAGGCTATGATGAAACCTATTTACATTGTGGAGGATAACCAAGAATCTCAACTAAAGAGTAAAGACTCGGGTGTTTCCAATAAAAGCCACAAGTACCATGATAACAATAATAAAAAACCTCGCCATAAATTGCTTTGAGCTTGCCCATTTGCACTAAGACAGACTTGAACTTCTTCAGATAGCAAGTGTTAGTTGTTTGGAGTTTTAGAATGAAAGAGATCTAGTATTTGAAGAGCTTTTGTTATACAAACGAGGAATTGGCCCTAAGATATAATTACACAAGACTTGCAAAGACATGTATTGGGAACCACTGGCGGATCCAAGGGGCGAGAGGGGACAATTGTCCCCCTTGAGGCTTGAGCTCCCCAAAAATTGATCTTTGTTGGTGCTTATTACTTATTAGAAGTGTTGAGGGCTATTTGTGAGAATCCAGGTAGAAAGAAGAAAAGCCCAATAACAAGGGCAGCAAAGAATTGGCAAGCAAATATCAAAACCATTAGGCCCAAGCAGCAGGAATAATGAATCACAGGCCCATGAAATAAACAAATGGGCCTCAAAGAGGCAAGTAGGCTTAAAGAAGTCCGGAAAGAGAGAAATAACATACACATGGGCAGTATATGATGTAGAAAAGTGAGAAAAGGTCGCCACAGGTCCAAAGTAATGCAAACTAAGAAAGTAAGGGATTTATGGCAGACCCATGAACCCCAAGGATGAGAATAAGGTAATTGGGCCAAGGAAGCCCAATGAAGTTAGTAAAAGCCCATGGAAAGCAAGTGGACCAAGGAAGCCCAAAGAAAGCAAGTGGGCCAAGGATGCCCAAGAGAAAGATAAAAGGGACACAGGAGCCTATAAGTAGGAAAAACCAGTGGTCATACCAAGTCACTGAGGGAAAGAGTAAACGGCTGGCCTAAAGAGGCCTAGCAGAATTGAGTCATTACAGCAGGAATAACAGAACAATATGGCAGAAAATGAGGGAAATCAAGAAGTGGGCCAAAGAAATATAAGGTCCATCATCAAATAAGGCCCAACTCCTAAGAGGAGCGGGAAATCAAAAAGCAGCCCACATAAAAGGTCAAAGAAAATGGACGGCAGGCTATGTAGGTAAGCCTCTAGACCACAACAAACGAATGGGTAGTAGGCAAATTTTGGACACATATGGAAGGAAGGCATACGTAAGGCCCAGGCACCACCAACCTGTACCCAGCCAATACAGAGCATGGTGAGGTCGGGGGTCAGATATTCAGAGGGCATGGTTTGGTGGCAGGGAGAGGGGAAAAATCTATTTTTGGGGTTCCGGCTCAGGCTCTTTCGGGGAGGTGTCCTGCTGGGATGACTTACTACCCAAAAGAAGCAAGCTGAATTGGAACTACTAGGTATATACCATAAGGGATAGGGAGAGAGAAAGAACCTAGACTGTAGCAGGAAAGGATGCCACGGCAGACAAGCAAACAAAATACCTTTCTTTGTCTGGTGATGGGGGGTGGCACACAGACGGAATAGTAATGGTCGGCCTGTACACCCAGACCAGACAAAGGAGGTTAAGCGCTAAAACAGTAAAATCCGGTCACAACAGGCACTATAAAAAGAGAGTCTTGCCGTGAACAGAAAAATGGAGCAACAACGGGAACCTTAACTAAGAAATAAGAATTTGAAGAGAAAAACCAAGAAATAGAAAAAGAAACGAATGGGAAGGAAGGGAAGAAAACAACCAGAAAGAAAATAAAGTGAGAATTAGAACGGCAGGCATGCACCGGTAGATTGATTCCCTCTCTCCCTCACGAAGTCCTGCTCTCTGTGAAAATCACAAGGAGCCTCTGTGCATAAACCATTCAGGTCCGTTTCTCTCAAGGCAGTTAATTTCCAAAGTAGGACTTCTCCTGAGAGATTAATTGCGTTAAGAAGGAACGTTCTTTCCTCTCTGGCTTTGCTCCTCCGGACCAAATTTTAGTTGATTTCCTAACATTCTAATTAACCCATACATATTAATACTTGTTCATTTTCGTTCTGTTCTTTTCCTTCTGTAAAAGTGATTATCATTGCTGTAGTTGTGTTTGAGGGTTGTTTGGTCATTTCCCACGAGTGGCCAGATATTTTATTTATTTTATTATTATTATGTATGTCTGTCACAACTTGTCTGAAACAGCTTTGCCTGCCGCAAGCATGTTCCTGGTAAACCTGGCCTAGTTTGCGCACAAGCCGGACCAACTTGAGTTGCAGCTGGATCGGTCCCAACTCCCTTATCCAGAAAACTTGGGCCTAGTGCCGCAGAAAGCAGCCCAACACCGCTAGCACAGCTCACCACTTTACAAGAAGTATTTCACTATTTTGCCCCCCCTTGCACTAATCAATTCACTTCCATAAAGCAACTTAGCAACCTCATTTCGTCTTTTCTTGCATAAAAGATGGTGATTTGTGGGGGCTTAGGTAAAATTTAAGGGTACATTTGATTAGGTGGATTTTACGGAGGATTGAAAATAATAATAATAATAAAGAGAAAATGGGAGAGAAAACAAATTTTGCGGGTGTTTGGTTGGACGGAGGAGAGAAAAAAAAAATTGCTGAAGTCTAGATGTTTTCTCTCTGAGCCTACTAAAACATTATCTCCTCAATTTAGGGAGAAAATAAAGAAGAAAAAAGTAGTTTCAGTCAAATTACTGAACTACCCTTCCTCTCATGTTTTGCCGTTTTGGTTGTTTTTTACTTTCTTTTTCCTTTTTTTTTTTTTTTGGGTTTTACTTGAACGTGACTTAATTTCTCTTTTTTCTTTTTTATTTTGTACTTGGCATATCTTTTATTTTTTAACAAATTTGGGTGATTTTTTTTTTTTTGTTTATTTGCTTTTTTATTATTATTTAATTTAGCATCATTTTTAATAAGGACATATGAGTAAATTTATATAAACTTTAGTTTCTATTTTTCCATTTTTCTTCTCAACCAAATAAAAAAGTTTTCCACTCTTTCAACCAAACACAAACGAGGGAAACTAAAATTTTTTCTATCCTCCCACTTTTCCATTCCCTCCCTATTTTTTTATCCTTCCAACCAAACGGATCCTTTTAATGTTTGTTTTGACTCTCTTTCACTGAAGTATTAGTGGGGCCGCAATTTTTTTTTTTTTTTTTAATGCTATATCTTTGTATACCAACACTAATGTTGTATACACAATTTTTCACAAACAAATTTTACAATTGCTAAAGTAATTAACGGTGAACGGTAGACGTAATTGATACTCTGTATCCAACCCTTTTACTTCATTACTTATAGTCAACCACTTCAATAAGTATGAATTTTATTGTGAAAAAGTTAAATCTATAGCATTATCGATGGTTTGAAGTTTAAAACTATAGAGTGTCAACTAACATTTCTCTTTCATCTCTTGATATTTTTGTGGGTTTCAAATACTAACTTTTTATATAAATTCAAATTTTAGCTACTTAAAATAACAATGGAAGAAAGGTCATATTCTACGTAAAAACATTCAAGGAAGAAATCAGACATGTGTACAACTTTACAAAAAAATTTCTATATTCTTTAACATCTTCATATTAATTTATTTTCTCATTTTATTTTGACGATCAAATTATATTTTTAAACTTTGTGTATTTAAATTATTCTCTTAATTTGATTGTTATTAATTATGAATTTATTTTTCTTGATTTCTTTATTTTGATGATATGAAATATGTATTATGGATAAAAATAAATAAACATATAGTTTTTTATATATTTTTTGTTATTGATTAATTTTTCAAATTAATTATACTTTTAATTTTTTATTTTTTGATCTTGCTCTCCTGAATTAAAATCTTGACTCCACCACTGAATCTAAATAAATAGGTGGAAAAAAAAAATCTTGATATGGAACGTTTTGTAGCACACCAAAGAAATTTACAAATACATGCTAATATCCTTGTCAACATTTATTCTTCATAAGGATACTGAGAATGTTGTCAATCCAGTTACATAATAACACATTATAGAAAGTTAGTAAAAATCTTTAAACAATATAACTTAATTCATTAGTAAATATCTAATTTCTTTCTAAAGATGTTAGTATATTGTTGCAATTTCCTTGTAAATTTGTAATTGTACAATATACAGTAAATGCATTGCTTTATGAAATGCTTCATTGGCAGTAGCGGTTCTAGGAATTTTTTTCTAGGGGGTCATTAAGAAACTTAAACTAAAAAAAATTTAATAAATAAAAAACTTGAATATATTGAGTTATCAAAAAAAAAAAAAAAACACAAATACGTAAAGTTTTACAATTTCCTTCTATGAGTTTTTATATTTTAAAAACGTGTCATGATAGTTTATTATTATTTGTCAATATCTATTGTCAATGTAAGTATAACCATTTTATTTTGTTAAGTTTGTATAATGTTTTTTTTTTACACAATTGTGGTTATATATTTATCATTGTTTTTATAAAAAAATATTTTAAACTTAATGACAAAACTCAACCCTACTTGCACTACATAATTATTAACCCACACAACCACACTCATCCATACATAAATAATACACTAAATTGTTGTTTGATTGTGGAATAAGCTGATATGTAATCAGGGAGTACAAGATTTAAAACAAAGTGCACAAAAATATTTTTAAGAGTAAATTAAATAAGTAAAGCAATATTTTATATATATAATTTTTTTTTCAAGTCAGGGGATTCATTTGAACCCCTTGAAGTATATCTGCAGCCGCCACTGTTCATTGGTAAGACTAAGATCTCATTCTTTAATACGGAGAAGATTGATTAATTAAAAATCAAGATAGGTAATTGACAAATGAACTTTAAATCTTGGCTCATAAGACATAAAGTGTGGTTACACAAAATATAGATTACTATATAGGGAAAAATGCCCATACACCCCCTAAACTTTAGGCTAGTGGCCAAGACACCCCCTCAACTTTTATATTGGCCAATTTACTTCTTAAACTTTACACAACTGTCAAATCAATACTTTAGTTAGTCTCCTGTTAATGTGTTAACGGAATAGTCACGTGACACTCACATGTAACTTTAAAATATGAACTCATCTCATGAAATTGAAACCCAACAGATCTTACCAAAAAAAAAAAAAAAACCAACAGAGAAAGAAGAACAACCTAAGCCTGACCGGTGGTACAGAGGAGAGAGAGAGAGAGAGAGAAACTGTAGAATTAGAACCACCACAGCACGACGTCGAGTTCAGAGCCACCACTTTGTGTATTTAAATTATTCTCTTAATTTGGCGATTACTTCAAAGTTCAGGGGGTATGTGGGCATTTTTCCCTTACTATATATTATACAAATTCTTTACGACTACTATCAGTTTCTTTAAGACATTTTCCCATCTTTGTATGTATGTGTTAAAATACTTAGCATTCTAAAAAAAAAATTATACAATTAATCCTCTTATAGTTAATAATAATATTTGGTTAAACTATTATTTTGTTCCTCAAAATTTCCAAAAACAAAAATGTTATTTTCGTCCATAGATTTTTAATCTGATCATTTTAGATCCTCACTTTTCAAATATGAGCAATTTAGTTCTTCAATCAACTCTTACTACATTTTTGGTGTCAAATACATATGAGAATGTCATTTTTACTCTCTTATTGCGGGGACATCCGATAAAATTGGGACTTTGACAATTTGTCATTCACCCAAAACAGTCAACAGTGACTGCCAAGTGCCAAACCCATGGATCCAAATTCAATAAACCTTGTAAATAAATAATTCAAACCCACCACATCATTGATCGGGCCAAAAGGCCCAAAACAGATTTGCTAACCCCAAAATATTTCAAACTACCATTCTATGGGTGTAAAAATCATGCTTTCTTAATGCTTCTTTTATTAGTGTTACGTCCTGTAAAGACTTACAGACACCAATTGAAAGAAACAACTAATCAATCTGAGCAACAGGTAAGGATAAGTATTGTGTTTATCGACTCCTATTCAAACACTTCCTAATTGATAAGGATAATTTCCCTCATTATTGAAAGACTCAAAAATAAATAATAGATAAAATATAATGATAATTCATAACTAAATATTGCCCCAGTAGTAGATTCCAATTAGCTCAACTGGTAAAGTTTCTGATGGTTAAATAAGAGATCTGAGATTTTATCCCTGTTTATACCAAAAACTAATTAGTGTTTTAGTTTAATAATAAATAGTTATCATTATGAGCGGATGCCATTAGTTGAAACTCTCTAAAAAAAACGAATATTGCTCCAGAAATAAACCCTAGCATCAACCTCTAGTAGCAATATTGTGGACCTAACAGTTAATTTTTTTTTCTCCTAAAATCATAGGCGAGCTTTGGCCATAAATTCTCATGAAGCACCTCCAAAATTTGGGACTCCTGACTCCTGAGCGTTTAGTATTTAATTGGTGAGGTGTAGCAATATTGTCTTTCCCAATTCTTATGTTTTTTTTTTTTTTTTTTTTTGAAAATATTTTCTTTTACTTTTTTTACATCTTTCATTTTACACAATATCTACAATTGATAATTTGATACGTTGATGTAGACATTTTAAAAGGCTTAATTAAAATATCCACACTTAAAACATGAAAATAGACGTAAAAAAGTAGATGAGGGATTATTATTATTGAACGTGTAATTTAAATAAATAAATAAAATTTCAAAATCCTGTTTTAATAATATTTTAAGTACCACTTATTCATGAATATATGCTCAGCAAAGCACCCCATATTCCTCAAAGTTAGCAGCTCATAGGCTCCTCAAGAATAACCTACAGAGTGAAGCTGTGCAACTCCCTAAAATGGCACAATGCAAAGATGCAACCAAAACATATAGCAAATATCACTG
Source organism: Quercus lobata (assembly GCF_001633185.2). Classification (NCBI taxonomy): domain Eukaryota; kingdom Viridiplantae; phylum Streptophyta; class Magnoliopsida; order Fagales; family Fagaceae; genus Quercus; species Quercus lobata. The sequence continues at coordinate 19,777,667 of NC_044914.1, forward strand.
GTAGACTTTAAGGAAACTTAAATTTGAGTAACATCTATAAAATGATATAATATAATCATAATAGATAAATTATTATGATTATCCAAAAATAAATTATTATGATTAAGAGAGTGTGTTGTGCATAATATAATTTACTCTACAATTCCTTAAAAGTTATCATAACTTTTGAATTGATTAGAATCTTCAAGTGGCTACTTAGATTTATGGACAGGAGTTTCACATTGTAACATCTACATAACAAAAAAAATTTGTGGACTCAGAGCTGTGTTGGATAACGTTGTTAAATTTTAGTAGGAATAGGATCATTTGATTATTGTAAAACTTTTCCAATGCACATTTTTCTACTCCTTTACAAATCTATGAATTTTTACTAAAATTAGACTACTTCTAATATGAATGAACTAGAAATAATACTTTGATATTATATGGACCTATTTACAAGCATATAAAATCCAATCTTAAGTCTATAAATGTATTATATTTTTAGACAAGTATATACATAAAAATATAATATTATATATTTAAATCAAGTCTCATATTCACGAGTTTGTTCATGAATACATTATAATGTTCAAACTTGATTCATTTAATAATTGAGCCTAAATTTAGGCTGGAGCTTGGTTTTCTTGCCAAATAAACGAACATAGACAAGTATTTTCTTAAGTTGTGCTCAAGCTATTTATAAACAGTTTAGTTCATTTACAATATATTTTGGTCCATGTTTTGATTTTAAATCCAAAAACTTGAGTGATCCTCTTTCTAATAGTAAGTTCAATTTTTGTGGGGTTGATTTGTCAAGATTTTATATAAGCATTTTAAAATTTTGGGATATCAACATCAAAAATTGAAAATATTGAATCACCAGAATTATAGCGACGAAAATTTTCGTCACTAAAATCATTTCTTACAAAATTCTGCTACATTTAGTGATGAAATATTTCATTACTAAAACAATTTTTTGTTGCTATATTTGTGATGGAAAAATTCGTCGCTAAAACTTATTTTCTATTTTTATTTTTTTCATGCTTTGATATTAATTTGTAACATGTCATTACATTATTAAAACATCACATTTAAATAACACATTTATTTCAACAACACATTTATATATATAAAAAAAAAAAATGATCCATACATTCCACAAGTAAAAAATAAAACAAGTATTTAATTCAAACTTCTTCCATACAATAATTGTTTGCAACACATACAATAACACATGATGTTTTATAACAATACAAAAAGTGTAGCATAATATAATTATAATCAACGGAAGATGTCTTCATATGTCTTCAAGTAATGCCAAAAGTAAATCCCCTAAAAGCCACCAATAAGAAATCTGCACAAATATAAAAACAATACTACATTAAAATTGTAAAGTAAAAACATTAACTATATTATAAGAAACATTTCTAACAATGCATTAAGAGTAGCCACAACTCCTAATGTATAAGTTGTAGAAAGCAAATATAGATTTTCAAGTGTAATATAATACAATTAGTTTCAAATAATGCATCAAAAAAAAGTAGTCACACAATGTAGTACGAGTCAATTGCTAAAAAAAAGTACTAACCAATAACTGTTTTAACTTGAAGATGAACCACCCTCATAGGTAAGAATGTCATCATAACCCTTGCTCCTCAAAAATTTAAGAATATTCTTTTGGACATTTTCTTGCTTAGCTCACACCTCTTTGTCCCTAGCTCGCTCCTCTTGGTCCCTAGCTCTTGTCTCTTTGATTTATTGTGAAGCACAATAATGTCTAATTTTGATTTATTCCTACTCTAGTCTTTTATTACTATATCAATAACTCTACTAATCTAATACTAAACAAAAACCTTAATCCCAAATTTTTTTTTTCAAAATTTAAGACTTACAGTTCCATAGTGCCACCAGCGCTGGTGTGCTTAAGAGCCTTATTGTAAACACGATCCCAGCAATCAACCTTAGAATCGGGTTGCTCACAATCACCGGATTCGCCAACCACCCCTTCAAACTTGAGATCGCCGACTCCTTTAATATCGAAATTCACCAAAAAAAAAAAAAAATGTTGCACTTTCAATGAGCATCAAAAAAATGTAACCAATAGAAAGGTAAAACAGTTCTTCTATAATTAGAAATTTTGTCACAACTTAATGAAGTGGTCAACTGTGAGTGGTGAACAATTACTTTCACATGAACTCACTACTTTTTTCTCCACTATTTACAAGTTACAACCAACAATTTCAGAGTCATGACAAAAGTTGTGTCTTTAAACTAAAGAGGTAAAAACCTAAAGGGAATGGGGGTTGGAAGCTGACCAAGGGAAGTGCTCAATTGTAATGGATGCAACATGGGCAAGATATGTGTTAAAAAATGGCAAGTATCACTTCAAGGCTATGTCCTTATAGTATTGGACAACTTTGATCTTGACAGCAAATTTTGTATCATCTAAAAGCATCTTCCTACTAAAGACTAGAAAGCTTGATCTAAATTTGATTTTCTAATTTATTCTCTCTTTTTATTACGTTCCATTTTTTTTCTTTGGTAGAGAAACAAAAAATCAAGAAATAACAGTACCCAGAATGAATAAACTTAAAAAGGAGTTTTACTAAAACCAAGACCAATCATAAAAAGAAAAATAATTTTATAAAATTCAATATACATTCCAAGAATATTTATTTAGTATATGCCTCATTGTACTTCAATTTTCAATTTGGAATGTTTATGGCAATTAAGATACCTGTACATTTATATATATATATATATATATAATTCAATCAATTGATGCTTCTTGTGTACTTATCATATAACATTCCAATCCATAAATAACAATAATAAATTTCCATAAATAAATTATAAGCTTCCTATTTTTGGTGGTGTCTCTCCAATCCAAAAAAATGTTGGGTAAAATGAGAAGGAGCTAAAGATCAAGCAATTTCCAAGTAGCTTCTCTTTAGTCCCCACCAAGCCAAATAGACCTGAAACTTTCAATACCCTTTTTCCACGAATCTTCTCACACATTTGCTAATGATGCCAAATTGCTAATGCAAGAACTTTGATTACATAAAGGAAACTAAAAGACAAAAAGTACCTCAAGCATGTCCAAAATATTAATATATATAAAATTTAAAAAAAAAAAACAAACAAACAAACAAACAAAGAAAAAAAATACTTCTTCTCTTTTAATCATCAAGAGGATTTTTATCTATTAAACTTGAGATCTGAAAATTGCAACAAAGAGATGAGATGAGATGAGGGGGTACCTTGTTTTGGGAGTGGGAGCAGAACCGTCGATCTCTTGAACGGCGATGTAGGATTCAAGCTCGATGGCGTCGTTAGAGGAGAGGTTGGGGATGTCGTTGTTGTTGATGGCGTCGATGGGCTAGGTTAGCATCGGCATCGGCATTGGCGCTGTGAGTGAGTGAGAGTGAATCAGAGTGAGTGAGAGGGGAAAAAAAAAAAAAAAAAAGGCTGGTCACGACGACAGTGACAAAGGATTGGGTTGACGTCACTGGCGGGGGGCTGGGTCGACGTCACTGGCGGGGGGTTAGGTCGACGCCAGTGGGCTGGGTCAAAGTCGGCGTCGGCAGGTTGGGAGTCAACGGTGTGAGGGAGAGAATGAGTGGGAAAAAAAAAAAAAAGGGCTGAATATGAAATGAAAAAAAGGGGCTGATGAATGTGTGATATATATATGACCTCTTTAGTGATGACTTGGGTTTCGTCGCTATTGCCTGCCTTTAGCGACGAACTCGGATTCATTGTAGATAATAAAACTAATGTTTTGGTTTTTCCTTTTAGTGATGACTTATTTTCTTTGCTGATTGTCCGTTTGAGAGTTCGTGAGGGAATGGAATGGAATGAAATTGAATGATCATAAGAGAATGGAAAGGAATAGAATGGAATGGAATGGAATGTATTTAAGTAAGGGAAATGAATAGAAAAGAATGGAATGGAATGGAATGGAATTAAGTAATTTTGATTGGATGTTTTAAAATAAAGGAATGGAAAGGAATGAAAATGAATAGAGTGTAAGTAATATTGTTTGGGAGTAACATGGAGGGAATGGAATGGAATCATTTTATGATAATATTACTATTAGACCCCTATTTTAAAATAAAGAATTGAATATATAGGGGTAATTTGGAAGTTTTAATAAAAAAAATCATTAAATCTAATTTCATTCCCTCCCATTCCTCCCAATTTCGGGGGGAATGAAAATTTGAGGTTTTAAGGGAATAGAGAGAAATGAGTGCTCCCTCCTACCCATTCCATTCCCTCCCACTTAAACTCCCAAACAAGAGAATGAGTTTTCCATTCCCTCCATTAAAACTACCAAACAAGGGAATAGAAGAATATTCTAAAATGATTCTTTTCATTCCTATCCATTCCCTCCTCCCAAACGAGGTTAGTGACAAAAGTGTTTGTCGCAAAAAATTTAAACTTTTAGTGTCAAACAAATTCGTCGCTGTAGATCAATTTGGTTTCATTCAACACAATCTATAGTGACGAAATCTAAGTTTAGTTGTTAAATGTTACTATTTTTTTTTTTTATAAATAGCGACGAAATATAAATTTCGTCACTATTTGGTACTTTTTTGTGACGAAAAAATGTTTGCCACTAAAATTCGTCACTATAGTTACATTTGTTGTAGAGCGCTCCTGCTATCTCTGCTTCTGTCCTTGTGGAATCTCAATATTGATCTCAATCAAAAGGGCTCTGGTTCATTTGTCTCCACCTCCGCTACCTAAACTCAATCAAATACAATTGTGGGTACTAGAAATGGGCCTTATGTGCCACACCAACCCTCCACGTTTACCTATATCTTCGCATTTAATGCTTTTTTACGATCAACCACTCATTTTCCTTTGAAAATAGTACTTATAATATACACATGCGTGTGCACGCGCATACACACACATATATATGACAAAACTTAGGTACAATACCTTAAATGTTGTTCCTTAGATTTCCCACTTAAGATTGAATCATGTGTCTATTTAACTAAAAAATACACTTCTACCCCATAAGGAAAAATTCACATAACAAAATTTTAAAAGGAAAATCTAAGGAACAGTACGTAAGTATTGTATATATATATATATATATATATATTCTTTTAAGGGGAACAAAAATGATAAAGGTACCATAAAATATAAATAAAAAGTTAAAGAGAAATAAATTGATAATAATAATATTGAGTGACAGTTAAAAACAAATCCAATCATATTATTGAAAGCTTGAAATTAATCGCTAATTGTAGGTTAATTTTTGAGAAAGTCAACCTTTGTATACATCATATTCGTGACGGCTAGATACTAAGTAGTTGGTCATATCAGACGAAATAATAAATAAACCAAAAAGCTTAGGCTTGCCTATATATATAAGCAATAAGAACTTACTTCCCTGTACCTTGGACTTCCATCTTTATCTATCAGCTTAACTCAGCCTTACTTTCCACAGTTAGTAACCATTAACTTGTTACAATTTGCTTCCGTTGAATAAAATCATTTTTAGCAGTATTTTCTAAGTTCTATTCAATTTTCTCTGCCCCATTGTTTTAATATAGGTTTGATATACACATACTAGAGCTAACTAGTTTCTGGCTCAAATGAGTGGGCGTGTTACTCACGAGATGGAGATCGGGAGCGGCCCTTCATCGCGACGCCATCCACAACCTTCTTCTCATATTCACAAGGTGGAAAGGCCTCCTCAGCAAAACCTTCTCACTGAATTTCAAACTGTTATCAAGGAAACTTTCTTCCACGAGGAACCCTTAAAAGCTTTTCGGGGCCAAAAAAGTCATACAAGGTTTTTTCTTGTACTCCAAGCTATTTTCCCGATTCTTGAATGGGCAAGAAGCTACAATCTGGAAAAGTTCAGAGGTGACCTGATTGCTGGACTCACCATAGCTAGCCTGTGTGTCCCTCAGGTGAGTGAAAAAAATTTCCATAAAACAAAATAAGCTTAGCTATATATATTAATTTTCAGTTTCCATTTCTAATGATGCTCAAATATTTTTCCTACTAGGATATTGCATATGCAAAGCTTGCAAATCTTGATCCCCAATATGGGTTATGTGAGTTTCCTTGTTTCTCATAAACATCCTCGGTTTTTTTTTGCTACAATATGTTCTGCTTTATTAATCAATAATTAATGTTGTTTGTTGTTGACTTTTCTCTAGACTCTAGCTTTGTTCCACCTCTTATTTATGCCTTCATGGGTAGCTCCAGAGATATTGCCATAGGACCAGTGGCCGTGGTGTCTCTTTTGATTGGAACTATGGCGCAGAATGAGATTGATCCACAGAAAAATGCTCTTGCTTATAGGCGTCTTGTATTCACTGCTACCTTTTTTGCTGGAGTCACTCAATTCGCACTTGGATTTTTCAGGTATATTATTCTTTTATTAGCTGTTGTTCTTTGACAATTCAGCTATAGACTTTTTAGATAGCTATATCAAGTTGAAAATGTTAAAGGGTACTACATATTTGACTTTAATAGCTATAATTGGTAGATTTTAACATTCATTTAATGGTTAAATTACTTTTTGTTATAAAATAAAATTTGTAATCTCCCTAACATTAAAATGATGGTTTGACCATTGCTTGCAGATTGGGTTTCTTAATTGACTTTCTGTCTCATGCTGCCATTGTTGGATTCATGGCTGGGGCTGCCATTACCATAGGCCTTCAACAGCTCAAAGGTCTTCTTGGTATAACAAACTTCACAAAGAAGACTGACATTATTTCAGTGATGCATTCAGTTTTTGGATCAGTACATCATGGGGTATAGAATTTGTAATGTTATTTTTATTTTTTTTCTCTCTCTTCATCAAATGATGTCAATGTTTATTATGGGTCGGAAAATCCCATGAGTGGGTGTGAATGACTTTCTAACTTGTTGTACAGTGGAACTGGCAGACCATAGTAATTGGGTTGTCATTCTTGGCCTTCCTTTTGCTCACCAAGTACATCGTAAGTATCCTATTTCTAATAAAAATACTATGTTTCACTCTTGATATTTCACTTTATACTCTCTCAACTATAGGGATTTTTTTTTTTTTTTTTTAATTTTCATTTTATCTACTTCATAAAGAAAAATAAAAAATAGAAATTCTTTGGTGGAATATAAACTAGAATACTATGTGGGTAGAGGATTTTTATTCTTCAATTCCTATGTTACCTAAATTAAATCATTTTCATTGTTATGGACTTTTTCTTTGATATTGGCACAGGCCAAAAAATACCCCAAATTATTTTGGGTATCTGCTATTGCTCCATTGACCTCCGTCATAGTAGCCACATTTTGTGTATATATTACTCATGCTGATAAGGAAGGTGTAGCAATTGTAAGTACTCTTAATTTTATCATTTTGATTTTGTGTTTAGCTTGCCACAAAAAGGATTTGGCAAGCTTACATTGCGGTTTCTTTTACTGTGTCAGGTGAAATATATAAAAAAGGGCATAAACCCATCATCTGCTCATGAAATCTATTGGACTGGAGATTTACTTCTAAAAGGTTTTAAGATCGGTGTGGTTGCTGGTTTAATAGCATTGACGGTAAGCTAATTTCTTTACAATCATTAAGAGAACTCAGCCTAATAATACTCTCCAATATTAAAGCCAAATCTGTTGGATTCTAGGAAGCTATAGCGATTGCTAGAACATTTGCTGCTGTGAAGGACTACAATGTGGATGGGAACAAAGAAATGGTGGCAATGGGAACTATGAACATTGTTGGCTCCATGACATCTTGTTATGTAGCTACAGGTGTGTAAAAATGTACTCAAATTGAAATTATATATTTCTGAGCCTCTAAATTTTAATCACAGATTAATTTCTTTCAACATTTTATTAATCATCTTCATCGTGTGCATGCAGGATCATTCTCTCGCTCTGCAGTAAATTTCATGGCTGGCTGCAACACAGCAGTTGCCAACATTGTGATGTCTTGTGTTGTTCTTCTAACATTGGAACTCATCACACCATTGTTTAAGTACACCCCAAATGCTGTACTTGCTTCTATCATCATTGCAGCGGTGTTTCCCCTAGTTGACATTCCAGCTGCGATACTACTATGGAAGATTGATAAATTCGATTTTCTTGCTTGTATGGGAGCCTTCTTTGGTGTGGTCTTTAAAAGTGTGGAGATAGGCCTTTTAATTGCGGTATGTAAGAACTCAACAAAAGTTGTGTTTTGAATAAAAATACTCAATCCCATTTTTGAGTGTTTCATCTTTTGATTTTCTCACTGAAAACTCTTACCTTTTGTAATGGTAGGTGGCTATATCCTTTGCCAAAATCCTCCTACAGGTTACAAGGCCACGAACTGCTGTACTTGGGAATCTCCCAGGGACTCATGTTTACAGGAATGTGGAACAATATTCTACTGCAAAAACTGTTTCTGGAATTCTGATTATTCGAGTTGATTCTGCTATCTACTTTTCAAACTCCAACTATATTAAGGAGAGGTATTTTGAGACTCTCTTTCTATGACAAATTAACGGCCCTGTATATATATATATATTTTGCCGAATTAAAATTGTTTAGATTAAGGGTTTTTTTTTTTTTTTTCCCCATCAATTGGAGGGCATGGCCCCCTATCTTCCGAAAAAAGGATTTTACCTTTCCACTACATGCAATCCAAACATAAGATATTACCTCCTCCTGCGTACATGTGAGCATAAAAAGCATAGATTTTGCACATAAATAAACGATTACCTAGGCATGTAGGGCTTTTGTGTATGTTATGATCCCCGGACTTTTTCATGGAAGTTTTGTGATAATTTCTACATATAATAAGGAATACTTTTAGCAAACATAAGAACCTCCAAAGTCATAGAAAGGGAAAAAAAATGGCCTAGTTTTGTTCAATAGACTACAATGGAAAAATTGAAAGTAAGAACTCTAGTCCAGTAGACAGTTGTTAAATCCAATTTCTTGCAGGATTTTGAGATGGCTAAGCAATGAAGAAGAAGTTTTGAAGATAAACAGTGGACCCAGAATCAAATATCTCGTCGTTGAAATGTCACGTAAGCAATTTGTTTAGTCATGGTCCTTATGGAATTGGTTCTAATACTTACTAGAGGAATATATTCATATGATTCACAATCTTGCAGCTGTTACTGATATTGACACCAGTGGCATCCATTCCTTCGAAGAGTTACATAAGACACTTCAGAATAGAGATGTTAAGGTAAGATTAATTTAAACTCAGAAATTATGTGCCTATTATTTGCTTTCTCAACTGTGTTTAGATATATCTTGATATTTGTCTAGGACTTCTACTGTTTCATATATTATATGTTCACTAATTGGCATTGATTTACATCTACTGCATTTTCTTTGTCAACACAGAATACTCCAAGTTGAAGCATTAATTATCTAAATTTTGTTGGACAAGTAAACCTAGCTACCTAACATGTACAACACGTTTCACCAAAATTAAATTTCCTTATAATCTAATAAATTTCAAATTATATGTAACTACCTAGCTGGTTATGGCAAACAATTCATATTTCTTCTGAATAATCCTAAATAAACTTCTTTGATGAAAACCATACCCCATTTAAACACTTTAATTGTAGGGTTTGTTTATTTTTTTTTTTCTTTTTTTTTTCTACATACTAGACTATAATTTTACTCATTAACAGATATGCCAAGAATATTGTAGCACAATTTAAGTTATATGTTATCATTTTATGAGAAGAATTAGGATTTGAATTTCACTCATCAGTGTGAAGTTTATTAGAGAACCAAAAGTATTAGTGACAATAATTTGATCATGGTTTTGTAACAGCTTGTTTTAGCAAACCCTGGGGCAATCGTGACCGAAAAGCTGCATGCATCCGAGTTTACAAAAAAGATCGGTGAAGACATGATCTTTCTCACAGTTGCAGATGCTATTGAAATGCTGTCGCCGAGAATTAAAGAACTGCCATAATATATATTACGAGCGAGGGTGTTGTGAAAGAATGCAAATAGCTAGTTAAGGTGTGAAGCTGGGGTAGTGTTTAAATTGTGAAATAGTGTGGAGTGTTTGACAGTTTTCATAGCTGTTAGCAAATTTATTTTCAGTTCTGGGGAGCCCTAATCTTTTTAAGTAGAATGGCCATATAACGTTGGTCGTTGGGCATCTTGTTTCTTTTGTCTTTTGCTTCTTTCTTTTTCATCCACTCATTTTCTTTTCAATGAACTCTGACTCTCTGAGTTTCTTTGTACTTATTTTGTTATTCCTTTCCTTTGAATCAATTTTTTTTAGGTTTTATTTCGTAGAGTGGATAGAAGATTGAGGGAAAAAGAGGAGAAATTAAAGTGTATAAAGTTTATCATTATAAAGGTTTGAGAAAAAGGTGCAGAGAAATCAACCAATCTTATATAAATTATTATTAATGTATTTGTAATATAATAAACTAAAGGAATAAGATTGCTAAATCATCTATGTAAGACTTTTCTCTCTTATTTACTAACATTTTAGAAAGATCAGAAATTATGGTCCGAATAAAATATAATCATTTTTCACTTTTTTTTCCCCTTCTTCCACTATACTCTACCAAATAAGGGATCATGTTTATCAATCTATTGTCTATTTTCTCTATACCCATTTTATTCTCTCATTTCTCTGCCCAACCAAATGCACTGTTAGTATTTTGCATCTTGATGATTTTCTCCCCTATTCACCTGGAAGGCAATGATGCTCATCTAAATTAAGATCCCCATCTAGACAACGATCCCCATCTATTTTATTTTATATATAGGTTATTTGCTCTTAGATTTCTTGTATGTATGATATAGTACTGTTAGCCCATCCCATAAAATCAAATAAAGAAAATTACTTCTTCTCAAAAAAAAAAAAAAAAAAAAAAAAATTACAAGCACAAAAGAGAGAAGAGAAATAAAGATTTTTGCGGTCAGCAAGATTACTTATCCAAAGTGCATATGGTCTCATTAAAATTCAATAATTAATAGGAATTTGGTAATAAATATAAATTCTATTGAATAATCTCTAAGAAACAAAGACGACTGTTTATAGGAGTAATAAATTTCATTGTAATAATTACCCATTCTTTTTTAAACATAACCTAAATTTCATTGAAATAAATTCAATTACTCCATGAACCTCCAGTTTTGATAATTTCATATTTGAGAAATATTTCACCTTTGGCTAATGTGGATGTCTTTTGTGGTTTTGGCTTATTCTTTTCTAGGGCACCTATTTATAAGATTTTCTTTTTCTTCGAATAAATTGTTTTTGTGCACATGTTCCAAATATTTTGAGTTTTATTGTCAGAGACTCAGACTCACATTCATTTGAAGTGAGTTCATTCGTGTATTTATGAGCAATTATGAACCTCCTTTGATATATTAATATATGGGTCTAGTATAAACTTGTATTGTATCTATAACACACGTGTACGTACCTTGTCTCATCTCAAACATCTAGGTCCAGATCAATTTTACTTTGGACTTTTATTTTTGCTATTTTTTCAAGATATTTTGAGCATTTAAGATTTATTTCTGCACATTGAATTTTGCTTTCTTTGTAAGCTAAGCTACTATTTTATTGTTATCTAACTAACTTAGTGGCTTATTTTACACACCATCAGAACACCTAATTTTCATTAGAACTAATTACTCTCTCTTTCTCTCTCTCTGAACAATAACACTGTACTTTTCTTCTCTTGAAAGTGTTACTCTTCAATCCCCATGTATTTTCTCTTGTGTGAATAGTATTCTACCATATGTATTGTAAAGGAAAGGCACATTAAAAGGTTTTCCTTGAAATCTTGCGTGTGGAAGTGAGTCCAATACAAAAGTCAATACTATAGTCCGATCTTAGGATGTTATTTAGTGCTGAGAACCAATCACACCAAATTTTTATTTTGGGTTGTACAAATCAACCTTTAAGGTAAACGTTTTTCCATGATTCTATACAACTTTTCCTAAACTTCTCTTTTTATTTTTTATTTTTATGTTCTTACGTACTAATTATTTGGTTTACACTTGTCCAATAAAAACTTGTTTATGGGTATTACATTATCTTAACAATAACCCCCACACATCAAAGATACTTCACACGTTGATATCTATGCTAAAAAATTGAAGCATTCAAAAATAAATAATAATGCTACAATTGTAAATTATTTCATAATATTTTTATAAATTATTGACATGGCAAATTCTTACTAGTTCTCATTTAAACTACATCACTAATATCACTTTTTTACTTACTAATAATCACATACCACATCAACAATTTGAAACGAAAAAGTTTGTGAATTTGGCATTTTTAAAATAAATAAATAAAGAATTCTTCCGTACGATGTATTGTACGTGGTTTCATATTTACGTGTAAAATGTTAATAAATAAATAAATAAATTTAGAACAAACTATTACAAAGTAATAACAAATACAACAGATAAATTGCCCAGACCCTGAGAACTATTGACATGTAATTTTTTTTTTTAAATGAAAATATCAGTCCTTGTTCCTCATATTCTGAGCCCTTATTCTACTACCCCTTGACCCCTCCTTTTGAGCCGTACGACGATTTGACCTCCTTTTCAATCCATTAATTTGTTCTTGCCACCTAGTTCTTGCAACATCCACATCCATCTTCAATGTTGATCCATAATTATTTCTCAGCCCCAACAATTCACAATCATACTCTTTGCGCAACATAGGATCTGACAGAGTCTTGTATGCAGCATTCAGTTGAACAAACATTATGGTCGACTCTTCCTTCATGGGAGGTGGACAAACATCAGGGTGATATCGAAGAGCCTTGCTTCTGTATGCTTTCTTTATCTCGTTGATGTTTGCGTTGTTTGGACTCAAAGAAAGGAGCTCATAGAAATTGGTTGAATTATTTTCACTACCAATAACTTTGGTGGCTCTGCAGGAAACACTATTGACAAGCACACGAGGCCGCTGTTGTTTAATGGGAAGTGAAAGAGAGAGCAATGAATTGACACTGGTTTGGCTTGAACTTAGCAAAAAAGCCATGACTTTTAATAAGCAAAAGCTTGAAAGAAAGAGGAATATATGTCAATCTTTATATATAGGGAGCACAGTCTATTGGGTTTGTGGTTTTAGTCTCTTTTTTTATTAAAGGAAATGAATTAATGTGCACGGCATGTAAACATTGACTTGGCTCTTCAAGTTGCCATGGAGACTGAAATAGTGGTAATTAAGTTGGTAATTACGAAGCTAAACGCGTTTTCTCCTTGGTAAGCATCGAATCGATTGATGTTATCGAGGTGTGCGGCCTCCAAGTGTTTTGATTCAATTTATTTTACACTTTTTTTTATATCAATTAATCGTGTTTACAAAAGAATATATATATATATATATATAGATAATAATTAAATATTGTATTTTACGTATACGTTGATATATTAGATAATTTATTAATAATTAACCATTAAGATCATTGTGGGGAAAAAAAATGTCCTCTAACACTTAATTATTGAAATGAAAACTGCTCTTTTGTATGGGTATATATTTTGAAGTTATTAGTTTTAGAATAAATCAATTTTCTTTAATATGCCCAATCATATTAGTTACTAGTTTTACTTCTTACTTCGTAAAACCTATACCAATACAATTATTTTATGTTAAAATTATTGAAAAGAAGATGTGAAAGCTAAGAAAGAAAAATAGGACACAAGAGAATAACATGGTTTAACCTAATGACCTACGTCCACGATATAGAAGTTTTAGATAGATACATGTTTATTATCATCGATGTGTAATATAAAGAACCCTAGTAGGGCATATATAGATGCTACAAGGTCTAGGATTAGGTGTTTCACAAAAAAATAAAAAGTCTAAGGTTAGGTGTAGTTTATAGTTTATACTGAATCGGGCCACTTAGGCCATTACACATAATAAATATAAACCAATATAAATATGATCTTTAACATTTTTTTTAAGTAAAACTTAAATACAATTTCTTACGTACAATACATTAAGTTTCTCAATTAAATTCAATGACATAGTTGCATAGAATTTAATTTTCATTTGAAAAGAAAATATTATTTGTGCTTCATTAGCTAATATAAACATGTCTTTGAATTTAATTGAGGATTCTAATGAATTGTACCTAATTAATTTCACTTTATAACTGCTTAATAATAATATGATGTGATTGCACATATGACAACCAAAAGTTTTAATTAAATGTTAGTGTAAAAAAAAAAAAAAAAATCGATCATTCTTTCTTACAATTTCTTTATACTCTTTTTTTTATTTTCTTCATTTTCTTTCCTAGTTGCCATTCTAGTCCCCACCCTATATAAATGAAAAGGATGTATATATATAAGCCTTTTTCTTTTTTAATATTTAATGTATTCGATGGAAACACTAGAATGTGCCAGTTAAACTATAAAGCTTTTCACAACTTATTTAAAGAATATAATTATTTTAGATTTTAAGAGAGCAACAAGAGAGAATTGTGAGATTTGAGATGTCTATATTAGATTTTTATTTTTATTTTTTATAATTCAAATAATTGTGAAAGAGATTTGAACCATAAATATTTCTATAAAAAACAATATAAAGTGCTAGTTGAGTTAAAAGGCACTTGACAATATCTATGTTAGTATTGAAGTTTCATATGTTATTAAGAAAGATTAACCACAATGCCAATTGTAAGTTATCTATAAATGACGTCCATTATTATTATTTTTAAATAAAATAAAAATATAAAACCAAAACCGCCTACCTATATGTCTATATATGCCGCCCACCACTTTGGTTTTGGTGGTGGTCAAACCCATCCATAATTTCCACAACCACCCAATCAGCCATCCACAAATACCAAGTCTCTTAGAACCCAAAATTGACCAACTAATACCATACACCACTGACCTAAGATCCAATCACCTCAACTAACACCAGCCGCCTCACATTTGCCATCCATAACAAAAATTAATTCTGCAAATTTAATGAAAACTAATATATATCAATAAATATTTATCTTTTAATTGCAAAACCATAACCAATTAATTTCTAATCAGTACAGCTTACGAATTTACAATATGTAGAAATGGAAAACTATTAAATAGTCTGGGAGTATACTCTCTTCCTCTCACATAGAGGTGGATCCCATAATGAGTGAGACCCACGACCCATATGAGAGAGAGAGAAAGTATAATCTTGGAGTACACAATAATAACATTGCAGAGACATGTAAATTATCTTTTTTTTAGTTTGACTAAAAGATTGCGTTTGTGCGCCTCAAGTTTCTTTTTATAGCTTTGTTTTGGTGTTAAATAATTAGGGTTAAAAGCCAAATATTGAATTATAGTTCAAATTAGGTACGAGGCAATCTTTTGAATGGGTTAAAGGGAGGAGCAAAAGAATGACAGAATGTCGAGTGTTCTCCTAAAAAACAAAAAGAATTGAACATTGTGGACACGGCCACGTGACGCCCCTTGAGATGGGTTTTTAAGATAATGAAGGTTTGATCTTGAGAGTATTTTTTATTAGAAAAATCATGAGTCTGAAAAAAAGTTGAGGAGTCGCCACTTATTTTATTATTTTTTTTAAGGGGAAATAAAACAAGAAATAAAACCCTTTCTTTTTTATTTGATTGACTCACTAGATAAGGAAAATGGTCTACGTCCACCAAGGACAAGTTTGGGGGTCAAATTACGTCATGTGAAGGTATGAGGCACCCACACACGCCCAGTATGTCTACTGGTCTCTACTAAATAAGTAAGGACTATTTGATGTTCAATTAATCGTTCAATGGGCACAATATTATTAATCGAATTCATTACACCAAATCAAGCAAGTAGTTGATTTTATGACATGATGGCCTGAAACTAAATCATAAGACAAGATAACAATAATAAAATTAAGCAGCAAGTTAATAACGAAACAAAATGATGACAAAGAAATTAACAACTACTATATATACATATAATAAAATAAAAAACATGTGTAAGCTTAAACTCTTCCAAGTCATAATCTGAGTAACATGAGAAGATTTCATTTTAAGGGAACCAGTGGGAATGCTTTTTCTAAGAGAAGAGTGGGCTTAATCAGATTAACTTGTGACTAGCTTGGTTCTTATTTGAAGTAAAAAATAAAGTATATTTTTATTTTTATTTGTGAAAACCGAAAACATAGACTTGCTTTTGATTTGAAGTAGTAAAAAAAATATAATAATAATAATAATAATGATAATAATAAGAGTAATAATAATAAAGTATATTTTTATTGTTGTTTGTGGAAACCGAAATCATGAACTTGCCTGTGATTTGAAGTAACAAAACAAAGTATATATATATATATATATATATATATTTTTTTTTTTTTTTGTTTGTAGAAACTGAAATCATGGAAGTTGTTGGAAACAACATGGGACTAGGCAACATGTAGAGATTAGCTACGGTGAAAAAAAAAAAGAGATAAAGCTATGTATTCTATCACAACTTTTAAGAAGTCACATTATATGATTTAACCCCACTTTTCACTTTTAGCTTTCTTTTATTACCTCTGACCGGTTATCAAAAAACCTTTTTTTTATTACAACCAAGTTTTGTTCTTTGTTCACAAGACAGCCAAGCTTCAAGCTTTAACATTCAGACTGAAAAGCAAATACCCAGCAAAACAACCAAGCTTCAAACAACTAAAACACGCAAGAATAAGAAGTGGGAAGGTTGAAAACATACCCAGCAATTCCTTGGACGAGTTTGATGATGACTCCAATGAGATGAATGGCGACGACAACGGCGTTCTCTGAAGGATGGTCCTCCCACCACGCGACGCTCCACCGACGATGGTTGATGGAGAGGTGCTAAACTAGTTGTGTACAACGTGGGCCTGGCTAACAGCAAGAACTTGAATATTGGACTTGTTAGCTTAGCTCTAGATTTGTCCCCCCTCAGGACTGGGTTTTCTCCCAAGAAATTTCAATCTCTCTCAATGTCTTTTTTTGTTTTTTTTTTTTTTTTTTTTTAAGGCTTTTTTAAAATTAGAATGCAAAGAGATGTGGTGAAAATGATTTTAGGAGATGAAAAACGACAGGTACATCTTAGTTCCCAAATCAATCGAAAATGGAGTCTCCATGTTTATCCTCTGTTCTCTCTAGTTTTTTTTTTTTTTTTTTTCTTCTTTTCTTTTTACTCTGTTCCCCCCTTCTATCTTCTCCCCTCTCTGTTTTTTAAATTTTCTTCCCCTTTCCTATTGTTATTTTCCGTCCTTACATGGTCTCCATTCTCTATTTTCAAATTTTAAAATCCACGTACCTATTATCTGTTTTTGTTTGCACACCCTCCACTGCCCGACAGGAACAGGGGAATGACAACCAACACAAAAATTTTGCAACTGAGGGCACGCCGAACTTGCTTAGTGTGGAAGGTGTCTGTCCACTGTACACAAAATGTACGTCTCACTATTCACCATTCTGTTTTGTTTTTTGTCCTTTTCTTTTTTACCACTAAAGCTGGGTTTGCCAATATATTTGAAATAAAATGCAATCGTTTCTTTAAGTTAAATTAACAGAAGGAGCTTGAGAGACATAACTTGATCTTTTTTTATATAACTTTCAAAAATTGAGGATTTTGTGGAAAAATGAAAAAAAGACAAGCGTGTATGGATTAAAAATTGTAGTTTCAAATGCAATTAAAATAAAGATTGATAGTAAAAACTATGAATAAATAAATAAAGGAGTTGAAAAATAAAATAATAAAGTGTCAAATGAGGGAGAGTTTAGAGAGTTATGTACGTCATTTAATTAGTTCATTATTGGGGGGACACATGCGCAAAAGGTATGCATTATAATCGAGGAACAAAATAGGGTGTCTACAAACACACACAGCTCCCTTCCCCACTTCGAGCCCTCTTTGACTTGATATAACCAATGTGAGTAGGGAGTCCTCTTCATTTGTTTTCGTCCAAAACAATGTGAACACCCATGCTTCCATTAACCGCCAATATGGTCAAATTATTTGTTAATTTTCGACAAAACAAAACAAATCAATTCTACTCTCTTTTAAATTTTTTTTTTTTTTTTTAAAAAAAACTAAATAAAGGGTTTCGCTTACATGGTGTCCATGTACGAAAAAAATATACGTACAATACATATCTTAAAATAATCAAGTGTTGGCTTGATATCAAAAATATTGTATAATTTTGTTAAATATCGTATATTTCAATCCTTTTTTTTTCTTTTTTTTTTAGATTATGTTTCAACTTTCGAAAAAAAAAAAAAAAAAAAAAAAAAAAAAAAAAACTCTCAAAGTTTTAATCACTTATTAATGTTGGCTTTCCGTAATTTGTTCCATCGTATATGTGGGATTGAGAGTGATTGGGTATAGATAAAACAAAGTTCATGCAATCTATCAATTTTTTTTTTTTTTTGAATATTAGGTTTTAACTTAACTTTCAAGGCCAAAATGGACATTTGCCCCTTTCACCCAAAACAAGTAGCAAAATGCTCATGTTTTGAAACTATTTAGCCATATGCCCCTGTTTTAAACTTGATTTTCTAAAAATCGAGTTTCAATGAAAAACTCGATTTTAGAAAATCGAGTTATAGGCAAAAAACTTTAAAAAAAAAAAATTACATGTAACTCGAGTTCCATGTAACATTTTGCAAGTAACTTGATTTTTATTAAATCGATTTTTTCATTAAAACTCAATTTTTAAAAAATCGAGTTTCAAAATAAGGGCATTTTGTTAGATAGTTTTAGAAGAGGGATATTTTACTACTTGTTTTGGGCGAAAGGGACAAATGCCCATTTTGACCTAACTTTCAATCAATTATTAATTTTTAATATGTTCCATTATGTGGGATTGTGAGTGACTGGGGATAGATAAAAATTATAAATAAAAATAAATCAAGTTCTTGTGATCTATCAAATAAACTAGAAACTAGAAGTAGGGACACTGGACACTGCCTATTTTGTCTTCATTAAATTTTTATTTTTAAGGGATGTTGTGTTGCGATTATTTCGCTTGATTTGAGTTTGATCGAAATGAAAGTAAAAACAATTACACTTTGAGATAATCAAGTATGGATTTATACCTCTAGATTTGCTACAAAAAACCTCACTTATAAATGTTCTTTCAACAGAATACTTAGACATGGCAAAATGAGTTAGAATTTTCTGACCCAACCCAAAAAATACTTGATCAGAACTCGATTTTTTTGACCCGAATCAAAAACGGGTTGACCCGTGACCCAATCTGTATTTTTTGTGGGTAAACCCGACTCAACCCGAACTCGAACTATTTTTTTAAAACTTTTTTTTCCATAAAAAAAAGATAGTGAAATTAAGAAAATATTGCTTTAATTGTTTATTGTGCGCTTTAAGGAAACAATTGATATGTTTACATAACTGCATGCAAATTAATTGAAAGATAAATGGTTGAGCATTATGTAATGAGTAAAGATTTTTAGATATCAAATAGCAAAATACATACCAAGATAATCTGGTTATAGTAGAGTTAAAAATAGATTTAAAATTGTAGACATGTGTGAGACACATTCACAAGTGTGAACATAATAAAGCCAAAGTATCAAATTAGTATAAATTATGAATGCTTAAACCTATTTTTTAACAATTTATGTTCAAAATAAATGGTTTTTCAAAATAAATTATGATATTTCTTAGAATGTGTGTTGCTTAACAATGATCTGATATTTATAAAAGAGACCATGTATAAATAAGTAAGCAATCAAACTTTAATGTATACCTCAAATTGAAATAGAGTGCCTACCACAATTGATAATAAATTATAAAATTAATTTTCAAGACTGTAACTTTCTTATATGTTTTTATTCTTTATCAAATGAGTTATCCAATAAGTCATTTGTAATTTTGTTTTATATTTTGGAATATTGATATTGTGTAGAAATAAAACTTGTTTATTTGTTTTACTTATCTTTATGTTATTTTGTTTTAGAAAGCAATGTTAGGATTTGTATAATTTTAAAATTATTTAATAAGTATTAATAAGTTTAACTGAGTTCATTCAAAATAATGCATTTTATATCAAGTAATTTGTTGCATAACTTTCCAAATGGCAAATACATGTTGTTTTCTTTATATATATAAAATAAAAAATTCATGTGAAAAATACAAGTCAACCCGACCTGACCTGCAACCCGATTAATCCGAACCCATTTTTAACCCGCTTAAAATGACCCGTTTTTGACCCGTGACCCATTTGACCTGCAACCCAATTGACCTGACCTACCTGTTTTGCCATGTCTAAGAATACTACTTGAATCATGTTCTCCTCATAGTACGTATCTATGAGGCTTGATGTCGCCATATATATATGTATAGGATTATTAATTTTGCACCACATGTTCCATCTGATTTTAAATTTTTGTGCCAAATAAATTATTAAGTGTAAAAATTGAAAAGTCTAAATCTAATTAGATTTTAAATTGGATTTCAATTAAAATCCAATTTTGCGTTGCGTCACGTGTTCATCTAATTTTTTAATTTTTGTGGCAAGTAAATTATTGGGTGGAAAATCCGAAGAATCTAAATCCAATTAAATTTTTAATTATATATATATATATATGAGAAATCGTTACATATTTTAGAAATATATGATTTAAAAAAATTGTAAGCTAATACCATGTCTAATTTGAACATCTTCTTAAAAAAAAAAAATATATATATATATATATATAATTGAACCATGTAATTATAATTGTTTTTAATTATACTAAAAAAAAAAAAAAAAATGCTTGAATAAGCTCATCAATGCAGATATGTTCCCCACATGAAACATTACATAGCTTTGTTCCCTAGTTCCATTTTTTGGCACTTAATAGAAAATCACCTAATCTATAAAGTATTTTAACTATTATTTCTGAGTATTTTGTTATTTTTGAACCTGATTACCCCGACCCATTAGCCAGGTGAAGTCTCTGCAAATTTACCAAGAAGTATGCAACACCTTTAAAGAGAAAGTGGCCCATTCAAAAATATTTATGCCATTCTGAACTTTTAAGTTTTAGGCCATTGTTAACGAAGGCCCAGTATGTATAATAATGTAGGCCCAAAAAGAACATATATTGTTTTTAACGAAGGCCCATTTTCGATATGAACCTGATTACCCCGACCCATTAGCCAGGTGAAGTCTATGTAAAAAAAATTTACCAAGAAGTATGCAACACCTTTAAAGAGAAAGTAGCCCATACAAAAAGATTTATGCCATTCTAAACTTTTAAGTTTTAGGCCATTGTTAACAAAGGCCCAGTCTATATAATAACGTAGGCCCAAAAAGAACACATATTATTGACCGACGTGTGAGCTTTTTTAGTAATAAAAAAAAAACAGAATATTTGATAAGCTAACGCAAAATATAGATTACTTTTCAAGCAAGAAAAAGAGGTATTATTTACTTTATCTGCAGCCGCGTATTGAAATATAATAATAATAATAATTGACCGACCTATGACTCAATCCTCTTCTATATATAAGGGCATCTATGCCTATCTTTGATATTTTTCCTCTTTCTCTCTGTCTTTTCTCTCTCGATTTCATCGGGAAAATAATGGCAAAACTATCACTGGCTTGCAAAGATGGAAGAACTCAGAAGAAGCATATCGGCTATAGTTTCTCAGAGTCAGAGATGGACGTGGCTCGGCAGCTAATACAACTCAGCGGAGACTCCGACGATAACCACAACCATGACAATGATAACAACGCGAACAGCTCGGAGGTGAAAGTAGAACAGAGCGAAGGTGATGATGCAGCTGATGTATGTTCTACTAATAACATCAGAGAAACCATTGAAGAAGATGATGAGATTTTCGATCGAAGGAAAAGGAGGTTTCGGTCTATATATCATGTTTACAAGTCGAGCAAGCCTGTTATTATTGCTAATGCCAAGAGAAGGAAGCTAGCAGTTGTTTGATAATTTGATTAATATCTGACTCTTGTATATAAATTAATGTTGACATGTATAGGTTGCTTTTCTTAGTTTGTTTCTTCTTTTGTGGCAAGAAACTTTATGTTCTTGGTTGCATGCTATTGAATTTATAAGAGGAAAGGTGAAGTTAAGAGTTGAATCCATTCTTTGATGTAGTTTTAGTTTCCAAAAGATGTGAATACATGAATTGTACTTTGGCCTTGCCTAGCTAGCTGAGAAAATCAGTAAACTACAGAAAGTTTCAATTTTTTTTTACGTACCCTCTACTACTGGGTCTCGAACCATATAGGACAATTTTGGATTTGGAAACTTAATTATATTCCATACAGACCTATCATCTTCACAAGCACATGTGATTACGTGAAAGGTTTGTAAGCATTAAAAGCAACAAAGGATAAAATCTTATCAAAGGATAACTTGCAAGTTTTGAAATTCGTTCCCATTCAAAATTCAAACCAATAACGGACACTTTCGGATCCCAAGTCCAAACAATATACATGTTTTTTTTGGGGGGATATTTCATACATGGGTTTCAAGTCACAATCCAAATCAGCACGGATCCAAAAAGTAAAGGACTACGTATGTTTAAACAATTGATTTTAGTTTTTTTAAAAATACATATGGATGAAAAAATATGTGAAAATACGTGTAATGTTATTTAAAAATTGAAAACACGTATTTGAATTTGCGTACTAAATAGGGCCAAAGTCACACAAGATTTTTCATTATATTTTTTATTTATAGTTGTTAAAATTGTAATTTGTGACTAATATACGATAAAAATTATATCAATAACGAATCTATATAAAAATAATATTATACTAGTCACAACTTGTCGTATCAATAAATTATAAAATAGGTAGTGCAAAATGTTTTATCTCAAACACTTCGTTTATTTTGTTATACAACATTTTTAGTAGAAACATTTCAAGAGTTCATGAGCGGCGGCCTAACCACCAAAACCTACAGCCCCGAACACCATCAATGGTGTCAATGAAGAGAGAGAGAGAGAAAGAGAGGGCTACAAATAAAATTTCTCTCACCTAAAAGCATTTTACAAATTTGACCACATTTTACCAGCAAACAAACCCAAAAATAAAAAACATATTTTTGGCAAAAATGCACTCGTTATGTAAGTGGAAAGCATTGTCTTTCTATTTAGAATGTCGATTTCCAAAGTTCGTAGCAAAATGTCTTCGTGAACTTGTGGAGTTGTTGAAGTAGGGTAAGAACTACCTTTAGATGTTGCTTAGATTTTAGAGGATATTTTTATTATTTGTGAAAGTTTTTGTACTATTTCTTTGGTTAGTGTTCTTTTAAGATGTAATAGAGTTACTCTAGCTCTTGCTAGTGCTCATAAAGAAAATAAGAACATTGCTTGGCTTGAAGAATGTCCCTTATTTCTCTCTCATTGTTACTCATTATATTAAATAAATGAAATCACTATGGCTTTTATTTCAAAAAAATTATATTTGTAAGAATATTTTATGAAAACATTGAAATCAACTAGCTTCCACTTATATATTATCAATATATTAAAACACTTCACCCATGCATTTTATATATAATTGCCAATGTTTAGGCTATGATGAAACCTATTCACATTGTGGAGGATAACCAGGAATCTCAACTAAAGAGTAAAGACTCAGGTGTTTCCAATAAAAGCCACAAGTGCCATGATAACAATAATAAAATACCTCACCATAAATTGCTTTGAGCTTGCCCATTTGCACTAAGACCGACTTGAAGTTCTTTAGATAGCAAGTGTTAGTTGTTTGGAGTTTTAGAATGAAAGAGATCTAGCATTTGAAGAGCTTTTGTTGTACAAATGAGGAATTGGCCCTAAGCTATAATTACACAGGACTTGCAAAGACATGTATTGGGAACCACTAGCGGAGCCAAGGGGCGAGAGGGGGCAATTGTCCCCCTTGAGGCTTGAGCTCCCCAAAAATTGATCTTTGCTGGTGCTTATTTGAAATATTTCACTATTTTGTCCCCTCTTGCACTAATCAATTCACTTCCATAAAGCAACTTAGCAACCTCATTTTGTCTTTTCCTGCATAAAAGATGGTGATTTGTGGGGGCTCAGGTAAAATTTAAAGGTACCTTTGATTGGGTGGATTTTACGGAGGATTGAAAAAATAATAATGATAATAAAGAGAAAATGGGAGAGAAAACAAATTTTGTAGGTGTTTTGTTGGACAGAGGAGAGAAAAAAAAAATTAATTGGTGAAGTCTATATGTTTTCTCTTTGGGCTTACTAAAACATTATCTCCTCAATTTAGGGAGAAGAAGAAAAGAGTTGTTGCAGTCAAATTACAGAACTACCCCTCCTCTCATGTTTTGGTTTTTTTTTTTTTTTTTTTGGGTTTTACTTGAACGTGACTTAATTTCTCTTTTTTCTTTTTTTCTTTTTGTACTAGGCATATCTTTTATTTTTTAACAAACTTGGGTGATTTTTTTTTTTTAATTTGGCATCATTTTTAATAAGGAAATATGAGTAAATTTATACAAATTTTATTTTCTATCTTCCCATTTTTCTTCTCAACCAAATTAAAAAAAAAAAAAATTCCACCCTCTCAACCAAACAAAAATGAGGAAAACTAAAATCTTTTATATCCTCCCACTTTTCCATTCCCTCCCTATTTTTTATTCTTTCACTTTTTCATCCTCCCAACCAAACGGACCATTAAATATTTGTTTTGACTCTCTTTCGTTGAAGTATTAGTGGGGCCGCAAAATTTTTTTTTTTTTTTTAATGCTATATCTTTGTATACCAACACTAATGTTGTATACACAATTTTTCACAAACAAATTATTCAATTGCTAAAGTAATTAACGGTGAACAGTAGATGGTAGACGTAATTGATACTCACGGATCCAACACTTTTATTTCATTACTCATAGTCAACCACTTCAATGAGTATGAATTTTATTGTGAAAAAGTTAAATCTATAGCATTATTGAAGGTTTGAAGTTTAAAACTGTAGAGTGTCAACTAACATTTCTCTTTCATCTCTTGATATTTTTGTGGGTTTCAAATACTAAATTTTTATATAAATTCAAAATTTAGCTACTTAAAATAACAATGGAAGAAAGGTCATATTCTACATGAAAACATTCAAGGAAGAAATGAGACATGTATACAACTTTACAAAAATTTTGCTATATTCTTTAACATTTTCATATTAATTTATTTTCTCATTTTATTTTGAGGATCAAATTATATTTTTAAACTTTGTGCATTTAAATTATTCTCTTAATTTGATTGTTATTAATTATTAATTTATTTTTCTTGATTTCTTTATTTTGATGATATGAAATATGTATTATGGATAAAATTAAATAAACATATAGTTTTTTATATATTTTTTGTTATTAAATTGATTAATTTTTCAAATTAATTCTACTTTTAATTTTGTTTTTTGATCTTGCTCTCCTAAATTAAAATCTTGACTCCACCACTGAATCTATATAAATAGGTGGAAAAAAAATCTTGATATGGAACGTTTTAGAGCACACCAAAGAAATTTACAAATACATGCTAATATCCTTGTCAACATTTATTCTTCATAAGGATACTGAGAAATGTTGTCGATCCAGTTACATAATAACACATTATAGAAAGTTAGTAAAAATCTTTAAACGATATAACTTAATTCATTAGTAAATATCTAATTTCTTTCTAAAGATGTTAGTACATTGTTGCAATTTCCTTGTAAATTTGTAATTGTACAATATCCAGTAAATGCATTGCTTTATGAAATGCTTCATTGGTAGTGGCCGCGCTAGGAGTTTTTTTTAGGGGGTCATTAAGAAACTTAAACTAAACAAAATTTAATAAATAAAAAACTTGAATATATTGAGTTATCAAAAAAAAAAAAAAAAACACAAATACATGAAGTTTTACAATTTTCTTCTATGAGTTTTCATATTTTGAAATCGTCTCATAATAGTTTATTATTAGTTGTCATTATCTATTGTCAATGTAAGTATAACCATTTTATTTTGTTAAGCTTGTATAATTTTTTTTTACGCAACTGTGGTTATATATTTATCATTGTTTCTATAAAAAAATATTTTAAACTTAATGACAAAACTCAACCCCACTTGTATCGGATAATTATTAACCCACACAACCACACTCATCCATACATAAATAATACACTAAATTCTTGTTTGATTGTGGAATAAGCTAATATATAATTAGGGTGTGCAAGATTTAAAACAAAGTGTACAAAAATATTTTTAAGAGTAAATTTTTTTTTTTTTTTTTGAGAAACAAGAGTAAATTAAATTAGTAAAGCAATATTATATATATATATATATATATTTTTTTTTTAAGTCAGGGGATTCATTTGAACCCCTTGAAGTATATCTACAGCCGCCTCTATTCATTTGTAAGACTAAGATCTCATTCTTTATTACGGAGAAGATTGATTAATTAAAAATCAAGATAGGTAATTGACAAATGAACTTTAAATCTTGGCTCATAAGACATAAAGTGTGGTTACACAAAATATAGATTACTATATATTATATAATTTTTTTAAGACTACTGTCTATTTCTTTAAGACCTTCTCTCATCTTTGAATGTGTGTGTTAAAATACTTGGTATTATAATAAAAAAAAATTATAAAATTAATCCTCTTATATTTAATAATAATATTTGGTTAAACTATTATTTTGTTCCTCAAAATTTCCAAAAACAAATATGTTATTTTCGTCCATAGATTTTTAATCTGATCATTTTAGATCCTCACTTTTCAAATATGAGCAATTTAGTTCTTCAATCAACTCTTACTACATTTTTGGCGTTAAATACATATGAGAATGCCATTTTTACTCTCTTATTGACTTTGACAATTTGTCATTCACCCAAAACAGCCAACAGTGACTGCCAAGTGCCAAACCCATGGATCCAAATTCAATAAACCTTGTAAATAAATAATTCAAATCCACCACATCATTTATCGGGCCACAAGGCCCAAAACAGATTTGCTAACCCCAAAATATTTCAAATTACCATTCTATGGGTATAAAAATCATGCTTTCTTAATGCTTCTTTTATTAATGTCACGTCCTGTAAAGACTTACAGACTCCAATTGAAAGAAACAACTAATCAATCCAAGCAACAGATAAGGATAAGTATTGTGCTTATCGACTCCTATTCAAAGACTTCCTAATTGATAAGGATAATTTCCCTCATTATTCAAAGACTCAAAGTAAATAATAGATAAAATATAATGATAATTCACAACTAAATATTGCTCCAGCACTGGATTCCAATTAACTTAACTGTTAAAGTCTTTGATGGTTGAATAAGAAATCTAAGGTTCTATCCTCGCCTATACCAAAAATTGATTAGTGTTTTGGTTTAATAATAAAGAGCTATCATTAGGAGTGGACGCCATAAGTTAGAACTCTAAAAAAAAAAAAAAAAAATATTGCTCCAGCAATAAACTCTAGCATCAACCTCTAGTAGCAATATTGTGGATCTAACAATTAATTTTTTTTTCTCCTAAAATCATGGGCGAGCTTTGGCCATAAAATCTCATGAAGCACCTCCAAAATTTGGGACTCTGACTTCTGAGCGTTTAGTATGTAATTGATGAGGTATAGCAATATTGTCTTTCCCAATTCTTATGTTTTTTTTTTTTTTTTTTTGTGAAAATATTTTCTTATGTTTATTTTACATCTTTCGTTATACACAATATCTACAATTGATAATTTGATACGTTGATGTAGACATTTTAAAAGGCTTAATTAAAATATCCACACTTAAAACATGAAAATAGACGTATAAAAGTAGATGAGGGATTATTATTGACTGTGTAATTAAAAAAAATTATTTTCAAAATCCTGTTTTAATAATATTTTAAGTACCACTTATTCATGAATATATGCTCAGCAAAGCACCCCATATTCCTCAAAGTTAGCACCTCATAGGCTCCTCAAGAATAACCTACAGAGTGAAGCTGTGTAACTCCCTAAAATGGCACAATGCAAAGATGCAACCAAAATATATAGCAAATATCGCTGGTAGGCTTTAAGGAAACTTAAATTTGAGTAACATCTATAAAATGGTATAATATAATCATAATAGATAAATTATTATGATTAAGAAAGTGTGTTATGCATAATATAATTTACTCTACAATTTCTTAGAAATCACCATAACTTTTGAATGGATCAAAATCTTCAAGTGGGTACTTAGATTTGTGGACAGGAGATTCACGTTGTAGCATCTGCATAACTAAAAAATTTTGTGGACTCAAAGCTGCGTTGGATAACGTTATTAAATTTTAGTAGGAGTAGGACCATTCGATTATTGTAAAACTTTTTCAATGCACATTTTTCTACTCCTTTATAAATCTATGAATTTTTACTAAAATTAGACTACTTCTAATATGAATAAACTAGAAATAATACTTTGATATTATATGGACCTATTTACAAGCTTATAAAATCCAATCTTAAGTTTATATATTATATTTTTAGACAAGTATATACATAAAAATATAATATTATATATTTAAATCAAGTCTCATATTCACGAGTTTGTTTATGAATACATTACAATGTTCAAACTTGATTCATTTAATAATTGAGCCTAAATTTAGGCTTGAGCTTGGTTTTCTTGCCAAATAAACAAACATAGACAAGTATTTTCTTAAGTCGTGTTCAAACTATTTATAAACAGTTTGGTTCATTTACAATATATTTTGGTCCATGTTTGATTTTAAATCCAAAAACTTGAGTGATCCTCTTTCTAATAGTAAGTTCAATTTTTTTGGGGGTTGATTTGTCAAAATTTTATATAAGCATTTTAAAATTTTGGGATATCAACATTAGAAATTGAAAATATTGAATCACCAGAATTAACTTCTAAATTATTTAAATTTTTTTCTTTTTATTATCTCATTATTTGTTCAACATTATTCTAATTAGAAAATAAATTATTGCTGCCAAGTTATTTAAAAAAAAAAAAATAGTCTTTGTGGTTGCTCTCCTTCCTAGCACCAATTGAGGACCTTGAGTCCGTGAGATTGGTGATTAGTGGTTGACAAGCGAGTGAATGGCAATAGCGGCGGCTAGTGGCTACGCACTTCAGTATCAAACTTTCAGAATATATTTTTTTAGAACAAGTTTAGCTTTTAAAATATTTCTTTTAGCCGGAACTAGTTTTTAGGGACTTGTTAAAGGCAAAAAATAAAATGTCTTTTTGTGTTTTTAATGTGGGAAGGGGTTACAACTTAGAGCATTCACAGTAGTGGAGGCAAAATTTTAGCTATTTAGCTATACAAAAAGTCACTTTATCTATTTTATTTATACACATGCTACAGCAGTGGATCTATTTTAGCTTTCAACACAATAAAATAATATATACACCACAATAAAATAATATATCCTACCACAAAAAAAAAAAAAAACAACCACATCACCAACCACAGCTCCACAACCACTCTACCATCAGCCCCACCCACAACCACCACCACCAGTCCACAACACCACCACCACCACCAGTCCACAACAGGAAAAAAAAAAAAAAACCCAAATCTCCAGTGAAATTCAACCACGCCGGTGGGTATTTCGACGACAGGTACGGAGGGTTTGGTCGGAGTCGATCCGATTTGGGGTCCAATCCGTATGGGAAGCGATCGGAGGAGTCTCCGCACTACGATTCGATTCGCGATGAAGGTGGCAAGGTGGAGCCGTACGGGGCTCGGGGCACTGCGCCGAAGTCTTCGACATGGGCACCCACGTTCGACGATTATGGGAGGTCAATCGGTTTCGGTTCCGGAAAGGATTCGACGGTGACTCCGAATTTGAGCAAGATCGTGAGGGTTGTCCCCAAGGCCGAAACTCAACAAGATGTGAAAAGTGGGGTCCAGAAGTTTCGGGTCAAGTTGCTGCCGGAGAGTCTTGGTCAGAACACCATGGATGTTCTCTGCCAGGTACGACAATGAGCTTCAGTGAATGAGAGAGATGGAATGAGGGAATGAATAAAAAAAGAAGGGGCTGGAATAAAAAATTACTTTTTTTTTTTTTTGCTCCAAGCTACAGTGCACATCTATATATAGATGTGCACTGTAGCCATTCATCTAAAATTTTTAACTATGGCTCCACTGCTGCAGGGGTTTTTTTGTGTTTGTGGAGCTAAATTTTAGCAATATAGCATTATAACTACACTGCTGTGAATGCTCTTACAAGTATAGTTCAACTGAATTTCTTTCTTTCTTTTTTTTCAACTTTCAGATTTTGGCCTCTAACGGAAGGTGAGTAGGCCCTTCTCTGCCTTTGGTCAACTCTCAGTTTAGAGTTACCCATGGCCTGAAAGTGAAAGGGAGAGGTTACTTTTACCAGTTGAAGCAAGTAATCTTGTCCAATATCCTAAGTGAAAGAGCAGCCTAAAAGTAACATATAGTAAATCTATATTAAGGCTACTCTTAAGGCAACCAGAGCCAGAAAAACAGGTTTTTTAAGTGAACCAGTGCTCTTTATTTAAAAAGTGCTCGGCATACATTATTTTTTTTTTTTTTAATTATGAAAAATTGAAAAAACTGTAAAAAAAAAGTTAGTTTTTTATTTTATAAAAAAATTTAGTTACTGAGATATGTCTGTTTCCGTGATTTACGAGCTTGATCCGCATAATTTGGATCTAATTATTTGTTCAGTTAAGAGTGGTAGAGTGAGCTGTTGATCAGTTGTAATGTTAAGCAAGATATTTTTCTCATTCATAGAAATTTTCTCACTCTTTCTCTCGTGTTCTTCATTGATCTTTCTTCTTACTTTCTCTGTGGTAATCTTGCTTCTGTTTTGAGATTTCATAATATCAAGAATTTCTTCACCTTATAAACAAAATAAAAAGAATACGAACTGAGTTAAATGGCTCCAACATAAACTTATTGAGAGAGAGAGACAGAGAGACAGAGAGAGATTAAAAGAAAGTCGCATATATAACTTATTATGTTTATTGTTTTTCGTTTTTCTTTTTGCGGTAATAGATTTTCTGAAAGAAAAAACAAACACAATTATAGCTTCAATGCAGAATAAATGACATTACGTTATAAAATAGCAAAGAATCAATTGGTTTTATTATCTGGATTCCCATTAGCATTGCCATTGGTAAAAGGTATCCAGTAAAGGGTATCTAGACCACACCTAATTTTTATCTCCAAAAAAATAAAAGACTACACCCAATTAGTAATTAGCCGAACCTAATAAAGTTAAGTCGAAACCAATTAGGACATTTGTTAATAGACAATTTAAAAAATTAGGACATTTGTTAATAGATAATTTAAAAAAATATCAATGCTCCATTTTCATGAGAAATATAAAAAAGTTATCATAAAAATTATTTGCCTTTTTCTTTTCCCTTAAAAGACTTCTAAAAATATTTTCTTAAATGCTCCATCAGTTAATTTTTCTCGTTAATTTATTATTATGTACCATTGAACCTTTCATTAAAAAAAAAAAAAAATTCCAATTAACTTAACTAGCGTTTGAGATTTTTTAACTAGCAATCTCTTATCATCAATGTAAAGCTGATTCCTGGTGCTTCTTTCGCAGTACAAACACCACACAAAACAAAATGAATATTTAAGAAGTCAGTTTCCAATTGAAGGTCAGTCATTGGAAAACCTTAACTCACTCTGCTATGGGCATTTATCACAATTGGCATATGTGACTCCCAACCATACTTTTTCACACAACCACCAACATCAATGCGTTTTCAGATGTACATGTTTATGTTTGAAGAACAAGTATATAAGAATAGACAAACACTAAAATAAAACAATCCAGACCTTAAAACCAGGTTAATGTTCAACTCCACATAATGAATATTATCTACTCAGAAAAAAAAAAACTGATAACCATATAGAATTCCCAACGATAGATTAAAGATAAACATAACAATTTTTCCTTTCATATCATCATCTCCTCCTCTGCTCTGCTCTCAAAATTGACACTGTCATTCACTCAAAGCCTAGAAAAATGACGCGACGGCATAGCCAACAAGTAGGGATCCAGCTGAAATAGTGAGCACAGAAGAACCTGAGCCTGAGCTCGCTGCCGGAGCCGGAGATGGTGCTTTTTCACTCTCTACTGCAGTAGCTATAGGGGCAGCAGCTGATGTTGTAGAAGGTTTAGGTGTGAGGTCTGAAACTACACACAATAATAAACATTTGTCCAGCAATGTCAGGAGTTGATTGTCAAACAATTGAAAGATTATTATAGACACATCAAAGACAATTTTTTTAAACAAACTATTGATCAGATTTGCAAAAGAATTTATTAAAGTATACAAATATTTCAAACAAAATGAAGATTCCCTAATAATGATAATAAGTGTATCAACTAAGAACAACCCAATATCATAGCTAGAAAAGTAATGCCACTAAAAGATTAGACATATTTATCAATATGCACAGTGAAAATTAGATAAAATTATTTAATTGATAGTGGTTCTAATAATTGCCAATTACCTGTGGGTCCAAAAGTATGGGCGTAGGCACAGGTAATGCTCTCTTATTATTTTTATTTTTTATTTTTTATTTTTGTAACTGAAGGTAATTCTCTCTTTTAGGACTTAGGAGGAAGCACATGGATTATATTGGCTTTATAAAGTCTTCTTATTTTCACCAAACCCCCAGGTGGGTTCTCGTAAAATACTGAACCTTTGAAGTTTTGACTTACCCTTAAACCCCTATGAAATTCTTTTCTTTGTGATCTTGTGATGACAGGTGCCAAAACCAAATCCAGAATGCAACAAGTCTCAATTGAATAATATCCTCTATGTAATTGTTTATTTTACAAAAGAGAAAGTATTCACCTTTAATTTTTAAATTTTTTTTATTTAAAAAAAACATCTATATATATATAGAAGGAAAAAAATTCTGGAGTATAGTAACAAGATTCAAAACATACCAGGACCAGGAGCACCTGCAGGAGTCAAAGACACTGCAAAACAACAAAACCCCCCACAAAAATTAGATACTAAAATTTTCCAAGAAAAAAGGTGTCAAAATCTAGTTAGAAAAAACTTTCCCAAAAATGAATTCCATTCAAAACAGAGAAAAAAGGGAGAGATGTAAAAGTGACTTACATCCACAGTTGGAAGCAGAGGGGGCAGAGACTTTGCAAGCAGCAGGAAGGGCAGTGGCCTTGGTGACATTCAAGACAACACCCAAAGAAGCACTGCTCTTGAAGGCCTCACAGAGACACTCAGCATCAGCTTTCAACACAGTCTTGAGACCAGCACAGCAAGTCCCCTCTGGCTTTGTCACTGTGCTTCCGTTTGTCACATAGGACAGACAATCAGCCATGTTCAAAATCAGGCTTGAACAGTCCACTGACGGTGCAGGTGCGTGGTGCGAGGACCCAGCTTGTGCATATCCAACCACCCAGATGGCTAGTACACACAGAATCACTGAAAGGTTTAGCTTTGCTGCCATTGTTGTTACTTTTCTTTTTCCTTTTCACACACAACACAAGAACAGAGTACAGAGTGAGAGAGAAGTAGAGAGAAAGTGGGGTTCAGTGCTGTGTTGTGTTGTGATGTGTGAGGTGTTGGAGAATGTGGGGTGACTTTAAATAAGGGGATTGGAGAGTCTTAGGGGAAAAGAAGTTGTGGTTAAAGGAGGTTTTCTGATTCTCTGAGGACTCTAGCTGTGTGTGTAACTGTGCCTATGAGAGAGAGAGAGCTTTTTTCAAAAAGGTGGAAAGGGAATTGCAATTTGGGAATATAAATTCAGTATATTACTCTTTTTTGCTTCAACATATACTACTATTTGTTTTCATTTTAAATTTTAGTTATCTTTTCAGAATTTAAGCAAAAAAAAAAAAGTTATCTTATAAAAAAAAAAAAGTGATAAGTTTTTTTTTACTTTCTAGTCCAATACTCCAATATAAAACACTAAAAAAAAATTACTCAGTATAATAGTATATAATTTTAGGGACATAGTTAATGGTACCCTTAATTTTACAATTTGTTAACTTGTTTTCTTAACCTGCATGGCTATGGGTGATAAAAACTTCCTACTCGCTATTTGCTTATGCCCATTGCCCACTCACAATTACTCAAATAACTAAATTGTGAAATTTTTAAGTTTCCGTTGTTTCCTTGTAAAATATTAACCAAATTGTGAAATTTAAGCTCCAACTGTATCGCTATAAAATATTATTAGGTATTTGATATGACATAAAAAAATTTTCATGCACAAATTACAAAAACTGGTGGCTTAGCCATTGGAGTCACTGGTCCACCGTTGGCTCCAACAACAAAATCGCTGATATCAACCACGTCATTATTGACTTAGCCACTAGTTTGGAAGAAGCGATATTGTGTATTTTGTAAAAAAATTTATCAAAATTTTAAAAGTAAGACTTTTTATCACATTTTAAAAGATAATAATGATCAATCAAAAATGTTTATTTTAACTAAAATTTTCAATGAAACAAATACAATAAAATAATTAAAATATTTTTCATAAAACACAAATTACAGCAAAAGAAACGTTACTAATGAAATTGGTTGCGTTCGCGGACGGCTCATATTACAGCCCAAAAAGTAGAGGTAGAGCATAAAATGGTAAACAGATTTATTAGGATATTGACACGTGTACGACTAGTCGGTGTAATGACGACATGATGTACACGTGTTAATATCACATGCACCGAGATATATGATGACACATGCTATGCCACAATTAAAGTTATATAATTTGAACACTCAGCCAAAAAAAAAAAAAAGTTAAATTTGAGTTTGAAGTACACAATGGTGACAATGCGCCAACCAGATTTGATTTTTTATTTTTGATTTTAAGTTGCCAATATTTTCAAAACCCACACTTTATGTGGAAGGTTGCAATCAATGCATTTATTTGGTTAAAAGGGTGAAAAAGTGGAAAGATAATAAAAAAAAAAAAAAAATTGGTTAGAAGTAAAAAAAGCAAAGGGAAAGAAAAAGTGAATTTGTATAAATTTATTCATATACTCTTACTAAAAAATGATGTTCAATTAAAAAAAAAAGACAAAAAAAAAAAAAAAGCAATCATCAAATTATGTCCTTATTAAATAAAACAAAAAAGTTACACATTTATTTAGCAGAAAAATGGTGTATGTGCAAATGGATGAAGGAAAAAAAGAAGTAAAAAAAACAATTGGACCAAAAAAAAAGAGAAAGTAAAGGCTATTGACATGGACGAAGCCCATGTGCACTTGCACATAGGCATTTTCAGCCATTAAGTAGCTTTATTTTCTCCTTTCAGTTTTCTCCTCATTTTAGGAAGAAAACGTTTTGGTGGGGCCGAGGAGAAAACACCCGGATCCCACCATTTATTTTCATTTCTCTTCACCTAACCAAACACACTTCAAAAAAGTTTTCCTTCTCATTTTCTTTCCAAAGTTTTCTATCCACCCTATTTCACCTCCAAACAAACACACCCTAAGAAAAGGGATGACTATACCTATTTGAATTCCCCATCCGATTATATATTTGGAGTACCAAAATATCTCATTTTATTTACACAAAAAAGTGGAAATTTTTATGTAAATGTGTTTCTCTTTTTCTATTAAAATATTTTTCAATTTTAATATATAAATTCTTATAATTTTTAAATTTAGATATATACTAGTATGTTAAAAAAATAATAATAATAATAAAAAAGAGCATTTAGATAAAGATTATCTCATATCTTTTGAGAATAAAGATTATCTCATATCTTTAATTTAACATTTAATAAAATCTTTCCCCAAAAAAAATAAATAATATAATCAACTTAATCTAACTGACTCAACTCGAGCCATAGTTAGACTAGCTTTTGAGCACACGTCCACGCGCGTGTTTAGAGGATCTTCTATTGTTTGGGTGAGGGTTAATTTAAAGCATTTATTATAAGTTAGGTTAATGACTTGGTCCAGCCTCAAAGTCATTTGCCATTATAGTTGGATAGGTAGAAGGGAGACCTAAATTTAATATTATAAACATTAAGTTAGTATCTTTGTCTACATTACATACAACTAACATGCCAAAAACTATGGATTTTCTCAAAATAATAAGATTCCAAGCAATGAAGAATGTTTAAAGATATAAAACTTAATCTCACCACTGACTTCTTGCATAGCCCTATGCTCAACTGTTATATTGCATGCCAAGTTACGAATATGTGTAAGCCAGCAATTTCGTCCAACCTTGTGATTAGGTGGTATTAGTGATCGATTTGTTGATGTTGAATTAGAATGCACAACATCTTCTTCATTTAAATTTGTTGGGCTTCCCACTAAAATGATAAGAAGCTGTTAATGCTATTTAGAACGATAACAATTTGGTAGTTTCTTCGAGGGAAACTAGGCCTCCAGAATTAGGGAAAGAGAATGGAAGAAAGGGAGGAAGAAGAACAGAGTTAGGAAAAGAAAGGGAAGTACAAGTTTATTCCTTAGATGCCTTATACAATTCACTCACTAATCTTATATGCAATTGGTTCCTCCAAACCTCTCACCAACTAACTAACTAACTAACTAACACAGTAACTAATTCAGCAATTAATCTCAATAACTACAGTAATTGACTCCAGCTCAACATAGCATAACTACCCTAACTGACTCCAACTCAGCATAGCTCAACATAACCACCAACTCAGCACAGCTCATAGCTCTAGCACTGCACCTCCTCAACACTTACTCACCTATGCAACACTTGCACACCGCAACACCTTACACCCAACACAGCTCAGCACCTATCATAAAATGTGATCACCACCCAAAGTTTTTTGTCTTAGTCTTGAGTAATTGGCACGACGTCTTGCCAATCGAATATTTCTGCTTTCATTGTCTTCTCAGGCAAGCATAATATTTCCATCGTTCTCGATGATGTTCTGTGTCATCGGCATTCACCATCACTGTATTTTGCGAACTCATTTCTACATAAAATTAAATTAAATTTATAGTGGTTGTTGCACATATATACACAATAATCAATAGATTTTTCCTTGTCACAAATAGGGTGTATTAAAACCACAATAAAGTGAACTAATTTTGAACAAATTAATCACATGCAAGAATTGTAATAATATGTGTAATTGTAATAAATTTTTAGTAAAATAGGAGATATGTTTTTGAAATTTAGATATATACTAGTATGTAAAAAAAAGAACAATTAGATAAAGATTATCTCATATCTTTAATTTAACATTTAATAAACTTTTTCTCCAAATAAATAAATAATATAATCAACTTAATCTGACTGATTCAACTCTAGCCATGGTTAGATAAACAAGGGGAATAGGTTCTTATCACGTGGCTCACTAATTTTTTATTTAAACATATTTATTGATTTAAATCTAGTACTAAAATCACATTTTTTGTTCACTAATAACAACTCAAAATAATCTACCACATATTTTATTTTTGTATGGTGAATAATCTACTACTTATGATTTGTTGTGAAATTGTTATAAAAATATTGTGGACATAACATTTCTCTTATAAAAATAGTTTACTTTAGATGGAAATCTATTAACAGAATATCAAAGTATCGTATTTAGGGTAGTATACTCAATGTAATTACCTAATTTTTTTTTATAAAAAATAAAATAAATATTACTCCATAAAAAATTCTAATACCCTAAATTTTAATAATTTTAAAATAAGATCTATAACATTTCAATTAATTATTGTCATCATATATCATAATTGTATGTTTTAATATGGTAAAACTTATATCCTTTTTATAGAGTGCTTACTTTAAGTGACTTAGCATATGGATTACATGTCCTAAATTTAATGTGTTTTTGCCTCGGTCTTCATGAATTTTTAAGATAGTTCTGATAAATTAGTTAGTGACCCATGCAATGTATGCAAAAGTTCAATTAAATATGATATTTTCTCTATTTTTTTATTTTCTAAATGTCAAAGTTGATCGTTATGGCAGTTGTAAGGACACGGTTTATAGCCCAAGCCCAAGATGAATGGGATCTTGGCCCAATGAGCCTAGTACAATAAATTTGTAGAGAGTGAGTCAAAGAATTAGGTCCTAATGAGTTTGACAACAGCTAGTATTGAATTAAATGACAATCAAATGTAAATAAGAGGTTTTGATATCAATGGACTTTCTGTCCAAGGTGGTCATACTTTTATAAATTGATCACAATTGGATACAAGGGCAATTTAGATTGCTACAGTTTTCTTTCTCTCCTTTTGCCGATCCCTTCTTCATGGAAGGTCTCTTACATTATATAGTTCCCTTCAGATCATCTTGATCCTACACTTGTTGGTCATCTGAGCCCCTACTTGAGTATAAGTCCCATTAGACACCCTCTCTGGCTTTCTGTGAGTTGTGGTGGTCAAGGCAGTACTGTTCAGGGGTCTTCTCCATATAAATGCAGCAAAAAAAGTAGCTGCAGTGCATTCAATGCGGTGGTAGCAACTTTCTCTTAGATATTTTTGGATTCTCCTCCTTTTCGTATGTTCATGATGCATGTCCCTATCAATGGAGTTTCTTGGAAGGTCACCTCGATTGTTAGAGTACATATTTGAATTGTACCTATTGTATCCGAGGAGTTATTCCTCCTTGGACCAACTTCCCATTTGTATCTTGCTCACTAAACCTAAAACCTGAATCATTTATTATCATTTGCTCCTTCTCGGATTGGTCATGCTCTTGGCCTAGGCTCAAGGCCCGATATATGATTTGAGCCCTTATCCCTACAGTAGTGATTAATAGGAATTTATTATGATTGTTTTTGTATATGAAATTATCTATTATACATTTGAAAAAGATATGATGCGACAAAATTTTAATATAGGATAATCATTGTTCTCTACAAAAAAAATAATAATATAGAATAATAGAATATAAATATTGGAGGTGAAGTTTACAGTGTGTCTTTGTGTTAAAATTTCAATATAAAATATTTGGCAATAAACTTAAAAGTTATTATAGTTTTTTAGTAAACTTAAAATTTTTTTTTTATTTGTTTACCCTTAAAAAAAAAAAAATAGGAACACCCTCAAATTAAAAATAAAAATAAAAAAGCCCAAAAAAAAACTTTCAACTAAAATCTGAAAAAAAAAAAAAAAAAAAAAAAAAAAGAAAAAAAAAAAAAGAAATTGTAACAAAGCAAAACAATGGACGGCCAGCCCAACATCAAGCCCATGGCAAGCCTAACAGATTACAGAGAAGCAAACCCACAGATTTATAAAAAAATAAAAAATAAAAAAAATAAAAAAAATAAAAAAAAAACCAAAACCCCAATACAGAGTAAATCACTAAATTAGAAACCTCAAATCAGTAAATCAGTACATCAGAAATCACTAAAGCTAAAGCAAACCTAAAAACAGAGCAACAGAGTAAGTGAACAACGCCTCCCCTTAGAAGTTAGATGCCTCCCCTTAGAAGTTAGATCGGTCTAGTCGCATTGTCGCAATCTAGACTCTAGAGCACATCATCGCCCCTCATCGGAGATCGGTCCAGTCGCAGTCCAGAGCACATCGTCGCTTGTCGGAGATCGCTCGCACATCGCGTTGCACATCGTCGCACATCGTTCGACGATCACTGCCTCAACCTCAGCCTTCACTCTTCAGGCCTCCCTGCTTGGCTGCTCCGGTGCTCCCTCAAGGTATTTCTCTCACTTTTTCTCTCTGACTCTCACACACTCTCTCTCTCTATCAGAAATCTAAAATGAAATGAATCTCCGTTTCTATCTCTGTCTCTCTTTATTCTTTAAGAGTAACTTTAAGTCTTTATCTGAACTGTGAAGAATAACTTTATCTGAACTGTGATTGGCTGAAGCAGTGTAGCTTTTAACTTTATTAATATTTTGCCTATTTTTTGACTTTTTGGCTTTATCTTATAATTCTTATCCGTTGGTTGGTGTGTGTTGGTGTTGGTGTTGGTGTTGGTGTGTTGGTTAGATATTGTCTTTTAGTGTAATGTTATTGTGATTTATGATTGTGAAATTTTCTGATTGGCAGCTGGCTCATGATCCTAATAATTAATAATTTAATTAATCAATACATTATAAAAGACAAACAAATTAAATTATGTTAGGCTAAATAACAATTAATAATTTTATAATTAATGAAATAACAATATAACAAATTATAGTTTATAAAAGACAAACAAATTAATAAAACAACTAAACAACAATAATTAACAATTTTATTAATATTTCAAATAAACTTATAGTTTATTGTACAGCTACCTTTGTTCATTTATTTATTTATTTTTTCCTTTTGAAGTTTTTCGGTGTACAAAATGCAAATTTGTTTTGGTTTTAAGAACTTTTTTTTTTTTTTTAAAGCACAAACTTCATGCTGGCCAAATCTTGAATTTTGGCCGATATTTACCGAAACGTCCTGAAACACTCGAAATAGACTGAAATGACCCGAAGTTTTTTCAAAGTGAAATAAGAATACCCTGGACAAAATTCCTGGAGTCGCTACTATCTGTGTTAGAATTTCATTTCCTATTCCTTGTGTGTGTGTTTTTTTTAAGTGTGAACTATTTAGCATATTTGGAAATTGCTTCAAAATTAAAACGATCATAACCTCTGGTGCCCAAAAAGAAGAAGAAAATGGTCATACCGTCTATCTCAAAACAAATATGTCACACCTAAAAATATAGTGTATATAAGATAACAGAATGAGCAATTGATCATCATCACCTTCGTGTAAGATAAAATATAAACTACATTACCCCATACAAATTACAATAGTTGTATTTTGACTTTTGATAACACCACTGACCAGTAATAATGGAATGTCGGAAAAAGCTTGGGTCCATTATGGACCAGTGCTCTACACACTAAATCCGTCAAAATCATAAGATCATTGTCTTGACGGGTTTAACGCATAGGAGTAATAATGACTCGAACTAGTGAACTACCAAATCTAATATTACATAGACAATAATTTTTATAATATTTTTTTTAATTAATATTTTGCCTTCTTGGTTCCTATTTCGATTTATTAATATTTTTGTTAGCTCCTCTGCGTTTATTTTATTGACCCGGGATGGGATTGGAAAGTTAAAAAGAAAACCCGGTTTCACTTTTTTACTTGTTTACCTTTAGAGAGAGAGAGAGAGAGAGAGAGAGAGAGAATTGATAACGAAAACAAAATCGGATCGAGAGAAAGGTAAAATCAAATCAGTGCGAATTAGGGGATTCCGAAGGACGTAATGCTTTGCTAAAATTGCGTAGATGGCAACTGTTGAAGTTTGTGGAAACGTGTTTGACTGGTGGTCATGACTCATATCCAAATCATATTATTATCTCACTCACCACTTTGAGAAGTGGCAAATGGAGCAAGCTTGGTCCACACCATGTGGACACCCATGTCCCACACCTATTCGGTGCACTTATCATTTTCTTAAAAAAAAAAAAAAAGGTAATACTAGTATCAAAATTAGACCCACATTTTGTGGCGTGAACGGTAGGGTCATTGCCTTTATAAACACGACACGTTTATTTCATCACTTGCGTGTGTACGAGTTTTTTGGGTTAATATTGTAAAATTCAAAGTTAATTTGCGTTATACGAACTGTTCAAAGATAATTGGAAAAATGAGGAGAGAGACTGAATTTCGGCAATGGCATTGCCGAAATTCAGCCAAAAAGCAGGAGAGAGAATACAAAGCAGGAGAGAGAATAAGAAAAAGGAAAAAGTAGGAGAGAGAATAGGGAGAGAGAAAATGTTGAATTTCGGCAATGGGATTGACGAAATTCCACTGCCCAGTTTTCCTACCGAATGCTATGTGTCCGAGTGTGCCCGAGTGTAGAGTGCTCTTAAAAAAAAAAAAAAAAAGGCAATCGCGGCAATGTTATTGCCGAAATAGGGGAATAAATTTTTTTTTTTTTAGCAATTGTGATAATGGCATTGCCAAAAATAGAAAAAAAAATGGTTTCGAAATCTCTAGAAGAGTAAAAAATAGGTTTCATGTCCACAATATTTTCACAATAAATCACATATAATTAGTTATTATTAGTTAAAAAAATTGTGACAACTAATTGTGGCAATGTCATTGCCGAAATAGGGAAAAAAAATTTGTGGCAATACCATTGCCGAAATAGGGAGAAAAATAAAAGTGATAAACTATTTGAGGCAATTGCATTGCCGAAATAGGGAGAAAAAAAATTGGAAATACCATTGCCGAAATAGGGGAATAAAATTTTTTTTAGCAATTGTGACAATGGGATTGTCGAAAATGTGAGAAAAAAAAGAGAAAAAGATTATGGCAATGGGATTTCCGAAATAGGAAAACAAATTTCGACAATTCCATTGACGAAAATGTGGGAAAAAAAAAAAAGATTTGTGGGAATCAAAATTTTTCCCCTATTTCGGCAAAATGTGAAAAAAAAAAAAAAAAAAAAAAG
Source organism: Quercus lobata (assembly GCF_001633185.2). Lineage (NCBI taxonomy): Eukaryota > Viridiplantae > Streptophyta > Magnoliopsida > Fagales > Fagaceae > Quercus > Quercus lobata. The sequence goes on from NC_044914.1 coordinate 19,819,934, forward strand.
AATTACGGCAACGGATTGCCATAATTGTTAAAAAAAAATAATAAAAAAAAAAAAGAAGAGAAATGGATTACGGCAATGGTAACAATTACGGCAATGGTATTGCCGTAATTGTTAAAAAATTAAAAAAAAAAAAAAGAAAAAAAAGAAGAGAAATGGATTACGGCAATACCATTGCCGTAATCCATTTCTCTTATTTTTATTTTTATTTTTTTTTTAACAATTACGGCAATGGTATTGCCGAAATAGGGGGGAAATTGTTTTCCCCCTATTTCGGCAATCCCGTTGCCGTAATTTTTTTCTCCTCTTTTTTTTTTTTTCTTCACATTTTACCGAAATAGGGGAAAAATTTTGATTCCCACAAATCATTTTTTTTTCCCACATTTTCGTCAATGGAATTGTCGAAATTTGTTTTCCTATTTCGGAAATCCCATTGCCATAATCCTTTTCTCTTTTTTTTCTCACATTTTCGGCAATCCCATTGTCACAATTGCTAAAAAAAATTTTATTCCCCTATTTCGGCAATGGTATTTCCAATTTTTTTTTCTCCCTATTTCGGCAATGCAATTGCCTCAAGTAGTTTATCACTTTTATTTTTCTCCCTATTTCGGCAATGGTATTACCACAAATTTTTTTTCCCTATTTCGGCAATGACATTGCCACAATTAGTTGTCACAATTTTTTTTAACTAATAATAACTAATTATATGTGATTTATTGTGAAAATATTGTGGACATGAAACCTGTTTTTTACTCTTTTAGAGATTTCGAAACCATTTTTTTTTTCCATTTTTGGCAATGCCATTATCACAATTGCTAAAAAAAAAATTTTATTCCCCTATTTCGGCAATGACATTGCCGCGATTGCCTTTTTTTTTTTTTTTTAAAGCACTCTACACTCGGGCACACTCGGACACACAGCATCAGGAAAACTGGGCAGTGGAATTTCGTCAATCCCATTGCCGAAATTCAACATTTTCTCTCTCCCTATTCTCTCTCCTACTTTTTCCTTTTCCTTATTCTCTCTCCTGCTTTGTATTCTCTCTCATGCTTTTTGGCTGAATTTCGGCAATGTCATTGCCGAAATTTAGTCTCTCTCCTCATTTTTCTAATTATCTTTGAACAGTTCGTATAACGCAAATTAACTTTAAATTTTACAATATTAACCCAAAAGACTCCGTGTTTTTACTGTTCCACTAAAATAAGTTACGACAAAAAATTCTATAAAAAAAAAAAGTTACCACAAAAATTGTGGTTGTAGGATTTTTTTTTTTTGGTCCATAGATTTTGATCGTTCTTGATAGGTTTTAGGTGATTTTTATATTCCCTCTTTGCCGTGTTTGAGGCTTTGAGCCAAGTTTGAGTACTCACGCCCTGGCTTATTAAAGTAAAAATAATTTTGGAGAGATAACCAATCGCACATTAGTTTTATAATTTGACAACTTGCACAATTGAGTTGTTGACAATTTCTCATATATGTGACTCATCACTTTACGTTATCAACTCACAATTCGTAAGTTGTGAATTAGATATGAAAATTATTGTGCCCATAAGCAAAAATTAATTGAACACTAAAAAAAAACAAAACATAGTTTATACACACCAAAAAAAACTCTTTATGCTAGTATATTTTATGAGAGTATGGGGAGAAGAGAGAGAATACAAGATTTAGATGGTTCGGTCTAACGACCTATGTCCACAAAGAAAAAGGCTTGACAATTATATCTTTACTATAATCTCAATTTACAGTTACAATGAACTCTAAGTAGAGTTTATATAGGAAAAGAGAGCTTAGGTTAGGCATACAAGGGATGGAGCTAGGGCCCGGGCCCCTAACCTTAAGAAATAAAAGGTTATATTCTCAACAATTTTATAATTGGCCCCATGCTTTATAGTTTTACATTGATTTCATTGTAAAAGTATTTGCATAAGTAGTTGTTGTAAAATAGCATAATGCCAATATTTGCCCAATTAACCCCAAAATGCACCGGCAGCAATCTACGTATCTTTTTGCAAAAATACATTTGTACTACGGTAATTATATAAATTTACATCGTTACTGTAGCTATGCAAATAAATATTTTAGTAATTTTTTAAATTGATGGCAATGGCTTTTGGTTAAGGAAGAGAGAGATGTAATTTAGGATAATAATAAAAAATTGATAAGAAAATAGTATTTATTTTAATAAAATGTAGTTTAAAATAAATAATCTAATTTAGGGTTTTTAAAAAAGTAAATATATATATATATATATATTAAAAAAAAATCTTATGCTAAAATAAACAAGAATTTTGTGTAAAATGATGTGAATACTCTAATGTAGTAAAAAACAATAGTATTTTATGTCTTTATCTTTGTAGTAAATGAAGGCATTATTATGTATTAAAAAATAATGATTTTATGTTTTTATTTTTGTTAATACTGTATAAATGCTTATTTAGAATTTTAGAATTTTTATTTATTTATTACTTATCCTCCTCCCCTAACTCATAAATTTTGACTCCATTCTTAAAGGATACATAAGCTTACAAAATAATTAGACTTTGTAAAATTTCTGATGGTTAAATAAGAGATCTTGAGTTCAATCATTGCCTATACCAAAAGCTAACTAGTGTCTTCTGATAATAAATAGTTAAAACTCTAATAAAAAATAAAATAAAAAATTAATACCTCTCTGACATGTTTCATTTTCTATTCATTATTCTCTTGGCACTCTCTCTTTAGAGCTCCACAACAGTCAACAGTTGTTTGCACGATGGGTTTCGAAGATAAAAGGCTGGCTCTAACGACAAGTAGTGATTTAGCCACTTGTCATGGCGCGAGGTGTAGAGAGAGAGTGATGAAAAGTGAATGATGATAAATCCAAAATGGCTCTATGAAAGAAGACGTGGAGTGAGACAAACAACATTGTTCAATGTCCTTAACCCAGTTGTGCGAGTTGCATTTGTTGCTTCTCCAATTGTTGTTTTTGCCAGCTGTCATGCCCATGACCAAATGTTTCTTCATTCAGGATCAAATTTTGTTTTGGCAGTAGCATCGGGTTAATTTAACTAGTAAAGTATTTGATAGTTAAATAAGAGGTTTGGAGTTCAATTTTCGTTATACCAAAAATTGATTGATGTCTTAGTTTGATGATAAAAAATTATTATCAAAAGCAGACACCATAAATTGAAACTCTTAAAAAAAAAAATTGTTTTGGTTAAAACTTTTAAAGGGTTGATTTGTGAATTTTTATTTTTTGAGGTCAAAAGTTGTGAATTCATGAAGGGTATTAACCGGGGAGAAGAGAAGTTGTTGTCTTGTTGAGATTGAGATTGAGAAAGATGGATATGCATTGTAAAATTAACGTGTTTTTGAGGTTGTAATACTATTAAGGGTATTGGTTTATAAAATATTTTAAGAAACTTTGTTATGGGAAAAGAAAAATGCAATTAATTATATTGACGGCTTTTTATATTTTTTATGAAAACGGTGTCAAAACTTTCACAAAATAGTTTATTAACAATTGCTCTAAAGGTTTGATAAAAAAAAATTGCTCTAAGGGTACACATTAACATGACTCTTAATAATAGGATTCTATTAACGGATTGCTTTAGAACAATTGTTAATAAACTATTTTAAGAAAATTTTGACATCACTCTCATGAAGAACATAAAAAAGCTACCAAAAAAATTAATTGCTTTTTTCTTTTCCCATAATTTTTTTTTTAAATATTTCATAAACTAATGCTCTTAGGGTATCCAATAACATTTCTTTATTATTATCAAAATAGCTAATTTATTCTAAATAAAACTCTAATAAAAATTCACCAATATTTACACAATTTTTATTATTTATTTTATATTTTATATTTAATATGTGCATTGAGCTGACATTCTACTCATTTTAATTAAGGAATTTTGTTAACAAATGGCCTAAATGAGAGCAATTATTTAAAAAATACTTTTAGAAATTTTATATGAAAAATGAAAAATGTAAATGAATTTTTTATAACTTTTTATATTTCTCATAGAAGTAGTATCAAAATTTTTCTAAAATAATTTATTTACAAAAGTCATAAGAGAACCTGCTAACCAAACCCTTAATTTAAAATTAAGAAAAAATAATGCATACTATCATGCATTCTAAATGTAATAATCACTTTACAAATATTAAGATAGAATAGAATTCATATTTTGTTTAAAAGGGAAAAAAAAAGTGATGCACATAAAAGACATGAAATGTTGGCATTAATAGATCTCGAAATGAACATGGGATGAACCCGGTTTATCTGTCGCTTCTGGCCCTACACGTTCACACTTATCAACAAACTTTATGCAAGAGGTACGGCCCATTTGAAAATTAAAAAGTTCGAATTAACAAATTCTATATCTTGAGGTTCATCAAATCATATCATATGATATGATTGATTCGGCCGTTACTTGTTCCTAGGGCCACGCTAAGAAAGAAGCCTATATCCATGTGATTGGGGATATGCTTCTACTAATTCTTGTTCGAGTAAACAGATCTTATTTCAACACCGAAAGAGTGTTTACACACTTCCTGTCCCCTTTTTTCATGTGGTGGATCCCATCGCATGAGGGTCGACCTAACCAAGTAAATATTTTTTCTTAAAATATTTTTAGTGTATTTATCTTTTTTTTTTTTTTCTTAAGAACATTAGTATCTGAGATGCTAAAAAAGTTATATTTTACACCATAAAAATTTACTTTATTTATTTTACCATTTCATTTTATAACTCATCTAACATCTCATTTTCTATTTTTATATATAACCCAATAAATTAATATTAGCCTTATCACACGCACACTTCGAGCATGTGATGAGGCTTTAAAAAAAAAAAACTTGTGTTTTTATTCTATATATATAATTTTTTTTGAAAATTTAATTTATAAATGGATAAAGAAATTTGAAAATCAACAGGAGAGTGATCCTATATCTTAGGCAATGCTTTAGTGGGAGTTAGAGTTGTATTTTTACTTGATTGTCCTTTAATTTTGTCTCTACTTAAACATAGGGGTGTAGGGACATTTTTGAACCAAAAAAAGAGGATCCCAAATAGGGGAAGCCCCTTAAATAATAGTATAGATAGACTAATAAAATAATTTAAACTACTTCTCTCTCTCTCTCTCTCTCCCCCCACCCACAACCACAAATAAAATCAACCACCACACCCAAACCACAAAAATAACCAAACACCACACACCCACGATCAAAACTAGCCACCTCCGCATAATACCCATATATAATATCCATACCAGCAACTGCTGCCACCCCCCTCCCCCAAACCAGAAATTAATTATAACTACCACAACCACAAAAACAATCACAATCAACATCAACCACTATCACCACATAATACCTATACCAGAAAATCAGATAAAAAAGAAAAGAGAATAGCAACTCACTGTGATACCACCGCCGCAACAACTCACTGGGTAAACTACAAATTATGTTTGAATTTTACACTCTGAAGTTTCAAAATTTGGAATTTACTATCTAAAGTTTGGAGATGTTTGGATTTTACACTCTGACGTTTTAGAATTTAGAGTTTATCCCATAAAGTTTGGGAGTATTTGATTTTGAAATTTTATGGTGTAAAATCCAAATACCCCAAAACTTTAGAAAGTAAAATCCAAACACTTTTAAAATTTAGGAGGTAAAATATAAATTTTGAAATGTTAGGATGTAAAATCTAAACACCCCAAAACTTTAGAAGGTAAAATCCAAAATTTGAAATTTCAGAGTGTAAAATTAAAAAATTCTCAAACTTCAAAGGGTAAATTACTTCAGCTTTAGCACCCTCATCCTTAACTAATAGAATCATGCAATTATTGTCTAATTCATCTTTTTAGCATGATTGCATGGTTTGATACAACTTATTTTTCGTCTTTTTAAAAACATGCAATTTGAAAAAACCATGTTTACAAAAAAATTTGGTACATGTGTTTAAACATATGTTTTCGGTTTTTAAACAACATTACACGTATTTCCACACACTTTTTCACCCACACGTATTTCCAAAAAATACAAATAATGTTACTAGAACAACATTACCAAACGGACCATAAAACTTAAAAAATGTAGTTTAACAACATAGTGTTTCAAAGTTCTCTCCATGGTGTTTTAACTTTTATGCTATTTTCATTTTCAAAATTCACATCTAATTAAAAAAAAAAAGTTTGACAGGTTTCTCTCTAAACTAATCTAGATTTTTATTTTTTTTAACATAATTATGTTTTCCATATTATCAATGAGAAAGAAGCTTCTGGTGGGGAAGGGGTTTTGCTCTAATCTTAAGTCTTACCCTTAACAGTTTTTCACTTGAAAGGCAAGAAGAAGTATTGTCCCTCCCTCTCCTGATGTTTGACGAAAATAATAATGATTATAATAATTATAATTGCCTCTTTCTCTACAAGGAATAATAAAAAGGCAAGTCAGATATCGGTTTGTTTCTTTAGACGATGACCATGTTTTTTATATAGGACAAAAAAGTAAATAGGCTATTCTTATAGTACCTTCATATGTTAAAATGAAAGCATATAGAAACATTTTCAACGGTAATAATTAGCTACTATAGGATCTCTAAGAATTTTCAATGTTAGATTCTTACTAAACTAATAGTCGACATTATTACATTCCTTTAGAATTTATATGCTAAAAGCACATATTGAATTCCTTAATATTTATTAAAAAAAAAAAAATCCTTAATATCCAAAAGGCACCTAAGAACGCAATCATATCTAATTATGTAAAAAAAAACTTATTTTATATCTTCGAACATTATTTTATCTATTTTACCAACCCATTTAACAATACATCCAACATCTTAATTCTTATTTTTACACACAACCCAATAAAATAGTATAATATAAACTACGCAATCAAATTATATAAAAAAATTTGTTTCTCTCTCTTCTATTCCATCTCTCTTTCCTCTCTTCCTCTTTGTCTCTCTCTCTCCAATAATATATATATATATATATATATATTTATATTTATGTTTACAATACATAAATAGTAAGTTGTATATTTGAGAACTTACTATTCATGATTGCTAAAAAAAATAGCAATACATACCCAGATAAACTTAATTTTTGGAGTGTTGGTTCGTAAAATAGCAACCGAGGTTTTACACCCCAATGCTAACCCAAGGACCACAAATTGAATTCCCTTAGCTAAAACCTAAAACATAAATGCTACACATAATTAATGTTAGAGAATAGAGAGTGACTGACACCACAAATATGGGCAGAGAGTTTTTTTAGCAAATCTGAGAATGTCAGAAATATTAAATTCATTTTATCTGCAAGAGACTGATCAAAGCTGGAAGGAGCTTCATGAGTGTTGAGAGTTGAGACTTTCAAAAGTTCTCCAAATTTAAAATTCAAAAGGGAGAATTGGACCATGCAATGATTATACTAACTTTGCTTCTCTCCAAATGATTAAGACACTTTCGTTTGTGACCCATGCACGCAGCAATGCACCATTCTCTTTCTCTTCTACATACTATGTTATTATATATTACTCCTATGTTTATTTCTTTTGGCTAGGCATGGCTAATCGTCATAATTGTGATTGCTTGGCCCCGTGAAGTCCCATATGTGATTTCAAGTGAGTGGACCCAAAAAAATAATTATGTGCTCCCTTCCATTGTATATTATTATTAGGTCAAAGTGTCAAAAAGAACTGCCTAGTTACCCTTCGGCTTTGGCATCCGGATCCCAAAATTGCCGATGCCATGTGAATTCTCTTAAGTCTTACCCGAAAAAACCGATTTTGATTCTTACACATCTACTATTTTAAATTTGTTTTTACATTCATTTTTATGCGTAAAATATGAATTTTTTAAAATGTGATGCATTCTATCACATCGAGTATAAATATATGCATGAAATAGTGTGTGAACGATTCAGCAAAAAAAGAAAAAAAAAGAAATAGTGTGTGTGAACGAGTGTGAAATAAATATTTTTGTAAGAAAACATGCTTCTCTCTCTCTCTCTCTCTCTCGTTTGTCAATGATGTGGACTCCTTCACGAATTGAAGCAATTGCCCTGTGTCTCTGGCATTACAACATGATAATGATTCCATCAGACAGTGGAGCATCTTATGTTATGTCAAGGGGCCCAAACCAATTAAATTAAAGACACTGTACTCTTTCACTTAAATTATTTCTAAAACATAAGAACCACTTGCTTTTCGCAATAAAGGTGCTATTTGTTTGCAATAAAAGTGCTATTTGTTTGACGCGGTAAGTAGAAATTATACCGTATTATGATGGACCATATTATTTATCTATTATTCAACTGAAAAATTTTTATTTGTTTAAAATTACTAATTAGTAATTAGTTTTTGTTAATTTTTTTTAACTCAATAATTTTAAACAAGTAGAAGTCTTTTTAGTAGAATAGTGGATCACGTCACTTGTTCAGAAAGACCTTATAATTTCTTTGCTGTTAGAGCCTGAACAACTGCCTTTAGTTAATTATAAATTGGAAAGAGTTTTGAGTTGGTACATCTTTACATTTTATTGTTCTATTTTGCATTTATCCTTGTATATATTTTTTATGTTAACCTTCTAACGGTTGATAACTTTGATCGATTTAAAATTTATTGATTACTTCAATTTTATGAAAATGAAATAAAAAATGAAAAATTTGAAACCTAGAGGGCCAAAATTAAAATAACTCTGAATTTTAGGAGCCAAATATGTATTTTTAATTTTTGTATTTACATATATATTATTACATTTCTAATCATTTTCAATAGCTCAAGTAAATCTATAAAATGAATACCAAACTAACAGATCAGTCGAACAAAACTCCTATTAATAATGCTTGCAATTGAGTCATCAAACTTTTTGCATTTTCAAAGTGGGATTTCATTCTCTCCACAAAATCCACAACAACCATAAAGGGAATAAATTACGAATATTTAAAGAATGATTCCCAAACCAATTCCACCAACCAAACAAGAGATCAATGACTGTCTTCAATAACACCCACTAAATCCTGAAAGATCTAAAAACATAACTCCACAAATTACTAGCTACAAAGCAATGTACCAAGAGATGATCTACTGTCTCACTGCTGCACTGCACTAGCACACAAAACACAATATTACACTAAAGTAAAACCTCTCTTCTTGAGAATGTCACAAGTAAGGGTTTTATTCCAAGTTGTTCTCCATACAAAAATTTAAAAAAAAAGAAAAAAAGAAAGAGAAAAAAAAGGAAACCCTCTTTCGAACCTTTTTTTTTTTCTTGAGAAACAAATACACACACAAGAGAGAGGGAAAAATGTTCTAAATACTCTTCCAAGGAAAAGAAGTTGCACTAATACCATGAAGGACAATATAGAATGAACAAGAATCAAACTAGCTGCTCCTGTTCAATCTCCAACACAGCCTATCACAATCCTCTCTCCAGGGTATATTTGAGTAAAGAAAGTTTAGAAAAGAAGTTGTTTACTTTTATTCCCAATCATTAAAGTCTCAATAAAATTAAAGATCCCAACTCCATGCCTTCCCATTTATCTGATCGACCAACCAAATGGTATTTGAAGTTTTGAACCCATCCCACAAAATATTTCTCTATTTTATCTTCAACCTGATCATTTGTGTGATGCCTTCCTCCTAAATTAAAAGACCAAAAAGATAATTAAAAAAGTAAAATTTATCGAGAAACCAGGGCAACAACCTAATTATCCACAAATCAAACGTTTACAAGCATATACATGAATGTCATTATCAAATATTAAGATCAAAGGAAATTGTGGGGTTGAAAGACCAGGGAGCCCATATCTATGTGTGGGGGTGAAAGACCAGGGAGCCCATACCTATGTATATGTTGGGCCAGGGGCCCAGTCCAAGGAAGAACTCCTCCTTGGACTTTCAAGGCCGAGGACAAAGGAAATGGTCTGCCATTGAGAGCGACACTCTGGACCATTCCATGGAATAGGATAAGTATTAAGAAAGAACAGGACAAAGGAAGACATGGAAATATTTAAGAAAAAACTGCTACTATTGCATTAAATGCTTTGCAACTAACTGAACCATGCTTTTCAGCCTTTACAACCACTAGCAAAGACTTTGGAGAGGGGCTGATGGGATAAGTATCAGTACTATCAATCTAAATTTACACGTGAACGGTAGAAATGAGAGAAAGATAATATAAAATAAAGGAGAAGGGAAGAAAGAAGCCCCAGAGCAAATCTAGAGACCAGACTTGTAACAAAGTATTAAGAACAATATTTAAAAATCAACCTCCTCGGGTAAAATCCGAGGACATCTTTCCCTAGTAAACTTGTGTCACCTTTCTTTCTTTATCATCAAAACCTATTGGTCGATCATCTGATTCGCTAAGGTCTAAGTTTCCAACCTATTCTCTACAAATTCATTGTATTGGGCTCATTGGACCAAGACTCCATACATTTTGGGCTTGGGTCCCAAATTGTGACCTTACAGAAATTAATAACAAAAATGACACAACAAGGAGGCAGCACACCAGCTTATTAACTAAAAACTGTTACTGACCCGATTGTTGAAGAAATTTTGTATTTGCCAAATAGCTAAATTTCATATGGAACCCTATATTATGAAGTAAGTTATTGACCAACTTGCAATTGGCAGTCAATGAGCCCCGTGCTTTAAGGAATGGCTAGTATCCTCACAAACTCACTGTCATGGTCTTAAGTATTAGAAACACACTAACCCAACAGAAATGGATGTAATCAAACTGTACTTAACCAGAAATGATAGTGAAAGATCATCAAGATTCTCTTGTGCAAATGTAACAAGTTAGAAAATATTAATACAAATGCGTTGCACAACAGGATATAACACCTCAGCCATCCCTTAAACCTCATCTTCTGGTGTACAGCAGAAATCTAAGCCTCTTCTACCATAATTAGAGATCTTATTACTAGCTCAACTAACTGATAAGTGTACTCAACAACAATATTTTTGATAGAATTTTATTAAACTTTGGACTGCATTATAGACGTCAGATCAAGTGTGCTTCAGTTCCTTGTGTATCAATTACAAAAGAAAGGCCAAATATAGAACTCCTAATATTAATTACAAGAATCAGAGGAAAGAGAAAAATCCATGATCATACTTGACCAAACATCTGAGGACAATGTTAGCTATATGCGAGGTGATTTGATTAGTTGTCAAGCTAATGGGCGTTGATAACAAATTCAGCCTTAACTGGGTTAGGAGACTGGGAAAGGTTCCAGCTTTTGCCTAAATTTTAGCATTGTGGTCATCCCTGCAGTGCATTGTTCTGCACAGTTTCATTTCTATTTGGTGTGTCAAAAGTATTTAAGAGAGAAAGAGAGAGTGTTCTGTCAGGCTTATTTGCCTTTGGTAACGGTTGGTTTAAGAATTCAGTGTCAGATGTAACACACAAAATTAGATTTGAAGGGAACAAAAGTTAAAAAGATATCTGATTTGATGTGAAGTACAATGTCTGTAACGCAACACATTTTCTACACTGTTTCTTGAATTTTCATGGCCAGAGTACTTGAATGTTAACATGTAAACCAAGAGAACACCCTCTTAAATGGGGATAAGAGCCTTGGACACCGTAAAAAGATCTATGGAATACAAAAAGCCATGCAAGCACATTGTGATTCCAGCCAACTATGGTGCCATGTATAGACCTTTGATTTTAAAGAAATCTAAGCCTTAATAATTACTTCCATTATAGGTGTCCAGAGCAATAAAGCTTAAAATCAAAGAGCAAAATATGACCTTACTAGCATTCATCCAATAATTAAGAATGAATATCACCATATATTACATTCCACAAAAATAAAAAGATTGGAATTTCGGTATTTACAATTGGAAAAATGATATCAAGAGGGTCAAACTTACTGTGAGTTAGAGCTGGATCTCTTTTGTATGAATGACACAATGACAGTTACATCGTCGAGCTTGCCACCAGTATATCCCACATACCCCGCTGCCTGGGCTGCATCTGCAAATGGAGTTCTTCCACATGCTGACCGCCCTACTTCTTGAGCTCTCATGGCCAAGTACTCTGCTATATCCTGAGCCACAAAAACAGGCATCTTAGAAACTGCTGCAAGGTTGTTAATAATTAAGGCCTAAAATATCTTCAGGTTAGCTGAAGATTAGTTCCCACTTAAGAGATAATTTTGGATGGCCAACGGTCAAGGAGGGTGCTGTTTGACATCTATAAAATGAAATTGCTGCAAATAGGGACACATCCAGTATAAGAACCAAAAAGGGAACAGCAATGGTGTGCTTCCATTCATATTTGATTGCTATATGCACCACAGGCCTTTTGCAATAACATGTTATCTATGGCTTGATGAATAAAAGCATTGGATATTGTTGAAAATGCAGACCTGAGGTTTCAAACTGGCTTGCAATGAGTTCGATACAGCTGAAGCTATCTCTTTCTCATATAAGTTGTCAAAAAGGCCGTCAGTTGCAGCGACAATTACATCTCCTTCATCCAGATCTATTTTGTAACCCTGAAACAGACATGTTTATGCTAAAACTCCTTCATAAAAATCAACTGTGTTTCCCTGAAACATAAACATATAATTTAGCAGAATTCTGTGTTTATTCTTCTCTCATAACTTTTGTGCCCTTCACCTTGTGCTTGAACATGGACAAGTACAACAGATCAATTTTCAAGAAGAGTTGGGATATAAAGTGAAGAAATAGTGTTCTTACCGTTTTAACTAGTAACAGATTTCTAAAAATATTGCGCCTATACAATTTAGAAGACTTGGTTGGAAAACTAATGACTTTGATCCAATGTACCTCTATGAATTCTGTGGGATCGTCACCTCTCTCAATCTGTAATGGAAAATTGAATCCGTGAACCATTGCAGATGATCTGTTAAAGACAGCACCATTTCTTATTGCTATAAATCCTGAGTCTCCAATATTGGCCACGTGGAGAACCTATAAATTGAAATTGTAATAGTTGATGTACAGCCTTGCAAGAAAATGTTCGTGAAGCATCATATTGTAAGAGTTTATAACTGTCCAGCACTGAAAGAAGGAAAGAAATGCCCAGTATCTGTTAGATGAAGTTTACTTTCTCAACAACCCACAGCTTTCCATACTCATACTGACAAACAAACCAATACCTTGATGGCTAGACAGACAAAACAATGACACCCTATTTAGATTTGTTTGTGTTAACTAATTTTGGTACAATCACCTTTGATTAAAAAAATAGAAAAAGAAAAAGAAAACTCAGCTTTGAGATCCATGGACTTCTTTGATATAGACATGTTCCAACATGAACCTCCAGTCCACAACTTCAAAACTCCACTTGAAGGTATAGATCCAGTACATGAGATGACTGGTTTGCACAACTTCAATATTGCCGGTTCAGATTGTATGTAGAATGATCTCCAATAGTGACTTTTGTGAGCAAGAGGCACAAAACTTTCAGATCTATAATAGAGCAGCTCCAAAAGTCTCTTGGATGTGTATTAGGGTTTGTTAAATACCTTTAGGCTGTTAACACAAAACCCTAATCATTTAATGGGTTGACAGGCTGAATTTTATGTTTCAATAATCATGATATTCGGTTGGTCAAGATGTAGCTTGATCTGTTTAATCTTGACTTCTCAATCGGTTGAGCAGATGTTGAGCAACATAGTTTAGCATAGTAACTTCCAGCACCAAGGCAGCAATCTTAATAGCACTTTGACATTCTAAAGTACTAACTAAAACAGTTTTGTTCATGGTTTGTCAATCTAAAATCTCAAAACCTAACCAAATCATTTTCTTTAGAAAATGAACTAGTTATGGAATTTATGTTATGTGGATGCATAAAATTCCTATAAAACTTCAATAATCATTTCAGTACTTTACCCTTCCATCTTCAACCTCTTCCCTTCACTTCTCTCTAAACAAATATTCTTTATCTTATAGTTATTATAGGTTTGTGATATTAAAAGGTATTCAGCCATGGGTGCTTTTATAAAATTTTAAGGTGAATATAAAATAATGTTTTGTGATGTGATTTGTAACAAAAACAAGATAATTCCTGTTTTGTTTTGCTTTTGTCTTTTGGGGGGGGGGGGGGGGGGGGGGATGAGTTAAATCATCCTATTCTTCTTATTTTTCTTTTTCTTTCAATTCTTCTTTTTGTGGTTAGGATATTTTATTCATTGTTCCCCTTTATATTTGAATGAACTCATTTAAACCTTGTAAGTCGTCCAAGTCAAATTGCCTCAGAATCAAATCTGACAACACAAGGCGCTACTTTACACCTACTGATATTAGCAGCTGTTAACATGTTTACAATAACATCTGCAGAATTTGATTTTTAGCATCCAGTTTCTCTCTCATAAAGCTTATAGTAATTTCTTAAAAGCTGCAGTTTGTACAAGTCAAGGCCATCTGGTAGGGTTTATATCCTTAACATGCAGCATGCATGATCCTTATTAGGTTTCAATCTGCTAAAAGCAGCCAAGAGTTTGGGGCTGATACGTAAAAGGCATCTCAAGAGAATGAATTTCTTTATGGGTTTCAACTACACTTTTCAAAGCTGCATTTTGCATGTGATTAAAGGTCATCTGCTATATTTTAAACTGATAAAAACCAAACTATAGGTCACAAGAATTTTTCCTGTTAGGGTAATACAAACATTTCCCAAAATCAGAATCCTGACTCTAGAGGTATTGGAAAGCAGTTTCTTTGGTTAGGCTGGGCGTAACAATGCAAAAGCTTATGCCCTTTTTCTGTTTAATTATTATTATTATTTTTTTGGCACTAATTTTCAAGTAGTCTGATCTGGTTTTGGTCTTGGGTAGTTCAAAACCTTCTGTCACCTACCCTGCCAATGCCATTTGATTTTATTGGAATGTAATTTTACAATATGTTGGAAATTTTTTAATGTTTGACAGAGAGTTCTTTAGTTTGGACCTTGGGGTACCATAATTTCGGTCATTTGCTCAGCTATTTACATGCAAGTCCATTTTCAAACAACTTGACCTTTTGAGTTGATGGTTCCTAAAAATAACATTTTGCTCTAGAAGCAGAACCATTTCTTCCTAAGATGTAAAAGCATTACTAGGTGAGAGGGCTTGTAGGAAGCATAAAACTTCTCCTGAGTTTTGTCAGCCAACTTTTCTGAACTTTTGTTCATGATCGCTCTTTCACGTTTTGCACTCCTTTTCTGTTTGTGTTTCTTTTAATAAATTTTTATTAGTTATAAAGAAAAAAGGTTGTAATACTGAATTCAATTCCATTTAAGTTGATAATCAAACTTATTATTTTCTCAACCTAAGGAGAGGATCACTAATGAGATTTAATGAGCATATTTGTGTTTAGATCCTCAAACAGGTAAAAATTAGCAAAAAACATCGAAATCTATTGATACTAACCACAAATGGGAATATATTGAAGTCTTAAGTATGGCGAAATATATACCTGACCATCAAAGTAAGCAACCAAAACAGTAGATGATCCAGGAGATTGTGATTCTGCAGCACTTCTTATAAGAACTTCTTCTGGTTTGGTCATTGGAACACTTTTGGAGTCTAACACTATCTTTTCACAGTTCTCCAAGAGCTCTTGGGCATACCGTCCGGCATTAGTCCCTGAGGTATAAGGTGGAAGCATAATATAAATAAGTCAACTCTGATATTGCATGATTTGATATAATAGATGCGTTATGCAAAACGTACATATCATGAAAATGATACCTTCCAGTGACCACTGACCAACTCCATCAGCCACACCTAGCCAGTTCTGGCCAGCTACAAAATAAGCATCCTCTCCACCTGTCAATGCCTGGTCATTATTATTTTTCGAATTACTGATCCTTAATATTCAAATTCAAGCCAAACATCACATAAAAAAAATATTAAAGTAATCCAAAATCTATTTTGACTCTTAAATGGAAGGACACTAGCACTCAAATTCAAGAATATTAACTTCAATATTTAGGCAAAATGAGCTTTTCTAAAAGTCACATCAACCCAAAAGCTCAACTATAATGCCCACATGTAAAACCTTCAAAACATTTAATTACTCGGTTCGAGTATTTCACTGTAACATCTAGCTTGACTAAAACAATGTTTGATAGAAGGGACAGAAAGTACGAGGGATGGAGGGGGAAGGGAAATGAGGAAGAAGGAAGAGGAGTCCAAAAGGGAGAAAGGGAAGGAGAGCCACCTCTTGTTGTCAACTTGCTTATAGCATCCTGTGTTCTACATAAGAATACAGGGAAAAATTGTAAAGTTGTGGAAGGGATGAAAGAAGAGTTTCAATCCATCTATTTTGGGTGGATTGGATATGGTGAGTTAGGAAGGATTTTGGTCCTCCCTCTAAACCCTATCCCAAATGGATTTTATTTCTCCCTTGCCTATTCTGTCCTACCCATTTTTAAGTCTTTCCATCCCTCTACCCTGTCCTTATGCAAAGTGTAAATGTCAAATGCACATGTCAAAAGTTTGTGACCCCCAGGGGGAAGGGGAATGGGAGACTTGTTCGAGTGATCTCTGCGTAATGTAAAACATGTCTGTCTATCTATCTATACTATACTATACTATACTATACCACAATTTCTAAATATTATATAACATTTACTGAAGGAACAAGTCATAATACAAGGAAATTAAGAACATACCTTAGAGGGATGTGGCAATAAAGCAGCACCAGAATATAGGACAAGTCCTGCTGTGGAAATTTGCTCCCTGAGTGTATATACAATGAACAAACATGAGGAACAGAATAGTACATAACTCTTTGAGTAAATTTTCCGGAACTCCGGATACTTGCTCACCATGGTCTTCCCTTCAAAGATCTCAGCTTTTTCTATAGAAGGTGAGCAATACTACCATGTCTTACGAGCAAGTACTTCGTGTATACATATATCATTATTATATATACAAACAGCTTGTGATTTTAAATGTGACATAGTACCCACCTGTGCCATCTGTTACTTTATTTTGTTAAATTTCAGGGACTTGTAAAACAGAAAATTCAAGAAAAATAATCCAGGAAACAAAGGGGAAAATTAATTGGAAGACAGTGAGGAAAAAGAAAAGATTGGGGTGGGGAAGAAGGTGCTGGTATGGTTTAACAAGTCCTCCTTTAAAATTCTATTTTCTTTTGATTTATTTATTTATTTTACTTACCTCTCAATCTGATAAGAAATTTAGAGATTGAAAGGCAAAGAGAGGAAATCATTTTTGGCTTATGACAATCACACACACACATAGAGGGTTTGGTTGGGGGTTGGAAAGAATTCATATTTTGGTCTCCTTGGGTGAAGCAATGGTGGTTGGATTCAGTGACTTGCAAGAGTTGCAGACTGGTGTAAACAACACCCAAGGCAAGCCCTTCATTTCAACTTCTTTCATGGCTGTTTCCTTGGGTGGTCAAGCAATTGTGAAGCATCAATAAATTTTCAAATATAAGGTTTTATTTATTTATTTTTAAATTTTATCCTATAATTCAGTGCATGGCCATAGAGAAAATGTGGGAAAGGAAAAAATGTAAAATGAATAATTACGATTTCAGTCTTTGTCATGTGAAAATTGAGTAGATATCTGTAAAACCAATTAGCCTATTTTGATAGAAAATGATGGAAACATTTCAAGGATATTTTTTCATCCCTTTCACTGATGGGCAATTTTTATATGTTTTTTCAGTTTTTCCTTCACTTCTTCACTTTATTTATTTATTCATTTAAAAATTATACATTTTTTCATAAATGGAGTGCGAATAGTATATGGAATGGTGTAAAAACTTGGGGCAACATTTTCTGCTGTAGTTAACTCTATTAAACTCCAGATGTCCTGTAGTAAATAAAGTCATCCAGAACACCAAAATGTAGAAAATTACATGTGGGAAGGGAAGAAAGAGTCAAAAAGTAGCATACCCATTAGGAGTACTCTCAATTGAAATCAATTCTACAGCTTTCGGATTTGTTAATTGAGCAACATTGCTTTCATGTGCATCACATACAGTTAATTCTTCCTTCGAATACAAGGAATGTGCACTGTCATTTAACTACACATGACAAAAATACAGAATTGCTTGAGTTTGCAAATCACCTAATGAGAAAATTTGCAATCACAGTAAAACATTGTATGAAGCAAACATTCAGATAATATATGCTCAAAGCCAGATGCAGAACTAAATGAAATACCAAATAATAATAAAAAAACCATCGTAGAAAGAATTGTGCAATTTGGAGGAAATGGAAATCTTATTGAATATGGATACGGATACAATACAACTCTAATACATCAATACATCTTTTGGAAACAAATATGATACTTCATGATATTTAAAGATATTATATTTTTATAAAAAAATTATTAAGATATTTAAAAGGGAAAAAAATGTATATAAAAGAGCATGATTGAATGCCATTGGAGAAGAGGTGAAAGAAGACTAGCATGAGCAGCAAGTCTGGAAAAGAACTGTTTTTGACATCGTTTGATAAAAATCATCTCTTTCTTTGTTTTTTCCTATTGATTTTATTTCAAAAGACTTTATTAATTTAATTTAAACACCTATGGTTATAAATTTTCATTTTTTTTTTTTTTGGCATGAATGATAAAATTTAATCTCAAATAAATCCTAAACGTATCTATGGTGTATCTGGCAAGTATCTAAATCATGTATCCTAAACTAAATTGAAACTTTTTTATTCAAGGATAAATTTGAGTTGTATCAAATACAAAATCAAGAATACTGTAGCATCATATCTGATGCAGATACAATGTTGCCTCCCCAAATGATAGATATTTCTATTCTACCTTTGTTTTGTACTGAGATTTTCAATATATAAAACGTCTACAAACCCAAAATGAAATTTCTCGTTTGGCAGCAGGGCTGCAGGGGGAGACGAATACTCTATACTGACTACTCAAGAATTTCTTAAAGTTCTTTGTCCTTAAATTTACAAGCATATCAGTTGATATATGGTCATGATACTATCTAACTCTTTATAATTTCACTATCTATCACCTTCTACAAGCATAATAACAAGAATAAGGGTTTTTTGAGCTGCAAATAATCAACACCACACAAACCAAGAATAAAGCTCACTACTCTACATATGAGAAAAGTAAAGGACTTACCACTGTTGAGCTTCCAATTTCATCTGCATTAACAGATTCGTCCTCTGGATTACGGCTTATCTCTTCATTGAGAACTGGTTCGGCCTCTAATGAAGTGGCTACAGGCATCATCATCTGCAGGTAAATACTTCTAATTTAACAACAAGAAATTTACTGATGCTTCACTTGACAAGTTTGTCAACTAATCATAAATATTTTTTATTTATAATGGCTGATAGAAGGCACACTCATTTTTCTCTTTCTTAATAAATAATGGAGGCCACATGTTATTATCTGCATATGTAAACTGTTATACTCATATTTTTCATATTCATCAGAATTTTGGTTCCTTTTGCTCCATTTCCAAAATCTTTAACGGCTATTAATCCTTTTCACCTTCCTAGTTTGACCTAAGTTTTTATTTGACCCCTTGTCTTAAAATTGCAACTTTGTCTTCTAACTGTTGCAAAGTTAACAAGCCATATATTACCCATACTTTATGCTATATTATAAGAATTATGACATTTTCTTTATACAACAGAAAAAGGAGAATTTTGGGTCAAACTGAAAGGGTTAAAACTTAAAAGTACAATTATTTTCTTCTAATCACTATTAACTCACATTTAATGTTATCTCCCCTGCTTCAGATCAGAAAACAATATGCTACAGAGCCTAATAACTAAACCATATCTAGTAATGCAGTCAAAATACATACAAACAGAGTAAACAATATAAAGCATAACTAGATGGACTAGTTTGTAGTGCTAAGCTCCAAGTACTAAGGGGGAATTGACAGCTTAAGAGACACTGGAAAGTGCTATCGCTTCTTCACTTAGAAGTGACAGTGAAAGGAGGAAAGGATTATTGAGATATCACAAAGTTTCACTTGATAGATTTTTTCACTAAACCTTTATCAATGGCCCCCCATTTTTTTATTTTTTTTTATTTTTAATTCCCCCTTAGAACCCACAATCTATAAGAACATTTCTAAGAAAGTATATAAATTAAACGAACCCCCAAGATTGCAAAATTTTTTCAATATGTCCCCAATTTTTCAATAATATATAACAACTCTACAAATCCCAAATGAAATTTCTGGTTCTGCCACTGGAGGAGAGGAACACTATATACTAACTACTCAAATTTATAAGCATATCAGTTAATTGATGGTCATAACACTATTTACCCCATTTGAATATCTATCATCTTCTTCAAGCATAATAGCAAGAATAAGAATGTATTGAGCTGCTAATAATCAACTAGACACAAACCAAGACTAATGGCTGCTCACTACGTATAAGAAAAGTACATAGGGACTTACCACTGTTGAGCTTTCAATTTCATCTGCATTAACAGATTCATCCTCTGGATTATGGCTTATCTCCTTATCGAGAACTGGTTTGGCCTCTAATGAAGAGGACACATCCATCATCTCTTGAGTGACATTGCCTTCATTACTTTTTTCATCAGTCATGTAAGTCACCATTGTATTTGTATCCACACTATGATCCTTATCAGCGTTCACCATGTTACTGGTTTCAGAAGCATAACTACTGGATACTTGATCAACCGAGGACTCGGATTCAGAAGATTTCGATTGGATTCTATTTTCACCAGAAATCTTCTCACCTGAAACTTCCTCACAAGGAGTACTAACCTTTCCAAAATCTGAAACCACATCCAGAACCAAAGAAATACTGGATGCATCAACTTCATTCTTAGAACTCATAATGACATATTTACCATCTTCAATAGAATCCTTCTGTATATGCACATTGGTTCCTAAATCCTGAATAACACTGGCAGAGGAATCAGTTATTTCGGTATGTAATACGGCTGCTGCTTTTACCACACTGCTATCAGTATCAGTATCAGTATTAGTAATCTCTCTGCTTATAGACATTTGATCATCCACTTCAGTTGGGTTACTTATTTGTTCTCTGTCAGAATACATATTATGTTGAAAGTCCTTGTAATTGTAACCAGTTTCTTCTTCTTCTTCTTCAATTTTTTCGAGCTCACTCGCATTAGCAAACCGGAACAGCACACTGCCATCAGAACATTCTGCCAAAGCCCACCAAATCAAAAAGAAAAGAAAGAAAACAAGAACTGGGTTGTTAGTATATATTGTAAAAGTGTTAGCTTTAAAAAGAGAAATTCAATACAATTACCGGTTGTTGAAACAAGGTGGAGATCTTCAATAGAATCCTTCCGTATATGCACATTGGTTCCTAAATCCTGAATAACACTGGCAGAGGAATCAGTTATTTTGGTATGTAATACGGCTGCTGCTTTTACCACACTGCTTTCAGTATCAGTATTAGTAATCTCTCTGCTTATAGACATTTGATCATCCACTTCAGTTGGGTTACTTGTTTGTTCTCTGTCAGAATACAAATTATGTTGAAAGTCCTTGTAATTGTAACCAGCTTCTTCTTCTTCTTCTTCAATTTTTTCGAGCTCACTCGCATTGGCAAACCGGAACAACACACTGCCATCAGAACATTCTGCCAAAGCCCACCAAATCAAATAGAAAAGAAAGAAAACAAGAACTGGGTTGTTAGTATATATAGTAAAAGTGTTAGCTTTAAAAAGAGAATATCAATACAATTACCGGTTGTTGAAACAAGGTGGAGATCTTCTGTGGATGAACAACTAGGCCTTGAGCTTGAAGGTGAGATGGGTTTGGAAAGAAACGGGTGGTGGGTTGGACTTAGCTTCAGTTTCGAAGAAGAAGATATTGGAAGTGGATGGTGATGATGATGCTGAAGTATTTGTAAAGGTAAAAAGTTGAAGCAAGAGAAGGTGAGAGAGCGAGGTGTGGCAGTGGCTGTGGGAGAGTGTGAGAAGAAGAATAGTAGATGAGACATTTTTCTTCAGAGTTAATAATTTATGCATTTCTTTCTCTTGGGTTTATGGGCTGCTTGGTTATTTACTAGTAGTGGCAACTAGCAAGCTTTTCTCACAGTGCTTTCTGGGATCTCGTGCATTATTTCCTTCTTTTGTCTTGACTTCTGTCTTTTCCTTGAGAGAGAGAGAGAAAGAGAGAGTGGGGACAAGGCATCATAAATGTACGACTAAGAACACTTTCGAGTTTTCGATATGGATAAGGCTTGAGGTTTTTGTTTTTTTTAATAATTATTTTATACACAACTTTTTTAATAATTCAATTGCCGGGGAGATAGAAATTTGTTTTAATTATGCTCCACTAATTACGATATCACATGTATTTGAATTTTTTATTATTATTTTAAATTGAGTATTTTATAAGGAAAAATTATTAAAAACTTTTAAAATATTGCAACGTGGTGTTTCATATTTTATATTTATGATAAACTCCATGGTGAATATCATTAAGGGAATCCACAATTAATGTGAGAAAAATAGAAGGGAGCAATACTTAAGGAAAGTAAAATAAATATATGACAAGTTATAATTAGTGAAGTATAAAATAGATGTAGTCTTCTCAAAAAAAAAAGTGGATACAAAAAGTGACACTAAGCTAAGAGTCTTGTAGCACAATTGACATTTCAAGCTGCAGAATTAACAGTATATTGTAATTGAAAAAAAAAAAAAGTGGATACAAAAAGTGACATTGCTAAATTAGAAGCTTCCTAGCAAGGCTTGAACTCTTTTAGGCCTCTTTGGTTGGGAAAAATATACCCTGTTATGAGTATATGTATCCTCTCCCTTACAGCTAAGTATCAATTGAGTATAAACTGTGAGAAAGTAAATGTATATACCCGTAACATGGTACTTCATTCTTTGGTTGGACTTATTTTTGAGGGGAAGGAAAAGGGGGGAGTGGATGATCTTGCTGGAGTTCGGGTGTTTTCTCCCCAAATTGAAAAAATGGGGGTGAAAGTGAGGCCTAGATGAGAATTTGCCCATTTACCCCATCCTCCTTCCACATTTTTTTTTTCAAACCTTCATTTTTTATTTTATTATTTAATAAGGGTATGAGAGTAAACTTATGTAAACACTACTTTCTACCTCTTATTTTTTTTCTTAACTAAACAAAAAGTTTTTCATCTTTTCACTTTTTTACCTTAAACCAAACAAAAGGGAAAATAAGATATATCATTTCACTTTTCCATCTCCCACCATTTTTTTTTTATCTCGCAACTAGCAAAACTGCAAGACTAATCTTACTCTTTGAAGTCATGTATTTGCCAAGTTTTACTAAAAAAGAATAGGTTAAATTACAAATTACACCCTTTAACTTTGTTTAAAATTTACTTTATCTTTGTAAGTTCATTTTTTTTTTTAATTAAGTTATCTAAATTTCAATTTTATTCAATTTAGTCATTATGTTAGTGTTCGTTAGAGTTGCACCATTAATAACCCTCCAAAACGACATAGTTTTGATTTAAAAAAAAGTTTTTTAATTAAAAAACACAGAAAATTAATATAAAAAAATTTCAAAAAGAATTAAAATAGAAATAGAAATTTAAACGAAACCCACTATTTTTTGGGCAACTAAGAGGAATAAGAAGATATTGAGGTTGAGGTCCATGAGGATGAATATGAAAATGAGAGAGAGAGAGAGATGTTCCCCTTAATCCATGACAAAATCAAGATTCAAGATAACCATAGATGATTAGAGCACTAGTATTAAGTCAGATGCGCTAGATGTTAAATTTTTTTAGCATTTGGTATAGTACACTTCTACGTGTATCATATGCTATTATCTTTTTATTTTTATTTTTTTTTCATTTTCTCTCTCCTCTCAAGTTATTCTTTTTTTTTTTTAATCTCTTCTCTCACATGCCAGGTTTCTCATTTTGTTGCTGAGTTTTTATTTTTATTTTAAATTTTAAGGTCAAGTCTTTTACTTAGTGGATGAGTTTTTATTTTTATTTTTATTTTTTTAAAATAAAAGTTTGATCTTATTTTAGGCTATTTTAATGGTGATGTGTTAAAAGTAAGATAAAATGTGAAGGGTACTGTCAAATACTATGTTAAAATAGATAAAATAATTTTTTAATTTATTAAAATATTCTTTTTAAACAACTTATACTAATGCTCTTAATAACCTTTTACAAGAGGACCCATACATTTTAGAGGTCTTGGGTAAGGAAATTTTTTAACTAAGGAGGAATTTACCTAGAAAACTCTACCTTGAATTACTTTTTGAGGTGATTTTGGCATGTTTTGAAAAATGTGTCTAAAGGGGATTTTTATAATGATCAAAAGGGGGATGCAAGGCTATTCTTAGGCATTGTGGGATCGGCCTTGCTTCGTTTTTCATAAGAAGATTTCCTTTTAAGGCTCTACCAACTCTGGCCTATGAACGCAGGTTTAATATAAAGTGCATGCAACCTTGATACTATGTACTCGAGAATCTAAATATTTTTTGAGAAAGACTTTTAATTTATGGGTTCCGCTCCTGATGATAGCTCTTTATCATCAGATTAAGATATTAATCGGTTTTTAGTGTAAGCGGGGATTGAACTTTAGAGCTTTTATTTAACCATAAAATTTTTTATCAGTTGAGCTAATTGGAATCATCGAGAATCTAAATTTGCACGTGCAAAACTAGAGTTTCCATAGTTTTTTTCTATCCATTTTTTAAATCTCCGAGTTAAATAAGTTTCTTGAGCATGAACTCTAAGGAATAGTTCCTGTAAAATCTTATCATTAGGTAGTGGGGTCATTTAAGATAGTTTCTTTGTGCTATTCGAATTGAGCATAGTCACAACTTCTGCTGGATTTCATAATGTCCTTGTTTATAAGAAAAAAAAAAAAAAACTTCTAGATTACTTTTCAAAAAGAGTCGTTCCTTCATTATTAAGAATGGATTTTCTTTCATTCAGAATTCAAAGTTCTCATCTCAATTTTTTTTTTTTTTTTTTGATTGAATAAGAAAGATTCTTTTTATTTTTTATTCGTTTTGTGCAAATCATGTCCCACCAATCAATTTGCTCCAAGAATGGATTAATCTCATTTGTCAAAATCTATATCATTTGGAAATCTCATCTCAGAAATTCATCTGTCATAAATATTTAATCTTTTACATCTTATTAAAATTTATCATGTTCTTACATTCTCTATTTCCTTTAAAATCCCATCTAAAAAAAAAAATTGTCACAATATAAGGTCATTTCTTTACAAAATTACGTACTTTTTTTTTTTTGGGTAAGAGAAATTTATTAAGAGACCTTGAGTCTTTGTTTGAACAAGCAAGAATTACTAGGAATAGCAAGTCATCTTTGATAAAGAGCAAAATTTGACAATAAACTTTGTTGTAACTTAAGACTACAACTCCATTCAATATTTTTTTTTATTGGATGTGAATTTTGACAAATCTATCATTAGATTACATTTTCTTCTTATATTTTCTATACTTGCAAAATTTTCAAAAAATCAAAGATCTATAGCAATATCACCAATCAAAAATTTAAATTTTAAGTTTTTGTAGTCTAAAATTATTCATAAAAAATAAGTTTATATATCGAATAGTAAATAATATCCGATTGGCATGAAATTTGACATTTGTGTTAAAAACATAAAAAACTTGTAGTTTAACAGTTAGATTTTCAAAATATATAGTAATTTCATTTATTTTTAGTGAGAGTTGTAGTCTTAAGTTACAACTAAGTTTGTAGTCAAACTTTGTTCTTGATTAAATTGCATTATTTAATGGATAAATTTTAGCTACAAAATTGGTTATAGTCTAAGACTACAACCTTACTCAACATCTTTTTATTTGAGGTGAATTTTAACAAATCTACTACTAGAATACATCTTTTTCTTATATGTTTTATACTTGCAAAATTTCTAGAAAATTAAAGAAAAATAACTATGTCATTAATAAATTGTTTAAATTGCAAGTTTTTGTAGTTTAAAATTATGTATAAAATATAAGTTTATAGATTATATAGTAAATAATATCCAATTGATACAAAATTTGACATGTGTATTAAAAGCGTAAAAAACATGCAATTCAATGGTTAAAATTTTAAAATATGTAATAATGTTTATTTTATTGAGTTAGGTTGTAGCTAAACTATGTTCTTATTTAATTATCCATTGCTAGTCATGTAGAACCTTCAAACAGTTTTGCTTTCCTTTTTAGGAACCCGCAAAAAACCTAAACTTGGAATAAGAAAAATTATGTTCTTTTTTAATTACCCATTGCTAGTCATGTAGAGCCTTCAAACAGTTGTGCTTTCCTTTTTAGGAACCCGCAAAAAACCTAAACTTGGAATGGGAAAAGTTATGTGCATGTACTCGAACCTTACTCCGAGGAAGAGTCCAAACTGAAGTTTCATTACTCATCCACCAAGTCTTCAAAAAAGAAGATTTTCCTTCATTTAATCTTTTTTTTTTTTCCTATGTATAAAAGTAAAATTAAGTTTTAAATATATCCATTCATTTCTTTTGTATAGAAACTAAACAAGCAAAAAAAATACCATAATCTTCTCCCATTGTTCTATGCCTTCTCAAAATTGAGTTTCAATGTAAAACTCGATTTGTAGAAAATCGAGTACGGGACAATCAAACTTTAAAAAAAAAAAAAAAAAAAAATTGCATAGAACTTGAGTTCCATAAAAACCACTATAGGCTTCCATGAAACACAGCTATAGGTAAAACTTAAAAAAAAAAAAAAAAATGCATGGAACTCGAGTTCATGGAGCTCGAGTTCCATAAAAAAACTCCACTATAGGGATTTAAAACACCTATAAGGCTCCCTATGGAGCAACTTGCATGTAAAAAAACTTGCATATTTTAAAATGCCACTATAGGGCTTTAAAAAATTGCATGGAACTTGAGTTCATGGAGCTCGAGTTCCAGTATATATATATTTTTTTTTTAATTTTTAGTTTGTTATAACTTGATTGTCCAAAAATTGAGTTTCAAAAGAGGGGCATTTTCCTAATTAGTTTGGGAAGGGGACAAAATGCTGTATATTTTGTGTGAAAAGGACATTTGCCCATTTTGCCCCTTCTTTCTTGCATTCAAACACATAGAATGGAATATTTTATCTCTTCCATCTCTTTCTTTTACCTTTTATTTACTCTTTTTCCTTCCCTCTCCTTTCTAGGTGATGCCAAATAGAATGTGCCGAGGATTCATAAACCAACGATTCCCTTTCCCTAAATGGTGCCAAATAGGATTTTAGGGATTTCCACACAAAAAGGTCCCTAGGCCTTGCCTAAACTGTAGTGATTTTTTTTTTAAAACTTAATTTATTTGGATTGCTAGGGAAGGAAAAAAAAAAAAAAAAAAATCAATAGACTTACAATGTTTGTACAAGTGAAGACAAGGATGAGTTCAATAATTAAAGAAGTGTCTGTTCCTTTACTTTCCTAGGGGTTATCTTCCATTAAATAATCTTTTACATTCTATTATGCACAGTTGCCTTATAGGTTTCTCCTCCAAAAAAAACAAAAAGACTTTTTTTATTGGAAAAAAAAGACTTTATTTTTATTGGAAAAAAAAAAGAGTTTTTTTTTTTTTTTTTAATAACTTGGTATAAGGCCGGTCTTAATAA
Organism: Quercus lobata; assembly: GCF_001633185.2. NCBI lineage: Eukaryota > Viridiplantae > Streptophyta > Magnoliopsida > Fagales > Fagaceae > Quercus > Quercus lobata. The sequence continues at coordinate 19,847,504 of NC_044914.1, forward strand.
TTTATAAACTTTAAAGCATATAATAATGAAGTCACTATAAATACTTGCTATTGCCATGAATGAGATTAAACATTATTAGGTCTCCCAAATTTGTTTATTGCTCTTTCATTTTTTTCATCTTCATCCTTATTGTAATACCAGGTGAGTGCTTTCACATCTTCACCATAATATAAACTCCTATATATATTGTTGTTTGATGTGAGTGCATGCCTCTGATTGTTTGAAATTAAATTTCTATATTCGAATTTTCTACTCGTATTATGTGCCTGTTTGTTTCCACGTTTTGAGCCCAAAAGTGCTTTTTGAAAAAAGCCAGGCCTAAAATTGCGTTTGGTTAAGCCCAAAATGCAACTTTTTGATAAAAGTTGCGTTTTGGGCATAGGCCAAAAACGCGGAAAATTTATGGACCTTTGAGGGTCCATAAATGAAAACGCGCACTGTGCGTTTGATGGGTTATCGTTGCTGATGATGGAATTACGAAAATACCCATAAAATTAATCAGTTCTCTCAACGCCTGACCTCACGCCCCTCATCTCATCTCTCTACTCTCCCTTTGCACGACGCCTCCCATCTCTTCTCTCTGCTCTGCTCTGCCCTCTCCGTAAGTCTCTCTGCTCTGTCTTTCTCATCTCATCTCTCTGCTCTCCCAACAAATTTCCAAATCCAAACACAAAAAAATCTATAACAAATTCCCAAATCATCTCTCTGCTCTCCCAACAAATTTCCAAATCCAAACATAAAAAAATCTATAACAAATTCCCAAATCAACTAAGGAAAAAAAAAATCAATCCCTTGCAAATTAGGATTCCTCAAAATGCAAAACAAAAAAACATCAGAATATAGCAAAATGATAGAGAATTACAGGACAAAATCGAAGTTGAATGCGTCAAAAACAGCGAGCTTTGGGTTCGATCAAATCGGCGGCGAACCCCTCCCAATCAAACTTGGACGACTCTGACTCCAACTCCGACTCCGACCCTATTTTCAATCTCCAAGCCCTTCCCTCTTAGCCACTCGCCGTCTTCGAACTCCACCGCCTCATCTTCGTCGTGCACTCTGATGGATTCTATGTCGCCAGAACCTGAGTGGGATGCTATCGATTCCGCCAAAAACCAACAGACGAAGTGCTAAGAGAAAAGGGAAAAAAAAAAAAAAAAAAAGAGAGACGAAGAAGGAGAATGTTCTGGTGTTTGGAGGAATGGCAGGGAAGGAATAAAGAAAGGAGGAAAGAGGGATTAAAAAAGAAAACAAAACGGGTACGTGTGTGGAGGAGAAATTTAGTGGGAAAAAAAAGAAGAAGAAAGAAATGCCGTGTGGAGGATAAAAAAAGAGTGGAAAAAAAAAAGGAAAAAAAGAATAATGAAATATTATCACAATTTTTTTACAATAAATTTTAAGGGGTCAGTTATTATTAGCTAATATTGGTGAGAAAAAAAATTTTTTTTTAGAAAGAGAAAAAAATAATTTTAATAGTATGTTAAAATTAAAATTAGTATCAATTTTTATCAAAATATTTTCACAATATTTTTACAATAAATCTTAAGTGTTAGGTTATTATTAGCTAATATTGGTGAGAAAAAATAATTTTTTTAGAAAGAGAAAAACATAATTTTAATAGCATGTTAAAATTAAAATCAGTATCAATTTTTATCACAATATTTTTACAATACTTTCACAATAAATCTTAAGTGGTAGGTTATTATTAGCTAATATTGGTGAGAAAAAAATAATTTCACATTATTGATTTAAGTATGAAATAAACTCCCTTATATATACATTGTCATTTTTGGTAATTTACCTTTCAAATTGCCACTTTTATAAGTGCTAGCCAAACACTCAATTTTTTCAAAAAGCACTTTTTAACAGCTTTTACCAAACACTCAGTTTTTTGAAATAACACTTTTTCATTATGCACTTTTTGAAAACTTAACTTTTTCATTATGCACTTTTTCAAAAAGCTGAACCAAAGTCACCCTATGTCTCTTTAAGAAAGTTTAATTTGTTCACTTTACCTCTTTGATAGGTTTTTCTTCTCAACCGATAAACTACTCTATAGAAAAGTCAAGCTGCAATGTAAATTGATAAGAGTAATTCTAAAAATTTGATAAACTCATTCACATGAGGCAAAGCTAACGGTCCTGATGAACCCGACGACCTTGCTTGTGCATTCATAAACGACGACACCATAAAGTCGATGGTTTCATCTCAAGGTTGACGGGTACGACAACACTTGAATGAGACAACCAGAATGCATAGACAGGATAAGAAGCTGACAGAAGAAAGCTAAAGGGGATAAGTAAACCTTTGACGGATTTGACATAGCCTAGCTTGGCTTCCTCGCATGAATATATAAGGAAACATCTTATGCTCCACGACTAACCCTAATCGAGGGGATTCCTATAAGGAAAGGATCCCGCAAGATATGCATATTAATGAAGATCTTTCCTAAAAGGAAAAGCCCTATATGCTAAGTTACGCATAATTTCTCCTAGCTCTGGCATTTTAGAGTTATGAAAGTTCTCTAACTTGACCTTCAAAGGGTATTAGGCTGGTACCACACCGATACTTTCTTAAGGTCTTCTTTTTCTATGTTGCGTAGGTGTTATCTCGAGCATGTGAGAACCGTGTGACTTACTGACGATTTTTGGCATCATCATAAACCGAGCTATGATATGCAAGCACACTTATAGTCAACGTAAAAGTCAAACATGGAGCAAATGGTGCAGCCATTACCATTCAGGTCATTGTAATAATCAACGTATAAAATAGGAGGGGGCAATTTGTGGATTCTGTTATGGTACAAACCGTAGATCTCTTATTGGTGCATGTTATTGCATCTTTCCTAATGCTTGAAAATTTTGATTAAAAATAAAGTATAAATTATTAGAATTATGAGTTACAATGCCTTGATCCTTGCTTCTAAATAGCATTACTTAGTCTTCTTTATGAGGGGATCCACATTCAAATCTCCCACCCCACCAACACTTGCATCAGCCCATGTGAAATGGGTTAAATGCAAAATTTTGGCCAAAAAAAAAAAAAAAAAAAAAGCCCGTATAAGATTATTTAAAATTATGTATTTCCTTCTACTATTATAGTATCCATGTATATAACTCTGACAATCAGCTCCAACAAAGAAAGTAAAATATGGGACTGGAAGTGTTAGTCTAAATGGGTGTATGGTTTGAATTGAAACAGTTTTTTAAGAGTCGGGTTTAATTTGAAACTTGTGAAGATATGAGAGATTTAATTTGAAACCTAAGATTCATCCGTTATGGCTGGTTCTACTTTTGTTTTTATTGAATCCAAAACTTTTGAGTTTGCTATTGAGGAAGGGGGTTCGTTTTTCTCTCTATGTATTCATGAAAGAGGTAGGCACACCTCACGTTCTGTCTGTATGGGTAAGGAGAGTGCGAAGAGACTTTTGTTTCACGTTGAGGAGTTGACATCTAAGCATAAGCCGGGTTAGTTTGCAAGAACGGTTCGGGAGGGAGATAGAATTCTGATCCTTCAGTTGGGCTCCAATGCCCATGACTCTTTTTTGTTGTTATCTGAATTAGACAAAGGCCACCGGAGGGGATCCATTGTCATATCGGAAGGGTACATGGGAGTGGCTGGAGAGGATTTGGAGTCCATTTGAGGAAGACTTTCTTCCTAGGTAGTCAGAATTACGGCGTTCAGCATAGGAGGACCACCAGGAAACCAGTGGGGGTGACGGAACTTTTCTGGCAGAACCCAGAAGGAGTTGAGAATAAAGGGAAGGAGTTGTTGTCAGGGTTTCAAATTTTGAACCCACAATCTTCTCGGGGAGGGAATTCCGAGTTTGACAAGGGTTGTGATGGGGCAGTTGTCACATCGGTCATTAAAGGAGCTGCGTGTAGCAGTGGTAATATTTTGCAGACCTTGGATATTTCATTACGTGTGGAACGTGGGAATGAAGGGAAGTGGCACGTGATTTCTTCTAAGGTTATTGAAGTGGGCCCGGTTGCTGTGAAGCCCAGTGGTGATAATAAGCTACACAGTTATAAATCTGTGTTAACTAAAGGTTGTGGGCCAATGCCCCACGCTGCTTGGAAGCCCAAAGCCCAAGCTGGGTTTCATAAGGTTTTGTCTCATCAATCTAAGTTGCCTCGTTCTAGTGCTAAACCCACTTCTTTTAATTCCGGTGCAACTCAGCCTCGTGTGGCTTCGCACAACATGTCTTTTTCTGCTTGCAAGACCGATACCCAGTTGTGTGAGTCTCCATCTCAGCCTAGCGTATCGGACTGTCACGTTTCGGGGATGGGGTCTTCTCTTTTAGCTTGTGCGAACTCTTCTACTACATGTGGCTCTTCTTTCTTGGTGCCTTTCCAAGTGGTTCCTGGCTTGGGGTCTTCGGCGGCTCCTACTTTTTCTGCATGTGACTCAAATTTTGGGCAACCGTCGATGCTCTCAAGCAAGTCACCAGATCTGCCACCTCTTTTAAATCAAAAGGTGGGTTGTAGTTTACCGATGAGTGACGCGGTAGGAATGCGGTTGGAGAAGGGGATTTTCGTGACTAATTCGGCAAGGTGTTCTCAGCAAGCAGAGGGATCAGAGAAGACAGAACAGATCTTCACCAAAGCACCACAAGATTTTGGTCCTACACTTAGTGATTATGTTGGTGATTTGAGCAGAACTTGGGGTAATTCCAATGATTGGATGATTGAATTTCGGGATGGGAGGAAAATAGTTATCCCACTGTCTGCTTATTGTTCTCCTAAGTCCGTGACAGGTCAGCTTGCTTCAGAGGGTGTAGTTAATTCTGGTAGGGATTCTCTTGTTAACAAGGGACAAATTATTAGTTGGGATTCTAAGTTTGATGGAGTAGTGGACTCTGGTGACTCTAAGTTCGGGTCAGAAGGTGTGACTTGGGACTCTGAGGAGGGTTTGTTGAATTGGGAACATTTAGGTGACCCGTTAGAAGTGGCACCTTTGGCGGTGGATAACACTGTGGTTATGGAGATCCCTACAGTTGAGGAGAGGGGGTGTACGGTGGATGTTGACAACTCCAAGTTGTCTCTTTGGGTAACTAATAGAATTAAAACTTTCCAGAAATCTGTTGGGACCTCGTTAGAGGGCTTCGAAGAACAGGTTACAGGTTTGCTCTTAGCTTTAGAAGCTCGAAGAAAAAAGAGGATGTTGGATGTAGCCTCTCAGAGGAAGATGGTTAAGGCTGGATAAAAAGGGCATCGTGAGTTGAAGAATTTATTGAGTTCGTGGGGTGAGGAGAATGAGTCAGAAAGGAGCAGGAATGCTTCTAGGGATCGGGTTGTTGTAGTGCATCAATGAATTTAAAAATTGTTTCATGGAATGTGAGAGGGTTGAATGAGCAAGATAAGTGGCTACGGGTTAGAAATATGATCCGTAAGTGGAAAGCAGATATTGTTTGTCTGCAAGAGACAAAGCTGGAGTTAATTAATAGGGGTGTTATTTTTAGTTTGTGGGGAGGTCACCATGTGGATTGGCTTTACTTAGGCTCTGTGGGTGCTTCAGGTGGGGTGTTATTGATGTGGGACAACAGGGTTGTGGAGAAGTTGGAGGAAGCAGTGGGTCGCTTCTCAGTCTTTTGTAAATTCAAAAATGTGGTGGACCAGTTTGTTTGGGCTTTTACTGGAGTTTATGAGCCTAATTGTGATAGAGATAGAGGTCCTTTATGGGAGGAGTTATCTGGAGTTTGTAGTTGGTGGGATGTGCCTTGGTGTGTGGGAGGTGATTTTAATGTGGTGCGGTTTCCTTCTGAACGTTCTGGCTCTTCAAGTTTCACTTCAGCCATGCATCGGTTTTCAGCTTTTATTTCAGAGCTAAGCCTTATTGATCTGCCTTTGGTTGGGGGGAATTTCACTTGGTCTAATTCTAGAGAGATTGCTTCAAGATCTAGATTGGACAGATTCCTTGTGTCTGCTGACTGGGAGGAGAAATTCCCATCTGTTTGTCAAAGCCGATTATCTAGGTTGCTTTCAGATCATTTTCCTATTCTTCTAGAGGGTGGGAATCTTCTTGGTGGTAAGAAACCTTTCAGGTTCGAGAATATGTGGTTAAAGGATGAGGGCTTTTTGGAAAGGGTGCGAGCATGGTGGGAGTCCTATCTTTTCCAAGGTTCTCCTAGTTTTATTTTGGCTAACAAACTGAAGTCGTTGAAATTGGATTTGAAGAGATGGAATGTGGAGGAGTTCGGTAATATAGGTCTTAGGGTTCAGAATCTGTGGAAGGATCTCAATGTGTTGGAAGCTATCGAGGATGATTGTGTTCTTTCAGTGGAGGAGAGTTTGGAAAAGGATCGTATTCGTGGAGAGTTAGAAAAATCAACCTTGTTGGAAGAAATCTGCTGGAGGCAGAAATCTAGGGCTCTTTTTCTTAAGGAGGGAGATAGGAACACAAAATTTTTTCACTGTATTGCAAATTCTCATAGAAGATGCAATACCATTGATAGGCTTCTGGTGGATGGAGAGTTATCCTCGGATCAGGGGATCATTGAGGGGTGTATTTCTCATTTTTATAGGCAGTTATACTCGGAGACTGAGGTCCACAGACCTATTTTGGATGAGGTTGTTTTTTCTAGCATTTCTGAGGAAGATGCCAATTGGCTGGACAGACCTTTTGATGAGGATGAAGTTTTTAGAGTGGTCCTTGATTTCAATGGTGATAAAGCGCCAGGTCCGGATGGTTTTTTAATGGCATTCTTTCAGTCTTGTTGGTGCTTGTTGAAAACTGATATTATGAATGTGTTTCATAATTTTCATACCCACGCAGTGTTTGAAAAGAGTCTCAACGCTACTTTCCTTACTCTCATTCCTAAGAAAAATGACGCTGTGGATGTTAAAGACTTTCGGCCTATTAGTTTGGTGGGAGGGTTGTACAAGATTATTGCTAAGGTGTTAGCCAATCGAATGCGGAAGGTGGTTCATGGTCTTATCTCAGAATCTCAGAATGCCTTTCTGAAAGGTCGTCAGATTTTGGATTCTGTCCTTATTGCTTCTGAGTGTTTAAACAGTAGACTGAAGGCAGGAGTTCCGGGGGTATTGTGCAAACTGGATATTGAGAAAGCTTACGACCATGTGAATTGGGAGTTTCTCTTGTTTTTGCTTCAGCAGTGTGGCTTTTCTGACAAATGGAGAAGGTGGATTAGGTGTTGTATTTCTACTGTTAAATTCTCCATTTTGATCAATGGTTGTCCTTCTGACTTCTTTGGGAGTTCTAGAGGTTTGAGGCAAGGTGATCCGTTATCCCCTTTTCTCTTTGATATTGTCATGGAGGCTTTGAGCCGTATGTTGATGTAGCTATTACGGCAGGTCAGTTCTCAGGCTTCTCAGTGGGGAATGCAATTGGTTCCTTGTTGACGGTGTCTCATTTGTTATTTGCAGATGATACTCTTATTTTCTGTGATGCTGACAGCAATCATATAACAGCTCTGCGTGGGATTCTATCTAGATTTGAGGAGGTGTCAGGGCTAAAAATTAATCTAGAGAAGTCTGTTTTGGTTCCAGTTGGGGATGTGCCTAATCTGCATGAGCTAGTGGAGATTTTGGGCTGTAGTGAATCTGCTCTTCCGCTGAAATATTTAGGTCTGCCGTTGGGTGCTTCTTTTAAAGATAAGACGGTTTGGAATCCTATTTTGGAGAAGATGGAGTAAAGGCTAGTTGGTTTGAAGAGATTGTATTTATCTAAGGGGGGTAAGATTACTCTTATTAAGAGCACTCTCTCTAGCTTGCCTACTTATTTTCTTTCTCTTTTCCCTATTCCTGTTAAGGTGGCCAAGAGGATGGAGGAATTACAGAGGGATTTTCTTTGGAATGGTATTGGTGATGATCGTAAACTTCATTTAGTTAAGTGGTCGAAGGTTTGTAGGCCTCTGAAGAATGGAGGGCTAGGCATTCGGAGCTTGAGAAGGTTTAACTCTGCCCTATTAGCCAAATGGTTGTGGCGTTATGGTGTGGAGAATGATGCCCTTTGGAGAAGGGTAATTGGGGCGAAGTATGGAAACGAGTGTGGCGGTTGGTGTACAAAACCTGTGTCTGGGGCACATGGTGTTTGTTTGTGGAAGTCCATTAGAAAAGGCTGGCTGAATTTTTCTAAGTTCCTTCAGTATGATGTGGGTGATGGTACTCGTGAAGTTTTGGATTGATGTGTGGTGTAGGGATCATCCTCTTAAGGAGGTGTTTCCTGACTTATATAATATTAGTAGGTCTAGGGATGTTTCGGTCTCTGAGGTTTTGTGCTATGCTAATGGGAGAATTTTTTGGGACCTTCAATTTCGCCGCTTAGTGAATGATCAAGAGTCTCAATCTTTGGATTCTTTTTTGGGTTTGATCTATTCCACTAAGGTGCGAGGTGTTGGTTCTGACAAATTTAGTTGGAAGCTAGCCAACAGTAGGGGTTTCTTGGTGAGCGGGTATTATCACTCTCTTTCCCCCTCTATCGTCACATCGTTCCCATGGAAACTTTTGTGGCATTCGAAGGTTCCTCCCCGGGTAGCTTTTTTTTCTTGGACTGCTGCTTTAGGCAAGATCCTAACTATTGATAACCTTCGGAAGAGGCATCTTGTTATTCTTGAGTGGTGTTATATGTGCAAAAGGTCTGGGAAATCTGTTGATCATCTCCTCCTTCACTGTCCTTTTGCTTTTGAGATGTGGAGTATGGTTTTTTGCTTGGGTGGTTTTTGCTGGGTGATGCCGCAAAGGGTAGTGGATTTGCTAGACTGTTGGTCTTGCAACTTCAGGCGTCATCGTAATATAGTTATTTGGAGGATGGTGCCTCACTGTTTGATGTGGTGTATCTGGAGGGAGCGAAATGCTAGAAACTTTGAGGGTCGTGAACGGTCCATTCTTGAGTTTAAGTCTTTTTTTTTTCTTACTCTTCTCGAATGGTGCTTAGTTTTACCTGCTTTTTCTTGTTTATCTCTTCCTGCTTTGTTTGATCTTTGTAATTTGGTTTCTTGATGTTTTTGCCTTGTTAGTACATTTCCTATGTACGGGGCTGAGTTCTTCCTTATTATATATCTTCCTTTACTTATATAAAAAAAAAGTATCCATGTATATATTGTTCATGTGTAAAAGGGTTATTTTATTCATTTCTAAGTTTTCACTTTTTTTATTAGTGTTTTTGTGAGTGATGTGGGTATTTTTTATATAAAAAAAAAGTGATTATGTAAAATAATATTAATAAAAAATGAATAAAAAATGCATATTCTATTGACATAACTTTTAAAATAAATAATCGGTGAGTGTTTTGAAAAAGTTTTTTGCTAAATAGACAAATTTCCTAATTTTTACATAAACTGAAATAAATGCTCTAAAAATAAATTCTGAAGAAAATATTCATGAGTTGCACTAAAAAAAGAAGAAAAAAAGGTTAACATGATTAATTGATGATGTCAATCGTACAGTGGAGCTTGTCAATTTCGCCAGGCTTTTCAATAGGAAGTTTAGAAAATCAAACAGTTTGTTTTCTAGTAAAAAAATGACATTTGAATATAATTTCATAAATTTTTTAAGGGTAAATTGTATTAGGAACTTGTTGCATTGACCCGATATAATTCAAGTTTCTCCTTTTTTTTTGGTACTACTTAAACTTCCAAATCATGTGCTTATCAAAAAATGTTCATGGTGATTTCTAAACTAAATTGAAATTTCTTATCTAAGGAAAAATATGAGTTGTATCTAATACATAATCAAGAATACTGTAGTAAGTATCATATCTGGCTGGAATACAATATGGATAAATAAGGGTGCATGAAGCATTCATGCTTCATTGAATCCCTGAAGAAAAACATAAGGGGGAATTGCATTAGTAGCTCATAAAAATTATATAAATAGAAGAAATGAGTGGAGCTTTTGAAGATAGATAATCATGTTCAACTAAGACAAATAAAAGATAAATCTAAGGAAGCTCAAATTAAAGGGATTCAGGAACACATGGTAAATTGTCAAAACTGCTTCCTACCCCGTGCGAACATGACAAATCCAAACCATTACTTCAACCCTTTACTTCTTTGAGAATACTAGACAAACCAACTGCTCCCAATTTCCAATCTTCAACAGGTCTGATGAATCTTGAATCCCAATAAACACACATGGGAGGAGGGTGTGGAATTGTTTCAATTAAGGCCAATGAGAGACTCGTACATGAAAAAGGCTAGAGAAAGGGCTCCAAAAATTGCCAAAGCCTTTCTTCACACAACTAATGCTACTACAACAAGGAACATTCAATACGTCTATAAGTTTATATAAAATGTGGGGACCTAAAAGTCCAAGAGACATCTTCACTAGGTGAGGTGAAAGGGAAGCAAGTCTTGACTAAGTCCCATATTACTTGGATAGAGAGAGTTGATGTGCTTTATATATAGAGTCTTTTGGCTAAATATTACATTAATTGGAGTTTATTTGTGATATAAGCATTGTTCAAAATTATTTAGGGAAATGAAAAGAGATGTGAATTTCAGCAATGGTATTGCCGCAATTCAGCATTTTTTTTTCCCTCTTCTCTCTTCTCCTATTTAAGCAATAATATTGCCATAATTCATTTTTTTCTTTTTTCGTTAGTTGGTCAATTTAGTCCAATTGGGTAGCATAAAAATTGGGCAGATATTTCAGCAATACCATCGCCGAAATCTCTCTCTCTCTCTCTCTCCTGTCACATCATTTTTCTTTCCTCTCTTTTACTTTTTCTCACAATTTCAGCAATACCATTACTGAAATTTACATCTTTTCTCATTTTCCTAAATAACTTTAAACGGTATCCATATCATAAATAAACTCCAATTTACACAATATTTAGTCAAAAGACTCTTGTATGTAAGCCTTGGACCTTAATTGGTATGATATGTTTTAATGCGTAAGTCTCCATACCTAACCAAATAGACATAGGTGACCAATCACACTTTAAAGAAACCCAATAATTGGCAGCGAATCTTGAACCCAATGAACAGACATCTTGCCAAGAATGTCACTAGAGTTTTGGACATTTACTGTACAATTATATTTATATTAATTTTATTCGTTTTTTTTTTTAAATTTTTAATTTTTAATGTAAGCAAGTTTTAAAACAACAAAACTATATCGTTTTTGGGCACTTATGATGATACAATCATTTGTGAATTTTTTATTGTGTAAACTGAATATTTATATATTATTTAACTTTTGAACTTTATTAATTTTTTTGTTCACTATTATTATTATTTTACATGTGAAATAATTTGAGCCAACGTGTAACCCACCCACTTGCAATCTGTTTTTTATTCGATTGCCATTAACTTGACCCAACTCGTTTGCCCGGTGTTCATGTGTTTTATTGAATTTAGGTGTTGTGTTGAAGACTGAAGTTACAAAGTATAAATTTTTTTACGAATACCCTTTTTTTTCTCAAACAACAAGTACGCAAAATGAATTCGAGCCGAATCTCACGTGGGTCATCAGTAATTATTCATTTTCTCAATTGGATAGGGGTTGATATTAATATATTATTATGACATTAAAAAAAAAAAAAAAGTTGGGAATTTTTAAAAATGCAGAAAAGACTTAAAACTAGAGGCAAAAGCATGGTCCACGTGGTTGGAGGCAAAATTGGAATGCGGATGGAGGTCTTGTTCCCATTGGTCCGAAATCTATCCACGACAGGTATACTAGATTGCCTCTCCAGATTTCATGATCCTACATGGCTCCTTCAAAACCCACTTCTTAGATTCTCTCCCACAGACTCAAAGACTCACAGTTGATAAAACCAGCCTCCTCCAGTTTATCCATTTTCTGCTAGGGAAGCTTTTAAGCACCAACCAACCTAAGAGAGATGGCTACTACCTCTGGTGCAGTTCTAAATGGGTTAGGATCTTCTTCTTTCTTGCGTGGAGGGAACAGAAGCCAGACATTGTTGTCTGCAGCTGGTGTTGGAGCCAGAGCTACTGTGCCTAAGAGGTTCATTGTGGTGGCTGCTGCTAAACCAAAGCTGTCTTGGATCCCTGCTGTTAAAGGTGGTGGCAACTTTCTTGACCCCGAGTGGCTCGATGGCTCGTAAGTTATCAGTTCTCAGCTTATAAATCTTGTGAAATATTTATATAGATGTTAAATTACATTGGCAAAACTATTACACACAATTCTTCTATGATCACACCATTTGTCACGATTTGTTGAACTGTCTTTTGAATGAACTTTTTCTCTATTACTCACAGTCGACCATGTCATACTTATGGCCATTGTGACACTGACACAGCTAGACTTTCTTTATTACACATGGTCTCAACTCAACATATTGAATTGCAGGCTCCCAGGTGACTATGGTTTTGATCCACTAGGACTAGGCAAGGACCCAGCATTCCTGAAATGGTACAGAGAAGCGGAGCTCATCCACGGCAGGTGGGCAATGGCTGCAGTGGTTGGGATCTTTGTAGGCCAGGCATGGAGTGGTATCCCATGGTTTGAGGCTGGAGCTGCCCCTGGTGCAATAGCTCCCTTCTCTTTTGGCTCTCTTCTAGGCACTCAGCTCATCCTCATGGGCTGGGTTGAGAGCAAGAGATGGGTGGACTTCTTCAACCCAGACTCACAGTCTGTGGAATGGGCTACACCGTGGTCGAGGACGGCTGAGAACTTTGCCAATGCAACCGGGGAGCAGGGTTACCCTGGTGGCAAATTCTTTGATCCCTTGGGTCTTGCTGGCACTCTCAAGGATGGTGTTTACATTCCAGATTTTGAGAAGTTAGAGAGACTGAAGTTAGCTGAGATCAAGCATGCTAGGCTTGCCATGGTTGCAATGCTAATTTTCTACTTTGAGGCTGGACAAGGGAAGACTCCTCTTGGTGCTCTAGGCTTGTAAACCCAAATACCCAAAAAAAAGAAAAGTTTCAAACTTGGAATGTAGATATCTGAATTAGAGACAGTAGATTCAAGACCCTTGGTTTATTGTTCTCTGAGTCCTCCATCAAGCTTCGAATTCTGAATACTTTCTCTTCTTGGATTAATTATGTGTGTTTGTAAGATAAATGAATGTTGCTAGTTTATTATTACTCTAATCCCCTATCTTCTTTGTAATTTTGTTAGGGAAGGGACCCTCTCTAAATGGAACGAAAATTGGATTTTACCAAAAATTGGTCTTGAATCTATTGAATTTCAGGGTCTGTTTTATTAGGTGTAAATGCAAGTGTGGCCGTGGATACATGTGACTATGGGAGCCACAATGTGATATTTGTAGTCCTAACTCTTTTAAGGCCACTCAAATATAATATTTATGGTCACACTCCCTTCAAACTATGGACAAAAAAAATAACGCTCATTTTTTTATTTTTTATATATATTAAAGTCAGAAATATATTATTAATATGACAATATTACAACACAAGTTCATAAAACACAGCCGGCATAAACTGATCTGGCAAATCCTCCCTCCAAATACCAACATCCAAAGAGTACTCAAAATAAGATACCAGTTGAGAAGCCACATTATGTGAAGTGCAATTGAAACACACACACGAAATGAAAATAACTTCTTAAAGGATTTGAAGTTAAATGGATTGAATATTAAAGACCCCCGTTCTAATTGTTGAGGTTGTGAGGCAGCCACAACTTTGGGGATCACTACTTGAGAGGGAACAAATTTAGGAACAAGAAGTTGTGTGGATAGGGAAGGATCCTGGGAATCAACTCCCAGCATCTGAATGGTGACATTAGAGAATGGAATTTGTTCTGAAGAATCTGGAGTGATCCCCAACTTATCAGGAAGAGAGAATTTGAGAGGGTAGCTGCAGAGATAGTCACTCCACATGTAAACCATCCCTAGTATTAACGGAACATGCCATACCAGGATGGCAATTAGAATTGTCTCCATATTCCATGGGTTCCAAGAAAATGACTCATTCATGTTCTGGATCAATACCGGAATATCATTTTTTTGGGGCTATGAATTATCAGTTAGCCAGTCACTATAGAACCTTCATCAAGCACAATAGATTAAGTGCTCACCATGACCAATAATGTCTCACACGAGTACTGTTGACTAGATTTTGAAAAGAACAGGATAACACAGAATAGAGGATAAAGATAAATGGAAAAAGAAGTGGGACAAGTAGCATATGGTTAACATGGAACAACACGAAGAGAGAGTGTTTTTTAATGTAATATCTGCATGAAGAAATAACATAGAGGGAAAAGGAATACCGAAAAGTTAAATGTTACGGAAAGAAATAATAAAAAAAACTAAGAGAGTTGGTGAAGAAATGATATAATTGAACATACCGCAATAAGACCAGCCTCTTAAAAAAAAAAAAATTCCCGAGAAAGAGAACGAATTAATTGAACACACAATAAAAAAGATTACCATTAACCGAGTATAGAAACCAAAAATTAAGAGAGATTACAGACAATGATATGAATATCACGTAGCAGACTGACACACAGGAAAACAAGAAAAAAAAATTAGATAGTCGACAAAACTGTGGGAAACAGAAACAAGGAACAATGGTATGGAAACTAACCCAAAGATCAAATACTAGAAGCCTGAGAAAACAAAACGAATAAAGGAAGATTGAAAATGATAAGAAAATCTTTACTGGCAAGAGGAACTAAAAGGAAAAGATTTGGACAAGAGGGAGAAAGACCCTGAACAAGGGTATGGGGTATACCGACCAGTGTGCTTTTTGTATACTCTCACGGACTCCATACTATCTAAATATTCTTTTACAGTTAAGTAAGATAAAAAGAGATGCAATATCTTTTTTTGATAAGTGAGATGCAACATGTGCTAGAAATATTTTAGATAAAAACAAGTTTGATTCAACAATAGAAACCCTAAAAATTAGCAAGAATAGAAAGTAAAAAGAGTTTAGAAAGATCTCATAAAGCTATAGAATCATGTGAATAGCATTGTACTTAAAGGTTGACTCATGCCACTCAAATCAAAGGAGAGAGCAAATGGGTATGAGAAGCCCAATTCCATAGTAGCCCCCACCATCTTAAGATATCTCTTAAGGCAACCAATGGATTATAAACACTCGGCTCACTTCAAACCAGTGTGGGACAAACAATAATAGGTAGTGTTTAGAACACAGACCCGCACCACCAACATGTTCATGTTAAAGATATCAAACTCAAACCCAGAAAATCTTTAAAATAAAGTTCTCATTGTATTCAGACATGCAAGATAAATGATGACATATTTTAAGAAACAACAACCTTTTTCATCGTCTTTGCTAGGTACGAGCCCAATCCTAGCCCCTTGATCAATTTAACCAAAATTGGGGGCATTAAAAATGATACAAACCATTATTAAGAAGTTGTAGCTTTGTGAACTATGATGGACTTGCCAGCGAAACTGATATTCTCATAAGTAACATCTAGTTGCATTAAAACACTAAATTTTTTGTTTAAGGGAACAAATAAAATCAACCTGAACCAGTGGTGAAAAAAGGGCGCAAATTATTCACTGCCTGTAGCCATCAAAAACTCACCCTCGCATACAACCTCACCTCCAACATATGCCTTCCCTTCCATCTTTGCAATTCCAAAGCGTTTCTGCAACTTGATAAGTGTCATTCTCATAACTAGGGTGTCACCGGCAACCACTGGTTTCCGGAATCGCACTTTGTCAATACCAGCAAAGAAGAAATTTTCACGGGAACCTCCAACTTCTGGTTGCAACATAACCAAGCCACCAACCTGTGCCATTGCCTAAATCCAAGAAACATTGCCATTAGTCGCTAATTATCTGATTTACTGACACTAAAACCAAATAATGGAGACAGCTTTTACTAAATATTGATTCTAACATGAAAGGATGCATAAGATATGTACTTCTAGTCTAGAATAGATGATGGTGATGCTAACTGTTTGTCTAGTAAGAGACTAAGATGATGAAGAAATCATCTTCTCGTGCCTTTCCATGCCAAAATATTGATAAAATAAAGGGATGACATCAGACTCCCACACATTGAATCCCCCAATTTCTTCCAAATTTTATTTAGATGTAAGACATGTAGCATTTTAAAACCGAATAAATATCACACGTCTCACATCTGGCTAAAAATGGGAGAGAATTGGAGGATTCAATGGAAGGGGATCCTTGAAAATAGCAAAGTATGTAAATATAAGACTTTATAGATAAATATAGTCAATGAAACAAGAAAGAAGTAAAGAGGAGACAAACATGACATGATTTATGACTAAATGTACCTCACACTTTGAATTTCCAATGATGTTGTAGCAAAAGTATCTTTTGAACAGTTTCAACACTAGTCATAAAGTTAAACATACATAAGTCCTCATCTACAGGAGTATGGATTACTCACAGCTCCAAAATAAGAATCATTGTATCTCCAATCGGACTCAGTTGATCTCTAATACTCTGGTGTAACATCATAATTAATCTTAATTACTCGCGAAATGAGACCAAGCACGTGTGTCATAAAAATGACTCTAAACAAATAATAACCACCATCAGAGACTAGGTAATTAAAAGTTCTAATATTAGGAATAAAAATGAATTTCATGAAAACAGAAATGAATCTTTTGTTTGATCTTGTTCCTTTATAGGCAGCTTAACATAAAAAAAGAAAAAAAGAGAAAAAAAAAAAAGGAAAAAAGAAAGAAAGAAAGAGCTTTATCAAAAAAAATCTAATGAAATAAAATAAACTGACAAGTTACTGAGGTCAAAATATAACCCAATTCACCCCTTCATGTGCTGAAGGTTCTCCCTCCCTTAATCTGTGGTTTTAGGGAATGGACAGCCCTCTAATCTGTGGACTGGCTATTTTAGAGTGAATTCTTGCAGAATCCATGATTTTGACCAAGACAAACCATCAATGGTGGATTCATATTTTCTACAATAAAACTAGGCACTGTAGACGCAAGGGTATGAACCAAAAGACACATAACTCTTAACCCATCAGCCACTGACCAAGACTTCTATGCTTATAATATGCTGCAAACTTTACTTATTTGTTCCTGATCACATAAACCATACCTTATACTGTTTATACTTAAGAAATTGGACATGCTATGAACCATAGAATTCCTTAAAAGTTTCTACTTTGGCTCCTAGTATCCCAGTCAATTTAACTAATTTGTATCACAGGAGAAAATGCAACCACATGTAAATTCTTGTAACCATCAATAAACTTTTGATTCTTTAATTTTTAATATTTAAACTTTACAAATTTAGAACCTTTATCACAAAATCAATTATCTTTCAAGATTCATATGGTTTTCACATCATTTTCTGAAAATTGCAAAGTACAAATCAAATTCTGAAAACAACCAGGAAGAGAGCATTCAACAAACGCTTGAATAAAACTGTTAAACCTAGTTGTAAATTCAAAATGGCTCTTTGAAAACTGAGGCAATGCATCAAGAACTACAAATCCACAATAATACTACAAATAGATGTCATGCTTTCTAGGTAAGATACATTTGAGAGGACGCCCAGAGGAAACTAGAAGGCCTATAAAATCAATGGCCGAACAAAAAGTGAGACTGAAAAATCTATCCTGTTTTAATCCTTGTATAACAGTGCAGCTATGGAGACCTAAATGCTCTTATGCTCCTCGCATTTGCATATGCCTGTATATCAGTGATGCAGAGCACCCAAGAAGTGATCCAAGGCACAGAGGTGGACCAATTAACTACGATCAGCCACTAGCCACGACTAGTTGATTCTTTATTTTATTGTAGTCTTTGTCAGTGTCCTTGCCTGGTCATCTTTTATTGTTATTTTTTACAAACTAGTATTGTTATACTCCTGTTCTTTTGAAAATTCATGTGAAAAGCAAGTGACTTTTAATGGGCTTAGATAGCTAAGATTAGAAAGGTGCATGAATAATAAAGGCTGGTCCAAGAATTTTTACCAAAGTATCCAAAACCAGACCTGCTGTCTTATTGAATTCTCTTGAACCTAGACTTAGGTTCAAACTTCATTTCCAGGGGTGCATTCTAGCTAATTTCAATTGCTTTATTTCTGGATCTCTTCTTCATGCCTACTTTTAACATGTCTATAAGCTAGAAAGGTGGTGCCCTTATCTCAAGTCTGTACCAGAGCAGATATAAGCTTTTTTTTGCTGCATAAGTTTGGCACCTCTGTAAACGAGGAATGGCAATTAATATAAAAGAAAATGAAAGAGGAAAGAAACTATGACAACCTAAAATCTGTCAGCACATGACTTCAATGTTTAGAATAAAATTGCAACTAAGTCCCTACACCTCTAGTTTTGGCAATTAAATAATTAGATTTTCCCAATTAGCAATCAAGTCCATTCAAAATTCTCCATTAATCAGGTTCACAATTTCTATTGACGCGGCTTTGAAGAAGGATTCTTTTGGTAGACAACATAGACATTGGCAATGAATTTAACCTAAATTACTTTAATTGATTCACCCTAATTTTTTATGAACAATATGATTCTTTCAAACTCCTTAACAACTAAGTTGGCTTACTAAAGCTCGGTTACAATATCCCTACTAAACATTGGGTCCCATTTTTATTTTTCAATGACATAAAATTCCTTCTCTATGAACATTGTCAGGTCAAGGAGCTTGAGCGGTGGCCCAAAATGTTGGCAGAGTAAGCTTCTAGAGCCCTTTAGAAAAGGCCAAGTTCAGAAAGAAAAAACTCAGCCAAAAGGAGTTCATAGACTCCATGAAATGGGTGATGTCGAGGACCAAATTCAGATATATGGAATCTTATTCCTTTATGCTTGATGTGGACTATATAGAGGGAACAAAATCGGCGTACTTTTGAAGATGAGGAGTGCACGTCATCTCTATTGCAACCATCCTTCATTAATTCTGTTTATGAGTGGTCTTTTGCTTTGGGTCTTACTGATAGTAACTCTATTCACTCCTTCATTGAATCAATTCATGAGTAGATATTTCTCTCATTGTATGCTTTAGGCTACTTCGTGCTTATCATCACTAAGTAGTCTCGTTTCAATAATATTATTTAAACCTATCAAAAATAAACTCCATGAAATGCATTTTGCTCCTTTGACGCAATTACCCATTGAAGCACTATTGGTAAACTAAATCTGTCATAGACACCTCAACTTACTCTAGTACTTGTGAGAACCTGTGCTAGTCCAAGTAAAACGCTTAAAATCATTAACACCACTCTCTATATATGTAATGTCGGAAATGGTAAAGAAAAATGGATCAACCAGCATACTGATGAAAGACAATTAACTAGCTTGCTAAGCTCATCAATAAATTAATACCAAGAGGCATCTTCTTAGATCACACAACTTATGACTACATTCAATAATTATTCAAAGTTTACTTCAGTATAGATTCAGGATTTATTTCCTTTGGGAAACAAGCAATCCCTTCTTAGGCACTGCATTTCCAGTTCTAAGAGAAAACTTCAATGAGGCAGGTCTTTAATGTTTTATTACTATCCCAGTTTTCTTAAAACCTTTAATTTTCTGTGGCATTTCACAAGCACCCACAATTTCGCCAACATTCACTAAGTAAAACTTTGCTACTCTACAACCCCTGAGAGCAACATGAAACCCACTTGAATATAACAAAACCGTGTAAACTTCTAATCTATCCCCTTCTGTGGAGAGGGAGGGGGCAGCTTAACTAGAAAACTTCAAATCCCAAAGGATCCTTGTTGAACTTTTAATAATGGAAAGCATTATCAACATCAAGCTCATGAACTAACCAATATAGCTCTTGCACCTGGTAAAGCAATTAAGAATACTTCTATTGTGGCAAAATAAACAATCCATAAATTTATCTAAAAGAACTTTATCCTAAGGATTTTCAATTTAAACTGCCATCTGAAACGGCTCCCATAGGTTCAACCTTCTCTTTAAAATTCTTTGAAGAACAAAAATCATCATCTTTTTAACACGTGATGCACTTAAGAGCATGAAACATTCAACATCATCTAATATGTCTATATTTTGACAATCATGTACAAACAAGTGCAACATTTTAACAATATTCTAGTTGGATGATCAATTAAAACCAGCAAACTTCTACCAACTAATTCAAGAAGAAATCACTGCTTGGCTCAATTACCAAACTTCAAATCTAATCTGAATTATTGAATTGTAATTCAGACACTAACAATTAATTTGAGCACATGGTATAAAATTGCCTGACATTTTCCCATAAGACATCAAGCAGTAACTCCAAAGGGCTGTTGGACCACATCTACCATTGACTGAATTGATTTGGGCATTACAATTGCTTATAACACTGTCAATGCAAATTCCTCCAGAAGTTCACATGCAAAAATGACTGTAACACCTACTAGCTATGGTAAATGGACCAATGACAACTCCCAAGTGAAACGTTATCCTGAAGACTAAGGATCTTGATACCCATAACGCCCTAGGTTTGAAAGCTTAAGATAGGATGGTCAAACACAAAGTTCAATCAACGGTCATTAGGAACAAATAAAAATCTCCTCAACCGCTTTACAACCTCATCATGAACATAGAACACATCATAACACTTGAAACTCTTAATTTAAATGCACAATCTTACCATTGCACAATAGAATGATTGTTAATAAACCTATTAATATTTAGTAATGCATAAACAAACCCTCTAACATAAACAAATGAATTTAGGAAAAAAAAGGGGGAAAGGAACAAAAGAGGAACGAAAGTGCGAAACAAGCAAATACCTCAACCATGAGAACACCAGGCATTATCGGTCTTTCAGGAAAATGACCAGGAAAGAAGTTGTCGTTAATTGTGACATTCTTGATAGCAACAGCTGAAACTCCAGGATTGTGTTCAATTACTCTATCCACTAGAAGAAATGGGAACCTAACAAAATCCAAAACAAAAAGAAAGTAAAAACGTTGAAAATTGCTTACAAAAACTTAAAACAACTACTAGACTTCTTTTGGCTCCTCCTGAAAGAAGCTACCTATGTTTCATTGTTTGGCAATTCAAAAACCACAAAAAAGAACACCTCAATATATGTATTGCAATTTGCAACATGGGTTTTAATTTCCTCAATCAATTTTTTGAAGTGCACAGAACAGAGAATTTTATAAAAATGATACAGAAAAGCAAATTGCAAAATGGGTTTTTCTCAAACAGTGATTTAAAGTGAACAGAAAAGAGAATTTAGAAAAATGACAGTGGAACTGACCGGTGAGGCAGAATTTCACGAATCTGGTTGATGTCCATCACTGTAGGAAATGCAGCATATCCTGTAAAAAAAATTGAAACCAACCCAATTAAGAGAAAGAGAAAGAGAAAAAAGAGAGATTTTTGAAGCAAAGTACGTACTTAATTCAATAGGGGTGTCTTGCTTGGTATCATTTGCAGCGTCCAGAGAAGAACGGGTGGTGAAAAGGGTTGGATACGATCTGAAAGCAGTACTACGAAGATTGACTTGTGATCGTGATGGAGACCAAGCAAAGGTGGGTCTGTGAGGAGGAGGAGAAGGAGATGAGAGAAGTGAATTGGAGAAAGCTGAGGCTGCCATTGCCATTGGTTTTGGTTTTGTTGAGAAAATGCTAGCGAGTGAGTGCGTGAGAATGTGTTGTTGTTGGTTATTATTATTTGCATTCCTCTTCTTATATACTATATGGGTTAAGAAAAAGGTTGGACAAGGCGAGAGTTACGAGGTAAAGTGGTTTGACTTTTGAAGCTGGTGGATTGTAGTTGGGAGAGTTTTGACAACTGAGTACCCAATCAAAAGGGACGGAGATTCCAATGTTTGTGTTCATGGTGGATGTTTTACATCTCATGGTACCACAAGTTCCTCACACATGGTTATGGACCTTATGGTTTGAAATTGAATCAATGTTCTAAATGGTTTTTGACAACTCCGATACTAATTTGTCTCATACAAATCAAATTTATGTTCTGAGATGGACGAAGTGCTTGACCACTAGACTCTCATTTTAACGACTTAATCCAATAATAAATATGACTTGCCTAATCAAGTTGGTCTATATAAATGAGATTAACTTGACTTTTGTAAAATATAAGTTACATGATTAGGATATGATGTGGGTGTAAACACCCTCGTGTTAGTGTAACTAATAAAAAGCTTAAAAATGAAATCTCTTCTCCTCTACTTTTCTCTCAAGCTCTTGGAATCTCTTTGGCATGGTTTTTAGGGTGTAGATTTTATGTGCCTTGCTTTAGAAGCAACCACCAACATTAGTGACAAGCCAACATCTCTTTAGGTCATGACGGCATAGTTTACAATGTATAATAGTTGCATAAGTACTCATTTTCTTTAATTGGTATCAAAGCATAAGACCAAAAATCATTTCCCATTTCGATTGGAACTTGCAAGTAGGATTTTTCTAAGTTGAATATCCATCTCAAATAAGCATTATTTTGTTAGATTTAAGGCAATTAATTTAAGTAAGATTTTTTTATATTTACATATTATTTTAAGACAAAAGACATAAAGCTGGTCCCACAGCCTATGTTAATATTTATTTATTCTTATAAAACTAGCCCCACAGCCTATAAGGCTTCTAAAAAAATGACATAAAGCTGCTGTGAACGGGCACTTTACAGTACCTGTTAACACAACCCTTATTTAAATAATAATATAATTTTATCAATACTATAATATACCTCGCGGAAAATTGATTTACAAAAATTGAAATCCCTAGTTGTTAAGGGAAATTAATTGTTGATGATTATTCGGCATATAACAATTTTTTAAACATATTTAGGGTTTAAATTAGGTTGGATTTCTACTAGATCTATATTTTAGAGGTATTTTTGGAGATGGAAGAAAGAATGCAAAACCAACTTATAATTTTTTTTCTTTAAAAAAGTATAATCATCTGGGGATTTTTTTTTTAAAATTTGGGGATTTTTTTTTGGGGGGTAATGGAGCACCTTAGGTCATTTTGTAAATTTTAGCACACATAATAAGCTTTCCAAGGAATCAAAAAGCGCCCAATTCTGGAGGTTTACGGACAGACACACAAAGCCAGAATTAGAATCATAGACTTACACTTACCAGTGCAATTCCGTTGGTCCACTCTTTGTAATTGGCGTCTCTGTTGTTTCTCCTCTAGGCAAATACCAATCTATATTTCCTGATAAGAACTTTTTATTGGAGGGTACTTAAAATGTATTTCTAAAGTTCTATTGATTATCTCAGCTTTGAGTAGATATTTTATCTATTTCTCTCTTGTAATTTACTTGTTGTTCAGGTCTGACACTTCAATAGTCCAAAGAATAGTATGTAGGTCCAATAGAGAGGACAGAGGCTTGAGGATGTTACTGCCTTTTCCATAGTTCGGTATTTTCTTGATACCTCCTTATCTATATCATACAGCTCAGACCTGTATAAGTTTAAGCAAAGCAATCATCCGAATTCTATGTATCTCTGATTTGTTTGTTTGAAATTATACTTTTGCGCAACCTTGCTCCTGTACGGCCTTTTCAATCTCATTGCCTAATAACCAAGTTTACTCGACGAATTTGCACTTTTTGTTCTTTTCTTTTTCTTTTCCTCTATTCAACCCCCACACCCCCCCCCCCCTCTCATGTGCAGCTACTAGCAGGCAGGACAACAGTCGAGATGTTGGGATCATGATGGAAAATCCTCTTGCCATGACCACAGCTGAAGCAGTTGCACCAAGTGGCGTTCCTCCTTGGATTTGGAGAGACTCTAGGAAATGGTTACTTTGCAGTTAAATCTCACTGTATTGTGAGATTAGCTTCAAGTGGTGCTCTGTGGATTAGTGGATGAGTACCATTTTGTTAGTAAGCACTTTTCGTCTATGACCTGCCTAAGCAAGTGAGATCAAGGCCTCTACTAGAGATCATGAGCCTTTGGCTCATTTTATTGCCACCAAGGAAGCAATAAGATGTGCTTTCAGGTTGAGAACCAAGTGCATATTTTGGTTCGAGGATGAGGCTCAGATAATTGGAAGTCTTGACTGGGATATGACTTTGGGGAATTCTATACTTCATCTTGATGGGAATTCTATAAAATAGTTGAAAGGTAGCAGCTTTTATTGATAGGATCAATTATCACAATTGTGAAATTGGATCTTTCGAATCAAGTATGTTCCTATAGCCGAATAGCCTTACTTAGCATTATAACTCTTAACGGGTTGACAATAACTTGGAAGAATCGATATAAATATTTTTCCCCCTCTTAACAGCAGGATTGGCCAAGAAAGTGTCTTTATGATGAGTCCAATCACATACCAGCAGTGCATACCATCTCCATATGCTTATTTGCGTAAAATGGAAGTATTATGGTAGCACATGCAAAAGCCCATTGCACAAATTCTGATCTCTACGTATAGCGGCCTGAACATCTTGTTTCTGTAGATATATATTTCCAATGACAACAAAGTAATTTACTAAAACCATGTTTTACTTTTACCACCAAACATTAATGTAGCACTTGAAATTCCCTGCAGCTTACATTGGATACAGACAGCTAGGCATGTTCCTAGTTGTAAAATTAAAAGGAAAATAGAACAAAATGGGGCAACTGAATGTAGTGGCGGAGCTAGGAATTTACTTTTTGGGGAGTAAAAAAATGAGCTAATCATTTTTTTTTCTTTGTATATGTTATATCCATACAATTTATACTAATCTAAGCTAGTATTATAAACAAAACTTACAATACAAGCCGAGTACTTTTTATAACTCAGTCTTTAACTTGCTCGTAAACCCAGGTTTTCAAATTAAATTGCAACCTATTAAGATAAAAAATTACTAAAGACTACTTAAAATTAGATATACAATCATTGAAGGCATAAAAATTAGATATACAAGAATCTATACTTGTCAACTTTATAAAAAATATTTGGGGGGGCCATGGCCCCTCCAAATCCTAGCATGGCTCCACCACTGATTGAATGGATTGAAAATACACTCCAAATTCTGTACGTCCAATCTTTTCATGAACCATTCTTGTTCTACAGTTCTACTTATTCTAATACCAAACACAGCTCAAATTCCCTTAACACAAAAATATTATAATGGAATTCAAAGCAGATTTACTGACATGGGAGATTACAAATTAAACAAACAGAGATCACGCACCTCATATTTCTTTTCTCCATGTTTTCATTAGCCACACAACAAATGGACATTTCTTACAAAATGTGAATAGAAGATTCACAATAACCACTCAAGCGAAGAAGGAACCACAAAGAGGTAACACACAAACAAATGGCGAGTAGCCTCTCTCTTCTGCTTATCCCTTTCGTTGCTCTCTACTGCTCATCCCACTCGTCATTCTTGTAAGATACAAGAGTATCAACCTTGTGAATCTGCATAACCCAAGCAAACGTATTAACCATAGCCAACCAGAGTTTGTTTGTCATTTCCAACCACATCAAAATTATCATCGCAGACTCACCTTGGTATCAAAGGAGTGCAATTTGACCATTTGTGGATTAGCAATAAGTTTGGGGTCACTCTCAATCCAAGTGAATGGGACTGCAACATCTTTATCAGTGTAGGCCAACACATCAAAAACACCTAAAATAAAGTAGACGAAAAAAGGGTTGATTAGAATAAACACCAACCACAATTGAAATAATTGGGGAATGACATATGGTTCTTACAGGCTTCGTCAAGGCATGGCAAGTAGGTAATGCTTGAAGCAATCTGTCGCATGATTGCTTGTATCTCTCTCATGATTTCCTTGTCACTCTTTTCCCTCGAGACACTGAAACCAGAACAGATTAAAACAACGAGTTCTTACCCACATTTAGAGCAATCAGTAACTTCTTAAAAAGCACACTACTAAACACAAGCAATAACTTGAGAAATTAAGTTTTAGTTAAATTACCCCTTCTCAACAACCTCACTATCAGTCTCAATGCTAAAGTTCCACCTCTCTAGGACCTCATTGGTGGCTTTACTCATTATTACAAGAACAATCCTTTGTAACTTTCCAGCTTCCAGCCATTCTTTACAAGAAAAACCAAATATTTCAGTCACCAACATTGTACCAACGCATCAAACATAGACTCTCAGTATGGTTGCTCAGAAATTGGAAGAGAAAAAAACAAAATTAAATATTAAATAAATCCAAGTTTCTCTTGTTTTTTATACTCAGAAAATGAAAAATACATAAACCAACAAACAAATTTGTGTCCCATGACTTCTATTGATATTTTTTATGCTAACCCCCAGTAGAGCCAAGAAACAGTTCTTTGCCCACTAAAGTTTCCTGATTCTTTGTTCTTTTTAATCTTTTTCCTAAAACATTTTCTTAGTATCCAAACAGAACAGAAAAATACTTAAATACTCTTAAGGCATAACTTACCAGAAAGTTGAGCGGTTACGTTGGCAATGAAGGATTTAACACTCTCATCCTGAGTAAGCAACATTGGAAGCCCATATTTCTTCACCTTCACAAAACTTTCCTCCGGATAAAGTCCACGATTGTAGAGTATACTAAACATTTTTCAATCAACATTAGTTTTCAAAACCCAACAATTACATTCCAATAAAACAAAAAACACAAAGAAAAAAAAAAGTAACATATAGTTTTACCTATTTGCAGCATACCCTGAAAGAGGAATTGCAAAGAAATACAAAGATCAGCCAAGATTTTCTACAAAACCCAATAAAGAAAGTCGAACACTGAATTTGAAAAGTGGGTTTTTATCTAAGAGGTCTACAAGACATAATAACATACCAAAAAACTCGCTGACAATTGCCGCTGAACCACGAAGGGTGATAATATCTTTAGTCACTGTTCTTGAAGCCATAATCTCTCACCCTTTTTTTTTTGCCAAGAAAAATGAAGATTCAATCAAAGAAAGATGAAACAAATGCAGAGAATATGGGGTTTTTGAAATGGATGGAGAAGAAAAAGGGAAAAAGTTGAATTTATAGGACAATAGGGAAAAGGTTTTTGTTTGAAAAGAAAAAAGGCAAAAAGGGTGAGAATTGCTATTTATTTCTTGAATTAAAGAGAAGGGTTTTGTTCAATTACCGAAAAGGAGAAATGGGTTTGGGATATTTAACTTAAATTTTTTTTTTAAAATTAGGGTTTCACAATGGATTAGGGGAAAGTCGAAGAAATGGAAGGAAAAGTTGTAACGGCTAGTTTTTCGATTGGATGGGAACTTGGGAGTGGAGGCCAACTTTTGGAGTTTAAATTCAATACCGATTGGGTGTCCAATCCTCGTATGCCATGTCAGCTAACTATAAATTTTTCTATATATATATAATTAAGCAATTTTTCGAAAAACTTGGGGATAGTTCAACTATATTTGAGCAAAAATTTTTAATTCTAACTCAACAAAGTTGTGTCTTACCTGTTTTTTTCATTGTACTAACCACTAATTAATTATATTTCTTTTATCAGACTAATTAATTATACTTGATTTTGAACTAACTTTTTTTAATAATCTTTTTTTTTTTTTTTAATGTCCATAGTTAAAGAATCACTTAACAAGTTTTGATAATCTTGAGTTTTGTATTGATATGATACAATTTCAAGAATCACTAAACGGATTTCATCACATTGATTAACATGATACTATTATATGAGTAATATTTATTTGTTTAGATTCACATTTTGGAGCCATTCTAAGGATTCAATGTCTAATTTTTTAGCAGTTTGGAATAGTGGTTTGAATAGCAGTCTCCAAATTTTGAACATTTTTTCTCTTAAAATATACATCAATTATGGATGGTGTCTTCATAAATTACTCATATATTAAAGTCTCAATATATATTGAATTTTATAAGCTAGTTATACAAAGCAATTAGATAAAATCAAATAATTAAACAATTATTTATATTTATCTAAAAAAAATTCTACTATTATAATATACAAATATATAATATAATATACAAATATATAATATGCAAGATAATAATTCAACAATACAATTTGAAAGCTCAAATTTGTGTGAAAATACAATAGCTGTTTAGACCCCCAAATTAAAATTACGACTCGGTTGATTTTACTTTAACTTAAACTAAGTGTGGAAAAGAGTAAATGCGAGCGGATAAACAATATAACTACTCTAAGCCATATTCATCAAATCACAGCAGTAAAATGAAAGCTAAAAGAGTAGAGAAGAAAAATGCAAATACAAGATAATACGCTGATGTCTTATCGAAGAGGAAACTAAAGAACTTGGCGAAAAACCTCTCCGTTGCCCTCCAAGTGGTAAATCGATCCACTAGAGAATAAGTTGGAGTACACGAATAACAAAAGACCCTCCAAGCCTAGTCTACCCCATGTACTTGAGCCCTCTAAGCTCCTGTTACCAACTGACTTCGCCAAGCCTTGTTTTCTCTAGCTCTCCGAATCATGCAATTTAGCCGGATCGCATCCACCAAACAAATGATTTCTTCCAATACTTCCCAGCAGCACCAAAACTTCACTTTATACTTAAGATGTGTGTGGTAAGTGTTTGGTCTATCAACCTCTCAAGGATTTGGAAATGAAGAAGTAGGAGTTAAAGAAAACCACAATGAATTGTGTAGAGAATTGTGGGTATAAAAATCTCTAACTCTCAAAGGTTGTGGTTATGGTTTTTTCTCTGAAAGTGCTCCTTAATATATGTGAGTAATGTGGGTATATATAGTGTGGGTAGAGACATGGTGTATTAGATATGACAAATTGGCAAAACAGAATATTTCGCGGATATCTTGCGGGAAGGCCTTCCCTACGAGACACTAGTGAAAACCAGCTGTCATCATCTGTCATGACTCTTTGTATTCTAGTTATGTGCTGAGCACATGCTTCACTTTGCGGGAAGGCTTCTCGCGAGCTACCTGCGAAAACTTCTTTAGTCTTCAATTCACACTCTTTCTCACACACAACCCTTACAATGAAATCCCACATAAAATATAAGATACAAAAGACTGAACATAATTACAATCAAATTTGGCACGAAATTAAAGCCAACACAAAATAGTTGTAACTGACAACTTTACACAATTTATTACTACCATATATAAATACATAACAATATATTTTTGTTTTTATTAACAATACTATTATTCTATATATAATATAAAACCAACAAAACTACTATTTATTATAAAAAAAAAAGATAAAAACAAATAAATATATTCTATTTCATAAGAAATGCTATATAACTATTCAATTACCACTGCATTTTTAGCCCAAATCTATTCGGCCATCTGAATTGCTTTACAGTACCGCAATAGGAAAGGGAGGGAGAGAGAGAGAGAGAGAGAGTACCATAGGTTAGACTAGAGTAGGAGTGGAGCTAAGTGGAAGATTGGCATACTGACATGACAATGCAAGGGATGGGGGTAGTATACATATTAATCGTCCATTTGAATTCAGGGGGAGTAGAGTAGAATTGACTAGAAATTAGTCTATTATCCGGCCAACTCTACTCTATTCCCCCCTCCCTCCCTCTTCAATCCAAACAAGTCATAATTTTGAAAATTTCAAAGGAAATTTGAGGTTTTGTTGGTATTTGGAGGGCCATGAGCTAAGTAATGGCCAGATGGGTTTTTTTTTTTTTTTTTTTTTACCAAATTTATTTTTTTAGGGTTTTTTTTACTGATTTAATATACTTTTTATTGGATTACTTCTAAATTTTAAGAGAAAAAATTCAAATTTTGAAGGATAGTGAGATTCTGTTTATTTTTTTATTATCATTGAATATAGAGAAAATCTATCTATATACATTTAAAAGTTGGAGCGTAACATTTATTATTGCTATACTCTTGTTGAGCCATTTCATCCGTCACATCATTATTTTTTTCTTATTTATTTTTTACCTTTAATTTTTTGACAATATTAAATATATAAATATATTAGCTTTACAATATTAACAAATTATCATCAAATTGTTATGTTTTTGCTATATGATGTTCCTAGATACTTGAGTACTTTTTTTAAGCATTTATGAATATTTTATATTGCTCTTCATATTCCTTATCTCATTAGTGTATTTTTTGAGATTTTTAAGAAAATAAATTCAATTTTGTGTTTAAAAGTATTTATTTATCTATTCATTATTCATGTGTTGGATTAGATTATGACAATATTTACAAAATATTTCATCTTCTTTTGTCAAAAAGTTTCCTCTACTTTTTCCCCCCTTTGGAATTGTACTCTTGGTTTTCTATTTATTTATTTTCATATTATTAAGGGAAAAGAGTTACAATCATCATGTATATAATCGACACTTTGCTTGGGATCAACCACTTATTTCTATTGTCTGACTTCAAAGCCTTATTAAAAATTTGAATTTGATTATGCATTGGATATTTGGCTTGACTGCATCACATTTAATATGTTTTACATATTCAGAAGGAGTTTGATTTTGGTGTGAGTTTGATTTTACCCA
This sequence comes from Quercus lobata, assembly GCF_001633185.2. Lineage (NCBI taxonomy): Eukaryota > Viridiplantae > Streptophyta > Magnoliopsida > Fagales > Fagaceae > Quercus > Quercus lobata. The sequence continues at coordinate 19,877,765 of NC_044914.1, forward strand.
TTCTCTTTATTTTTGAATTGTAGATTTTTTGAGTTTTATTAATTTTTGAATTACATTTTTGGGTGTTTTGGATTGTAGGGTAGAAAAAACTGGGTTTGAGAAAGTTTGTTTAAAATTAAAAGAAAATTTCTAAATCTACATACTTTTTAATGATACACAAAATGTTATAAATAACTTTTATTAAAAAATGAATATTTTCATTAATTTACTTTTTGAATTCCAGTAAAAAATTTCGTTATTTTCATTTTGGTACAATAAAAGTTATATATATTACATTTGTGATTGTTTCTATAACAACTGAAAATATGATTACGAAATATATTACTCTTTGTTAAATTAGTCCAATTTGCAAAATATAAATTTAATGAAATCACCCTTAAAAAATTATGGCGAAAACACTATTTTAGTCCCTATATTTTGGGGTCACGGTCAATTTGGTCTCTACATTTTAGTAGTAGTTAATTTGGTCCTTGTTATTTTTAAGTTATAGTCAATTTGGTCCCTACTGTTAACTTATTAACAGAAAATGCTTACATGGCAAATGGTTTGTCTTGTTGGTGCACATGTGGCTAATATAATAATATATTTAAATATTTAAAAAGCCACCTAAGAATTTTAATTTTTAAAAAATCCATGTAAAAAAAAAAAAAACGAAAAAGATTAATTGAAAGAAAAATAATTATTTTATATAACAATCCTCAATTTCTTTTATTTTCTTTTCTATTCTTAAAAACTTTTCTTAGCTTCCAAACACTATTCCCAGCAACTCAACAATCTAAAACTACACAAATTATTTAACCCAAAAAAAAAATCGCACCATAGAACGGACGGTGAGGTAAAAGTAATGTAAAACAGCAAAAACCAAAAGGCAGGCTTACCGCGAAAAAGCAGGGTAACCCTTCATTGGCCCTTACCATTGGCGGCAACATTTGAGTAATTCAAAAATGTAAAAAAACACTGTCCAATCAAACATGGCCAACTCATATATAGATTTTCTCGATCCCTTTTTTGTTTTGTGAGTTGCCGATATATATAGGATGATAGGGAATATTTTCACTAGTTAGAAAATTTTTCCTAACACCCTAGAGTCTTCAGTCACCAAAAGCATCATGAGCTTACCAAAAGAATTTTCAGTAACCAAAAGTATTGTCGGTCATGAAGGGAGCGTGACACCGCACGACACGCTCCGCCCTAATGGTTGTCAGGTACCAAGGGGTCGTCAAGTACCTTCCTTGACACCATGCGACACGCTCCACCCTAGGGGTCGTCAGGTACCTAGCGGTCGTCAGGTACCTTCCCTGACACCGCACAACATGCTTCGTCCTGATAGTCGTCATGTATCAAGGGGGCGTGACACCGCACGACACGCTCCGCCCTGATGGTCGTCAGGTACCAAGGGGTCGTCAGGTACCTTCCCTGACACCATGCGACATGCTCCACCCTAGGGGTCGTTGTCACGCCCCAAACCCGGTACTTGGATTTGTGACCATGAACGGCATGCTAATATCAAGCCTAAACCTGATATTAACAAGAACCAACTTAACTTTTACAAAACTTTTACCAAAAGCTTTCCTCTTACTTTTCATCCTTGTTTCCTTACTTAAATGATATAACTTTTCACTTGATATTCAGAGCATCTACATTGTACTCAAAGATTGACATAATCCACCAATTGTTCAAATTCAGAATTTCACATAATACATCTCTTAATACTTTAAGGTATACACTTTCATTAGATCCTAAAATACACAATGCTACAAATCTAAACATCATATTGCTAATTTAGGATCTATACATATAAAACTAAAACTAGCTCCTTCCAAACTCGACTAAGGCTCCCTCTGCTCCAAAATAAAACCTGCTAACTGAAAGAGTGGCAGGGGTGAGCTACATAGCTCAGTAAATGTAAGATATATGAGAATTCAATAAGGATGCATGTAAATCAAATTATTTCATTCTATGAATATTCGAACAGGAGAACATCTTTTCATACATAGTATTTTATACTATTCATAATAATAGCTTATACGCTCTTCATAGAAAATAATTGTTCTCCTTTTTCTTATCAGGTCAATATTACCAAAACCTTTCGGATTAAACTTCTTTCATTTCCTACAAAGTCGCCATATATATATTCTCATTACAAAATAATTATTTTAACTTAAATCAGATAATTGGCAACTTTGTATTCAACTAGAAACATCTTGACTAATAAGAAAAATTTTCTTTATAAACTTCTTCTCATAAAATACTATAACTTTCATGATCATAAAACTTAACGTTTCATAAAAACAGATATCTGATAACTTTTAAACATAAACTTGTACTCTCATCAGAAACTTTATCTTTATAGCACAACAGAACTTCAGAAACGTTTATCTTTAATGAACAACTTTCTTTTCATCAGAAATTTCTTATTTTCATGAGAGTTTTTAACTTTTCACAATACATTTAACAAAATCATTCTCTCATGATTAATAACATAATATAGCTGTTCATAAATAACTTATTAGTTAGCCCATATCTGATAAGTCTGTACTTATTTGGGAGGCTTTTAGCACCACGGTGTTAGGCATCCAGCATTCCCCATAATGCCAGGTATTCTCGGGATCACATCATAATACATATCTTCCAACCACGGGGGTAGGTTGGCTTCCCCCACAAGTTGGCCGTAACCAACAAGCGGCGGGTACAACAGAGCTAGTCCCACTTAATGGCCAATCATATAACATTTTCTATGGAAAGCCAGTAATTAACCCCTACTGGCAGAGTTCAGATCACCAGAGGACATAACCCGAAAACATTTCATAGTTTACATCATACTGAAATTTATTATTTTGCATAACATTTCATAATAATAGCATTTCCATTCTTTTCTTTAAACTTCATGTTCGTGGAAATTAGTAATGGCATCAATATGCTTAAATCATATACATAGGATTTCGAAAGCTCACGAACATATCTTTGTCAGAATAATGATTATATGCCATATTTCTAATCAAAAATATTTTAATGCATAATATACTTTAAAATAACCTCATGACTTACCAAATACCCATATAACTTATCCCTTACTTGAAAGCAGAGGAACCGAGAGCCTAAGGAGCTTTGACTTGGATACTGGTAACACCTAAACCAAATATCAAAGCTTATTACTATCTATAATTCCTTACCATAAACTTCACATTCATCTCAAAGCCTATCTCTTAGAATCAAGGAAGTCCTAATCCCACCTCAAAGAGGTTCCCACAAATACAAAATACATTCATCAGACAACATGATGTACTAAATCATAGAGAAACCAATTCATAAAATTTATATATGATTCTAACATACCAAAAGATGAGCATATTAAATTATATCTCAAAACATTCAACCTAACTTTACAATTAAATCCTCAAAGTTAGGCATGTCCCTTACTGTTCACTGTTCTATTCCAGCAGCATATGCCCCATTTGTAAAATACAAACTGGCTGTCCAAACACATCCAATTGTCATGAAATTTTACATAACTACTCCCTTGTATGTTATTATAAGCCATAAAAATTTCGAAGTCAAAGAATAAACCCATGATTTACTAAAAATCACACAAGACAGCATACTCAAATCTGTCCTGACAGAATTTCTTACAACTTAAAAATTAAATCATTATTTTTATATTAATCCAAATTCTGTGAGACCAATTCAATAACAACCACTAGTGTCTTAGGTTTCATAGGAATTATCCCTAGCATCTAAATTCACTATATGAAATTTAATACATAATTTATCATGCATAAACACAGAATCTGTCACAGTGACAACTTTGCAACGTTTTATCGTAAATCCACAAAAAATTATCAAACGATGGTATTTTCATATGGGGATTTTTATACACTCATAAGACATGTTATAAAACACTTACATCAGTCATTTAACCATTTAGAGCAAAATAAACACAACCAAAAATCCCAGCAGCAGCATCAAAATACTCATCCTAACTTTTTCTTACTTCCTTAATCCTACAAAATCAATAATTAGTAAAAACCCTAACCTACCTTCAACAAATCACCAACACAACTTCAAAGCTTCTTAAAAAAGCATATATATATATATATATATATATATATATAGACTTACAAATACCATTACTAAAATTATTTAAAGGAAAACATGGATTCTAAGAGAAGAGTAGCTAGAACCCTTACCAAGTTTATGGTTCTTGTGGGGGAAAAATAGACATAGAACCACTCATGAAAGAATGGTAGAGAGCTTGAGAGAGTTTTCTAGTTCCTTTGAGAGAATATGAAGAAGAAATGAGTTTTCTTTTGGTGTGTGAACCCATGGACTTGAGGGAAGACTCAAGAGAGCTTCCTAGCACTTTCCTTGAGAGAAAAAGAGAGCAAAGTGAGCTGAAATTTCAGATTTGTGTGTTTACCCGTAGGAACTAGAGAGGGAGATGGCTTCTTGGATGTTCTATTTTTTTTTTTTTTTTAAGAAAGTCAAGGAAGAGGTAAGGTGGAGCTTGGTGATTGCATGGCCAAGTCTTGGTCTATGGGGTTTGTCATCATGCATGGTTCTTTGGCTTTACATGTGTTGAATTTCAATTGATTGCATGTGGGTGGAATTTCCACTATAATATCTCATGCATCATACATAGTTAAAACACCACAACTATATATATATATATATGTATATATATATCTCATAACTTAACCACTTAATATAGTTTTGTACATAATTAGTGTGTGTGTATATATATATAATAGAAATGGCCATTCAATTATTTATAATCTTTACAATTCTCATTCAATGGCATTATAAAATAATATGCTTATTAAATACTCTTATATTAATTTTTGTAAGTAAGTGGCTTAAAATATTAATAATATTTAACCACTTAAACACATAGTTTAATTATAAAAATTGGGTCGGGGTGTTACAGTCGTCAGGTACCAAGGGGTCATCAGGTACCTAGTGGTCGTCAGGTACCTTCCCTGACATTGTGCGACACGCTACGCCTTAGGGGTTGTTAGGTACTAAGGGGTTGTTAGGTACCTAGTGGTCGTCAGGTACCTTCCCTAACACCGCATAACACGCTCCGCCTTGATGGTCATCATGTATCAAGGGGTCTTTAGGTACCAAGGGGTTGTCAAGTACCTTCCCTGACACTACACGACACGCTTTGCCCTAGAGGTCGTCAGGTATCAAGTGTTTGTCAAGTACCTAGTAGTCGTTAGGTACCTTCCCTGACATTGCGCAACATGTTCCGCATTGACGGTCGTCACGTATCAATGGGTCGTTAGTTACCCTACTCATCGCCCAGAACATGCAGACGACCCACTATACTCGTCTAATCAACAAACTAACTTGCACACTAATAAGGGTATTTTCGTCCAATAAAGTCCTTTGAGCACTTTGACCTATCAGGATGGAATACTCCACCACTGACCCATTGATAGGGATAAATCCCAAAGCAGATGGATCCTATTGATAGAGTTAGTCATTGGCAGTGGTGTTGTCAAAAGAGACGGTCTAGTTAGCTTGCTAGTCAAAGAGCTTGTAGATGGAATCATGCCTCGGATGAAAAGGCAAAGAGACGGGCGGACTCTTTAAGGTGGACAGATTGAAGGGAGATGGGTGTCAAAGTCATGTGGCACCTACATGGCCTAAGTGGTCTCCAATGATCCTAATATGGAAATGCCTTGCATTCTACGTCCAACTATAATCAGAAGAATCCCAACAAGGAAAGAATCCCACAATATATGAGCATTAATGAAGATCTTTCCTATAAGGAAATACCCTCTCCATCAAGAAATTAAGGTTGGTTCTACACTACTATAAAAACCCCAAAGCCCTTAGAAATCAAGGTACACACAATTTCTTTAAAGCTCATATTCTCTAGCATTGTTAGAGCTCTCTTCTAACTTAACCTTCGGAGGATCTTTGGCCGATACCCCACTGGTGCCCTTTGATTGGTTCTTCTCTTTTGTTTTTCAGGTGCACCCATTGACATGTGTGTGGATAATCAACTCACTGACGATTTTTGTGCATCATCATAGGACACAAAAAAAAAAGGTTGAACCAAACCATCTCTTTTGTTTTCAGCACCTTTCCTTAACAGGATTGCGTCAAGATAAATGCTTCGCCTGCACTTTGCATTTGCATTACCTTACTTTACTTTACTATTTACACACATTCAATGGTTTGGATATTGATGGTGGTTGTAAATGGTTAAATCTGGGGTGTTGATAGTTGTGTGAAGTTGCTAGGAAAATAGATAAAAAGAGATGAATATGAAAGAAAATTGAGTCTATGTGATTATTGTTTAGTTTTAGATTGTTGAGTTGCTGGAAATAGTGTTTGGAAGCTAGGAAATGTTTTTAAGAATAGAAAAGAAAATAAAAGAAATTGAGGATTGTTATAATTTTTTCTTTCTTTCAATTAATCTTTTAGTTTTTTTTTTTTTTTTGACATGGATTTTTTAAGAAATTAAAATGCTTAGGTGGCTTTTTAAATATTCAAATATATAATTATATATTATTATATTAGCCACGTGTGCGCCAACAAGACAAACCATTTGCCACGTAGGCATTTTCCGTTAGTAACTTAACGGTAGGGACCAAATTGACTCTAACTTAAAAATATCAGGGACCAAATTGACTGCTACTAAAATGTAGAGACCAAATTAACCGTAACCCCAAAATATAAGAACCAAAATGGTGTTTCCGCCAAAAATTATCACATGAAAAAAGTTATCACTTGCAATACACGGGTATACAATGAGTATAATGGAAAGTTTAAAAAGTCAGTGTCACCTAAGTCCCTCCCTGTGGTGCTTCCACAACCTCAGGCAGTGGTAGCTCTCCATCCAAGTACCTTACCACTTGCCTCATTGTGGGGCGTGCCTTAGGCTCATTGTTGGAACACATCAATCCTAGTTTGAGCAACACAACAGCTTCAATCTCATCAAACTCACCCTCCAATCTTGAATCCACAACTTCAAATATTGCTCCTAGTCTCCACTGCTCCCACACCCAATCCACCAACATAAGCTCCTCAGGCAATGCTTTAAGCTCAACAGGTCTTCTACCACATACCACTTCTAGCAACAAAGCGCCAAATGCAAAGACATCTGTGCTTTTTGTAGGCTTGCCTGTGCGTGTGAGCTCAGGAGCTAGATAACCCAATGTGCCCGCAACCCTTGTAGTGCTTGGATTGGTGCCACGCTCGTATAGTTTAGCAAGACCAAAGTCACTAAGCCGAGGATTTAGCTCAGAATCTAATAAAACATTCCCTGCCTTGATGTCCCTGTGAATCACAGTTTGTTCCCACTCTTCATGTAAATATAAAAGCCCTGAAGCCACACCTTTGATGATATTAAACCTCTGCTCCCAGCTCAGAATTGTTTTAGGCTCATCAAATATGTACTTGTCCAAGCTTCCATTAGGCATAAAGTCATAAACAAGTAACAAATCTGCTTTTCGCCGACACCATCCAAATAATTGAACCAAATTTCTATGTCGAAGCCGACCAATACTAGCAATCTCGGATATGAATTCTTGCAAACCCTGTTTTGATTCATGCGAAATTCTCTTAACTGCAACTTGGGTGTGTGAATTTGACAGCGTCCCTTTATAAACTCGACCAGACCCACCAAACCCAAGTAGCTCCTTGTCTCTAAAACCCCTTGTTGCTTGCTTCAGCTCCTTGTAAGAAAATCTGCGTGGACCAATATCAAGCTCCCAGGCCTCAATCACATCAGCTTTCTTGATTTTCCTGATGAGGTTAAAAGCCAAACCACTCACCAAAATTATCACCAAAGCAGCTGAAACAGAAACACCGACAATTACGCCTGTGTTATTGTTTCTTTTAGACACTGCTGGGAGTGAAGGGAGTTGATCCAAAGACAAAGATTTAGCTTCTCCATTCATCTTAAAGCTCCAACCCATGATATAGTGAGAGCTAGAGAGCAAACCAGTTGAAGAAGAAAACCCAACATATATAAATTCTTGAAGAATTAGTGAGAGGTCTACGTGGAAAGACAAAAGTGTAGACCTTGGTTTAGTAGATGAAGGCGAAAGTTTCACATCTATTTGATTACTTTGAGAATCATATTCTATCCAAGCTTGAATTACCTGACCACTCTTCAAATTGAGAACTTGGTTCGAATTATTAGCACCATCAAAATAAGTAGCCGGGGCAGATTTGTTGGATACTATGCTATTGATATCAATGCCAACATGATTGTCATTGATGTCCCCGAATCCAAGGTCTTGGACGGTGTCAAATTCGACCGCAAATATGTGGTTTGTGAAGTTGCCAAGATCGGAGTTGTTGAGCAGACCAAGATACTGACTTGGTAGAGCCCCTGGAAGCTCTTTGGTAGGAGAGATTGTGAAAGCAAGGCCATGGCCTCCAAGCTCAGCATACTCGGGGTCTATAGCGAAAGCAAAGGAAGTTGAAAAGGAAAAAGCTTTGCCATCCGTGGAGTTCTTGAATTGGATTGGATTTGAGTAAAAAGCATGGCCTAGTAGTCTCTGCGTTTTGTTTGTTAGCTGAAGTACACCATTGTCTTGGATCTGTGCAGCACCATTTAAGCTCAAGTTGTTGGCTACACCTACACCTTTGAACCCATTGAAGAAAAGCTCATCAAGCTGAGATTTTGCTGGGTTTGAGAGAAGAACAAAGAATACCCAGAAGAAAAGTTTGAGTCTTTCTGCCATGGCTGGGTATAGAATTGAGCTGTGTGAAGTGTGAACAAGAGGGTGTCCAGGTGTTAAGGTATGGCAGTAGGTGACGTAGGGTCTGTTTAGATATGGTTTATTGTTGAAAAGTGAAAATTGAAAATACGGTAGCAAAATAATTTTAAAATGTATGAATAGTGCCATGAAACTCATTTTTAATGAAAATTTTGTTTAAAAATAGGTTTGTGGGTCCCGTGAACAGTGCATGAGACCCAGGTTTGGACGCAAACGGCAGATGCGTTTGCCATCCAAATGCACACTTAAACGTGTAAAAATATTTGGAATTTTTTGCTTGGGCACATTTTGTTCTTTGGGATTTTGAGAGAGAGAAAGAGAGAGAGAGAGAGAGTTTGGTATATTGGAGACCACCCCTCAAGTGAGAGGAGGGAGCATTGCTCCCGGAGCATGTAAGAATTACCTATCTGGTTATATACAAATGGTTTCATAGTAGGACGGGCTCAAAATTTTAAGATAGCTGGACTGAGTATAAAGATGAAATTTTTTTTTTTCTAAATAGTCATCCATATACTATTAAAAAAATTATAAATATAAAAATTTTTGTTTCTAAATATATTAAAATGCAATTATTTACCAATAAAGAGAAAAACAAAAAACAAAATAATGTTTTTTTTTAATAAAAAAAATAATAGGCTGGCTAGGATTTTTGGTTTTTGGTTGAAGTTAGAGTATTCATAGTGGCATTGCTAAAATTTTCAGCTTTTAGCACCTTAAAAAACTATTTTATCTATTTTATCACCTAATTTTACAATATATCCAATATCAAATGTTCTATTTTTTTTATTACTTTATTTAAAATAATATAAACAACTCATATAAATAATAAAGGAAGAGACAGAATTTGAGTTTTTTAATTGAAGGAATAATCTTAATAAAATATTGTATTTTATTTTTAATAACTTGTTATAGTAAACTGGTATTTATTGTGATTACAAAAAATTTAGTCTTAGTTTCTCCAATAATATATGATTTTTTGATTTTTTGGTAATAAAATAGTTTTTTTTTACTAAAATACAATCACCATTGTGAATGTTTTTATTGTTTTTGTTAAAATTTTGAGTTGGATGGTTGCTATTTGGGTGAGGCTAACTAGGTGTATTTTGAAAATTAATAATTTTAATCCGGGGTGGGCCACCTTGGGCCCCCACCTGCTCCGTCAATTCACAAGGAATTTCAGATTGTGGTTGAAACTGTTTGAGGGCGATCCACATTACTTCAGGCCATTTAAATTTAAGCCCCACCCACTAGATTTGAAACTGAGCTAGGACAAACTTGTTATTATAAGCATTTAAAATGCTTATAAAAAAAAAAAAAGCATTTAAAATGCTTATAAAAAAAAAGCATTTAAAATGAAGTGTTGGACCAAAGTTTACCATTTTTTCATCTTTATTCTGTCGGCCATTTCAGAGCTCTGGTCAAACTCAATTTATTCGCCGGATTTCTAATTAGTGAGGTCCACCGTCCACCTAATATCACAAACCAGTATTGCATCAAGATTGATGGTTGAAATACCATATAATCTGATAGAGATGGAACTAACCATGTGCTCACCGCTCAACTTAGGATTTCTGCTTGGTTTTCAACTCAATCCTATTATATTAGAGCATTCTCATTAAGAATGTTAAATATTTTAGCATTTATCACTCCAAAATCCTATTTTATCAATTTTAACATACCATTTTACAAACATCCAACCATCAAACATTCTATTTTTTTTTACAACTTCATTTAAATAATATTATTTTTATTTTACCACTTTCTCTCTTTTTCCACCACTTTCTTCTCAATGGCTAGCCACTGTCAGCCAACACCACAATAAACCATCAACATTCAATAGCAAACCCAGACTCAGATCCATGGCCAACCCACTACCACCACAATCAACATCCATCCAAAAGTCAACCCCATAACCCAAAAAAAAAACAAAAATAACAACAACAACAATAAAAAACTAAACTAAACTTGAGAGAGAGAAGCCTCACCATGAGAGGAAGAGAGGGAGGCGGAGGATAGAGTGGCGAACAAAACCCACAAGCCCAAGACCCACGGCGCCCACGGCAAGCAAAACCCATCAAACCCAAGACCCACGCCTCAGCCACAACAACACACCTTAGTCACCATCCACCCACCTTGTTCTCAACCCTAACCAAAACTCACCACCCGAATCTCAACCCCAGCCAAAACCCACCACCCCAAATCTATGCCAGGAATCACGGTGAATAGTCTTGGAATTGTCGCGAACATTCGCAATTGCGAGGCAATAGCTAGCGAAGTAGTCCCATTTCGACGAAGAAGTGCCTCTCGGGTCCATGATTTGGAGGTAGATTGAGATGTACCCTGGCAAAGCTTGCGAGTCTCCTTTCGGATACATGAGGAGCCTGTAATCGTAGCCGCCAACCTCGAAGTACTTGCTCCATAGAACGCAGACCCACGAACCTAGACCCATGAACTCAGACCCACAAACCCAGACCCATAAAATCGTCGGAGCACATCAGACTACGACCCACAACCATCAACGCAGCACAATCATCAGCATAGCACACTTATCGGTGAACCACAACAGCGAAGCATAGAGAGAGAAGAGAGAAGAAAGAAGTGGAGGGAGGAAAGAGAAAGATAGAAGAGAGAGAGCCTAAGGTGAATAAAAAATAATTTTTATTTTACAATTGTAGCTACAATGCGGTCTCAAATATGAGATTGCATTGTAGCATGGATCTTAAAAATTTAAGATTTAGCCGGTTTGATGGAGTGGCGTTTTTATCTTAAAAATGCTAAAAATAGGATTTTTAGCATTTGAGAGGTTTAATGTGAATGCTCTTAGTAAAGCATTAGTATCTGCTCTCTTCAAGTTATTTTATTTTACCATCTTAAAAGCTACTTTATCTATTATATCATACTATTTTAAAATACATCAAATATCCCAACTTTTATTTTACCATACTACACATTAAAATAATATAATATAAAATAAAAATAATATGAAAAAATATTTCTCACTTCTCTCTAATCTCTTTTTCTCTTGCTTTGCCTCATCCACCCACTACCCACTACCCACCACCACCACCACCACCACCGTCGAGCTTCCTAGTCACAAAAAATCATTCAATGATGACGAGAATCATTTTAAATCAAACCAACACAGTGAACAGAGAAGAACATAATAAGAACAGACCCACCAGGACCAACGACAACCAAACAAAGTGACCCATGACAACCAAACACGACCCACCACAGTCGCCACCACCCCACCACCATGCCCACCACGCCAACCCAAACCAATCAATCCGAATCCAACCCAAATCCCATTGGAATCCAAAGTCCAACCAATTGGAATCCAAAATCCAACCATCCGAATCCAAAAAACAAAAATCCATAGCAAAAAATCAAAATTAAAACCCCATCAAAATTGGAATCCAACCCAAACCCCTTCAAAACCCAATAAGTAAATCCTTTTAAACACACTTTGTTACACACAATTGTACAGACATTTCATTTTTTTTTACGTTTGTGTGTAACAAGGTATGGGTAATGAATCCAATTGTGCAAGTGAAGAAAAACAAGATTTTGTGTCAATTCATGTATCATGTGACAATTGAGTTGATTGAAGTGTCAACTGAAGCTCTGAGAGGTGATCATGATTTTTTTATTTTGCCAAGTCTTTAGCTCGATAAATAAACCAAGTCATGATTTGTTATTTAGCCTAGTAACTACCAAGCATTGTTGCAGTAAGCACATTTGCATAGCCACTTCTTTTTTTTCATTTTCTTTTTTTAAAGAAGCTTTATTTGTCTAGAAAAACTAAAAATATAACATTTATTTTTGAAACCAATTAAAATAAAAGATCTGAACACAAAGAATTACTTCTTGATGAAAAATTTCAAAAAGCCAATTGACATATCACATTAATCTATCAGCCAATAAAAAAATTGTTGTAAACCTGGGCAAATCCATGTGATGCATAGGAATAGATAATGACTTTGTAATTGTGATATAATGTATAACTTGCTTTCTAAAATTTGTTAAAGATAATTTGTTCTCCCTATAGAATAAAAAATTTATAAAAGTATTTAACATATTTTTATCTCTACCAATATATCATTCTATTACTAATTTTTTTTATTTTTTTTTTGTGTGTGTGTGTGTGTGTGTGTGTGTGTGTTTGATTGATATTTTTCCTTTACGAGGTGTTCTATATAGTTCAAAATCATGTTATAGAGTACTATGTTTTCTAATTTTTTTCTATACAACTAAACTTTTTAAGTTTCAAATAAATTATTCAAATTTCTTATTCTCTTACAGGAAATTATAATGATAATCAAAACTTATAACAAATTACACTTGATATTACTCAAATAATTGATAGGAAAATTAAATGTATAGCCAAAATTGTGTTTTGATATAAGTTAAAATACTCACTTCTAAAATAACTAAGTATTAACTCAAACCAAAATCAAACTAAAGCTATAAGAGGGAGAGAGACTACTTGTGATGAGGAACTTAAAAACACAACACCAAAACATATTAACCCAAAATAGAATTATATAGTCCATAGCCAGACTAAAATGCTTTTAAAAATAAAAGATAATATTTTCTAGAGTGTATATTACTTAACAATAATATAATATTTATAAAAGAGACCATATATAAATAAGTAAACAGTCAAACTTTGATGTATTCTCCCGAATCAAAATAGAGTGCCAACCACAATACATTTTAAAATTAAAGGATTGTGGCAAAATGGTGTTGAATCAAAAACTATCAGAACTTATATTGAACTTCTAAGAATTAAACTTTTGCCATTTTGCATTCACAACCACATTGCATTTAAAATAATGATATTATTTTTCAAGATTTTAAATTTTTATATGTTTTTGTTCTTTGTCAAATTAGCTATCCAATTAGGTATTTGTAATTTTGTTTTATATTTTGGGATGTTGATATTGTGTAATAGTGAAACTTGTGTGTTTGTCTTCATTAGATTTTCAAATGATAAACTAGACTTTGTACTATTTTTATTATTATTAACAATGTTGGGATTTGTATAATTTTATAATTATTGAACAAATATCAATTTGTTGAATTGAACTCTTTCTTGATATGAGTGGTGAATTCAAAGTAATGAATTTCACACCAAGTAATTTTGCTATATGACTTACTAACTGAAAAATACATGTTAAAAAAAAAAATTCAAATGAAAAATACGAGCCGACTAGCCCAACCCAACCCTATTTGTTTCTAACTCGTTCAAAATGACATTTTTTATTTGAACCCGTTTTCAACCCGAACCCAATTGACCTCACCCAAACCTAACCCAAGTCACCTGATTTCCCACGTCTCTCTCTCTCTTTATATAAAAGGTAAAATTATTAGGTATTCCCACAGTATCATAAATGCGTAGTCTCCCCTTTCACATGAATGGTGGGTCTTACCATGAATTTAATTAGTAGGACCCACCATTTATATGAGAGGAGGGAGTATGCATTTATGGTACTTCCAGAATACACAATAATTTTCCATATAAAAGTACCCAACTCATTTATGACCCGCTCACACCCTCAATTGCAACCCCTACTTTAAAATTAACAAGTGACAAGTTGACTATAGGGTTTAATTTATTACATTAAAAAAAGTGGAGGTATAATTTATTATTTTATAAAGTTTAGATCTTGATTTCTTACCACCCAAAAATATAGGGTTTAAAATGAAAATTTTCCCAAATGATAGAATAGCTATGATAGTCTGGTAAAGATAGAAATCCAAAGAAAGTCAATCAGAAAGACAGAGAGAGAGAGAGAGAGGTAGGTAGATTGAGAAAAGCAGAGCAGGTAACAATAACATCCATCCTCCATGTCCCTCTCTCTCTCCTCTCCATTGAGAAGAATCCTAGTAAAGCACGTGAAACTACCGAATTCTTTATTAACACTTATAGTGTCTGTCTCTCTTGTCTCTTTTGTGGGGGAGGCCAAACTGTTTCTGCTGCTGCATCAAATCCATTTGCATAGGAAATGTGTCCCCATTCATATCTTTTCTCATAAATCACAACAATCGTAAGCCCATTTTCATTCATTGTATAAGATTTTTTTTCTGGATTGTTTTTGAATCTGATTAGTGTTTGCTTTCTGGGTATGTTAAATCTCTAAGAGTTTTCTGGTTTTGAAGAGAGTTTGATTAGTACAAATACAATTCAAGTCAAGTATGTTTACAGGCTGATTAGATGGCAAGCACATTTGAGAAAAATAACTAAGATTTAGTATTGTGATTGATAAATTAGGAAAAACCCCATTAATAATAGACAGAGGAAAAAAAAAAAAAAAAAGATGTGATACTTGATGCTGACAATTTGATCTTAGGTTGAGATGGGATTTATAGCAATATGCAAGATTTTTTATTTTTATTTTTGATAATTTGATAGTTGGGGTTGTGGGGATTTGAACCCTAAATGTTTCTATTGGAAATATGAGGAGCTACCAGTTGAGTTATAAGACTCTTGGCATATATGCAATAGATATTTGGTAGTTGTATGTTGAATCTTAACAAAATGTAATTGCAGGAGGCACACAATGACATGTAGTGAATCTAACTAAATTTGCTAGCATAGCATGTTTAATGATTGGCAAATTTTGTGAGGCTAGTGCTCAACCAGTATTATAACATTGATTTATTGTGCATTGAGTGTGCCTTTGCCAAGTAAGGAAATGTTAAAAGACTCTCTCTGTCTCATGAGAAAAGGCAGAGGGAGCTAGTTTCAGAATGTAATAAGCTGCTGCCAGCCTGCCACTGCCACAGTCTTGGATAGATGCATTCCCCTTCATGTTTTCCAAAAATTCCTGGTTTTTGTTGTGTGAGTGGATGGGATGGGAGAGGCGGTGAGGTTTGTATATATTCCCTGGAATGGGAAGTCCTTGGTCAGGGATGTACACTAGTTGATTTTAAAACTTTTCAATGTTGATCTACATATATCCTATAAATATAACTTTTCAATGTTTAATTTTTTATGAGGTGGCTTCTTCTCTATACACCCAATCCAGAAATTAGTCTATTATCCGACTAACTCTACTTTACTCCCCTTTCAATCTAAGTAAGCCATAATTTTGAAAATTTTAAAGGAGATTTGAGGTTTTGTTGGTATTTGGAGGGCCATAGGCTAAGTAATGGCTAGATGTTTTTTTTTTTAATTTTAATTATTTTTTACCAAATTTAATTTTTTAGGTTTTTTTTACTGATTTAATATACTTTTTACTAGATTAATTCAAAATTTTGAGAGAACAAATTCAAAATTTGAAGGATAGTGAGATTCTGTTTATTTTTTATTATTATTGAATATAGTGAAAATCTATTCATATATATATATATATATATATATATATATATGTAATAGCTAAAGCATAACATTTATTATTGTTACACTTTTGTTGAGTCGCCTCATCCACCACATTATTAATATTTTTCTTATTTATTTTTTACCTTTAATTTTTGACAATATTAAATATATAAATATATTGGCTTTACAATATTAACAAATTAGCATCAAATTGTTATATCTTTGTTATATGATGTTCATAGATACTTGAGTAATTTTTAAAAGTATTTACGAATATTTTATATTGCACTTCATCTTTCTTATCTCATTAGTGTATTTTTGAGATTTTTTAAGAAAATAAATTCAATTTAGTGTTTAAAATTATTTATTTATCTATTCATTATTCACGTGTTGGATTAGATTATGACAATATTTCTTCTTCTTTTTGTCAAAAATTTTCCTCTACTTTTTTCCCCTTTGGAATTGTTGTAATACCCCAAATTTTGATTTTATGATTATCACTGTACCTTGTCAATTTTAATATAGAGTTGAGGTACCATATGTGTGTGCACAGTAAGATGGGAGTAGACAATTTTGTGGTGCTACAAATAGATGAGAAAATTAAAGTTTTAGTGTCTATGATTTAGTGAGGCAATTAAAAATAAATAAATAAAAAGGAAAAGAGGAAGATGTTTTATGGGCTCCTTGCAAAATAAAGAGATAAGTTCAAGTGGGTTTTAAAATCCAGCCCACTACCCCACCAAGCCCACATCTCTTTTGTGTTAAAATATAAGTTGGAGGAAAAAAAAAAAAAAAATTAGGGTTTTGGGATAAGAAGGGTTTCATCACTAAGGAGGCTAGGGTTTTATCAAAGAGGCTAAGAGGTTTTCCTTGGAGTTAAGAGCACATACAATTGAAGAGGCAATCAGATTTTTTTTCAAGGTATGATTTCTCACCATTAGAAACAAAGAATTAAAAATTTATAAGGTTATCTTGGAATCAGTTATGATGTTAAATTGTTCAGAAGTTTGATTTTGGTCCTAAAATTCTACTTATATTTTACGGTTAGATTACGGTTGTGTACCCATGAACAAGGCAGGACTTCTACGTTTTCATTAGGATATGTGTGTGTATATATATATATATATATATATAATTAATTAATAAGTCAACAATTGCTGCCACCGTTTTCCTTGCCGTTGAGATTATGCTATTAAACCATGAATAAGGTTGCATAGTGTTCACACTAGATTGCTCACATTTTGTCAAAGTTCAAGTTTCTCTGATGGATAAATTGCCTAGGTGTTGACTAATTCCAAACAGAATGATACCTTAAGGTTCTACACGTCTACAACCTTCTTTTTAAAAGGCTAGTGGCAGTTTTATGATTTCATACCAGAAATCCTTATATTAAATTCTAAAGTGCTGCTACTGCATTCCTCATGGTTAAACGAGTTTTGATTAATGCAAGGGTGTATTATTGATTAGAATACCATTGGTTAGAGAAACGTTAATTTAGTGTTGAAAGTGTTATTAGTTCAGCAAAGTATTTTCTTAGTGAGTTAGTTTGTATAATTTGATAAGTTTTATATTTTGTGGAGGATATTTAGTAATTTCCATGATTGATTATAGGTCCTATTTAAAAGTGTTTTGAGGCTTTTTGGAGGTTGTTTCGGCTGGACTTTCAGAGTGATTCAAGTGCAGTAAGTAATTATGCATAATATGCACAAGTTTTGTCCATTAAGTTCTTAGAAGTTAAAAGTTTTCAAAAGTTTTGTATTTCAAACTTGTATTTCTAAAGTTTGTCAAAGGTATTTTTGTATCATTGAAAGTGAAATTTTGACTATTAAATAAAGAGATACTTCAAATTTTAAATAATTTTTGAATGTCCAAATCTCATTTAAAAGATGATTTTTAAACTAAACTATTTTCCGAAAATAATTGAGTTTTAATGTAAGTTTTCTAAAAAGGTTCTTGTTTTTTAAGTTTGTTTAAAACCAAGTGATTTCAAAGTTATATTCTTATTTTTCAAATGGTATTTAAGACGTTTCTTTTAGCAAATTGGGTTTTCAAACTTACTCAAGGATTGTAAAAATAATTATATAAACTCTTCAGTTCTTATTCCTTTCCTAAGAGAGTCAAGCATCCTTTGATTTATGTTCTATTCAATATTGTGATCCTTGATATGCCTCTGTATTTGAAAAGAAATTTTTAATATCAAGTAAATTATTATATTTTGTATAAACTTTACTTTTGTGATATGTGACTCAAAAATAAGTGTTTTTAGAATTGATCAGATATATCAGATATGTCTAAATCCGCTCACAGGATTGTATGTGAGAATATGTGTTGATCCCTCACCAGCAGGGGTTAGATGTTGGTATCCGCTCACAGGATTATATGTGAGAATATGTGATATGTATATGTGACACTGTGCTCTGATCAATTATAAGTATGTGTTTTTTAATGATTTTAAGATGTGATTACAATTGTATTAAGTGATTCATTATATGTTTTGGAATAATTATTTTTGATATCATTGAATGAGTTTGTGAAAAATCAAAATACTCGTGTTTGGCTTGACTCTATTCCGTTGTGTATTCTGTATAATTACTTACTGGATGTGTGGCTCACCCCATCAATTACAAATTTTCAGATTAAAGTTTAGTTGGGGAACAGAACCTTTGGATTGCTTCGTAAGCTGCAAGGTAGAGCATGGGAGTATTAGGCGAAGTCAATAATACTTGAAGTCTTAAAAGATTATTAGTTTTTTTTTTATTCCGCTTTAGATTTCACTGTATTTTGGAGATTATTCTAAATTTGTGGAGTTTGGATTTTTGTAAGAGGTTTTTAAGAGTATTGCTTCTTTGGAGTTTTAATTTATTTTGGATTAGTTATGTTTAGTAAGTTTTATAAGTTCAGCAAGTTAGTTATGTATCTAAATTCATGTTCCATGGATTTGGGTCATGAGATTTGGACATTCAAAACTTATTTAAAATTCGAAGTATCTCTTTATTTAATAGTCAAAATTTCTCTTTCAATGATACAAAAATACCTTTGACAAACTTTAGAAAATACAAGTTTGAAATACAAAACTTTTGAAAACTTTTAACTTCAAAGAACCTAATGGACAAAACTTGTGCATATTATGCATAATTACTTACTGCACTTGAATCACTCTGAAAGTCCAGCCGAAACAACCTCCAAAAAGCCTCAAAACACTTTTAAATAGGACCTATAATCAATCATGGAAATTACTAAATATCCTCCACAAAATATAAAACTTATCAAATTATACAAACTAACTCACTAAGAAAATACTTTGCTGAACTAATAACACTTTCAACACTAAATTAACGTTTCTCTAACCAATGGTATTCTAATCAATAATACACCCTTGCATTAATCAAAACTCGTTTAACCATGAGGAATGCAGTAGCAGCACTCTAGAATTTAATATAAGGATTTCTGGTATGAAATCATAAAACTGCCACTAGCCTTTTAAAAAGAAGGTTGTAGACGTGTAGAACCTTAAGGTATCATTCTGTTTGGAATTAGTCAACATCTAGGCAATAGACTACCAAGGCCATTACTTTATCCATCTCTAATGATTCACTGTAGTCAAAGTGCAAAGACTACCAAGGCCATCACTTTATCCATCCGAGAAACTTGAACTTTGACAAAATGTGAGCAATCTAGTGTGAACACTATGCAACCTTATTCATGGTTTAATAGCATAATCTCAACGGCAAGGAAAACGGTGGCAGCAATTGTTGACTTATTAATTAATTATATATATATATATATATATATATACACACATATCCTAATGAAAACGTAGAAGTCCTGCCTTGTTCATGGGTACACAACCGCAATCTAACCGTAAAATATAAGTAGAATTTTAGGACCAAAATCAAACTTCTGAACAATCTAACATCATAACTGATTCCAAGATAACCTTATAAATTTTTAATTCTTTGTTTCTAATGGTGAGAAATCATACCTTGAAAAAAAATCTGATTGCCTCTTCAATTGTATGTGCTCTAATTCCAAGGAAAACCTCTTAGCCTCTTTGATAAAACCCTAACCTCCTTAGTGATGAAACCCTTCTTATCCCAAAACCCTAATTTTTTTTTTTTTTTTCCTCCAACTTATATTTTAACACAAAAGAGATGTGGGCTTGGTGGGATAGTGGGCTGGATTTTAAAACCCACTTGAACTTATCTCTTTATTTTGCAAGGAGCCCATAAAACATCTTCCTCTTTTCCTTTTTATTTATTTATTTTTAATTGCCTCACTAAATCGTAGACACTAAAACTTTAATTTTCTCATCTATTTGTAGCACCACAAAATTGTCTACTCCCATCTTACTGTGCACACACATATGGTACCTCAACTTTATATTAAAATTGACAAGGTACAGTGATAATCATAAAATCAAAATTTGGGGTATTACAATTGTACTCTTGGTTTTCTATTTATTTATTTATTTATTTTTATATTATTAAGGAAAAAGAGCTACAATCATCATTTATATAATTAGCACTTCTGCTTGGGATCAACCACCTATTTTTGTTGTCTGACTTCAAAGCCTTATTAAAAATTTGAATTTGATTACGCATTTGATATTTGGCTTGATCACATCACATTTAATATGTTTTACATATTCGGAAGGAGTTTGATTTTGATTTGAGTTTTATTTTTCCCTTTTTCTTTTATTTTAAATTGTAGTTTTGTTGAGTTTTATTAATTTTTGAGACACGGTTTTCAGTGTTTTGGATTGTAGGGTAGAAAAAATTGGGTTTGAGAAAGTTTGTTTAAAATTAAAATAATAATTTCTAAATTCTACATACTTTTTAATGATACACGAAATGTTATAAATAACTTTTATAAAAAAAATGAATATTTTCGTTTACTTACCTTTTGAATTCTTTTAAAAAATTTAGTTGTTTCTATTCTGGTACTACAAAAATTATATATATTACATTTGTGATTGTTCCTATAATAAATGAAACTACAATGAATGAAAATATGATTATAAAATACACTAGTTGCTAATCTGTGCGATGCACGGGATAGTTTTTAAAAAACATATATTACTTTGCTTAGAGAAATAATCACTTGAAACAAATAAGAATTCACCTCTACTTACTATGGCTCAAAACATAATATGTAAGTATAATTTTATTTGAAATGTAATCAAACATTAAAGGAAACTAAACAATTGTATATCAATTATTGCAAAATATCTAGATGAACAAAAAATATATAATAAATGAATGCTTAGGCAAATATTCCATTTGATATTTTTTGTTTATTCATCTTTTGACTTATTTAAAAAATATATTCCTTATACTTTGTAATCTAGAATAGTAGATGATACTCATATTCTACATGAGCACAATATAAAGGAAGAAACCCATAACAAACTTTAGGGATAATAATTTAATGATTTAACTATTTTTAGAGATAATTTTATAACTAAATTCATACAAATAAGTTATAAACAGTCCCTCTCTCGAAAACTTTAAAAACTACTATTCAAGCATAAGTAAATAAAGATACAACAACTACCAAAATAGCTTTCACATAAATATTTTGAAATTCCCAAGGTCTTTATACACAAAAGCAAAACAAATCTCCAGTATACAACTCCTAATCTCCAGTTGAAAATATTATCTACAAAATAAGAGAATTCATACCTAAAAAATAATTCATTTAGAAGGAAATAAAAAGAATCAATATAAATTTTCTACTTTTAATGTAGGCTTGCAATTAGTATGCACTTCCCTCCCTTTACCATTCATCTGAAACAATGGGAAGAATACTTTACACAAATCCATGAACTGCTTATACTCAGGAGATAAAGCAATTATAAAAGATACCATTTATTTCAACACACACACAAATAAAAAAATAAAAAAAAAGTAATAATCATAATGACTCAAAAAGCAAGCAATATGGATGGCTTAGGGATGATGATCCAATATATTTTGAAAATATTGAACATCAATGCAAGAACCTATACGTGACTTTCAGTAAACATTACATTTATCATGAATTCTATCCAACACATGCTAGAAACTTTTAATTCAAAAACTTTTCACAACTAAAGAAAATCAAATATGACTACAAACGATGTGAAAAAAAATTTAAAACTTTATTAGCAAAATATATTAAAAAACAAACATAGACCAAATACAATAGAAATTGATAAGGAACTTCATTAGCACAACTTTCCAATCAAAGCACGAAAGTGTACGAAAATAAAGAAAATGCTAAATGTACGAATTTTACAACAAAAGGCTTAGACAACTAATTTCAATAAACAATTGAAGGAGTGACATTTCATAACCTTGTACAAATGAGTCATTCTATCCACTACAATGACAACTTCAAATTCTAAAGTATCATCCAAGATGCTGGATTTGTGAATGTAGTCTTATACAAAATAAATACATTACTCTTTATTAAATTAGTCCAATTTGCAAAAGATAAACTTAATGAAACCAATCTAAAAAAATGATCATGCTCAATGCGTGGGTCCATAATGAATTTAACGGATAATTTAAAAAGCCAGTGCCACCTAGGTCCCTCCCTGTGGTGCTTCCACAGCCTCAGGCAGTGGTAGCTCTCCATCCAAGTACCTTACCACTTGCCTCATTGTGGGGCGTGCCTTAGGCTCATTGTTGGAACACATCAAGCCTAGTTTGAGCAACACAACAGCTTCAAGCTCATCAAACTCCCCCCCCCAATCTTGAATCCACAACTTCAAATATTGCTCCCAGTCTCCATTTCTCCCACACCCAATCCACCAACATGAGCTCCTCAGGCAATGCTTTAAGCTCAATAGGTCTTCTACCACATACCACTTCTAGCAACAAAGCACCAAATGCAAACACATCTGTGCTTTTTGTAGGCTTGCCTGTGCGTGTGATCTCAGGGGCTAGATTACCCAATGTGCCCACAACCCTTGTAGTGCTTGGATTGGTGCCACGCTCGTATAGTTTAGCAAGACCAAAGTCACTAAGCCGTGCATTTAGCTCAGAATCTAATAAAACATTCCCTGCCTTGATGTCCCTGTGAATCACAGTTTGTTCCCACTCTTCATGTAAATATAAAAGCCCTGAAGCCACACCTTTGATGATATTAAACCTCTGCCCCCAGCTCAGAATTGTTTTAGGCTCATCAAATATGTACTTGTCCAAGCTTCCATTAGGCATAAAGTCATAAACAAGCAACAAATCTGCTCTTCGCCGATACCATCCAAATAATTGAACCAAATTTCTATGTCGAAGCCGACCAATACTAGCAATCTCGGATATGAATTCTTGCAAACCCTGTTTTGATTCATGCGAAATTCTTTTAACTGCAACTTGGGTGTTTGAATTTGACAGTGTCCCTTTATAAACTCGACCAGACCCACCAAACCCAAGTAGCTCCTTGTCTCTAAAACCCCTTGTTGCTTGCTTCAGCTCCTTGTAAGAAAATCCGTGTGGACCAATATCAAGCTCCCAGGCCTCAATCACATCAGCTTTCTTGATTTTCCTGATGAGGCTAAAAGCCAAACCACTCACCAAAATTATCACCAAAGCAGCTGAAACAGAAACACCAACAATTACGCCTGTGTTATTTTTTCTTTTAGACTCTGCTGGGAGTGAAGGGAGTTGATCCAAAGACAAAGATTTAGCTTCTCCATTCATCTTAAAGCTCCAACCCATGATATAGTGAGAGCTAGAGAGCAAACCAGTTGAAGAAGAAAAACCAACATACACAGATTCTTGAAGAAGTAGTGAGAGGTCTAAGTGAAAAGACAGAAGTGTAGACCTTGGTTTAGTAGATGAAGGCGAAAGTTTCACATCTAATTGATTACTTTGAGAATCATATTCTATCCAAGCTTGAATTACCTGACCACCCTTCAAATTGAGAACTTGGTTCGAATTATTAGCACCATCAAAATAAGTAGCCGGGGCAGATTTGTTGGATACTAAGCTATTGATATCAATGCCAACATGATTGTCATTGATGTCCCCGAACACAAGGTTTTGGACTGTGTCAAATTCGACTGCAAATATGTGGTTGGCGAAGTTGCCAAGATCGGTGTTGTTGACTAGACCAAGATACTGACTTGGTAGAGCCGTTGGAAACTCTTTGGTAGGAGAGATTGTGAAAGCAAGGCCATGGCCTCCACGCTTAGCGTACTCGGGGACCATAGCGAAAGCAAAGGAAGTTGAAAAGGAAAAAGCTTTGCCATCCGTGGAGTTCTTGAATTGGATTGGATTTGAGTAAAAGGCATGGCCTAGTAGTCCCTGCGTTTTGTTTGTTAGCTGAAGTACACCATTGTCTTGGATCTGTGCAGCACCATTTAAGCTCAAGTTGTTGGTTACACCTACACCTTTGAACCCATTGAAGAAAAGCTCATCAAGCTGAGATTTTGCTGGGTTTGAGGGAAGGACAAAGAATACCCAGAAGAAAAGTTTGAGTCTTTCTGCCATGGCTGTGAACAGAATTAAGCTGTGTGAACTAGAGGGTGTCCATGTCTTAAGGTATGGTCAGTAGCCAGTAGGTGACTTTAAACGTGTGAAAATATTTGGAATTTTTTGCTTGGGCACATTTTGTTCTTTTGTTGTTTGGAACTTTGAAGAATGGAAAGAAAAAGAGAGAGACTTGGCATATTGGGTTGGTAGGGCTGGAGTAAAAAAAAAAAATTTAGTATCAAAAAATTAAAAATACACAAAATTTATAAAAAAATTTAGAAATAATTATTGTTTCTAAATACATTAAGATGTAATTATTTACTAATAAAGATAAAAACAAAATAATGTTTTTTATTAATATTAGATTGGCTAATATATATATATATATATATATATTTTGTCGAAGTTAGAGATATTGCTAAAAATTTTAACTTTAAGCACCTCAAAAAATTGTTTTATCTATTTTATCACCTCACTTTATAATATACCCAATCATGGTTCTCAGATCCAGATCGGACTGTACAGTCTGACCCGGTTTACCATGAACCTCTCACCATTACTATTCTTTTAACTCTAAGAACCTTTTTATACGAAAAATGCACAAAACTGCTCAAATGGCGGCTGGACCGTACGGTTTTATAAACCGTGGCTAGTTTTTGTGGTTCGTACGATTCCATTTTTTTCAAATCTAGAACCAAATGATTTCTTAAAGAGAGAGAGAGAGAGAGAGAGAGAGAGAGAGAGAGAGAGAGAGAGAGAGAGAGAGAGGAGGAGGAGGAACAAGAAGACGATGAAGCAGGAGTGGCGCCATGAAGCAGTAGCTTCTTCTTCTTTCTTCTTTATATTCTTCTTCTACTGTTTGACACCACTACTCTGTAATACTAATGACTAATCTCCTCTCTCTTTTTGCTAAACACTGCTATGTAACTTATGTGACATGCAGTTTCTTTAACCCAAAAAAAGAAAAGAAAAAAAGACATGTGGTTTCTCTTTCTTTGCTTTGTTTTTTATTTGGCTAATGCTGGTGCCACAACTCGCCCATGTAGCGAGTTGTGGTTGGCGGAGGGGTGATGGTGGGTTCATGTGGGGAGCTACCAATCACAACTCACCACATGGGCGAATTGTGATACAAGTTATGCCATAGTTGTAGCACCAACATTGCTCTTTGTATTTCCTTCCTTTTGAAGTTTCCTTAGCCTCCACGTGACTACTGACTAGCACTTGCATTGAAAGTGTTGAAAACTTTGAATTTTTGAATAAAAGATGAGATTAATGTTTCAGCCATAAGTTTTTTTCAGTATCTGTTTGGATATGGATGAAAACTCACGCGTCTGCGTTTTTGCCTTTTTTTTTTTTACTAGCGCCTCTTGCATTGGTCATGGGACATGAACAGTGCAATAAGACAAATGTATAGTGTTTGGAGGAGTGAACAGTAACCTAAAAATTATTATTTTTTAATTGTTTTCAGTAATAAGTTTCAGTTTTCAGCAAAATAAGCGGTATCCAAATGTGCTGTGACGTAACTTGCCACAAGTTCTTATATTATAATGTTTCAGCCACAAGTTCTTTTTAGCCATTAGTTCTTTTTGAATAAAAGATGTTACTTGTATTGCCACAAGTTCTTATATTATAAAAATTATTATACTACCAAAAAAAAAAAAATTATACTATTATTATTATCAAAGTTTTACTAATTAACATATAAATAAATAAAGAAATACTATATCTATAATTGCTTAGGATTTGATATTTTTATTCATTTATTTTGTAAAATTTATGATATTAAAAACATATTTGAAATATGGAATTTTATTTTAATTGAACTATTTTATTTTATTTTTATTTTTATATTAATTTAATATATTAATCTATATTTTAAATAATTATTAATTAATTATAATATTATCACGGTTCGATCTCGGTTCAACTTCGATTTGACCTTAAAAATCTTGAACCTCTACTTTTTACGGTTCATTAAACAGTCAGAGTCTGAAATCATGTACCCAATATCAAATTATATATATTTTTATTACTTCATTTAAAATAATATAAATAACTCATTAAAATAATAAAGGAAGAGAGAGAATCTCGGTTTTTAATTGAAGAAAGAGATATTATTGTAATAAAATATTTTATTTTATTTTTAACAACTTGTTACAGTAAACTGGTATAAATATCAATTTAGTGTTTGCAAAAAAATTTAGCTTTAACTTTTTCAATAACACATGATTTTTTTGATTCTTTCATAGTAAAATAGTTTTTTTTTTGGTTAAAATACAATCATTATTGTGAATATTTTTATTAATTTTTTGGGTTGAATAGTTGTTATTTAAGTGAGGCTAACTAAACTTATTAAAAAATAATAATTCGGCCCTTGGGCTGGGCCACCTTGGGCCCCCACCTGGTCCGTCAATTCACATGGAATTTCAGATTGTGGTTGAAACTGTTTGAAGGCAACCCACATCACTTCCGGCCATTTAAATTTAAGCCCACCCACAGGGTTTGAAACTGAGCTAGGATAAACTTGTTTTTATAAGCATTTAAAATTCTTATTAAAAAAAAAAAACATTTAAAATGATTCTGCTATGGTTTACTTTGAAGTGTTGGACCAAAGTTTATCATTTTTTCATCTTTATTCTGTCGGCCATTTCCGAGCTCTGCAGTGGCGACTCCAGAAATTTTGTTCAGGGTGTTCCTATTCCACTTTGAAAAAATTTCGGGTAATTTCAGTCTGTTTTGGGACATTTTGGTAAATATCAACCGAAATTCAAGATTTGGCCTACATGAAGTTTGTGCTTTAAAAAAAAAAAAGTTCTTAAAACCAAAACAAATTTGCATTCTATACACCGAAAAATCTCAAAAGGAAAAAAAAAAAAATGAAAAGAAAAGAAATGAACAAAGGTACCTATAGAATAAACTATAAGTTCATTTGAAATATTAATAAAATTATTAATTATTGTTGTTTAGTTGTTTCATAAATTTGTTTTTCTTTTATAAACTATAATTTGTTGTATTGTTGTTTCATTAATTATTAAATTATTAATTGATGTTTAGCCTAATTTAATTTAATTTTTTTGTCTTTTATAATGTATTAGTTAATTAAATTATTAATTATTGATGTTTAGTTGCTTCGTTAATTTTTTTTTACTAACTACTAGCAGACTAGCATACCCCACTGTGCATTAGCACACACTAGTACACACCTCATGTGTGCACACACCCTTGCCTCTCCAATACTGTACCGGAGGCCGTTTTGGTTTAGTTAGAGAAACGAAATATTTTGATACCAATTAATATCGGTGTATTGTTTTGAAATTACTACTAAATATATATATTTTCTTAAAAATTTTATATATTCTCTTAAAAATATAAAATGATTTAAATCTGACATAATAATTCCTTTAAATGTAGTAATAATTATGGTTGTAGTATAAATTTTTTTTTAGAAGAGTTGTAGTTTAATAATATTATCAAGTACATGTACTTACAACCTTTTTATTTCAAAAAAAAAAAAAAAGTAAATGTACTTACTAAATGCAATAATGAAAAGACAAGAGAAATAAAAATTAATGTGCAAATGTAAAAGCTAGGCACGTGGGTGGTTGGAAATAAGGTTGAAAATTTTGAAAACTGTTGACTCATTCAATGACTTCAGTATTCATGTGAGGAGTGGGACTCTAATGTACAAAGAACATACGGTAATTGGCGTTCAAAACTAGAAATAACAAAGAGCAGAGAAGCGGAAAAGTCGAAGAAAAACAGAGAACGGAGAAGAAACGGCAAGGAAGAAGAAGCTGAAGCAGGTGGGGAGACTGCGGTTGACCAAATGGAAGTGGCCGGAGACATGGAAGTGACCGGCGATGTGGTGGTGAGTGGTTGTAACGACAAAAACTGATGATTTTTTTTTTTTTTTTTGTAGATTTTAGTTCAAAATTTGTTTGGCATAAAAATTTTGAGGATGTTCCTGATATTACTTGAGGGTGTTCCTATTTTTTTTTAAAGGTAAACAAATAAAAAAAATTTAATTATTATATATAATTTTTTTTTTTTTTTGAAGTCAGGGTGTTCCTGGGAACACCCTGACCTCCGTCTGAGTAGCGTCGCCACTGGAGCTCTGGTCAATTTATTCGTAAGATTTCTAATTAGTGAGGTCCACGTAATATCACAAGCCAGTGTTTCATCAAGATTGTTTATTGAAATACCATATAATCTGATAGAGATGGAACTAACCATGTGCTCTCTGCTCAACTTAGGATTTCTGCTTGGTTTTCAACTCAATCCTACTATATACGTAAAGTATTAGGCATCCGCTATTTTCATACTATTCTATTTTACCATCTTGAAAGCTATTTTATCTATTATACCATACTATTTTGGGTTTAGTTACTTTCAATACTATTTTATAATGATGGTGTCACAAATAATCCAAGTCCATAACTCGTCCATATGTCTCGTCCAACGAAAGAAGCTACAATAGGCGGAGAAAATTGCAAGCGTACTGGCGAACCTCGTCCATATATGGACGAGCAATACCTCATGGAATCTACTCATCATTTACGAAGGGCAAGCCTTCCAAGATGGTCTCGTCCATCTTCCCCTAAAGGTGGACGAGCTCATCGTGGAGGTCTCGTCCATCTTTACTAAGTATGGACGAGTTCATCGGCCCGTCCAACCTAGGTAACTTCCACAGCGGTTATGGAAGTTACCCCCAATTCTTCGAACTCCTCGACATTGGGAACGATTACTAAACAGATAACCGTTCCACACACACACTATATAAGGCTTCTTCGATGAAGGGTAAGGGGATTCAGACAATTTCATTTTGGAGAGAATACTTATTCCTTACAGAGATTTCGAAAGTAACTAACTTCATCATCGGAGGATTTTTGGCCGGTCACCATCGGTCCCCTCTGATTCAGTGTTCTTTGTATTACAGGAGATAGCCCAAAGATCATCGCTCGAGTCTTGTCAACCCACTGATATCCAAGGAATCATCATTTAATACACTCAATATTCTAACTTTTATTTTACCATACAACACATAAAAATAATATAAAGTAAAATAAAAATAATATAAAAAGTATTTCTCACTTCTCTCTAATATCTGTTTCTCTTACTCTGTCTCATCCACCTACCACCACCACCACCGTCGAGCTTCCGACTCACAACAAATCATTCAGCCATGATAAGAATAATTTTAAATCAAACCAACATAGTGAGCAAAGAAGAACATAACAAGAACAAACCCCACCAGGACCAACAATGACCAAGTAGACCCACCATAGTAACCAACGACGACTAAACAAACCCACCACAGTGACCCACGATGACCAAACATGACCCACCACAGTCACCACCATGCCACCACCATACCACCACCATGCCCACCACACCAACCCAAACCAACCAATCTGAATCCAACCCAAACCCCATTGGAATCCCAAAGTCCAATTGGAATCCAAAATCCAACCATCCGAATCCAAAAAAAAAAAATCCATAGCAAAAAATCAAAATCAAAACCCCATCAGAATTGGAATCCAACCTAAACCCCATCGGAACCCAATGAGTAAATCCTTTTTGTAAGGACCGAATTTGAGTCCCTAGCCCAAAAGACGGATGGACTTAGGCTTAAAAAGCCCAAAACAATGAATTTGTAGAGAGTGGGTTAGAAAACTGGGCTAAAATGAGTTGGGCAACAAATAATGTAGATTTAAATGACAAGAACAAGAAGATATTTTGATTTAAACTAAAATAGATTGTCCTCGGCACAGTCCAAGGAGATTAGCTTTTATATATTTCTCACAAGTTTGATTACAAATTTGGTTCTAGATTGCTACAATATTTTTCTCTTAATTTCCCAATCCCCTTTGCATGAAGGGTCTCTTCCTTTATATAGTTCTCTTTAGACGATCTTGGCCTTCCACTTGTTGACCATCTAAGCCACTACTTGAGTGCTTGTCTCATCGGACACCCTCTCAGGCCCTCTGTGCGTTGGGGTAGCCAATGCAGCAATGTTCAGGAGTTTTCTTCACATTAATGCAGCCAGAAAGTTAGCTGTAGACCATTCAATGCGGTGGTAACAGCTTTCTCCTTAGATATTTTAGGATTCCTCCCTGTTTTGTGTTCCTGTAATGCTTATTCGTATCAACAGAACTTTCCTGGAGTGCTCCCCTGGACGGCAGACCACCTCTACGGACCTCGACTTTGGTTAGTCGAGGAGGCATTCATCCTCGGCCCAACCTCTTGGGCCATTATGATCAAAACTAACTTCTTCATTTATTAACATAGGCTCCCCTGACAATGTTTACTCCTCCTTGAACGACCCCTCGTCCTTTGTTTGGGCCTTAAGCTCAATATACACATAGAAAATGAGCTCTTGGACCCAATACCCCTACACTTTTAAATACACTTCATTACATACAATCGTACACACATTTCTTCTTCTTCTTCCTTTTTTTTTTTTGTTTTTTTTGTTTTTTTTTTTGTTTTGGGTAACAAGTAGTGTGTAACGAATCCAATTGTGCAAGTGAAGAAAAGCAAAATGTTGCGTTAATTCATGTATCATGTGAAAATTGAGTTGAACGAACTGTCAACTGAAGCTCAGAGAGGTGATCATGATTTTTTTATTTTGCTAAGTATTTAGCCCGATAAATAAACCAAGTCATGATTTGTTATTTAGCCCGATAACTACCGAGCATTGTTGCAGTAAGCACATTTGCATAGCCACTTTTTTTTTTTTTCTTTTTTTTTAAAGGAGGATTTATTTGTCTAGAAAAATTAAAAATATAACATTTATTTTTGAAGTCAATTAAAATAAAAGACTTGACACAAAGAATTACTTCTTGATGGAAAATTTTCAAAAAGCCAATTGACATATCACATTAATCTATCAAGCAATAAAAAAACTAGTTGTAAACCTGTGCAAATCCAGGTGATGCATAGGAATAGATAATTATTTTGTAATTGTGATATAATGTATAATTTCCTTTCTAAAATTTGTTAAAGATAATTTGTTCTCCCTATAGAATAAAAAATTTCAAAAATTATTTAACATATTTTTATCTCTACCAATACATCATTCTATTATTATTATTATTATTATTATTATTATTATTATTATTATTATTTTGTGTGTGTTTGATTGATATTTTTTCTTTACGAGGTGTTCTATATACTTCAAAATCATGTTATAATGTACTATGTTTTTCTAATTTTTTTCTATACAACTAAACTTTTTAAGTTTCAAATAAATTATTCAAGTTTCCCATTCTTTTACTGGAAATTATAATGATAATCAAAACTTATAACAAATTATTATAGGAAAATTCAAATGTATAGCCAAAATTGTGTTTTGATATTAGTTAAAATTCTAACTTCTAAAATAGTTAAGTATTAACTCAAACCAAAGCTATAAGAGGGAGAGAGACTACTTGTGATAGGGAACTTCAAAACACAACTCTAGCACATATTAACCCAAAATAGAATTATATAGTCCATAGCCAAAATAAAGGGCTTTTAAAAATAAAAGATAAGATTTTCTAGAGTATATATTACTTAAAAATAACATAATATTTATAAAAGAAACCATGTATAAATAAGTAAACAATCAAACTTTGATATATATTCCCAAATCGAAATAGAGTGCCAACTACAATACATCTAAAAATTAAAGGATTGTGGCAAACTAATGTTGAATCTAAAACTATCAGAACTTATATTGAACTTCTAAGAATTAAACTTCTGCCATTTTGCATTCACAAACACAGTGCAATTTAAAATAATGATATTATTTTTCAAGATTTTAAATTTTTATATATTTTTATTCTTTGTCAAATTAGTTATCCAATTAGGCATTTGTAATTTTGTTTTATATTTTGGGATGTTGATATTGTGTGGTAGTGAAACTTTTGTATTTGTTTTAATTAGATTTCAAATGATAAACTAGACTTTGTGCTATTTATTTTGATTAACAATGTAGGGATTTGTATAATTTTATAATTATTGAACATATATCAATTTGTTGAACTGAACTCTTTCTTGATATGAGTGGTGGATATAAAATAATGAATTTCACACCAAGTAATTTTGCTACATAACTTACTAAGTGACAAATACATGTTAAAAAAAAAAATTATGTGAAAAATATGAGCCAACCAACCCAACCCAATCCTATATGTTTCTAACTCATTTGAAATGACATTTTTTATTTGAACCTATTTTCAACCTGAACCCAATTGACCTGATCCAAACCCAACCCAACTCATCTAATTTCCCATGTCTCTCTCTCTCTCTCTCTATATAAAAGTACCCATCCCAATTGCAACCCCTACTTGAATATTAACAATAACAAGTGACAAGTTGGGTTTAATTTATTACATTAAAAAAAGTGGAGGTATAATTTATTATTTTATAAAGTTTAGATCTTGATTTCTAACCACCCAAAAATATAGGGTTTAAAATGAAAAATTTCCCAAATGATAGAATAGCTATGATAGTCTGGTAAAGATAGAAATCCAAAGAAAGTTCAATCAGAAATACAGAGAGAGAGAGAGAGAGGTAGGTAGATTGAGAAAAGCAGAGCAGGGAACATCCATCCTCCTTGTTCCCCTCTCTCCTTTCCGTTGAGAAGAATCCTAGTAAAGCACGTGAAACTATCGAATTCTTTATTAACACTTAGGGTTCGTTTGGATATAGCTGAAAATTGAAAACTGAAAACTCTGTAATAAAATAATTTTTAAATATGTGAATAGTACCATGAGACCCATTTTTAATGAAAAAGTTGCTGAAAAGTGAGATTTGTGGGTCCCGTAAATAGTGCATGACCTCACGATGTACTGAAAAATGATTGAAAAGTCAAATATTATGGCTACTATTTATAAATAGTACCATCACAGTAAAATTTGTCTCCTGAAACACATCTCAAAAAAAGAAAAAAAGAAAAGAAAGTAAAACGTTGATGTGGGGCCCGAAATCTGAGATCCCAGCCCACTTTGTATTAAGGGCCCAAAGCCCAAGCCGAGGAGCCCTACTGTCAAGGACGCGGAATGGAAACTCCTCGAAGGCCCAAGAATATGGCCGAGGACGACTTTACGTCCAATATCCCACAGAAACGCTGGAAGAAAAGGACAGATTCAGCACAGGAACAACACAAGGGAGAAGGCTGCCAGCACCTTAATGTGGAGCCCAGCGCCTGACAAACCCATACTCATACCCTGCTATCCAGCTTTCCCCAACCACTCTGACGTGAGGATTGATAAGACAATTAACCACCCTGAACAAGGAGAAATGGACACGTAGGTGAAGAATGGGAAGGAAATACTAGTATAAAAGGGAAGCTCGTTGCATTGACAAGGGGTCTCCTCAGGAACCAGAGAAAAGGAGGAGGAGGATGGCAAGGACGAGACGCTCCTCGGACTAATTCCGAGGAGATATATCTTCACACCACATCCGTATAAGGCTTAGCCATACAGGCCAAACCCACCTTTGCAGGGGCTTCCATGAAAAACCACGACTAAACCGCTGCCCGACGACCAAGGTCCAGCCTTTCTAAGCCCACTCTCTACAAATCGTATTGTTTGGGCCCCTTTACATACGAGCCCATCCTTAGGTCGTTAAAAATTGTATCCTTACAGTTGAAAACACAAACATCAATAGAAATAATTTCTACCCAAACGCACACTTATAATTACTGTTACAAAAGTAACAAAACTACTTTACGAATCCCTCAATTACGCTGACTTCACTCTCTGCCTCTCTCGTCTTTTTTGTGGGGGAGGCCAATCTATTTCTGCTGCTGCATCATATCCATTTGCATAGGAATGTGTCCCCATTCAGATCTTATCTCACAAATCACAGCAATGGTGGGCCCATTTTCATTCATTGTATAAGATTTTATTTTTTCTGAATTGTTTTTGAATCTGATTAGTTTTTGCTTTCTGGGTATGTTAAATCTCTAAGAGTTTTCTGGTTTTGAATAGATTTTGTAAGTCTTCACTACATGTTTGGTGAAATGGTTAGTACAAATACAATTCAAGTCAAGTATGTTTACAGGCTGATTAGATGGAAAGCACATTTGGGCAAATAACTAAGATTTAGTATTGTGATTGATAAATTAGGAAAAACCCCATTAATAATAGACACAGAGAAAGAGAAAAAAAATAAAAAAGATGTGATACTTGATACTTACAATTTGATCTTAGGTTGAGATGGGATTTGTAGCAATATGCAAGATTTTTAAATTTTAAATTTAAATTTTTATTTTTATAATTTGAGAGTTGAGGTTGTGGGGGATTTGAACCCTAAATATTTCCATTTGAAATATGAGGAGGTACCAGTTGAGTTATAAGGCTCTTGGCATATATGCAAGAGATACTTGGTAGTTGTATATTGAATCTTAACAAATGTAATTGCAGGAGGCACTCAAGCAAGGACATGTAGTGAATCTAACTAAATTTGCTAGCATAGCATGTTTAATGATTGGCAAATTTTGTGAGGCTAGTGCTCAACCAGTATTATAACATTGATTTCTTGTGCATTGAATGTGCCTTTGCCAAGTAAGGAAATGTTAAAAGACTCTTCGTCTCATGAGAAAAGGCAGAGGGAGCTAGTTTTAGAATGTAATAAACTGCTGCCAGCCTGCCACTGCTACAGTCTTGGATGGATGCATTCCCCTTCATGTTTTCCAAAAATTCCTGGTTTTTGTTGTGTGAGTGGATGGGATGGGAGAGGCGGTGAGGTTTGTATATATTCATTGGAATGGGAAGTCCTTGGTTAGGGTTGTACACTAGTTGATTTTGAAACTTTTCAATGTTGATCTACATATATCCTATAAATATAACTTTTCAATGTGTAAATTTTTATGAGGTGGCTTCTTCTCTATACAATCAATCTAGAAATTAGCCTATTATCCGATTAACTCTACTCTACTCCCCTTTCAATCCAAATAAGCCATAATTTTGAAAATTTTAAAGGAGATTTGAGGATTTGTTGGTATTTGGAGGGCCACAGGCTAAGTAATGGCTAGATGGGTTTTTTTTTTTTTTTTTTTTTTTTTTTTTTTTTTTTTTTAATTTTAATTGTTTTTACCAATTTATTTTAGGTTATTTTACTAATTTAATATACTTTTTACTAGATCAATTCAAAATTTTGGCATCAATTCTAAATTTTGAGAGAACAAATTCAAAATTTGAAGGATAGCGAGATTTTGTTTATTTTTTTTATTATTATCGAATATAGTGAAAATCTATATATATATGTGTGTGTGTGTGTGTGTGTGTGTGTGTAATAGCTAAAGCATAACATTTATTATTACTACACTCTTGTTGAGTCACCTCATTCATCACATCATTATTTTTTTGTTAATTTTTTTTACGTTTAATTTTTTGACAATATTAAATATATAAATATATTGGCTTTACAATATTAACAAATTAGCATCAAATTGTTATGTCCTTGTTATATGATGTTCTTAGATACTTGAGTAATTTTTAAAAGTATTTACGAATATTTATATTGCTCTTCATCTTTCTTATCTCATTAGTGTATTTTTGAGATTTTTTAAGAAAATAAATTCAATTTTGTGTTTAAAATTATTTATTTATCTATTCATTATTCACGTGTTGGATTAGATTATGACAATATTTACACAATACTTCTTCTTCTTTTTGTCAAAAATTTTCCTCTACTTTTTTCCCCTTTGGAATTGTACTCTTGGTTTTCTATTTATTTATTTATTTTTATATTATTAAGGAAAAAGAGCTACAATCATCATGTATATAATATAATTAGCACTTTTGCTTGGGATGAGCCACCTATTTCTATTGTCTAACTTCAAAGCCTTATTAAAAATTTGAATTTGATTTTGCATTTGATATATGGCTTGATCGCATCACATTTAATATGTTTGACATATTCGGAAGGAGTTTTATTTTGATGTGAGTTTTATTTTTCCCTTTTTCTTTTATTTTAAATTGTAGTTTTGTTGAGTTTTATTAATTTTGAGATATGGTTTTTGGTGTTTTGGATTGTAGGGTAGAAAAAATTGGGTTTGAGAAAGTTTGTTTAAAATTAAAAGAATAATTTCTAAATTCTACATACTTTTTAATGATACACAAAATGTTCTAAATAATTTTTATTAAAAAATGAATATTTTCGTTAACTTACCTTTTGAATTCTTGTAAAAAATTTAGTTGTTTTTATTTTGGCACAACAAAAATTATATATATTATATTTGTAATTGTTCCTATAATAATGAAACTACAATAAATGAAAATATGATTATAAAATGCATTACTCTTTATTAAATTAATCCAATTCGCAAAAGATAAACTTAATGAAACCAATCTAAAAAAATTATTACACTAAACGTGTGAGTCCATGATGAGTTTAATGGAAAATTTAAAATGCCGGTGTCACCTAGGTCCCTCCGTGCTTCCACAGCCTCAGGCAGTGGTAGCTCTCCATCCAAGCACCTTACCACTTGCCTCATTGTGGGGCGTGCCTTAGGCTCATTGTTGGAACACATCAAGCCTAATTTGAGCAACACAACAGCTTCAAGCTCATCAAACTCACCCCCCCAATCTTGAATCCACAACTTCAAATATTGCTCCCAGTCTCCATTTCTCCCACACCCAATCCACCAACATGAGCTCCTCAGGCAATGCTTTAAGCTCAATAGGTCTTCTACCACATACCACTTCTAGCAACAAAGCACCAAATGCAAACACATCTGTGCTTTTTGTAGGCTTGCCTGTGCGTGTGATCTCAGGGGCTAGATTACCCAATGTGCCCACAACCCTTGTAGTGCTTGGATTGGTGCCACGCTCGTATAGTTTAGCAAGACCAAAGTCACTAAGCCGTGCATTTAGCTCAGAATCTAATAAAACATTCCCTGCCTTGATGTCCCTGTGAATCACAGTTTGTTCCCACTCTTCATGTAAATATAAAAGCCCTGAAGCCACACCTTTGATGATATTAAACCTCTGCTCCCAGCTCAGAATTGTTTTAGGCTCATCAAATATGTTCTTGTCCAAGCTTCCATTAGGCATAAAGTCATAAACAGGTAACAAATCTGCTCCTCGCCGACACCATCCAAATAATTGAACCAAATTTCTATGTTGAAGCCGACCAATACTAGCAATCTCTGATATGAATGCTTGCAAACCCTGCTTTGATTCATGCGAAATTCGCTTAACTGCAACTTGGGTGTTTGAATTTGACAGTGTCCCTTTATAAACTCGGCCAAACCCACCAAACCCAAGCAGCTCCTTGTCTCTAAAACCCCTTGTTGCTTTCTCCAGCTTCTTGTAAGAAAATCTGTGTGGACCAATATCAAGCTCCCAGGTCTCAATCACATCAGCTTTCCTGATTTTCCTGATGAGGTAAAAAGCCAAACCACTCACCAAAATTATTACTAATGCAGCTGAAACAGAAACACCAACAATTACGCCTGTTTTATTGTTTGTTTTAGACCCTGCTGGGAGTGGAGGGAGTTGATCCAAAGACAAAGATTTAGCTTCTCCATTCATCTTAAAGCTCCAACCCGTGATATAGTGAGAGCTAGAGAGCAAACCAGTTGAAGAAGAAAAACCAACATACATAGATTCTTGAAGAATTAGTGAGAGGTCTACGTGAAAAGACAGAAGTGTAGACCTTGGTTTTGTAGATGAAGGTGAAAGTTTTACATCTAATTGATTACTTTGAGAATCATATTCTATCGAAGCCTGAATTACCTGACCACTCTTCAAATTGAGAACTTGGATCGAACTATTAGTAACATCAAAATAAGCAGCCGGGGCAGATTTGTTGGATACTAAGCTATTGATATCAATGCCAACGTGGTTGTCATTGATGTCCCTGAGCCCAAAGTCCTGGACAGTGTCAAATTCAACCGCAACTATGTGGTTGGTGAAGTTGCCAAGATCGGTGTTGTTGAGCAGACCAAGATACTGACTTGGTAGAGCCCCTGGAGTCTCTTTGGTAGGAGAGATTGTGAAAGCAAGGCCATGGCCTCCAAGCTTAGCATACTCGGGGACCATAGCGAAAGCAAAGGAAGTTGAAAAGGAAAAAGCTTTGCCATCCGTGGAGTTCTTGAATTGGATTGGATTTGAGTAAAAGGCATGGCCTAATAGTCTCTGCGTTTTGTTTGTTAGCTGAAGTACACCATTGTCTTGGATCTGTGCAGCACCATTTAAGCTCAAGTTGCTAGCTACATCTACACCTTTGAACCCATTGAAGAATAGCTCATCAAGTTGAGATTTTGCTGGGTTTGGGAGAAGAACAAAGAAAACCCAGAAGAAAAGTTTTGAGTCTTTCTGCCATGGTGGTGAACAGGATTAAGCTGTGTGAACTAGAGGGTCTCCAGGTGTTACGTTATACTTTATAGGCAGTGGGTGAGTTAAAGGTGTGAAAATATTAGAAACTTTTTGCATGGTCACATTTTGTTCTTTAGTTGGTTGAAGAATGGAAAGAAAAAGAGAGAAAGAGAGATTTTGGTTAGTTTGGTATGTTGGGTTGTGAAAAAGGAATCTGGTTATATATATGGTTTTACACGGAATTACAAATTGCGGTTAAAATTGTTTGAAGGCAACCCACACCACTCCACGCCCGCTAGGACAAACTTGTTTTTATAAGCATTTAAAATGATTCTGCTATGGTTTACTATAGAGTGTTGGATAAAAGTTTTCCATATTTCATCTTTATTCTGTCCGCGATTACCGAGCTCTGGTCGATTTATTACCCAAATTTCTAATTAGTGAAATCCACCTAATATCACAAACCAGTATTGCATCAAGATTGATTGTTGAAATACCATATAATCTGATAGAGATGGAAGTAACCATGTGCTCACTGCTCAACTTAGGATTTTTGCTTGGTTTTCAACTCAATCCTACTAGATATGTAAGTCTCTGGAATGGTATATTTATCAGAATATACATAGATTGTAAAATCAGAAGTTCGATTGATCAAGAATCCAATGAGTAAATCCTTTTACACAGATTTTGTTGTGCACGAATGTACACAGATTTCATTTTTTTACGTTTGTGTAACACGGTGTGTAATGAATACAATTGTGAAAATGAAGAAAAACAAGATACACACAAGGTGTGTATAATGAATACAATTGTGAAATTGAAGAAAAACAAGATGTTGGGGCAATTCAAGAATCATGTGACAATTGAGTTGACTGAATTGTCAACTGAGACTCTAAGCGATGACTTTGTTGAAGGTCACATTTTCTTAACCCAAGTCTAGTCATGATTTTTTTTTTTATTTAGCCAAGTCTTTAACCCGATAAATAAACCAAGTCTTGGTACTTGCTATAAGTATTCAAGCCATTGAGATACTAGAAGAGCCGGTGATAATAAATAAACCAAGTCATGATTTGTTATTTAACCCGATAACTGCCAAGCAGTCAAGCACATAAGATTTTTTTTTTTTGAAGTCAATTAAAATATAAGATTTGAACACAAAGAATTACTTCTTGTTGGAAAATCTTCAAAAAATCAACTGACATATCACATAAATCTATACAAATCTATTCATTAAAATATAAGACATGAATATAAAGAATTATTTCTTGTTGATGCATACACAATAATAATTGAAATAATACAAAGAGAAATTGAATAAATACCCTGAATATTATTTATTTGAGATAAAAATATACAATACTATTTGAATTAAGGCGCGACACTCATTCTCTTTGAGAAAATTCAAGCCCTCGGTTGGCTAATTGTAGGGACTGAAATTGTATTGATCCCAAAACCGGATTGGGCTCAAACATTAACGACCCAAACAATAAATTTGTAGAGCGTGGATAGAAGAACTAGATTTATCCCAAAAGAAAAACAATTAAACTTCACAATTCAAGATGATATGACACAGACTAGATTATCGAATTTGTCCTCGGAACCAACTATGTTATTTAGTTTCATATGGTTTTCTTCAAGAAGTCTATTGTATCAGAGTTCCCATCTCGCTTTCAGTGCATTCTTCCAGGTTATATACTGCAATCTTTGTATCATTCTTACCACACACGTGTATGCTGGATTAGGGGGATTCCTTCCTGTCCCATCCAACATTTCCTGGAACCATAAACCAGTAGCTGTAAGGTTGCTTGATCATTGTTCAGGCATCACTTCTACATTAATGCGGTTAGAGAATTGGTTGAGAGGCAATTGATGCGGAGGTCGCAGCCTTTGTTGATATTTGTCTGTGTTTTTATCCTTATCCCTGGTCCAATGTCCTACCCTCAGCTGTGACGTAGCCCCGAAGTAAGTTCGTGATGATAAGGTACTCAGATTCATCTCGGACACATGTTGTTGAGGATACTTTTGTCCTCGGACACTTATTGGACCCATCTCACATTGCCTCTACTCCTCTCTTAACTTCATTCTACGCATAGCCTTATTTGGGCCTTCTCGGAGGGTCCAACATCCTTGGATAGGGCCATAGGCTTAGTTACTACCGCTTTTAACAATACTTCCTGAGTAACTGGCCCCCACACTAATTTTTGTAATAGATCAATGACGAAGCCAGAATTTTAATTGAGAGAAGCAAAATTAAAGTAAATATATTTTTAATTTTTTTTAAAAATCGATATAAACCTTTCTGAGCAACTATAATTTTCTTAAAAAATTATACTAACAAATAACAACCAATGCAGGAGATTAATTTAAATACATAAGACATTAAAATCAGTTTGTCCAACATTGCTAAATGTAAATATTGAAGCATCTTGGTTTTATGTTGTACTTTTATTATCATCTAGACTTCTAAGAGAATTAGTATTAGTGGTACTAAAAAGGCATATTGCTAAATTTAACAACTGACACACCTTCTTTCTTCTTCACCGAACCCAAACCTAGCACTTCTCCTCTCTTTCATTTTTTTTTTTCCTCCAATCATTTTTTCTTTCTACTTCACCTTTCTTCTCAAACAGTGATTTAAAGTGAACAGAAAAGAGAATTTAGAAAAATGACAGTGGAACTGACCGGTGAGGCAGAATTTCACGAATCTGGTTGATATCCATCACTGTAGGAAATGCAGCATATCCTGTAAAAAAAAATTGAAACCAACCCAATTAAGAGAAAGAGAAAGAGAAAAAAGAGAGATTTTTGAAGCAAAGTACGTACTTAATTCAATAGGGGTATCTTGCTTGGTATCATTTGCAGCGTCCAGAGAGGAACGGGTGGTGAAAAGGGTTGGATACGATTTGAAAGCAGTACTATGAAGATTGACTTGTGATCGTGATGGAGACCAAGCAAAGGTGGGTCTATGAGGAGGAGGAGAAGGAGATGAGAGAAGTGAATTGGAGAAAGCTGAGGCTGCCATTGCCATTGGTTTTGGTTTTGTTGAGAAAATGCTAGCGAGTGCGTGCGTGAGAATGTGTTACTGTTTGTTGTTATTATTTGCATTCCTCTTCTAATATACTACTAGTTAAGAAAAAGGTTGGACAAGGCGAGAGTTACGAGGTAAAGTGGTTTGACTTTTGAAGCTGGTCGATTGTAGTTGGGAGAGTTTTGACAACTGAGTACCAAACCAAAGGGGACGGAGATTCCAATGTTTGTGTTCATGGTGGATGTTCTACATCTCATGGTACCACAAGTTCCTCACACATTGGTTATGGACCTTATGGTTAGAAATTGAATCAATGTTCTAAATGGTCTTTGACAACTCCAATACTAATTCATCTCATACAAATCAAATTCATGTTCTGAGATGAATGAAGTGTTTGACCACTAGACTCTTACTTTAACTCTTAATCCAACAGTAAGTATGGCTCATCCAATCAAACTGGCCTATATAAATGATATTAGCTTGACTCTTGTAAAATATAAATTACATGATTAGGATATAACGTGGGTGTAAACACCCTCGTGTTAGTGTAACTAATAAAAATCTTAAGAATGAAATCTCTTCTCCTCTACTTTTCTCTCAAACTCTTGGATCTCTTTGGCATGGTTTTTTGGGTGTAGATTTTATGTGCCTTGCTTTAGAAGCAACTACCAACATTAGCAACAAGTCAACATCTCTTTAGGTCATGACGGCATAGTTTACAATGTATAATAGTTGCATAAGTACTCATTTTCTTTGATTGGTATCAAAGCATAAGACCAAAAATCATTTCCCATTTCGATTGGAACTTGCAAGTAGGATTTTTCTAAGTTGAATATCCATCTCAAATAAGCATTATTTTGTTAAATTTAAGGCAATTAATTTAAGTAAGATTTTTTTATATTTACATATTATTTAAAGACAAAAGACATAAAGCTGGTCCCACAGCCTATGTTAATATTTATTTCTTCTTATAAAGCTGGCCCCATAGCCTATAAGGCTTCTAAAAAAATGATATAAAGTTGTTGTTAACGGGCACTTTACAGTGCCTGTTAACACAAACCTTATTTAAATAATAATATAATTTTATCAGTACTATAATATACCTCGCGGAAAATTGATTTACAAAAATTGAAATCCCTAGTTGTTAAGGGAAATTAATTGTTGATGATTATTCAGCATATAACAATTTTTAAACATATATCGGGTTTAAATTAGGTTGGATTTCTACTAGATCTATATTTTAGAGGTATTTTTGGAGATGGAAGAAAGAATGCAAAACCAACTTATAATTTTTTTTTCTTTAAAAAAGTAAGTATAATCATCTGGGGATTTTTTAAAAAAATTTGGGGATTTTTTTTTCTTTTTTGGGGTAATGGAGCACCTTAGGTCTTTTTTGTAAATTTTAGCACACATAATGAGCTTTCCAAGGAATCAAAAAGCGCCCAATTCTGGAGGTTTACGGACAGACACACAAAGCCAGAATTAGAATCATAGACTTACACTTACCAGTGCAATTCCATTGGTCCACTGTTTGTAATTGGCGTCTCTGTTGTTTCTCCTCTAGGCAAATACCAATCTATATTTCCTGATAAGAACTTTTTATTGGAGGGTACTTAAAATGTATTTCTAAAGTTCT
This sequence comes from Quercus lobata, assembly GCF_001633185.2. NCBI lineage: Eukaryota > Viridiplantae > Streptophyta > Magnoliopsida > Fagales > Fagaceae > Quercus > Quercus lobata. The sequence goes on from NC_044914.1 coordinate 19,921,262, forward strand.
ATTGATTATCTCAGCTTTGAGTAGATATTTTATCTATTTCTCTCTTGTAATTTACTTGTTGTTCAGGTCTGACACTTCAATAGTCCAAAGAATAGTATGTAGGTCCAATAGAGGGGACAGATGCTTGAGGATGTCACTGCCTTTTCCATAGTTCGGTATTTTCTTGATACCTCCTTATCTATATCATACAGCTCAGACCTGTATAAGTTTAAGCAAAGCAATCATCCGAATTCTATGTATCTCTGATTTGTTTGTTTGAAATTATACTTTTGCGCAACCTTGCTCCTGTACGGCCTTTTCAATCTCATTGCCTAATAACCAAGTTTACTCGACGAATTTGCACTTTTTGTTCTTTTCTTTTTCTTTTCCTCTATTCAACCCCCACACCCCCCCCCCCCCCTCTCATGTGCAGCTACTAGCAGGCAGGACAACAGTCGAGATGTTGGGATCATGATGGACAATCCTCTTGCCATGACCACAGCTGAAGCAGTTGCACCAAGTGGCATTCCTCCATTGGATTTGGAGAGAAACTCTAGGAAATGGTTACTTTGCAGTTAAATCTCACTGTATTGTGAGATTAGCTTCAAGTGGTGCTCTGTGGATCAGTGGATGAGTACCATTTTGTTAATAGTAAGCACTTTTCATCTATAACCTGCCTAAGCAAGTGAGATCAAGGCCTCTACTAGAGATCATGAGCCTTTGGCTCATTTTATTGCCACCAAGGAAGCAATAAGATGTGCTTTCAGGTTGAGAACCAAGTGCATATTTTGGTTCGAGGATGAGGATCAGATAATTGGAAGTCTTGACTTTGGGGAATTCTATACTTCATCTTGATGGGAATTCTATAAAATAGTTGAAAGGTAGCAGCTTTTATTGATGGGATCAATTATCACAATTGTGAAATTGGATCTTTTGAATCAAGTATGTTCCTATAGCCGAATAGCCTTACCTAGCATTATAACTCTTAACGGGTTGACAATAACTTGGAAGAATCGATATAAATATTTTTCCCCCTCTTAACAGCAGGATTGGCCAAGAAAGTGTCTTTATGATGAGTCCAATCACATACTAGCAGTGCATACCATCTCCATATGCTTATTTGCGTAAAATTGAAGTATTATGGTAGCACATGCAAAAGCCCATTGCACAAATTCTGATCTCTACGTATAGTGGCCTGAACATCTTGTTTCTGTAAATATGTATTTCCAATGACAACAAAGTAATTTACTAAAATCATGTTTTACTTTTACCACCAAAAACCAGGTTGCGTATAGTGGCCTGAGCGTGCACAAGTATTAATTGGCATACAGTAAGCATTAAACAGTAATGTAGCACTTGAAATTTCCTGCAGTTTACATTGGATACAGACAGCTAGGCATGTTCCTAGTTGTAAAGTTAAAAGGAAAATAGAACAAAATGGGGCAACTGAATGCAGTGGCGGAGCTAGGAATTTTTTCTTTGTATATATCATATCCATACTATTTATACTAATCTAAACTAGTATTACAAACAAAACTTACAATACAAGTCGAGTACTTTATATAACTCACAGTCTTTAACTTGCTCGTAAACCCAGATTTTCAAATTAAATTGCTACCTATTAAGATAAAAAAATTACTAAAGACTACTTAAAATTAGATATACAATCATTGAAGCCATAAAAATTAGATATACAAGAGTCTAACTTGTCAACTTTATAAAAAATATTTGGGGGGGCCATGGCCCCTCCAAATCCTAGCATGGCTCCGCCACTGACTGAATGGATTGAAAATACACTCCAAATTCTGTACGTCCAATCTTTTCATGAACCATTCTTGTTCTACTTATTCTAATACCAAACACAGCTCAAATTCCCTTAACACAGAAATATATAATGGAATTCAAAGCAGATTTACTGACATGGGAGATTACAAATTAAACAAACAGAGCACGCACCTCATATTTCTTTTCTCCATGTTTTCATTAGCCACACCACAAATGGACATTTCTTACAAAATGTGAATAAAAGATTCACAATAACCACTCAAGCGAAGAAGGAACCACAAAGAGGTAACACACAAACAAATGGCGAGTGGCCTCTCTCTACCGCTCATCCCTTTCGTTGCTCTCTACTGCTCGTCCCACTCGTCATTCTTGTAAGATACAAGAGTATCAACCTTGTGAATCTGCATAACCCAAGCAAACGTATTAACAATAGCCAACCAGAGTTTGTCATTTCCAACCACATCAAAATTATCATCGCAGACTCACCTTGGTATCAAAGGAGTGTAATTTGACCATTTGTGGATTAGCAATAAGTTTGGGGTCACTCTCAATCCAAGTGAATGGGACTGCAACATCTTTATCAGTGTAGGCCAACACATCAAAAACACCTAAAATAAAGTAGACGAAAAAAGGGGTTGATTAGAATAAACACCAACCACAATTGAAATAATTGGGGAATGACATATGGTTCTTACAGGCTTCATCAAGGCATGGCAAGTAGGTAATGCTTGAAGCAATCTGTCGCATGATTGCTTGTATCTCCCTCATGATTTCCTTGTCACTCTTTTCCCTCGAGACACTGAAACCAGAACAGATTAAAACAACGAGTTCTTACCCACACTTAGAGCAATCAGTAACTTCTTAAAAAGCATACTACTAAACACAAGCAATAACTTAAGAAATCAAGTTTTAGTTAAATTACCCCTTCTCAACAACCTCACTATCAGTCTCAATGCTGAAGTTCCACCTCTCTAGGACCTCATTGGTGGCCTTACTCATTATTACAAGAACAATCCTTTGTAACTTCCCAGCTTCCAGCCATTCTTTACAAGAAAAACCAAATATTTTAGTCACCAACATTGTACCAACGCATCAAACATAGACTCTCAGTATGGTTGCTCAGAAATTGGAAGAGAAAAAAAACAAAATTAATTATTAATTAAATCCGAGTTTCTCTTGTTTTTTATACTCAGAAAATGAAAAACACATAAAACCGACAAACAAATTTGTGTCCCATGACTTCTATTGATATTTTTTATACTAACCCCCAAAAGAGCCATGAAACGGTTCTTTGCCCACTAAGGTTTCCTGATTCTTTGTTCTTTTTAATCTTTCCTAAAACATTTTCTTAGTATCCAAACAGAACAGAAAAATACTTAATACTCTTAAGGCATAACTTACCAGAAAGTTGAGCGATTACGTTGGCAATGAAGGATTTAACACTTTCATCCTGAGTAAGCAACATTGGAAGCCCATATTTCTTCACCTTCACAAAACTTTCTTCCAGATAAAGTCCGCGATTGTAGAGTATACTAAACATTTTTCAATCAAAAATAGTTTTCAACACCCAACAATTACATTCCAATAAAACAAAAAACACAAAGAAAAAAAAAAGTCACATATAGTTTTACCTATTTGCAGCATACCCTGAAAGAGGAATTGCAAAGAAATACAAAGATCAGCCAAGATTTTCTACAAAACTCAATAAAGAAAATCGAACACTGAATTTGAAAAGTGGGTTTTTATCTAAGAGGTCTATAAGACACAATAACATACCAAAAAACTCGCTGACAATTGCCGCTGAACCACGAAGGGTGATAATATCTTTAGTCACTGTTCTTGAAGCCATAAATCTCTCACCCTTGAAGCCATAAATCTCTTTTTTTTTTTTTTTTTTTTTTTTTTTTTTTTTTTTTTTTCTAGTTTAAGCCAAGAAAATGAAGATTCAATCAAAGAAAGATGAAACAAACGCAGAGAATATGGGGGTTTTTGAAATGGATGGAGAAGAAAAAGGGAAAAAGTTGAATTTATAGGACAATAGGGGGAAAAGGTTTTTGTTTGAAAAGAAAAAAGGCAAAAAGGGTGAGAATTGCTATTTAATTCTTGAATTAAAGAGAAGGGTTTTGTTCAATTACCGAAAAGGAGAAATGGGTTTGGGATATTTAATTTAATTTAATTTATTTTTAAATTAGGGTTTCACAAAGGATTAGGGGAAAGTCGAAGAAATGGAAGGAAAAGTTGTAACGGCTAGTTTTTCGTTTGGATGGGAACTTGGGAGTGGAGGCCAACTTTTAGAGTTTAAATTCAATACCGATTGGGTGTCCAATCCTCGTATGCCATGTCAGCTTATTGCTACTACAAAGAACAACTGGGCCAAAAGGCCCAAAACATACATTTTGGGGGCAAATTATAAATTTTTCTATATATATATATATATATATTTATATAATTAAGCAATTTTTCGAAAAACTTGGGGATGGTCCAACTAGCCGTGGCAGACAGGAAACTTTTCTTGTGGGAACCAAGTCAAATATAGCAAAAAATTTTAATTCTAACTCAACAACGTTGTCTTAACTGTTTTTTTCATTGTACTAACTACTGATTAATTTAAATTAAAAAAAAACTACTAATTAATTTTTTTATCAGACTAATTAATTATACTTGATTTTGAACTACCTTTTTTTAATAATCTTTTTTTTTTTTAAATGTCCATAGTTAAAGAATCACTTAATAAGTTTTGATAATCTTGAGTTTTGTATTGATATGATACAATTTTAAGAATCACTAAACGGATTTCATCACATTGATTAACATGATACTATTATATGAGTAATATTTATTTTTTTGGATTCACATTTTGGAGCCATTCCAAGGATTCAACGTCTAATTTTTCAGCAGTTTGGAATAGTGGTTTGAATAGTAGTCTCCAAATTTTGAACATTTTTTCTCTTAAAATATACATCAATTATGGATGTTTTCTTCATAATTTACACATATATTAAAATATCAATATACATTGAATTTTATAAACTAGTTATACAAAGCAATTAGATAAAATCAAATAATTAAACAATTATTTATATCTATCTTGAAAACATTCTACTGTTATAATATACAAATATATAATATAACATACAAATATATAATATGCAAGATAATAATTCAACAATACAATTTGAAAGCTCGAATTTGTGTGAAAACACAAGACCTGTTTAGACCCCTAAATTAAAATTACGGCTCGGTTGAGTTTACTCTAACTTAAACTAAGTGTGGAATAAAGTAAATGCGAGCGGATAAACAATATAACTGCTCTAAGCCATATTAATCAAATCACAGCAGTAAAATGAAAGTTAAAAGAGTAGGAAAGAAAAATGCAAATACAAGATAACACGCCGATGTATTATTGAAGAGGAAATTAAAGAACTTGGCGAAGAACTTGGCGAAAAACCTTTCTGCCACCCTCCAAGCGGTAAATTGATCAACTAGAGAATAAGTTGGAGTACGTGAATAACAAAAGAACCTCCAAGCCAAGTCTACCCTATGTACTCCAGCCCTTTAAACTCTTGCTACCAACTGACTTCGCCAAGCCTTGTCTTCTCTAACTCTTTGGATCACGCAATTTAGCATGATCGCATCCACCAAACAAATGGCTTCTTCCAATACTTCCCAGCAACACCAAAACCTCACTTTATACTTAGGATGTGTGTGGTAAGTGTTTGAACTATCAACCTTTCAAGGATTTGGAAATGGAGAGGTAGGAGTTAAGGAAAACCACAATGAATTGTGTAGAGAATTGTGAGTATAATAATCTCTAACTTTCAAAGGTTATGCCTAGGGTTTTCTCTCTGAAAGCACTCCTAAACATATGTGGGTAATGTGGGTATATATAGTGTGGGTAGAGATAGGGTGTATTAGATATAACAAATTGGCAAAATAGAATATTTCACAGATATCTCGTGGGAAGGCCTTACCTGCGAGACACTCGGGAAAACTAGTTGTCTTCATCTGTCATGACTTTTCGCATTCCAATCATGTATTGAGCACATACTTCACTTTGCGAGAAGGCTTCTCGCGAGCTACCTGCGAAAACTTCTTTAGTCTTCAATTGCCTTGAGTCTTTACACTCTCTATCACACACAACCCTTGCAATGAAATTCCACATAAAATATAGGGTACAAAAGACTAAACATAATTACAATTAAATTTGACACAGAATTAAAGCCAATACAAAATAGTTGTTGTAAGGACTCAATTTGTAACGACCCAAAATGATATTGGGTTCGCACGTAAAAAGGCCCAAACAATATCATTTGTAGAGCGTGGGTTTAAAAGACTAGGCCTTGGTCACCAGACGGTGTTTAGTCGTGGTGTTCATACAGAATTAAATCGTGTTCGCTCGAGGAGTCTTTCTCCTTGAGGCGGTTTGGGAGGCTCTGGTTCTTGGCTTTTTTTCCCAGCCCCCTTTTTTGGATTGCTTGCTTCTCCTTTTATATTAGCCTGTATTCCTTATCCTATGTCCACATGTAGGTTCGACTTTCCAAGACTGATACTTGTCCCATCAGCGCATACCCAAAGTGGCTGGGGGTAGTTGTAAAAACTGAAGTGCATGGTTCTGTCAGGTACAGAGTATTCAATGGCAGTAATGGTAGCTTTCCCTTTGTCCTTGATCGTTATACTATCCAGCGTCCCCTTCTCTATTACATAGATATTTTAGATTTTTCCCAAAACTGTTCATATACCGTTCTTGCCCTTTCTTTCAGGGGGACCTCGGATATGCCGAGGACATAATTATCCTCGATTATGTCTCAAGACTACTTGAACTTTTATTACACGTCTTCTGCTATACCCCTCCTCAGCTCGGGCCTTGGGCCCCAATGTAAAGATAGGCCAGGGCCACAAATTCTTGGACCCCACAATAGCCCCTCAAAATCCTGCTGTCCAACCTCTTAGTCGGAGATGAGGGTTTTGGTGATGCCAAGCCTTTATTACAGTTCGTTTAACTCTGACCTTCATTAATGTTGGTGTCCCTCCATCTATTTAGGAACTGTGCCGGGTTACGAGATATTCGTCTAGATTTTTACACGGGGCGCTCCTGCCGTTTTAGTGTACGAGACGCATCTTTAATAGATTTACACTACAAGGCCGATCAAATCTGACGGTTATAGATGACATTGGAGAGTTGAACAGACGCTACCTCATTTGCAGATCTTCTTGGAAATCTATATGGATTAAATGCTACTGAACTTACTTTCCATATAAAAAGCCAGACGAGAGGGTATTCCCTTCGTGTAAAGACCCTTTAACCTTTCTAAAGCCTTAAACCTCAAGCTGTGCTCAATGTCTTCCTCATTAGCATAGTCAAAGTTTATAGTGTGACATGTTTGTGGTAGAAGCGGGGATGAAAAGATCACATCCTTCTCAGAAGCGTTATGTCCCTCCGAAGCTTAAGATGGCTCCGTCAGGGCAGGGTTGGCAGAGACTCAAGATAATTTCTACTCTCCTTCAGTCAAAATCCGAAGCAGGTGCTAGTCGCATCAAGCTGCAGGTGCTAGTCGCATCAAGCTTTTGGTGCGATTGAGCTGGGTTTATCCATTATCAATACCAGCTGCTCTCTTGCGAGCATAGCTAATATGACACCTGTGTGTTAGGAGTTAGGGCTGACGCAGGGACTAAGTATCCCTGCTTCTTCCTCTGTTCCTTCACTGGTGCCTCCTTTTACTTCCCCTTCTTCTTATTTCCCATCACCAGATCCATCCTGGTGCTTTTACTTCTTCCTGTTCTTCTCCTCTTCAATCAAAAGGGGTCCTCCTCTCAATATGGTGGCTACTAGAGTAGAATTTAGAAAGACTTCTTATTGTTGTTAGTTTTGTTGTTGTTGTTGTTGTTGTTTTTATTTATTTATTTATTTATTTATTTATTCTTGTTTTTGTAATTTGTTTCCTATATAGGCTTGTTTAAGCCCTTCATTGTACGCTGTACTACTTCTTTATATTAATAAAAGTTGCCATTGTTTTATTCTATGTATTCTTTCTTTCCTGCAATGGTTATGCTGTGAATAGACGTACTACTGTATGACTTTTTTTCACTTTTGTACTCTGAATGATGTTTAGGGCCAAAATCCCTGTTAATAAAAAGACCTTACTCTGCGCTTATTGAAACTATCCAGCACAATAATGCCAACTTAAACAAATGATACTTAGGGTAGAAACTCTTACAAAGAAAAAAGATATTATTATGAACTTATTAGAGCTGTATGGCACAATAATGCCGACCTGAGAAAACGATACTTTGGGCCGAAACCCTTATAAAAGATGTTATTATAAACTTATTAAAGTTGTCCGGCATAATAATGCAGACTTGAGAAAACGATACTTAGGGCCAAAACCCTTATAAAAGATGTTATTATAAACTTATTAGAGCTGTCCGGCATAATAATGCTACCCTAAAAAAATGATACTTAGGGTCAAAACCCTTATAAAAGATGTTATTATAAACTTGTTAGAGTTGTCCGGCATAATAATGCCGACCTGAAAAAGGGTTGTATACCCCAAACTGAACGAGATAATGGCTGAATGCTCGATACTGCGCAGGAGGCAATCATCCGAGGATATGTAACCTAAAATGAACAGCCCATGCGGGTTGCCGAGTACTAAGGTGTTTCGCTATCTTCCTAATGACTTTCATAACCTTAGTTTTTTCTGGTATTCAGTCTGAGGACTGAGCGACTTAGAATTCTCCTTAAGTGGTTGATTTTTCCATAGGTTTGAGTCAAAGGACCATACAATACCTTGGTTCTGTCAAAAACCTGATTTTTAAGTAGTTGGTTTCCCCATAGGTTTGAGTCCGAGGACTATGCAATATCTTGGTTCTGTCCAAAACTTAGCTCTTTTAAGTAGTTGGTTTCCCCATAGGTTTGAGTCCGAGGACCATGCAATACCTTGGTTCTGTCCAAAACTTGATTTTTAAGTAGTTGGTTTCCCCATAGGTTTGAGTCTGAGGACCATGCAATACCTTGGTTCTGTCCAAAACTTGATTTTTAAATAGTTGATTTCCCCATAGGTTTGAGTCCGAAGACCATGCAATACCTTGGTTCTGTCCAAAACTTGATTTTTAAGTAGTTGGTTTCCCCATAGGTTTGAGTCCGAAGACCATGCAATACCTTGGTTCTGTCCAAAACTTGATTTTTAAGTAATTGGTTTCCCCATAGGTTTGAGTCCGAGGACCATGCAATACCTTGGTTCTGTCCAAAACTTGATTTTTAAGTAGTTAGGGGAATTAACCCCTCGGCTATGGCGTGGGACATTGGTTTAGGGGGACTAGCTCCTCGGCTAAGCTCTTAGAACCATCCGCGCTACCGACGCTTCGAAGCGTAGCCCCTAATGAAGAAATGTAGCTCCTAGTGGAACTTTATGCTAGAACACTACAACCGGCTGTTGGAAATAATGGGGGGACTGTCTCAACCCACTGCTTGTGCCAACACACAAGCCTTTCCCACATACGGCGTCAATTGTAAGGACTCAATTTGTAACGACCCAAAATGATATTGGATTCACACGTAAAAAGGCCCAAACAATATCATTTGTAGAGCGTGGGTTTGAAAGGCTAGGCCTTGGCACCAAACGGTGGTTAGTCGTAGTGTTCATACAGAATTAAACTGTGTTCGCTTGAGGAGTCTTTCTCCTTAAGGCGGTCTGGGAGGCTCTGATTCTTGGCCATTTTTCCCAGCCCCCTTTTTTGGATTGCTTGCTTCTCCTTTTATATTAGCCTGTATTCCTTATCCTATGTCCACATGTAGGTTTGACTTTCCAAGACTGACACTTGTCCCATCAGCCCATACCCAAAGTGGTTAGGGGTGATTGTAAAAGCTGAAGAGCATGGCTCTGTCAGATACAGAGTATTCAATGGCAGTAATGACAGTTTTCTCTTTGTCCTTGATCGTTAGATTTTTCCCAAAACTGTTCTTATACCGTTCTTGTCTTTTCTTTCAGGGGGACCTCGGATATGCCGAGGACAGAATTATCCTCGGTTATATCTCAAGACTACTTGGACTTTTATTACACGTCTTCGGCTATACCCCTCCTCGGCTTGGGTCTTGGGCCCCAATGTAAAGATGGGTCAGGGCCACAAATTCTTGGGCCCCACAGTTGTAAATCACAACTTTACTCTTGTTGAGCCACCTCATCCGCCACATCATTATTTTTTTCTTATTTATTTTTTACCTTTAATTTTTTGACAATATTAAATATACAAATATATTGGCTTTATATTAACAAATTATCATCAAATTGTTAAGTTTTTACTATATGATGTTCCTTGATACTTGAGTAATTTTTTTAAGCATTTATGAATATTTTATATTGCTCTTCATATTCCTTATCTCATTAGTGTATTTTTTGAGATTTTTACGAAAATAAATTCAATTTTGTGTTTAAAAGTATTTATTTATCTATTCATTATTCATGTGTTGGATTAGATTATGACAATATTTACACAATATTTCTTCTTCTTTTGTCAAAAAGTTTCCTCTACTTTTTCCCCCCTTTGGAATTGTACTCTTGGTTTTCTATTTATTTATTTTCATATTATTAAGGAAAAAGAGTTACAATCATCATGTATATAATCAGCACTTTTGCTTGGGATCAACCACTTATTTCTATTGTCTGACTTCAAAGCCTTATTAAAAAATTGAATTTGATTATGCTTTGGATATTTGGCTTGATTGCATCACATTTAATATGTTTTACATATCCAGAAGGAGTTTGATTTTGGTGCGAGTTTGATTTTTCCCCTTCTCTTTTATTTTTGAATTGTAGATTTTTTGAGTTTTATTAATTTTTGGATTACATTTTTCGGTGTTTTGGATTGTAGGGTAGAAAAAACTAGATTTAAGAAAGTTTGTTTAAAATTAAAAGAAAATTTCTAAATCTACATACTTTTTAATGATACACAAAATGTTATAAATAAATTTTATTAAAAAATGAATATTTTCATTAATTTACTTTTTGAATCCCTGTAAAAAATTTCGTTATTTTCATTTTGGTGCAATAAAAGTTACATATATTACATTTGTGATTGTTTCTATAACAATTGAAAATATGATTACGAAATATATTACTCTTCGTTAAATTAGTCCAATTTGCAAAATAAAAATTTAATGAAATCACCCTAAAAAAATTATCACGTAAAAAAAAATTACCAAGTTTAATACACGGGTATACAATGAGTATAATGGAAAGTTTAAAAAGACAGTGTCACCTAAGTCCCTCCCTGCGGTGCTTCCACAACCTCAGGCAGTTGTAGCTCTCCATCCAGGTACCTTACCACTTGCCTCATTGTGGGGCGTGCCTTAGGCTCATTGTTGGAACACATCAAGCCTAGTTTGAGCAACACAACAGCTTCAATCTCATCAAACTCACCCTCCAATCTTGAATCCACAACTTCAAATATTGCTCCTAGTTTCCACTGCTCCCACACCCAATCCACCAACATGAGCTCCTCAGGCAATGCTTTAAGCTCAATAGGTCTTCTACCACATACCACTTCTAGCAACAAAGCACCAAATGCAAACACATCTGTGCTTTTTGTAGGCTTGCCTGTGCGTGTGAGCTCAGGAGCTAGATAACCCAATGTGCCCACAACCCTTGTAGTGCTTGGATTGGTGCCACGCTCGTATAGTTTAGCAAGACCAAAGTCACTAAGCCGAGCATTTAGCTCAGAATCTAATAAAACATTCCCTGCCTTGATGTCCCTGTGAATCACAGTTTGTTCCCAATCTTCATGTAAATATAAAAGCCCTGAAGCCACACCTTTGATGATATTAAACCTCTGCTCCCAGCTCAGAATTGTTTTAGGCTCATCAAATATGTACTTGTCCAAGCTTCCATTGGGCATAAAGTCATAAACAAGTAACAAATCTGCTCTTCGCCGACACCATCCAAATAATTGAACCAAATTTCTATGTCGAAGCCGACCAATACTGGCAATCTCGGATATGAATTCTTGCAAACCCTGTTTTGATTCATGCGAAATTCTCTTAACTGCAACTTGGGTGTTTGAATTTGACAGTGTCCCTTTATAAACTCGACCAGACCCACCAAACCCAAGTAGCTCCTTGTCACTAAAACCCCTTGTTGCTTTCTTCAGCTCCTTGTAAGAAAATCTGTGGGGACCAATATCAAGCTCCCAGGCCTCAATCACATCAGCTTTCTTGATTTTCCTGATGAGGTTAAAAGCCAAACCACTCACCAAAATTATTACTAATGCAGCTGAAACAGAAGCACCAACAATTACGCCTGTGTTATTGTTTCTTTTAGACTCTGCTGGGAGTGGAGGGAGTTGATCCAAAGACAAAGATTTAGCTTCTCCATTCATCTTAAAGCTCCAACCCATGATATAGTGAGAGCTAGAGAGCAAACCAGTTGAAGAAGAAAAACCGACATACATAGATTCTTGAAGAATTAGTGAGAGGTCTACGTGAAAAGACAGAAGTGTAGACCTTGGTTTAGTAGATGAAGGCGAAAGTTTCACATCTAATTGATTACTTTGAGAATCATATTCTATCCAAGCCTGAATTACCTGACCACTCTTCAAATTGAGAACTTGGTTCGAATTATTAGCACCATCAAAATAAGTAGCCGCGGCAGATTTGTTGGATACTAAGCTATTGATATCAATGCCAACATGATTGTCATTGATGTCCCCGAACACAAGGTTTTGGACGGTGTCAAATTCGACTGCAAATATGTGGTTGGTCAAGTTGCCAAGATCGGTGTTGTTGACTAGACCAAGATACGGACCTGGTAGAGCCCCTGGAAACTCTTTGGTAGGAGAGATTGTGAAAGCAAGGCCATGGCCTCCAAGCTTAGGATACTCAGGGAACATAGCGAAAGCAAATGAAGTTGAAAAGGAAAAAGCTTTGCCATCCGTGGAGTTCTTGAATTGGATCGGATTTGAGTAAAAGGCATGGCCTAGTAGTCTCTGCGTTTTGTTTGTTAGCTGAAGTACACCATTGTCTTGGATCTGTGCAGCACCATTTAAGCTCAAGTTGTTGGCTACACCTACACCTTTGAACCCATTGAAGAAAAGCTCATCAAGCTGAGATTTTGCTGGGTTTGAGAGAAGAACAAAGAATACCCAGAAGAAAAGTTTGAATCTTTCTGCCATGGCTGTGAACAGAATTAAGCTGTGTGAACTAGAGGGTGTCCACGGGTTAAGGTATGGGCAATAGGTGACTTTAAACGTGGAAAATATTTGGAATTTTTTGCTTGGGCACATTTTGATCTTTTGTTGTTTGAAACTTCGAAGAATGGAAAGAAAAAGAGAGAGACATTGGCATATTGGGTTGTTTAGGGCGGCCGTAGTAAAAAAAAAAAAAAAGTATTAAAAAAATTAAAAATACACAAAATTTATAATAAAAAAATAATAAATACACCAAATTATTGTTTCTAAATAACTAGAGGGTGTTCATGTGTTGAGGTATGGGCTGTAGGTGACTTTAAACGTGTGAAAATATTTGAAATTTTTTGCTTGGGCACATTTTGTTCTTTTGTTGTTTGAAACTTTGAAGAATGGAAAGAAAAAGAGAAAGAGACTTTGGCATATTGGGTTGTTAGGGTTGGAGTAAAAAAAAAAAAAATATTAAAAAATTATAAGTACATAAAATTTATTAAAATAATTATAAATACATAAAATTATTATTTCTAAATACATTAAAATGCAATTATTTACTAATAAAGATAAAAATAAAAAACAAAATAATTTTTTTTAATATTAGACTGGCTAATATATATATATATATATATATATATTTTTTTTTTTTTGGTTGAAGTTAGAGATATTGCTAAAAATTTTTACTTTTAGTACTTCAAAAAATTATTTTGTCTATTTTATCACCTCACTTTACAATAAATTCAATCATGGTTCTTAGATCTAGATTGGACCATACGGTCTGATCCGGTTAACCATGAACCTATTATCATTACTGTTCTTTTAACTCTAAGAACCTTTTTATACGAAAAAAACACAAAACTGCTCAAATCGCGGCTGAACCATACAGTTTTATAAACTGTGGCCAGTTTTTGCAGTTCGTACGGTTCCCTTTTTTTTCAGATCTAGAACCAAATGATTTCTTAGAAGAGAGAGAGAGAGAGAGAGTGTGTGTGTGTGTGTGTGTAACGTCCCAATCAGCACTTAAAAAAGAAAAAGTCAAGATCAAATATTTTTTTGGTTCCCACGTGCCAAGCCCCACCTAACCCCACTACCCACCTCACAATCACTCTATTTTTTCATTCCTTTGGCTGGCTCATTTCCTTACTTCTCTTTTCTTTCGTTTTCTTCTTTTTCATTTTAGGTAGAACATTCTCTTCACTCCTTCAAACTCTCCACCGGCACTTCCACACCACCACCATCACCATTTCCACCATCATTTTTTCGGCAAGATCACCGGAAAATTCTTAGGAACCCATAAACAGCTTCACATCTTTTTTTTGAGGTAAAAATTTCTCATCTTTTTGGTGGGTTTTGCACTTTTGCTCGAGGTTATTTTTATCTAAACTTTAATAATGATACCCATGTGATTTATGAGTATTGGAAGTGATATTTATGTATTTTTATGTATGAGTTTGTTAGGTTCTAAAGACTTAGGTATTTATGTATTTAGAACTCTAATGTGTATTGTTGGCAAACCATGATCAAAACAATGTGTTTAGAAGTGTTTTAGTCTTACTCAAAGTTGTACATTTTATGTAAAGTTGGAATTGAGCTAATGCAGAAAGCATTATACATTTTGGCCTGGCTCGATCGATCGAAGCTTAGGCTCGATCGATCAAAGCTCGGGCAGAATGTTTTTTTCTGCAGATTTCCAACTCAGCCCTAGTTGTTTAAAACGTTTTAGGGTTTTCTAATTTGTCCTAAGTATAAAAGGCAAACCCTAACCACGATTTAGTGTTGCTCATATTGTAGTTTGTGTAAATCTCTTGTGAGATCTAGAGGAGCTTTTCTTTATACAAACTTAGGGTTTTCAAGGAGAAGATTTTATCTACACCTTGATGATCAACTCGGTTGCTGCCATTAAAGTTTAAAGAAAACACAAGCGGGTGTACTTGTATTTGGTGGTGAATCCAAGAAAAAAGGAGTCCGTAGATTCGGAACTTACATGTGGTCGTGTCAGTAAGTTCTACTGGTTGGTAGTAATAAGAAGTCGAGTGTGGGGGTTTGTAAGTCTTATTGTATGAACTTCAATTCTTTCAAGATAGTGGATTCAAGTTTACCTTGAGGATAGCTAGGTCAAATCCTCCCCAGGTTTTTACTAGTTTGGTTTCCTGGTGATCATATCTTGTGTTATTTATCTTTCCGCTGATTTGCATAATATGATTTTTGTAATTGTGATAACCTAGATTTGTTAAATTAGACTAACTAACAACTTGGCTAATTACCTAGGTTAAATCAATTGTGTTTTAAAGGGGTCTAAAAACCATCAGTTTTGTATTGGTGGAATTATTTGATGAGTGGGTATATATTTTATGCTGTTGATGACTACTTAAGGTTTATGTATGGTGGAAAAATTTAGGGGTTCTAAATTATAACATGTGATGGTTGGTGAATTCAATTTTTCCATTGCCATTGGGTTTATTTGGAGTTAGTTGAAGTTCTAAATTTCTTGTCTCGGAGGATATTTTGATTTTGCTTTCATGGGTCTTTTAATGATGTAGTGTAAATTTTATGGAAGTTAGTCATAATGTTGGAGATGATATTAAATGGGTTAACTTTATAAAATGAAGTTTATGCCTTGTGAATCAATTTGTTGAGAAACTATAGAAGTGGAATATATTATTATTGATGAGGTTAAATACTAGGCTTGCCTAATTAAGTGATTATTTGGCAATTCCTAAATTGTGACTAGATGCAATTTCAAGCTGTATACTTATTGTGATAGGTTTGTAAGAGGCAAAATTTTAAGCCAATTATAAAATGCCACATCAAAGTTTAGTGGCAAATTCTAAATTAATGTCATTAAATTAATTAAATTAGATAATGACATGTGGCATCACATTGGCATATCAAAATTTGCCATGTGTCATTTGGCTCACAAGATAAAGATAAATTTCCTATTCAAAATTTATGGGTAATTATCTTTATTAAAATAAATAAATAAATAAAATAAAGATAAATTTTCTATTCAAAATTGGTAGATAATTATCTTTATTAAATAAATTAAATAGAGATAATTATTTGTCTTTGTTGATTATTATCTTTATCAAAATAGATAAATAGAGATAATTATCTTTAAGAAGAATTTGGACCAATCAAAAGTTTGCTATACACTTTCAAGTATATCAATTCATAGTGGAGCTATCCACTGAAATCACTATAAATAGAGGACATCCCCTCTCATTTTCAACATCAAGTTTTCAAGGGGTCCAAGCTCTGGAGAAATTCTATCTCAAGAATCTTTGAAGAACTTAAAGCATCTTTCAAGAACTTGAAGAACATTCAAAGGGCTTGAAGAACTTGAAGAACAACAAATCTCTATCAAGCTCAAGGCTAGAGATTCATTGAGAAGACCATTCAATCCATCTTCCAACCAAATTTAAGAAGATCTATTGTTCGAGTTCTTTGAAGTTCTATTGGAATTAAGCTAAAAAGTCTCCATAAACCTCAACAAACCCAAATCTTTGAAGCTCAACGGATCAAGCCTCTAAAGCCCCAAAGAACTTCAAGCCTAGAGCTTTCACATTCGAATACTTGAAGAACAATAAATCTCTAATAAGCTCAAAGTTAGAGATTTGTTGTGAAGACCGTTCAATCCATCTTCGAACCAAAGTCAAGAAGTTCTCTTGTTCGAGTCACGTTCAAAGAAGATAGAACCAAAGAATGGTATCTGCATTTAACTATTGAATTTTGGTGTTTTTTTTTTCCCTTAGGAATTTTGATGGCAAGTCAGTAATCAGTTTTTCATGGCCTTACTTTTTACTTGGATGTTTTCTAATGACTCATTGTAATGTACACATTTTGATTACTTAAAAACTTTCTTGCGAAAGCTGAATTGGATCTGCCGTAAACTCTTTTTTTATTAGGCTTGGTGCATCACAAAGAGGTCCCCCTCTTCTCAACAATGTTCAACTCTCTATGCACAGTCAATGTAACAATTTGCCTTTTATGTAATTTAAAAAAAAAAAGAAAAAGTGTTTGGCTTTAGCTTTGCTAAGTTTTTTGAGAAAGAGCTTTGCTAAGTTGATAGGTTATTTTTCTAAAATCATTGGTTTATATGTTGTGCTTTGGGTGAAAGCCATAGACCTTGAAGAGATAGACGGTTCCAAAGCTACTGCATGAATCTTTGGAGAACAGGAGTAGTGAAGTTGATCTGGAAGAACAATGACTTTCTTAGAATCAATCAATGCCCATGTAACTAAAGTTCAATCAACAATGAGTAAAAAGTATAAATTTTTCTGCTCATAAGAGTCACGTTTTCCCTCTAACTTCTCAATGAGAAGGGAATTTTGCATACAGTTACAAATTTTCAGGGAAAATCAGCCTACTAAGAGTTTTTATTTCCCTATTGCATATATGATATTCCAATTAGGCGAATTTTTAGAAATTAAGGTGATATTCCAAGTAGTACCTCAGCATAATAAAGAGATTCTTCATCATTCCATGATATTACAAAAAAAAAAATATTGGTGTCAAACAAGATTTAGCATATGAACGTATGCATGATCTAGATATTTACATAATTTACACAATTTTTTTTTTTTTTTTTACAAATGCATAAACTATATGATCAATTGCAAACTAAATCATGTTCAAATGTACACATCTAAATGTTGCTTTGACCATGGTATCATTTCTCCTTCCTACAACAATTCAGGTTTTAAAAATGGACACTTATAAACAATTGTCTTATAAGCAAACTGTTTATAAATAGCAAACTGTTTATAAATGGAGTTTATAGCAAACTTTTTATAATTCAAGTTAAAAATTATTGACCACTTAACTTACAAAATATATAATACATTATATCCAATCATACTCAATTAGAAAAATAATTATATAATTTTGAGTTTAAGACTAATACTTATAAGCTGCATGTATTTATTTCTTCTTTCACTTATCAATTAAAAAAAATGTCAAAATCCCCCGCGCATCACGCGGGTATACGACTAGTTATTATAATAACAAAAGGAAAAAATTGTTTTGGTATAATAACTATCAAATATAAAATGATAACACCTAATAAAAATTTATTATTTTGTGACCTACTAATTGTGCTCTAATGAGAATTTTGTATCTCTGAGAGATTGTTGAATACCTCTTTGTACACTATGTTTTTAGTGTATCCTTGTTCTTGTTTGTCATTGTTCTTTATTATAAAATTTTACGATTGATAAAAAAATCATCTCAAACCATATTTAATGATTGATAAAAAAATAAAAATAAAAACTAAATGAATAGATTGACTTCTTTTATAGATCAAAGTGTACAACTCTAATAGTCAGCCAAAGCTATTTCCATTAGGGAAAAAACAAATCAAATTGTTAGCAAATCATACTCAATTAAAAAAATAATTATATAATTTTGAGTTTAAGACTAATACTTATAAGTTGCACGTACTTATTTCTTCTTTCACTTATCAATTAAAAAAAATGTCAAAATCTCCTGCGCATCGCGCAGGTATACAACAAGTTATTATAATAACAAAAGGAAAAATTTTTTTTGGCATAATAACTATCAAATATAAAATGATAACACCTAATAAAAAATTATTATTTTGTAACCTACTAATTGTGCTCTAATGAGAATTTTGTACCTTTGAGAGATTGTTGAATACCTCTTTGTACACTATGTTTTTAGTGCATCCTTGTTCTTGTTTGTCATTGTTCTTTATTATAAAATTTTATGATTGATAAAAAAATCATCTCAAACCATATTTAATGATTGATAAATAAAAATAAAAACAAAAACTAAATGGATAGATTGACTTCTTTTATAGATCAAAGTGTACAACTCTAATAGTTAGCCAAAGCTATTTCAGTTAGGGGAAAAAAAAATCAAATTGTTGTGAACAATTTATAATCAAATTTATATCAAGACATGCTTAATATTAAGCTAAAAAGAAGATTTTTCTCTAAATCAAAATTGAAAGGATGAAAGCAATATATCCCCATCAGAACCCATGTCATAAAACAAAAAATAATTTAAAAAATCATGCCTAAGCATATTTTGTGATTAATTCTCAAACCATAATCATATAAATTGTATAAAACATAAGCAAATTAGGATAAAAAAAATTAGAGTAAACAAATATATACTTGAAAGGTTGTAGGTAGAAGAAGAGAAGAATAAAGAAAAAGAACCGTATGGTACATATTCATTATGAATTATTTAGTATATATACACTTTACTTTAAAGAAGTTAATATGAACAAAAAATCTAATGTTACTCTAATTTGTGGCAAGAGAAAATTCAAAGAATTTAGTATTTTATTTAAATACTAAGAGTAGTTGCTTTTTTTTTTTTTTTTACATGTACTACCTTGCTTTTATTTTAAAGTGTACAGCGTTGCTTTTTTTTGTTTATTTATTTTTATTTATACGTGTAGTAATATAATTTAAATTAAAAAACTAAGAATTAGTTGAAGATTTTGGATTGTAATCAAATTGATATTATTTATCAACTTATAAATTATAATAAGAAAATGATTAGATGAAGAATTTGGATTGTAATCAAATTATCAACTTAGAAATTATAGGAGAAGAAGATAAGAACAAAAAAAAAAATGTCATTGTTTTTTAAATCTAACAAAAATTTTGCAATTTGGTGGAGAGAGAGAGAGAGAGAGAGAATTTTCAATTGTGAGGAAATTAGATTTCTAATAATTCTAGGAATTATAAGAGAAGAAAAATTAACTTAGGATGTATGTTTATTCAAAAAAAAAATATCATCATATTAAATTAAAAAAATTAGAAGTTATTATCTTTAAAAAAAAAAAAAAATTGTGTAGTATGTTTTTTTTTTTTTTTACACAATAATATAATTAAAATAAAAATAAGGGATTAGATGAAAATTTTTATAATTAAATTAATATTTTTATCAACTTAGAAATTATAAGAGAAGAAGATAAGAACATATATATATATATATATATATTAAAATTATATTTTTATATCATTCACAATCAATGCAACATACCCTAGAGAATGACATGGAAAAATGCATGAGCATGTGGTTATATAAAAACATAAATCTATACTAGGAAATGACATGGAAAATGCATCAACATGTAAAAAATTTATTTAAAAAAGAAAAAGAAAAAGAAAAAAAAAGCTAAGCATGTTAATTCGTTTTTTTTTATTGCTTTTGGGCTTTGGTATGAGAGAATTTATGTTTGTTACGAGGCTGGGCCTAAAGTTTCAAAAGAAAACAAATAGGACAAGGCCCAGAAAATCTCAGCCAACCGGGTCAGACGAACCCGACCCAGTACTTCCTTACCAACCGACTCTCCTATATGCACAGATATATATATATATATAACATACACACGCAAGGAAGCCGTCAATTTAAAAAAAGAAGTCCTAAAATTTCCCCAATTCCCGACCCTACGCCTAAATTTCTCGAACCCTAACCTAAAATTCCCCCAATTCCCGACCCTAAGCCTAAATTTCTCGAACCCTAGCCCTAGCCCTAGCAATCGGTTCGGTTCTCTCTGATCTCACTCTAGCTCTGATCTCTTTCTGAAAAGGTAGGATGAAAGAACGTGTATGGGCAGATGATGAAGAAGGATATAAGATTTTGTTTTGTGGAATGGTGAGTGCGGAAAGTGTCGGATTGTCCGACGAGGGACCAGGTCATCCCATTGGATGGTTTTCCATCAATATTCCAGATCCAGAGTGTCGTCCTCTCTATAGCCCTTCTCATTTGGCTAAGATGAGGAAGAAAAGGGGAAAAATTTTCCACCTAAAGAAAAAAATAAAGGTCACTAAGCAGCCTCTGAAAGCTATTTCTGTCCGAATTTCTGATTTATACAAGCACAGTGCTGCTATAGGATCTTATTTATATTCTCTCGGCGGTATGGAAGACCCTTCTTCTTCTTCTTCTAATAATCCAGAGGAGGATTGCGTTGAAATGTGGAGGTTAGATCTTACCGATCCTTCTCATTGGAGTCGTGGTCCCAAAATGACGTTTCCTAGATGGGATCCTCAAACCATCGTCTTGGATGGCAAATTATATGCCTTGGGCTTTCTGCTTGCCACCGATTGTCCCTCTGAATGTGGCTGGATGGAGGTTTATGATCCCGAGTTAGCAACATGGGAACCCCTGCCTAATCCTCCATCCCCACCGCCATCGTGTTATCAAATCCGTCGGGATGATTTCACTTGTGCCGTTATCGAATCTAACAAGGAAATTCTGTTAGTCAAACATTTTGTTGCGGAGGAGGATAACCTTTATTTTGCTACATGTTATTCTTTTAACATCCACACTCGATCCTGGATAACGCACATGCCTCTCAAGCGGAAATTACTGGGTTCCTTTCCTCCTCTTTTAGACAGAAGAGCAGTAGTTGTTGGTGCTAGTCTCTACTGGGCTGCTCTCTCTGAAGAAGAGCACGAGCTCGAATCTTCTCGTTTCTATGTTCAAGCTTATAATCTGGATAAGGATGTGTGGCTGCACGGCACTCTCAACGCTAGCCCACTTTTTGAGAAGCATGAAGGTGCCCGATCTTTTGACCTTGGTTCACCTCGATTGTTGCATTTGCGTGATCATTTTTTCTGCCTTCTCCTGCATGCTTATTCCTCCACTTCTCTTGATTACCTTTACTGTCTCATACTTAACATCGATGATGATTATAAACTCCACAAGTTGCGCATTTCCATTATGTCTGTCCAAAAATATCCCATGACTGACGTCTCATCCCTCTGGGATAATGTGCTGCTCGGACCTGGTTAGCGGCATCTATATATGGATGGAAGTGGCTACATGTGTCCCTCATTTCCGTTATGAGATTGCTGCAATCTGAAATTTATATTTTAATTCAAGTATATGTCTTTCTTTGATGATTCTAATTCTCTCTTTGTTGAAAATTGATATGATGTTTGGGGTTTTATTGTTCAGGTTAAGCACTATATGTTCTGGTTATTTTAATTGATTATGATTGTGACATCTGATAACTCCTAGTGGGTAGACCCATCCGTCCTGGCCATTGGTGTTTCCAATGGGTCTTAACTCGGTGTGGAAAGAAGTTTGGCATGTCTATATATAAAGTTGCAAATTTATATGAAAGAATGTGGGAAAGTAGCTTATTACCATGGTTTGGTCATGCTCAATGGAGAGCGACTAATGCACCAATAGGAAAAGAGTGAGTTGACCCCAAAATTTTGGGACTAAGTCTTTGTTTTTTGTTGTGTATATAATGTTGCAAATTTAAGGACTGTCCCCCCCCCCCCCCCCCACAAAACACCCCCTCTTTTACTTTAATTCTTGTTGGAGTTGTTTAAACCCTAGTTGAATATGTGATTATAAGAGGGTGATTTTTTTTTTAGTAGACAAGAAAAGTCGGTTATCATTGTTTTAGTTTGTGTAGAATTGGGAAATATACTCTGTTCTGTTCCATTTTAGTTCACAGTAGTTTTATTGGTCTTTTGTTACTTCATTAGGCTTGATGCAATGTTACCAATCCCTATTATCTACATGATCTGTATAGTTAGATTCCTACTGGGACTACATTAGCGAAAACGGCATCGTTAGATAAGGTGTTTGTGATTTGATTTTAGTGCGATTTTCAAGTTAGGTGATATAGGGGTTGTGTTCAAATGCCTTGGGCTTCCTGTTTTTTGTTGTGTATATACATACACACAATTATAGTAAATTAGTTACAACAATTAGAGGATGGAAGATTTTAACCTTCGACATTTCCGCTAAAATACTAAAAGTTGCCCATGGAACTACAACTCTCTTGGTAGAGGTGATCATTAATCATTGATGTTAACGAAATGTTAAAGTTTCCTACGACTCATGAAACAATTTTATATACTTGAATTTACTTGATAAATACTGTAGTTGCGTGATATTAAATGTTGATTAACTTGGGCGTATGATCACAATTAATTTTTACTATGGTTTGCAATAATCCACAGTGGGAGATTTGAGTAAGAACTAACAATTTTTTGAATATACTATAGGATCAAAGCTTTATTCATCAAGTGTTTCTCAATACATTTCTCACCATGTATCTCTTTTTCTTTTTTCTCTCTGAATCTGAAAAAAATCCCTTTCTTTCTATAAGCTTCTTTCCTTTTATACTTCACCATCCTCTCCTTCTTCATCCTTATCCTTTATTGTATTTGCTCTTTTTTCTTCTCCAGTATGAGATGTCATTGTTCAACTGGACAACCTTCTATCCTATTGGGCTCTTCTTTTCTCATCGTTGTGATGACTTTTGGGGCTTCTTGTCTTATCTTGATTAGTTATACGGCAAATAAGGCAAGTTTGGATGATCCCATTTGTTTCGAAATCATCTCTCTAGGGCTCAGAACTTAAGTTGACACAGTTAGCTCGGTAGAGGTATTTTACCACGGGTGATTTATAGTCGGACTCATAATGATGCACCTCTTTAATTCGTGGTCTAAGGTATATGCCTTTTGTAGAGGCTTTCATTTGGGGATTACGTGTTGGGCCTGCTCTTGCCCATGGCCCAACATTATTTAGGCCTTGCAAATCTATTATTTGGCCTTTTACACACCATCTCCTTACAGCTGCATATGTCATTTACCCTACCTACATCAACACATCACATTAGCTACGGACATGATTTACATGAAGCCAACCATCCATCCAAATTCTCCAAATTCAAGATTGAGTAAATCCTTGAATCACTTGGAGTTTAACTAAGCATTGTGTTAAAATTATGGTTAAATAGTTAAATTCTTTGTTTTTTAATAGGCTAATAGCTTAACCTTTTGGGAAAATCGCTAATTTATCATAGTATCAAAGGGTAATTTATCACATTTGAGTCTGCCTCGGCCCTCTGTTGCACTAGCAATGATTTTCGGAGATTGCGAGGAAATCTTAAGATTTCGATCGAATGTCTTTGACCCAATAATCACATTGAAAGATGGAGTCCTTAGTCGCACTGGCAATTATATGCTCGGATTTTCCGAGATCACAAGGAGGAAATCTTAAGATTTGGATGAATGTCATTGGCGTTGAAAGTTTGAAAGAGTGATGCTCTGAATGCTATAGGGCTCACAAGAATTTCCTCTATAATGCCCCATTGGTCCATCAAGTCAACATTTGAAGATATTTTATTTTCTCTGTTTTGAATTCCCTTTTCTTTTTGGAGAGCAAATCATCCTTTTGGAGAATCATTCTATAGCCTTTTTAGCATCTAGTTGTAAATTGTAATCTTTGTAAAAATCCACATATCCTTTGTTCTTGACCTTTTTATTGGGAAATACTGGTTGATCCTTTATGATTCTCAATAAAGTTAAGCCAAAAAAAAAAAAAGTGTAACGTGTCATAATTTTGGTAATTCAAGATTTATATTGAATGCAACTTTTACCATTCAAGAGCTACACAAGTTTTTTAATTATAGCCCCGTTCCCATATTACCAAAAAGAAAAAAAAAAAGAAAAAAAAAAGAGAGGAAAATAATGTTGTAATATTTATTCATTTTACTAACTTCTCATCTTCCATTTGACAAATCCACATTCTGTCAAATAAGCTAACTCCTCATCTTCCATTTGACAAATCCACATGTTGTAATATTTATTCATTTTACTAACTCCTCATTTGACAAATCCACAAATGATTGAAAACCTTTAAAGTGCTTGGATTTGAAATAACTCCTAAAATCAATGGATTTGAAATCAAGGCATTTTAAATCTATTAATTTAAACTCCAAATCCAAGTTTCCAAACACAACCTAATTATGATCCCTTGATTCTCAAAAAAAATTTATGATCCCTTGATATAATGTTCCTCACATTTACATTATAAAAAACTCGGTCCATAACCCAAATGCTTGTCTCTTAATGCTTATTATCATCTCGACAATCTGAGATGTTAATTTGGTACAGTTGTTTAACCCACACGTATTTCTACAACACTTAAACAATGATGCTAAAAATCTCTTACCAAACGGGCCCTAATTCTCTAAACATTTCAAATTGGATACAAAGAAGATTGCCTCCATTTTTATGTCGTTTGAACTCAAAAGGTAGCATTGAGGAGCAGCTAATGATTTGAGGATAGACAAAGTCTACTTACATTGAACCATAGATATTAAACCCAATACATTGACCCAGCTTATAAGTTGGGTCACTTAGTCACCAGTTCAACTAGTGGGTTATTGATAAAATCGCAGAGTCAAATAAATTTTTTTTAAAACGTAATTACGCTTGCCTCCCTTGAGGTTTGGAGAAATGACACTCCATTCCAAACTTGAAGCAAAAAAACACTTTCCCCCCTTAACATTTGATTGACCAAACTTTTTTAAATTAATATTAAAAAAGTTGTGTACTAACATGCCCTTTGCTTAAGGGAAAATTTTCAAAATTATCTTATTTTATAATTATAATTATAATTTTTAATTTTTAATTAAAGTGTATTTTAGAATATTTAGTGTGAATTTTTCTTATTATTATTATTTTTCAATGGGTTATGAAGAGATTTGCGATTTCAAGTGTGTTTTGGTGCTTTATAAATTTTACATTTTTATTCTAAATTTATTAGTTAAATTTTTTTATTAATCATAGTTAAAATTGGGTAAAGAGATTCTTATAAATATATATATGTGTGTGTATATATATATTTCATTACTAATATAAACAAAAAATGGAGTGTTAATTTAATGGAAGTACACAAATAGACAATCAGACAATTTTTTTTTCCTTAAGTTCTCTCAGGATTTTACAACAAATCAGAGCAATGGTAACACATCATTTATTTGTAGTTTTGTACCATAATTCAAATGCCCATAAATGTCTTGGTACTGTTTTTGTCTATCAAAGAGAAATATGGTACACACCTCAAAAGTCCATTCATTAGTATTAATTGCTTTTGCCAGTCAAAGAGAAATATTCCTTTCTCTCTCTCTCTCTCTTCATTATTTTAAATTTTTTATTTATTTTATTACTCTCAACTCAGCATTTTTAGTTCTATCAATTTTTTTTGCTTTTTCAAAATCTCTTTTTATTAAATCAAAATTTTTTAATAATTAATTAATTACCCTAGGAAAAATTCTGAGGACCGCTACTGTTAAAGGGCGAAGCTTCGAACATGGGAAGGCTAAAATAACATATTTGACCCATTAATTGAAGCTGATAATGATAAATTCATATTAAACCAAGTCATGTTTAAATAACTAAAAAGTACCTAAATATGAAATTTAAATGAGTGAAAACAACAATTTTGAAGCCTAAACCTTTTCCAAGATGTGCAGGCTCTAGAGTTTGACAAACTTAACCACAAATAGCCAATCCCAAAGCATACCGACCATTTTCTAATGGTGAGGTGCTTGTAATGTTTTACACTAACACAAGTATCATATTCCAACCATTGGCGGAGCCAGTGGAGGGCGAGAGGGGGCAAGTGCTCCCCCTGACCTCCCCTGGCTCAAAATCCAGTTATTGTTGTTCGTTTTTGTTGTTGTCGCTCTTGGTTTCGTAGCTAGGGTGGGTGTATGGGTGTGGGTCTCATCAGTTTGACTCTTTTTCTTTCTTTTTTTTTTTTTTGTTTTTTATTTTTGTGACCTCACACTCAGAGATGTGGCACTGACAAGTTTCAATTTTTATTTTACTACTATTAATATTGCCGCATTGCCATTTAATTCTAGGGCTTCGTAAACCGATAGATAGATAGGGTACCCAAACACCGATCCATTAGTACTGTTTATTTTGTGTGCTAAATAGTTGTAGTGATGAGCGTGCCGATTTCACATGTCTCTCGCACCTAACTACTGTGTGATTCCCTATTCTACAGTTCGTTCGCTTTTAACTTTTACCACTAAATTAGAAAATCCTCGTACTGCATTTTAAATCGAAAAATAATTATAAATCAACATCATTGTCATTTTCTTCCAAATCAAGTTAACCTTTTTTTTTTTAATAATTTTTTTTGAAAATTTTCCTCTTCTTTTATGCATTTGGCTTTGCCATGCAAAATCTGCAAAATTTATGTCTTATTTTTGGAAACCAAGATTTGTTTTAGGGTACAATACAAACAACCCTACTATTATTTTTCATTGGATAATTCGATAATAACCATGGATGGGATTGAACGCTAAAATTCTCATTTGGTCATTATGAGGTTCCAACTAATTGAATTATAAGTCTTTTGGTGCGGTAATCGCTCTACAAATACTAACTTGAGAACTTTGTCCCTTGCTTGGAACCAAATTAGTGCTCCATCCCTGTAGAAATAGCTAATTGCATTCTGTTGCACAACTTAACTCTAAGCCACAACTACTTAACAGGAACCATTTCCTTTGACATGAGTAACCTTTCTTTGTTTGCATTAGATCTCAGCTATAATAACCTTAGTGGTTTCATTCCCCAAACTATCAATCATTTAACTGTTTTGGAAACTCTGTCCCTCAATTGGAATCAAATCAGTGGTTCCATCCCCATGGAAATAACAGAATGCAGGAGCTTGAAACACTTGTCATTAAGCCACAACTATTTAACTGGAAACATTCCCTCTCTCATTGGTTATCTTTATTTCTTAAATGCTATTGACCTAAGTCATAACAATATCAGTGGAGATATTCCATTTGAACTTGGGGATTCACCATCTTTAGAGCTCTTGGATTTTAGCTACAATAATCTTACTGGAAACATTCCCATTTTTTCTATTTCCATAAAAGAAATAAACCTTTCATACAATTCATTGCAAGGTCAAATCCCAAATGGCTACTTAAACTGTACACCTTACACATTTATCGGCAACAAAGATTTATGTGGCAACATCCAAGGTTTCCGTCCCTGCTTTCCAAATTCTCCAAATAGTTTCTCAAAAAAAAAAAAAAAACTTCCCCAAACAATAACAAATCATTTGTCCATCAGGTAAAAATTGTTGTTCCCCTCAGCTTTTTCCTTGTGTTTTTACTTCTTGGGTGTATTTTCCTCTCTCGACGTGGGGATAAGAAAACTAAATCGGATTCAAGTGAGCCAAAGAATGGATGGGTTTCTTTTTAAATGAGATGGGTTGTTCTGAGTTTGAGATTTTTTTTGTTTGGATTGGTTGTGTTGTATTTTTGGATTGATTTGATACTATGAGGTTTTAGGATTTGATGATATTGCTGGGTTTGAGAAAATGGTGATTTTGAGATTTCTAATTTTTGGATTTTAATTTTTGGGTTTGTGTTCTTAGATATGGGTTTGTGTTCTTGTTCAAGACACACTTAGATCTCAATTCATGTAATTTTTAGTTTTTAATTCTGTTTATACTTTTTTTATTTAGTTAAAATTAATAAATTAATTTTTTTATTTAAATGCTGACGTGGCATTTTTAAACGCCAAAAAATATTTTTTATTATTAATTTAGGCCACGTGGACATTAATTTACAATTATTTATTCCTGTCGTTTGCCACGTTAGCTTTCTCCATTTTTGATGTAACGGTTGGGACCAAAACAAGAAGCATTTTTCAAGATAGGGACTAAAAGTGGTAAAAATAAAATGTAGGGACTAAAATAAGAATCGTATGAAAATGTAGGGACTAAAAGTGGCTTTTCGCCTTTGTGTTATTAGTTTGATATTTTTAAAACCATTCATATATTTTTAGAGAAATTCACTATATTCAATTATTTCATTTTGATATATGTAGTTGCAATGTGTGTATATATGTGATTTTTGGAATGGTTGAAAACCCAAAATGTGGGGTATTAGAAACTCAAATTGTGAAATTATGATATCTAAGACGTGTGGGGGTATAACTTTCAAAAGAGTCATGGACTTATAAGGATGCTAATGTGCATCAAAGATATGCTTGTTAAAGGTATTGTGAATTAACATCGAGAGATATTAAATTCCTTGTGATTAATTTCTAACATGTGTGGTAGATGTCTCAAGTTTAATCAAGCACATGTTGTGATCCTATTTTAAAAGTACCTCCTTGTGTAATAAAGAGAGTACAAGTGAATTTATCAATTGAGCATTCAAGGATCAATAATGAATATTGGATTGTGTGTCCACATATAATTTGAGTATGCGTCATATGAATGTCAAGTGACTTTATTAAATAGTGATTTTGGTAAGGAAGTTTGCTTGAAAGACGTGTGAGTTTGTACTTCCTTAATTAATTAAATGAAAGTCTTTCATTAATGAGAATCAAAAAATATAGTGGAGATGTGCACTATATTAATCTCATTTTGGGATTTATGTTATCTCATTTTGTTGAGATTTGAGTAATCTTGTTGTGTTGAGATTAGGGTTTTCTCATTCTATTAGGAATTGTATTATCTTATTGTGTTGTGATTTGTGTTGAGAACTTACTTCTTAGGTTTTAATATCTTTAAAGAGGCAAAGATACTTTGATTCCAATATTAAATAAAGAGGTCATTGGAAGGGCAGATGCATAGCTCGAGTTTGCTAGTGTATTAAGTACATGTTGCGTATCATGTATGGAACTAAACTAGACATTGCCTTCACATTATGTAGACTTTCAAAGTGTCTAAAAATTGAGGTTGATCACTAGAAAGTAATTAATTGTGATGAATATCTATTATATAGAATATTCAAAGTTAATTCGATTATTAATGTGAGTGATAATATCTATGTCCAATTAGATAATCACTACATGTGGGGGTGCTATGTGTAAGCATTAAAGAAATAAGGTGTATTTCTTACTTTACCATTATAAACATTATTGTTACTCTTGCTATTGTCAGGATAAATTTGACCCCTTCCCCTGTTCCCGCCTACGTATATGGGATATTTTAAGAAGTGAACATCTTTCATAGTAGTGGGGTCCGGGGAAAGAATAGGAAAGGTGATTTTGCTATATTTCTGACCAAGAACAGGACCTATCATAAGAATATTTTTTTTAGTCAGGTGGCAGTTCTGAAAAGATAGATTATCTATCTTTTCTTTAATCTCGGGCGAAATACGATCGGCCGGGGGGAGGGGGCTAATTCAAACCCTTCAGGTAAAATATAAGCATTAAAGAAATAAGGTGTATTTATTACTCTACTATAAAATGGTAATGGGCAAGGAAAGAAAATGGCTAAGGTTTTCATAAAGTGTCATGGCCACGACCATAGTAAGCCATTCCTTGTACTGTAATTGGGAAACTACAATGTGTATGATATATATAACTTGTATACAATGTAAACTTAGAATTAAAAGTCTAAGACAAGAATAAGTAAGGCAAGTCAAGTGTGGTTGGACTAGTCCTTCACCGAAGTGTGTCTTGAGACTTGGTAAGGATAACATCCATTGGAATGAGACTAAAACCCTTCTTTTAAGAGAATCACCAATAATGAGAACCCAACCTCTAATTGATTTAAATCCAAGAGGTTTAAAGTGTAACAACAAGCTATTGATACATGGTTAGTAAGAGCACTAAATTTGTGTCTCATTCAGAATGGATTAGTGCAGATTGTTACGATGAAAATAGAGAATGAGTTTTAAACTCTTAATGAAGTTCATAAATCATAAATGTATATGTAATAGGGATATAAGAAGGAACTTCACCTTTGTGAACATAGGAGTGGTGCTGCTTCTAGCAAGAGTAAAATGGTTTTCTCTTGTACATGTTTGCTAAACCAAGAATAGCACAAGGCTATAATAGCGCTAACAACATGGATTTCTAAATGTGTTGTGGATATTGTCATGTGTGTGTTGTCGAATTTCAACAAATAAGACTTTTGGTTTAAGCACTAAGCCACCATAAACTCTGTTAAAGTCTTAAGGAAATTACACTAAAGGAAGGTTTAATTTGAAAGACACCTTCATTTATGCACGATAGAATGTCAACCAAAATGAGATATGAATTACAATCTAGTGGGGTTGTATATATAAAACATATTCAAGATAGGTTGTAATATATATATATATATATATATATATATCTAGGGTAACTACTTTCAAAATATATATATTCAATTGATAACTAATTTTTCCATCCCAAAAAGTTAGTTTCTAAGAAACACAAGAAATCCTGTAGGTATTCTCCAAAATTGATATTTGCAGAACCCAATAAACTTGGTTGTATCATGGAGACAAGTTTGTAGAAATTCTTTAGCAACTTGCGTAGGAGGGTAAATATTGTCTAAGGATAACATTTAATTGTGCCCCCAAGTCAATCACTAATTTCTATTTACTTGATGGGTTCATTTTTTTTCTTTCATTATTACTCCTTGATTTGGTGAAATCCCCAACGTAAATATATTTCTTAATTTTTTAATATTTTCTATTTTTAAAAAAATGATGCATCAATTTGTAAACTAGGAGCCTTGTATCTTATTACATGGCCCAAATCTCCCCAAAAGAATAATGTAAGTTCAAATTCCTCCTTTCATTGTTTGATAAAGATACGGGAATGTCATCAATTGTATTGTGATATATACCAAGGGTAACTAAAGAGTTCACAATAATTTGAAAGTAATCACGACTTAAAAGTACTCAAATTGCTTTGAAATCAATATTGAAAATGACATTTAACTACTTTTTCGACCATGACATTTGATCTACAAAGAATTTTTGAATGAGGCTTGTTTCATTAGAAAATAGACATCCTGGGCTTCAATTTGAACACAAATTTTCCTAATTTAAACTTATAATGAGTAAGTTATGACCATTTGCAATTGGGCTAACTGGGCAGTCCAATTTTCTGGGTTTCAAAACTTCATTTTAAGGGCCCAAAATATCATGTTTTGATGTGGGCCAGCCCATAGACCTTGAGAATGTCCAAAGAACATTAAAAAGCTCCCAAAACCCTAATTTTAACTTGTAAATACTCATCTTATACCTCTAATCAAAACCCTAGCTAAAGAGTGATTTTTTGGCCTATGTAGTGTCCGTTTGACATAATTAATTTTGCCAATTTATTTACTATTTAGCTTAGTTTTACTACTATTCATGGGTCCCACTGTACTTTTGGTACTATTTATGGGTCCCATTATACTATTTCAGCAAACTTTTACCTTTATCTACAGTACTTTCAGCAAAAAGTTTTCAGTTTCAACAAAATAAGCGGATCCCAAATAGACCCATATTCTCTAAAACCCTTTTTTCTCTTTTCAAAACCCTAAGGCATCACCTCATAACATTTTTTACAAATTATAAACCTCTCTTTAGTTAGTTCTAAGATAGAAAGTTCATTCTCAAAGTTGTTTTCAAAATCTTTTTCAATTAAAGTTTGTTCTTGAGTTGTGATTACCTAAACTATTGTGTTCTTTTGATTATTCTTGTCCTATCAATCTAATCTATGTGTTATAGGCACTAAGGGCTCGGTTAAATAATCCCAAGCTCATAATCTCAAGCAAGGTGAGTGTACTTTCCATGAACTCCTCCTTCGTTTAACATGATTCATAATAGATAGCTACAATGGCTTTCTGTTTCGCGTCCCAGACCTTGTGGTGAGATGCCCAATGCTTATGATTCGCATGCAGAAGACTACGTAAGCATGGCATCGTTCTTGAAATGTCTTCCTGTATATATGTCTCAAGTGTGATGACAATGAATTTCAAATTCATCATCCTTCCATCATGCTTTACCTGGTATGATGAGCAAGTGTGGGGACCCTTACATGTCGTGATCCTCCATATGTTATGCTTCTCGTTGCAAATAGCTTGAACTCACCACAGACATGCATCGTGTACACAAGTCACTACTAGCCTATCAAAGTTTGACTTGCTTTAATTATATTTCTTATTATGCTCCACAAAGAAAATGGTTAACGCATGCTAAACCAAAGTCTTATTTTTTAATAGCATCCCCTTTGTCGGTTAGTCCCTTTCCTACCAACTTGTCAGACATGTTTCCATAGAAGGTGATGGGTCATGAATATTATCTCATGTGTTTAATGTGAACCATTCGAGTGTAGGATTTGGAATGGGGCATGCGTGGACAGTGTGTTCCACTTGTAATTCATGAAGGAATTCAAGATTGTCCTCAACATCATCATTATCAATGAACTCTTTGTATATATCTCAACTGGCATCAATATCGAATGCCTTATCCATATAGGTTTGAACATGTTCATTTCCATGTATAGACCCTTGTACCTCATGTGTGTGTATTGCCCCCAACACTTCTGCTTCTTCGATATCATCCAGATTAGCTTCATCACATGGGTGAACATTGTAAGGCAAAGAGGTGTGTTACGTAAATGAAGGATACACATCAACCGGTACTGATTGTAGCTCTTCGGGTCTATTTGTATGCTGCGAACCTTTGCCAACATTAAGCCTAATAGCCTCAATAGTTACATTCAAGTCTGAAGTTATGAATTGAGGTGTTTGCTTAATCATTGCCCACATTATGTCCACGTCATCATCACGTAGTATCTGAACTAAATTTTAGAAAACTTGGGTATTCACCAGTTGCTGAGGAGCACGATATACAATGGATATGTCATGCGAATTCTTGTCCAACCCCAAAGCTGTCATTATCTTCCCTCGAAAATTTTTCAAGTGTATCCCACGTTTCAGTTTAATAAACTTCTACTTTTGTAAATGACCTCAGTATGACAACCCATGCGAGTCATAATGATATGCCTCCCCATCGTAGTAAACATAGAAATAATGGCAACCCATAATGAACCTAATGACAAACAGATGTAGTTATCAGGTAGTAGAATTGATGTGAGAAATAACGACGCAATTATAATTTCTAAGTACGTACATTCAAACTAATTTCTAAGAACACGCATTCAAACTCAGTAATTTATTCTTCTTGAAATAAATGTGCACAACACATGCTAGACACATTTTTGAACATTTTCAAAATTTTCATTTCATATCATTAGCGATATAGGGCATATCATCAATGTCGTGCTACGATGTATCATGTAGTGCTGCTCGTGAGCCAAATATATATATATATATATATATATTAACGTGCAATGGTTTTGGGTGTCAAGTAAGATATTGTACATCAGAAATGGGTAAAATATAGTAACTAATTGAAAGACACAACCTATTCTAGCTCTATATTGTTAATATATAGCAAGTACGTAAGGGAGAAGTAACATCTACTACATTAGGGCCCAAAGAGAGAACCTATTCCAAATAAGTAGCTACTAACTTCATCACCCAACTAGATACAATTTACTTATCATAATTTGTACTAAAATTGTCATTAGCTATTACTTGTAAGGGTAGATGTTGATGCAACGATGAAGATGTGGACTCTAAAGAATTACTACCTTTAGTGAAGCTACTGACAAGAAGTAGAAAGTGACAGAACACTTTGCTCAAATGGTTACCAACAGAATAACACAGTGGGGCAGTCAAATGCATGGTAAATGAACTGTGCCTAGTGAAGTAATAATTAAAACTTGATATTTTAAAAATCGAGTTTTGCAATGCATGTAACTCGAATTTAGAAATATCAAGTTACATTTAAGTGAAATGCGTCGAACCAATGAAGTAATAATTGAAACTCGATGTTTTAAAAATCGAGTTTTGTAATGCATGTAACTCGATTTGTTAAATATTGAGTTACATTTAAAGAAGAAGGTCTTGGACTAGTGTAGTAATAATTGAAACTGCTTTAAAACTCGAATTTTGTAATGCATGTCTATAGATTTTTTAAATATTGAGTAACAATTTTTTTTTTTCAAAAAAGAGGACTCTAAGCAGTGAAGTAATAATTGAAACTTGACCTTTCAGAAACTGAGTTATGTATTGTACGTAACTCGATTTTTAAAATATCGAGTTACATTTAAAAAAAAAAAAGACTCTGACTAACCAGTGAAGTAATAATTGAAACTCGATTTTGCTACAATTGAGTTTTGTAATGTACTTAACTCGAAGTTTTAAATATCGAGTAACATTTATAAAAACGGTCTCTGACCAATGAAGTAATAATAGAAACTCGATGTTTCAAAAACCAAGTTTTTTAATGTATGTAACTCGCTACTTGAAAAATTGAGTTACATTTAAAAAAAAAAAGGGACTCTGACTGACTTGTGAAGTAATAATTGAAACTCGATGTTGCCATAATCGAGTTTTGTAATGCACTTAACTCAAATTTTTGAATATTGAGTTAAATTTATAAAAAGAGAGATGCTACGTTTATAATATTTCTATAATATTTTTACAACAAATCACAGGTGGTTAGTGGTTATTGGTTCAAATTTCAAACTAACGCTAAGATTATCTTTTTGCCCTAACAATAACAACTAGTAACAACTTGCCACTTAGGATTTGTTATAAAAATGTTGTAGACATATCATTTCTCTTATAAAAAAAGGACCTTGACCATTGAAGTAATAATAGAAACTCGATGTTTCAAAAATAGAGTTTTTTATTGTATGTAACTCACTACTTGAAAAATTGATTTACATTTA
Organism: Quercus lobata; assembly: GCF_001633185.2. Lineage (NCBI taxonomy): Eukaryota > Viridiplantae > Streptophyta > Magnoliopsida > Fagales > Fagaceae > Quercus > Quercus lobata. Next base: position 19,956,532 of record NC_044914.1, read on the forward strand.
AAAAAAAAAAAAGTCACTACAAAAAAACCGGTCTAAAGCTACATTTGAAAAACGCAGCTTAAGACCCCAAAAATGCGACTATAGGATAGAGCCGTGTTTCCTATGGCTGTGTTTATAAATGCGGCCTAAAGAGCGTAGCTCAAAGCCTATAGCCGCATTTTTGAAACCGCGATTAAAACTAGACCTATAGCCGCATTTTCTAACCGCGGCTATAGGATTCGGACCTATAGCTGCATTTTTGGAAACACAACAGTAGACCCCAACCTTAGCCGCGTTTATTAGAAAATAAATGCGGCTCCAGGACAGCTTTGAGCTGCAGTTAGCAACGCGGCTAAGGCTTTGGACCTAAAAACCACGTTTTTAAAACGGGACAATAGGTTGTTTCAAGGTAGCTGAATAAGAGTCTATAGCCGCATTCAAAACGCAGCTCAAGCCTAACCTATAGCGGCGTTTCTAAGAAACACAGCTATAAGTCTGAACCTATAGCCGCGTTTTAAAAACGCCAATATGGTTTTTTTTTTTTTTTAATTTTTAATTTTTTTCCCTGCTTTCTCAACTTCCTGCTATTCACACAACTCCTTGCTTTCACAACACATCCCAAGAATCACAAGTTCTATAACAACTCCTGCTTTCACAACTTAATTCATCCCAATATCACAAGTTCCATAACCATCACAAGGGAATTTAACAAGTTCCCATTCCTACATCACAAGTTCCATAAACATCAAAAAGAAAATAAACAAGTTTCATAAACATCATTACATCTCAAGATCACAAGTTCCATAAACATCACAAGGAAAATAAACAAGTTCCCATTCCAACATCACAAGTTCTATAAACATCACAAAGGGAAATAAACAAGTTCCATAAACGTCATTACATCCCAAGATCACAAGTTCCATAATAAACATCACAAGTTCCATAAACATCACAAAGGAAATAAACAAGTTCCCATTCCTACATCACAAGGATTTTTGTACATCACAAAAAATATACCAGAAAGATTTTTTTACATTCTAAATTGCTCTCAAATAGCCACAGGCAGCAACCAGTTTGCTTTGTTGTCCACTTCATGGTAAAACTGCACAAATTATTTTGGTGGGAGTTAAATTTGCCAAATTTTTGCTTGCAATACATAATACTCTAAACATGAATTTGAAATTGTAATTCGGCAATGCTTAGATGCACATTTGTATCAAAAGGCCTCACAATGGAGCAATTTGGGAGATCAATGTTATGAGGGAGAGCTCATTTGGATTAAAAAAATAAAATACAAAGAGTAACATGAGAGGAAGACTACGCAATAGTTCAACTATTCGTTAAAACAACCTAGTCAAAACTTCGAATTCAATCAAGTTCAGCAATACATTATTGACATTGATAATTTAAATTGTTTTGTTCCTTTATGTATTTTGAATGTGTCTAGTCATGGAGATCTAGATGTGAATATGCCAAGAAACCGTGTTCTTCATGTTTCAGGTGACAAATAAGAATGCGATACTGATATACACCTTTGAAATGCATCTTGAATCAACTTATCTTACATTAATACAATTGCATTATGAGATTTTATAACATATTCATCACCAGCAGAAATTTTCTTTCCTCCTGTACTGACTACTGAGGTTCATAGTATATCCATCATAGCATGGTATGTATATATGAAGGCTACTATTTGTAGAGAAATTTTTAGAGGAATTTTGTTTTACCTCAAGATTCACAGTTTCATTCCCATCAAGCACGCCACCCTAAAATATATTAAAGGCATCGTATTAATATCACATAACAATTCGTGTGCAAGATATTAAGTTTTTGGCTAAATAACATTTGTTTAGTACCTGAGAAGGACCTAAACCATGTATCCCCTGGCTAAGTGAAGCAAACATGGTTTTCATCGATGCCATCATTTCGGCCATCCGTGCTTGGTGCCTTGCCTCAGATTGAGCTAGTTCCTCCCTATGCCTCGTCTCAGATTGAGCTACTTGCCCCCTACAAATTGCTAGTTCCTCCCTAGATTGAGCTAGTGCCTCCCTAAGCTCTTCATGACTCGTCTCCAACTCTGACATCCTTTCGTGAGTTCTGCTTGACGATGGAGTACTAGTCGAGATAAACTGTGATGCGTTTCTGGCACTTCTTCCTGATGGGGTGATCCCAAAGCCTACCCCACGTACACAACCTGGGCGCTCTGGACAACCCATCACCCGAGCATATGCGTCGTCGTTGGACCAGAGGATTCCATTACCAATCTCTCCGTGTAGTCATATGTCCTGTTCATTCAAAAGTACTACCATCCTATCCTGTTTTCCCACAAGAACCAAACAACATATTACAAACCATAATTAATACAAACACAAAATACACTAAAATTCAATTCGATTAAATTGTCCTTACCATCTGATCTTGCACACGGTCACTAACAGCAACCCCATCTTTCGTACAGTATACTTTTTGAAATACATCCGCGCGTTCGACTGCCGCCCCTTTATCTTTCGCTTATATGATGAACAAACATAATTACAATAAACACTAACTATTTAATTTTGTTATGCCACAATTAACACAAGTTCACAATGAGATAGTCATAACATAACAAAGTTAGTCAAATAAAGATAAAGCTGAGAGATTAGTAAGAAAATGAGAGTATTTTGCAACCTTCCAAATACACGTGGGGTTGTTAAATGAAGAGATTAAAAATAAAAATGACATGGAGAGTTAGAAAATAGGCATCATAGACTTTCTATAATAACACTATTTGAGATAAGATTGAGATGCGCATCTAAAATTACCCATAGGTGATCTAAAATGTTCGGACTTAGTAAACTAGGCATGTTTCTCTATGATTTGCAACTAATCCAATGTTATGTTCGATGATTTGCTGGAAAATATGTGCACCAAGCTTTTGTTTGTATATAGCAACAGTTTGAAGTCAAATGGATGAATGATCACCTTAACATCAATGACGTCAATTATAGGAATTTCCTTTCTTTTTCTCATATAGAATTTTATTTAAAACTAAATTTAGTTGTCTTGGATAATTAGATAACGTGGAGATTATGTTCTCTATATTTTACTAAGTTGCAGCTACAAGAGTTGTTTACGATTACATCCTAGATAAGCACGTCAAGATTTTAAGGGGACATATGATGGTTTCTATGAATTGACGATCTAGGACTCCATTTTATATTTGGTAACCATAATTTTTCTTTGATCTACACTCGGTGAAAAACTGTAACATTCAGCTTTAAAATATTACAAATATATATAACATCTCACAAAAAAAGTCACCTTGTATGAAATTTAACTCAAAAAATTCAGTTACTGTAAGACTGGCTAGTTCCTTCTAATCCAACACCATTAAAAAAACCACATACACATAATCTATCATGTGAGCTAGTGGGCATCGAAATTTAAATTCTAGGTTGAACTAGTGTACAAGCAAATTTCGCTAGACTTTCTCTTCCGATACACACATAAAACAAAGACAGGCAATCCAAATGTTATGGAACACTGTTTTCTCTTTATCATAGCAACAAATGATCCAAAGTTGGTCAATTTAGAAAGTATGTTACAGAGACTTCTCATTTGTATCAAGAACAAGCAAAATGGTTTTCATGAACTACATACTGACCAACTGTGCATAATTTGTACCTCATGACTTTCATAGAAAAAAAAAAAAAAATATATATATATATATATAGATATATATAAAGGACAATGACTCAATGGTATGTAAGAGAAAATTTGTTATTCCTATTCCATAAAATTATCACCCAAACTCTCTCCCAAATCAATTCAAATAATTTCCAAATAAATAATCCTTCATCAATTCCAAAGCTTCCCCTTAGTTTTAAATCCTATTCTATAAATCCCTTTTTATTTCATTGTTTTTAAGCATCTATTCGCTATAATGAATAGCAAGTTTGTGTGATTGTCATTTAATCATGTGTGGATGATATTGAATATTTATAGACATGCATAATTCGCCTGGGATCATGTTAGGAAAGGAAATTACTTTCCTTAAGTGGCCGCTTAATATCTATATATTAAGAGGATTAACAAAGTCATCTCTATATATTAAAAGGATGCATAAAGTTATGTATTGCATTTTTTACTTACAAAAAAACCTATAATTTAACTAACTTATCCTTATTCCTAAAACAAATGAAATGAGGTTAACTTGGTAAATAGCACCTCAAAATATTAGGGGACATCATGTAGGCATTTATGAATTCTAAGTTTATTTCTTACCATTTGAGCAGAAATTTGAGCAAGACCTTTGGCCCCACATCTTGCTATGTCTTCCTGCTTGCCTCGACTCGCCTTGTTTTTGATACTTAATGTTTGCAACCACATTACCATTAAAAAAAAAAAAAAAATCTCTTGACTAAATTACCATGAACATGAAATCGACGAAGAAAGTAGCGGTACCTCAGTTTTGTCATTGAACCAATAGTCAACCATCTCCTTCCAGTGCGCTGTGATAACCCTAGGTGGTTGACTAGCCAATACCAGTTCACGTGACAGCCCAGGTTTTTTGTGATCCTTCTTCAACTTGGTCCTGCGATTTCTCCTCATTCTCCTAGCTAATTCATTGCCTATCCCATTTGATTGGGTGGTTTGACAATAGTGGGATCAATTATATATTGTTGCTGAAATGCAAAAGTGGAGTTAGCAAAATGTGGTATTTTAATTAGAACAACGACTGAATATAACATTTAATTAGGACAGTAGCTGTAAAGAAAAATAACTAATATTTCATTTTCACACTACCTCAATCTCCGTCCAACAATCATTTTTAAACTTTTGAGGGATGCTTGGCCACCCCAGCAAGCGAAAGCTGGCATAATAGGCCATTCTCGCAAAACGAGCCCAACCACCGAATGAACAAAGACCCGTCATCGCCAATCAGTTGGCCTTCATCATTTAACGGCAACTGAATTTTGTACTCACTAGTCATTGCCCATATGTCAACCAGCCTTGTTTTCCCACATTTTCCAGGCCTATCTTTTGATGCTGGATTTTGTTCCGGTGCTGGATTTTGTACCGGTGTTTGGTTTTGAACATAATCATTTGTATCTACAAGACCAGCAATATTAGGACTGATTTAACAAAGCTTAGAACTAGTGAAAAATATCACACCACGCAAAAATTATGCATCTACCAACTTAAATAATAAAAGGTTTACGATTTCATTTAAACAAAACATGAGTAAATTTAGGCCTTTCTCCCATGCATTCATGTAACCCACTTACGTAGCTTTTGAAAAGACAAGCAACCATGCTTCGTTTGGGTTGCCTTCATTTATCCTTAATAAATTTGGATTTAGAATATATAATTTCAACCCGAACTTATCTTTGATCATTCTTAAGTACACTGAATGAATGAAAGTGGACGGAGTGGACCAAAGTGGATGAAATTGGACCGAAGTGATTGAATGGACCATAGTGGACCTAAAGGACTGAGGTAGACACTGTAGGACCAAAATGGACTGAGCAGACCAAATTGGACCAAAAAGACCAAAATCGACCGAATTGGACCCAAAGGAAATGATTGGACCAAACGCACCAAAGTCAGCAGAATATACTCAATATATTTAGATATTTTAATTATATTATTAGTTTTTGTAAACCAGCAACTCATAATTGAAATTGCAAAACATAAATCCTACAATATTAAAAAATGTGAACCAAATGAATTCCTATAGGTATTAGAATTGATCTAAGCATCCAATAATAAACATTAAACCTTACATTCGAAAACATGACCAATACCTGGAGCCAGTGTCTCATCATCGTCACTTGCCACCGGTGTTGCCACCGGTCTTGTGTCCTCAGAAATGTGGGGTTCCTCATCAGCTGCCTCCACCTATTGTCGTGAGTGTGAAGATCCTTGCCCAACGTAAACAAGTTGCAACTGACGTTTCCTCCTCATTCTTGCGTCCAACACCTTTTACAACACAAAGAGGAAAAATGGTTAACAAGCACAGCCAATAATTGTTAACTGTATTAAAGATAATTATGTATGTTAAAACTATTGTTTCTTAACACGAAAAAATAACAGTTATAACATATATATGCAACAACATGAAGAAGTAACAGTTTCACGTAATAATTATATATTAGTATCAATCCGATTCTTAAGTCATGAGGACACATATATCCTATAACAAAGACACAAGTATAACGAGAGTCTTCATTTCAAAAAAAAAAAAAAAAAAATGACAAGTTAACCCCATACCAAAACCATGTTTGTTCTTCCCTAAAATTTTCTCTTTTAGTATAGATAAAGATTTAGTCTCGTTTGTAGCTACTTTTTTATGTAAATGAAGTAAGTTTAATTTTAGTCTATTAATTTCCTACTAAAATTATTTTCACACTGCCCACTTTGTTTGAGTTAGCTTAATCACATATTAGTCATGCTTAATCAAAATTAAATCATGTACATACTACATACATCATCATGCGATGACTTCATTTTTTTTTATTAAGGCTATATCAAACCTTCCATTCTTGAACACCTTAATGGGGAAAACTCTATCTATTTAACTCGAGAATACTCTTATTTTCTAAATAGTGAGTCCAACTATGAATAAATAAATTATTTCTTTTTCACACTATCCTTCTCCTTTTCTACTATCTCAAATTAACATGAGAATTATCGATCAATTTTCAATTTTGTCCTCTATCATTATTTTTTAATCCTCTCACTCTTTTATTTATTATCTTATTAAATTTTACTCTTTATGTTGTATACCAACAAATAACAACTGACTAAATAATATGATACTACATTCAACTTTAAATTTGTGAATTAATAAAATTTGAAAATGCAATGTTAAAGATATTTTGGGCTTAGAGGTCTAAAACCTATTGTAAGCTGATGTATGGCATTGTACGTATATAACAAGCACACTAACTTCCACTTAGTCTTTGGCTAATCATCTAAGGTTGAACTCTCTCTCTCTCTCTCACATCACAACTTTAACATGTAAGAAATAGACCATCTCATTTTAAATGAAAAGGGGCTGTGTCCTGCCCCTTTTGTAATTGCTTATGTTTTAATGTAATTGTCTTTCATCAAAAAAGAAAAAAGAAAAGAAACAATATATATCTACATTCTATATATTAGTATATATTCGCATTGTATATACCATATTGGGAGTGCCGTGAACAAGTTGAGTAAAAAATAATTTTTTAAAAAAAGTAAAAAAAATATTGAAGGAGAATGATGGTATGGATTAATCCAAATCCATATCATATATATTTAAGTGTCATCTTATGTTTGGTGAACCTAAATTTTTATTTTAGCAAGTGCCAATAGACTTCAACGTATAAGTCCTAAAATCCAATTACAAATTGACATCCGTAGGCAAATTGTGAAAGAGGATAGGGTCATAGACTCATAGGGTGGAATTCACAACCACAATCCTTTCAAACGTCTAGATCCTTCTAGGTTGTGCTTTTCAAGGCATACCTAGAGTCATAGTGACTGGAAAGCCCTGAACGAACTGGAAAGATACGTCTATGCTATTAGTGATTATATGTTCAAACTTTTATTTCTTAACAATTTTGACAAAATAATAGTTTCCACATATATATGCAACATTGTCAAACTTTGCACGCAATATGCCTTTACAAATGAGAACTTATAATTTCAATAGTAACTATAACACAATTACACATACCACAGCAGTATCCTATTACACTACTCATCATCACTGTAATCGACTTCGTTGTCATCTTCATCGTTGAAGTCATCATCAATGAACTCACACTCATCCAAGTCGTCCATTTCATGAAGATCTCTTTGGCCAATGATAGAGGCATCAATTTTCATTCCTTCCACATCATCTTGACCCCAACGAAGGTCATCCCTACCAACATCAGGACTAGTGAGAGAGTACGGGATGTTCTCAAGAAACTCATCTGTGTCATCCTCATCACAATAGGGCCCAATACTTGCATCAAATACATCTCTGGCTTTCATTTTAACGACGACATACCAATCTTTTTGTCTTTTATTTTCAACATAAAAAACTTGTGTAGCTTAAGATGCCAACACATATGGTTCATGCACCATTTCCTCCCTACCATGTACGGAATGAGTAAAATTCACCATAGGAAACCCAAATTCATCAGTCTTATATCCCCTCCTATTTTGATCATCAACCCATTTACACTTGAATAACACATGTTTGATATTGCCAGAATAATTCAACTCAATAATGTTTGTCAACACACCATAGTACGTATTGCCACCTTCAGTGGCAACACTAACTCCACTATTTTGTGTTTTTCTATTTCCCTCGATATTTGAACTCCTAAATTTTAACCCATTTATGACATAATGTTTCAGCCGATTTACTGAAGTATATGGCCCTTTGGAAAGCGTGGCAAGTGTATCAGTAAGTCCAGTTCTTTCCCTATCAGTAGCAGTCATTGACATCACCTAATATAATCAAACAAATTAACTGAGTCTAGTTAGTACCGTCATTCTACTTATGGGAAAGTTGCAAGGTTAAGAAGTTGAATATATGACACGTACGTGAGATCTAAACCAGCCACAAAAGTTCTCCATGTGGTGCTTATAAATAGTAGCATTGGATATACGACAGTGGCCCTTTTGAAGTTCGTCCTTCGTCAAACATTTGTGCATCCTACATAAGATGGAAATTGTATTAGTATTAATACACGTAGCACACATTGGATTGTCGTGCAATTATATTGATGTCCATAGTACTTACTCACGAAACTGGTAAATGTTCTCGGAATTGAATAGCACATAGGGATGAGCTTGGGTCAACTCCCTATTGTCTAGTGCCACACTTGAAACTGCCCCTGTTGACTCCTCCATCGTCCTTGTGGGTCGTGAGAATATAGTTTCAATTCCTTCCATATACCGTGAACAAAACGTTAAACATTCCTCCACTATGTATCCTTCGGCAATACACCCTTCTGGAGCAGCCCTATTTCTTACGTAAGACTTAAGGCGTGAGAGGTACCTATAATGCGCATGACAAGGTTAGTAATTGACACTAGCTATTACAAAGCACACATGAAACCTCATACTGTACATGTATTACCTATAACTTACCTCTCAATTGGGTACATCCAACGGTACTAAACTGGACCACCAATCTTGGCTTCAGTAGCTAAGTGCATGACCAAATGTACCATCACAGTGAAGAAAGACGAAGGAAATATCTTTTCCAATTCAGACAACGTCACTGCAATGTCTGCCTCAGCACTCGCAATATCAAATACTGTTAAGGGTTTTCAAACAAATTTTCCTAAAGAAACAAGCTAACTTTATCAAAGGCCTAATAACGTGTGATGGCAAAGATCCTCATAAAGCAATTGGAAAGAGTTGTTGCATCAAGATGTGATTATCGTGACTCTTTAAACCAGAAATCTTACGTTCTTTGAGGTTGACACGACAGGAGATGTTGGAAGCATATCCATCGGGCACTTTTACGTCTCGCAAAACTTGTAAGAAACCATCTTTCTCCAATGCAATCATATGAAAACACGCAGGCGATATCATATACTTATCATCACCTTTTCACTGTAGGTGGAGTTCTCTCCTTATTCCCATTTTCGCCAAGTCAAGGCGTCCCTTGTAATTGTCCTTTGTCCAGTCCTTGACGTTTAGCAAAGTGCCAAGTATATTGTCCATCACATTCTTCTCTATACGCATCACATCAAGATTGTGTCGCAACTTGTGATCCTTCCAATAAGTCAATGTGAAAAAAATACTTCTCTTCTTCCAAACACACTGGTTTGCCTTACCTCTCTTTCTTTTGTTGTATTTTTCTTGACATTTCTTTCCCAGACAACGTGTAAATAAAGTTTCAGTGTCCACAATTATGTCTGACGCAATTGGTGGCACAGGAACCACTTGCATATCAGTAAATCCATCAAATAAAGTATCTTCTTTCTGAAATTCGTGGTCACTACCCAACCATCGCCTATGTCTCATGTAACAGAATTTGCGGCCATTTTTTAAAACTTTTATTTGGATGATAGATTTTAAACAATAAAATAAAATAAAATAAACTCCAAAGTGGTAAAGATGAGAAAATTTGAAAACGGAAGAGAAGGAAAAAAAAAAAAATAGAACCAAAAAAAAAAAGAAGGGAAAAACGGAATGGACTTGAGCAATTTGAAAAGTATTTAAAACTTTTTTTTTTTACCAACTACTTTCTGAACATCATGTCATGTACTTTTTAGTGGTTTCGATATACTTTTTTAAAATTATTAAATAAGATGATTTTCATAGAATTCTCTCTCTCTCTCTCTCTCTCTCTCCACACACACTATTGTTTGACTTTGGTTGACCTCATATTATTGTACCACATAAGCTTTTGTGACCTCAAAATTTTTGCACATCATTATTTTGATATATATATATATATATATATTTAATTGAATTCAAATTCTACTTTATATTTAAACCCTTTATTAAAATCTAAGTACATTATATTTTCTTTGAATATATAATTTCATATGCAAAAACAACCATAATAAGTGTCTAATATCTATTGACAACTAAGTAATGCCACAAATACAATAGTTTTCATAATAAATTTCACAATGGCTGAGCTAACAAAAAATATATAATATACTATATAATTAGAATTCTATTCTATAGGTGTGTGTTTGCGCCAAGTGGACACTCTATTTTTTATTTTTTTTTAATTTTTTTTTCAGTTTTCCTCTTTATATAATGCAGCACACTATAAGTCTTTGAATTAACTAACAACTCTACGTAAAAATCTATTTTAGAAATTCAAAAAGTTTAAAAAATACTGCTCCTATAAACATTAAACTACCAAGAAATTCTAGAAATTCAAAAGAAATTTAGTTTATATTATTTTTATAACCCATGAAGATTTTTTTAATAACAAAGTTTTTTTTTTCTTTTGCACATGCAGATATATGTGTGTGTATAGATATATATGATTTTTTATATGCTAAGTAAAACTAATTAGAAGTCATACTTTTAACCCAAAAAAAAAAAAAAAAAAACCAACTCTACACAAATTCTGATTAAAAATTTTACTCTTCTTTAAACAGATCAATAATTTTTTTTTTAAATTCTTTGATTTGACTTTTCTTTTTTTTTTTTATATTGATTTAGAAGTATATATATATATATATACACACGCCTTTACATCTTGCAATTTACATGCACAACCAACGTGGCCAAAACTTGTATTGCTATAAAGATGTAGGGGGCACTTACCCTTAACTTAGCCACCCCCGCCCCACGCCACCCCCCGGCGGCCACCACTCGCACACACAAAAAAAAAAAAAAAAAAAAAAGAAAGATATTACAAGGCTCCTAGCAGGTTCAGAACATCTAAATTAACATGAGAAAGAAGATATTTCTTGAAAGTACCACTGTTTATAATGATATACATTTCTTTGCCCATTACAAAGAATCTGGGTTTCAGTTCAAAGCATACGAAGAAGTGGACCATTTAGCTTCCAACAATCATTTGACATATATTTTCGTGTGTAATGTTTGCGTTTCGTATTGATTTATTGTTATAAAAGTAGTTTGCTAGCTTGAGGCAACAATTCTTTGATTTTATTGCAGGTGTGGTCTTGCACTAGTGAGCACCAAATTTGGACAGCTATTGAAAGCAAGGACCTTGACCTTCCTGCTCACAAGGTAATATTAATTGTGAAACAAAGCCAATTTTCCCCCATTTACTGTTGAATATGATTTTATTTCTGTAACATTGGTAACTTATTGGTTTATATGCAATTAACTATGGGCAGTGTTTCAAGAACGAAGGGAAAATGGCAGAAAGTGCTGTAAGCCTAGTTATTGAAAATTTGATTCCATTGTTAATCAAAGAAGCAAATTTGCTTAAGGGTGTTCATGAAGACGTTACAAGTATTACACGTGAAATGGAAATGATTCAGTCTTTTCTCAGGGATGCAAATATAAAGGCTGAGAATATACCATGGACACTACTTTATTACCTACGAATAATAACTTTCGACATTAGATAATTGTGAATTATGTTGTTCCTTTACATTTATTGATTAATAACTACCTTAATTAAAAGAAATATTATGGTAAACTTTTCTATGTATTATACGGATTACCAACTAGTGTATACAGAAATTTAAAACAACGTCTGCTTGACAATATTAAGTGCTACAGTTAGGTATATAACAGAGTTTACGTGAGAGGGGTGTTTGGTTGGAGTGATTTTGGGGGGAGAAAATGGTGGGATCCTACTTTTTTCTGCCTAGACCCACCACTTTTTAGCCTCCCCAAATTGGGGAGAAAATGGGGAAGAGAAAGGGTTGGATGAAAATTACCCATCTACCCCTTCCTCCACCCCTTAAACTAAAGTGACGTTATTCTTTTTCTTTTCTTTTTTTCTCCTTCATTATTCAATGTTTCGGTTTTTTGTTTATTTTGTTTTGTATATATTTTTTTTATTTCAACAAAACATTTTTTTTTCCTTTATAAAAAAGTTATAAACTATCTATATTATTTTCTATCATGAGAGTAAATTTATATATACATTATTTTCTATCCCTTCATTTTTCTATCCCCAAACCAAATAAAGTATTAAGTAAAGTGAACTTTAAAAATTATATATCCTCATAGATTTTTTTTTAAATGAATTAAATTCATCAATAATATAATTAGTATATATAAAAAAAAAGTCTGGCCCATGAAGTTTGATGAGGCACTAACTTATCACAATTTATCAATTACATAACTGTGCTTGAATTGATCAATAAGTTAATAGTTCAAGATTTTATGACACGTCATCCTCTTTAATGGAAATGAAATTGTTTGAAAAAGTTGTACTTAAAAAAATATATTTTAAGGAAGCCGTATTTAAAAATGTGTAATTTGAAAGCGCATTATCAAAAGGAAACTTAATGCAAAGATTCATATATAATCTAATTTCCATGGTTCAAAAACAGGAGGTGTTGAGTGTTAGAGTAACTCGCATATGGAACTAGAAATACTAATCATGATCAATATATAATCAATACTAAATCTTTGCTCTAATGTAACAGCTAATGAGTTTGGATTACACATTTCATTGCAAGGTCAACTTTAGCCTTCATCAAGGCGCTAGCCGCGGATTTTTCAATCCTTTCCTATAATTTGTCTATTTCAAGGCCACAAATTGAGACAAAATGCATGGGTATCATTTTTTTTTTTTTTTCCAGATAATAAAATTTGAATGCCCACTGGTCTTTGAAGTGCTTTTTAATTGTTACTTCCTAGATTTATACGACTGTATAAATGTAAGTAATAGTTTAAAACTTGATAAAGATTCCAGACATAATGTCAAATATGTGAACACACAAAGACTGTTTTAAAAAAAGAAGCCCTAAATATCACAGAAAGTTTACAATAATGATGATGATAATTTCAAGTTAAAATCAGCAAGCAAACCTGAATATATAGTTGAGTCCCTGCCCCAGCTACACTGAATTAGTTGTCGTTAAGAGCCAAGTAGAAGATCTACAATGAAAAAATATTTTATAAGGAGGACAAGAAATTTTAAAAGGACTTCATGGATTTTGAATAGAAGTAACAAAAAACTGATAGTTTCTCCTTTATTTCCAATGCTTAGAGACATATATAGAAAAAAGAGAAAGGTGAATTTAATCAAGAATGGAAAAGTATTAACGCATTTCTACAGTGTTAAACACCTTTGCTTGCTTTGGAAGAAGTTCTTTATGACTGTGATGGGTTGTACAAGCAGATAAAAAATAGAGCTTAGAGCTAATGAACCAGTTTTTCCTCTCTCAAATTATATCAGAACAAGGGCTCCGTTAAAATTTATTTATAAATTTTCAATCATTAATTGGATTTTTATAATTTTCACAAACTATTAAGAAAAAATTAAAAATTTTGACAATTAACCACAACACTTAACAAAAGTTGATGAAGAGATATTAATTAAATAAAATTGAGTCTTAAAGGATTGATTTGAAGAAAAAAAAATTTTAGAGAATTGAAATGAATTATGGTGAAATTTAGAGGCTGAATTTTGTATTATAACCTTACTTTTATTATACACTAGTCAAAATATTGAATAATTTCTCCATTTTCTTAAGGATATATATATTTTGAATAATTTTTTTACATATAAATATAAAGATACACGGTTACACACATATGCACAATGCAAAAGAGTTAAATAATTAATATTTTATGTTAGGTCATGATGAAGTTATACTTAATGTAACTCTTTCACTCTTTGTAACATTATACTACTAAATAACTTTTTATTACATTAATATTTGAAAATTCTATTTTTAAATTACAGATTGTCCTTTTTTTTATTTTTTTTAATTATAGGAGGGTTATCTTAAAATAAAAAAAAAATGCACACCAAATGTCATCTTATTATTTACTTTATGATCTATAGAATAAAGTTTATTTCAAGAAAACTATGAGCTCACAAAGATATTTGTTTGTAGTTTTGACACCTTGTGTTTATCCCAAATTATCAACTCTAACATTGAGTTCTCAAGTCCAAGATGTTATCAACTCTAACATTAAGTTTTGATCTTTCATGTTTAACTAAATATGTCATACATTATACAGAAGTGAAAGCTTTATAAAGTTAGTAAAAAATGTTGAATGTACAATGAGCATTTTCATTGTAAATGCCCTAATATATATAAAAATTATTCAACCCATAAATAAGGAAGTAATACACCAATCAAGAGGCATTCTAGGAAACTATTGTTCTAATTATTCTCTAAAAAAAATTGATCCTTTTCTTAATTGACATCCCATGAGAGTTTACACTCTTTTCTATTCCAAAGATCAACAAAGTCTTCAGACGTCTTGGAGGTGTCATTAGCTCAGTTTGATGGGAATGAAGTACTTGTGGAGGATTGGGTTTTGGACACCTATTCAGAGTCTATTGAGCTACCTAACGAAGGCGGTTTGCCGTCTCTAGTTGTGGAACCACTGGCCTTTTCTCTACCCTTGGCCATGGAAGGACAAGAAGTAAATTTCAACTGAAAAGTGAAACATTCAACTTGCACGTGTTCTCACTACAAAAAAATAGGTCTGATGCAAACAAGCTTGGACAAGGGGGATTTGGAGCTGTTTGTAAAGGCTATTCGTTCAAGCATTCTCTACGGAGAACTCTCTCCTTCGCCATTCCCAAATTTCAAAAAATCAAATGAAAACCTATTGTTACCCAACTACCTAAATAAAAATCAATCCAACCAAATTGAATAGCATATAGAAAAACTTACCGGTCATAGTTCTCTCAATGTTGTCTCCTTCTCATCTCTGTATCGCAAGGTTTATTACTTTGCTTTCTCTATTTGTGGATCGCAACCAGTGTTAAAAAATTGAAAAGGAATTGAAAAGAAAGTCACAAATTAAAATTAGATTTCCTTAGCCGTACTTTTTGAATCCAAATCTAAAACCAAATATCTAAATTGAACATTTATACCCAAAATCAAAACTCTAGATCGACGGTCAAAACCCTAAACCAAAAATAGGAACCCTAAAACAGAAATCAAAACAAACAATTTTAAAAAACTTACTGTTAGTCGGCCTTGCGAGAGTGTGTGTGTGCCACCGATCGATGAGAAGGGAATGGAGAGGAGGAAGAGCGGAGGGAGGAAGGGGATTCACATAGGGTGGAAGTGAGGTAGCTTAAGATCGGTGAGAGTGGTCTAAGATCGGTGAGGGGAGTATGTTGGATCAGTGAGAGTTGTCTGAGATCGGTGAGGGGAGTGTGTTGGATCGGTAAGAGTTGTCTGCGATAGGTGAGGGGATCTGCAATCGGTGAGGGGAGTGTGTTGGATCGGTGAGAGTTGTCTGCGATCGGTGAGGGGATCTACGATCGGTGAGGGTAGTGTGTTAGATCAGTGAGAGTTGTCTGCGATTGATAAGAGTGGTCGATCTGAGAGCGAGTGTTAATTTGTGGAGTTAGGATATTTTTGTGTTTCGATGAGGGATTTTTTTTTTTTTTTTGTTATTTATACTGAAAGTTGAAGCCGCGTTTAAAGAAATGCAGCTCCAAACATGTAGAAGCTACGTTTTTTAAACACAGCTTAAGCTAAATGTCTAAGCTGCATTTTAAATGCAGCTCTAGACTTGTAAAGTGTATTTGAAGCATTTTTGAAGCTACGTCTTTTAAACGCAGCTCAAGACATACTTTAAAAAAAAAAAACCCAGACGGGACTGAAGCCGAGTTTTTTAAAAACACGGTTACAGTCCTAGGAGCTAAACGCAGCCTGACCTGGGGAAAACGCGGCTCCATCCCTGGTCTATAGCCGTGTTTAATAAACGCGGCTATAGGACCAGGGGTGGAGCCGCGTTTTCTAAAAACGCGATTTCAGAGCGTGTTTTTTGTAGTGAGTTGTCAGACCAGTGAAGTAATGATTGAAACTAAATGTCTAAAAAACCAAGTTTTTCAACACACGTAACTCGATTTTTACAAAATCAAGTTACATTTGCATTATCTCAGAGTATCCCACTATATAACTGATCTTACCATCAATACTCCATTCCAGTTTTTTAGATTTTGTAAAGACCTTTCACAAGGTAAGACATTCAGGTATTTCCTCCCCTCATTCCGTAAGAATTGCGTATTTCAAAGACGGTCAAGTATTTCTTACACTACTAATTACTCTAAGCTTGATGTGTTTATAATATTGTCTGCAAATATTGATGAATTTTGCACAAATCCCTGGCATTGCTTTTATGTCTTTCAATGGAATGCTTATTTAATTGCAACTCCTGGCTTTCCTATAAAATTGATGTGCTTGAGCCATTGAAATTTGTACAATTTGATTTAGGTAAACGCTTCCCAGGGTTTAGTAGAAGCAACGTCGAGGTGGTGTAGTCCAGCATCACGTGTTCGTAGATTGACTTCATCGTCAATTATAAAATGACTGCTAAATGGTACGTACCTATATAAACAAAATTTTATTTATTTATTATTATGTACTAATCACTGCCTCATTGTATGCGCTTCTAATATAGTACGCCATTGTACTATCCTCTTTAGGGTGGCAAATACTACGTTGTCTCCATTGGTCATGTTCCTGACGTGTACAACAGTTGGCCAGAAGTAAGTAGACAAGTTCATAAATTTCCAAACGTCAAACACTAGTCATATAAAGATAGAAGGGATGTAGAATCCGCATATAGGAAGTTTTTGCATCCTAATTTTACGAACATGCAAAATAGTGCTTCCCCATCATAGACATCTCCTAACATGTGTCCACATCAAGTCCATTGAGGACGTCTAAAAGCGAAGGAACTAGTTATTGCAACAGAGACATTAGGAACAATTTTTTGAAGTATCAGTTAGATGTCAACAGAGACATTAGGAACAATTTTTTGAAGTATCAGTTAGATGTTGCCGTTGAGGAGCGTGACCATGTAAGGAGGATTGCAAACTTGAGTGCTAACATGCTGAATGAAGTGATAGCTCATGTTATGAGGGATGATAATGTTGATGAACTGACACGACTGAAAAGAGGAAAATGATTGGAAAAGTACGACATTGTGATAGTGGCTTTTACTAAGTTATTTTATTACGACTTCACTAGTTGTGTGTATGTGGTGTAATTCCTATGTGAGACGTTGAAGACTTAAGTTGTGTTCCTCATGTTGGACTCTAAAGTTGGGTTGTGTTGTTAGCATGAATCTATTTTGCGATGCATAGTAAAAAACTTTAAAATGTTCTAGTGTGTTATGAATAACTTATTAGTTGTTGGGGACAACTAATCTTCTTCTGAGGTCCAAAAATGTAGTGAAAGTTTACTCAATATTTTAAGGAGATCGCCTTGATAATCGAGTTTCATCATTCTCTTTGTTGTCGAAAAACAAATCAAGTGCTACAATCGTATAGTTGTAGCTATGTCGGTGAAGAAATATAATCATAAAAGTTTACCAAAACATCAACTGTGAAATAAATAGTTTTTTTTTTTTTTTTGATAGATTACAAGGGCAGAGCCAAGAGGGTTGAGGGAGGGCAGTTACTCCCTCTGGCCTACCCAAAAAATACCTTTAGCTATTAAATATCTCTGCCTACTTTTTGTTTTTGGGTTTTTTAAATGCCACTTTGTTTCTTTAATCTTGAAACAGAATATAACTTCTAAATGAACTATTGAGGAATCTTATGTCCTCCACTAGCATGTGTTGCATTGAAATTTTTTTAGCTTATCCCTACCATATTATAATTTGAACATTTTATGGGAACACATTACGCAAAATAATAGAAATTCACATATATTGCACTCAGTATCTATCTAACTACTGATAGTTTCATTCATAACTTGAGTTTTGGCTCTAAAAGAAATTAAAAAAAAAAAAATAGATCACTCATGTTAGAAATATCTCAATAGATAAATACAATATTATGAATAAGCTTTTTTTGTTTGTAGATTTTTTTTTTTTTTTGGTATAATTACATTAAATATCACTTAGTTTAAATGAATAGCTTTTAATTTTTCAAATTAGTCTCAAATATTATATATTCACATAAATTTGTGTAAGTGCGTATATCATATATAAATTTTACCCCCCCCAAAAAAAAAAAAAAAAAACTCAAATCCTAGCTCCGCAATTTAATAGATACAACCAGTTTTGAATCCATGTAGTTTAAGTTTACCAAAACATCAATTGTGATGATACTCAAAGGGAAAATTGATGAAACGGGAATGTTTGAAAAGGTCCACAAACGAAATGAGCCAATAATGGTGTAGAGATTTGAAAGCACCAAAACTTTTTTATTTTTTTAACTCAACAATTGATTCTCTCCATTTCAAATGAAATGGATAGAGTATATTTGGTTGTATCTTAAAAATCTTTTTTGCTTCTAGATTTGGTAGTAGAATACGAGAATAGGGGCCAAAATGGGGTTTTATCCTTTTCTTACAAACTTTCTAGTAAAATGTTTCCTGTTTGAAACTATTTAAGGATATATCCTTATTTTGGAACTCGATTTTTAGAAAATCGAGTTTTAAAAATCGAGTTTCAATTGTAAAACTCAATTTTGGACCAATTGAGTTATAGTGAAATTGAACTTAGAATTTTTTTTTTTTTTTTTTTTTTTGGAACTCGAGTTCCATTCAAAGAACTCAAGTTCATGGAACTCGAGCTCTACTTGAATATTTTCAACAAACTTGAGTTCCACAAATTTTTTTTTTCTTTTTTTTTTGAAGTTTTAGTTTGCTATAACTCGATTTTTAGAAAATCAAGTTTCAAAACATGAGCATTTCCCTATATAGTTTCAGACAGAAGGCATTTTGCTGGAAAGTTTTGACAAAAGGGACAAATGCCCATTTTGGCCCGAGAATAGATATATAGTGAATTGGTTGTCGTTATTGTAAGCCTAACTACTAAATAGGTTTGTAAATGATAATACAAAACAAGTAATAAGCATTCAACGCCGAAGCCCAACCTACTGGCTAGTGGCGGAGGCAGACCATACTGTATTTCTTTGCACAATTGCCACATAGAGTTTTTATTTTTTATTTTTTTTATATACTAAAATACCCTAGCATATCACCCTCAAAAAAAAAAAAAAAAAAAAAAAAAAAAAAAAAAAACCCTACCATATAATGACTAAAATTTGAGTAAAAAAACTCTCTAAAACAAGGAAATTAATAAAACCCTATTTTAGAAATTTTTGAAATTTAAAAAAGTATATATATATATATATATATCAAATCAATAAATAACACCAAAAAAAAAAATGTATATTCTATCCCACATCATGTTTACCATTATTTCTTCAGGAAAAAAAAAAAAATATATATATATATATATATATCAGCAAAAGTGATGCTAGGGTTTCATAAAATTTAATGAAGAAAATATTTATGTCAACAATATTGCTTATAGTTTATGCAAAATGATGGCTGATTGCTACTTAGTGTGTGTTTGCCAATTGCATATTTGTTTTTTGCTTTTGTCTCAGTTTTTTTTTTTTTTTTTTTTTCACAAATAATATAACTTTGAAGGTTTTTGGTAATAAACCAGCTTTTAGTTTTTTGTCACACATTTAACATAAAATTCATTAAAAACTATATCATTGATAAACATGGTGCAAATAAGCTACTGGAAATAAATTTTCAAACAGACACTTAGTGAACTACATAACATAATGTTTAATGATATTACATTTTTACTGTATATGCATAGAATTAAATCAATTTATAATTTTGTGGGTTCCAGTTAGCTCAACTAGTAAAATTTTTAGTAGTTGAATAAAAGATTTAGAATTCAATCTCCACCTACATCAAAAACTTATTAGTATTTTAGCTTGATGATAAATAGCTATTATCAGGAGCAAATGTTATAGGTTGAAATTACCTAAAAAAGAAAAAATTCACTTTATAAATATTATTTCCTTGTTTTTTATGAATTTTATTTCCTTGTTAGTGAAACATGAGTCTTCAAAATAGATTATTGTTTAGATTAGTTATTAACTGTAACATTTTTCATATTCCTATATAACCTCAGCCAATTAATCACCCTTTAAAAAATTCCTAACTTGGCTGCTACTACTACTAGTTAGGTTAAATAAAGGCACGACATAGTTTTAGTTGTTAAATTCAAAGCATCAATTTTGTGGAATTTTAAAATCTACTCATCATTTAGTTTATTGGTCATGCTTTAGGTCCTTTAGCTAAGCAATCATTCTTTCAGCCATTTGCAACCAAATATCGATTGCTCTAGATTCTTGAAAATTCTAAAAGATAACCCTAAACCAACCAACAACTTAATTAAATTTTTTTTTTTTCATTTTTTTTTTTTCCGTGTGGGGCATAAGTATAATTGGCTTGCTGTATCCCCTCACATTATTCATTTGTAATATGATAGACTATATGCTACAACTTATGGCATGTGCTTCTTAGGTTCATTTAAGATGAAAATATACCTCACATTCTTTATATAGATGATGGGATCAGGACTTATAGCATCCATTCTATTATAATTATTCTTTATAATTAGATCGGAGACTTTTCCAATTGTACTAAGTTAGCTATAATACAGGTTAATAAATATAAAAAAACTCACTTCCTTTACATTTTTTTTTTTGGCTAGAGGATGTGGCTTAAAAGTAGCACATATTTCCTCACAAAACATTAACTGATAATAGTAGATTTTGTTTCACATTCTAGAGAGACAGAGCTTGCATCAAGTAAAGTGGATTATTATTTCACATTTTCAAATATATAATGTTTCACACAATGTCTACATTTTATAAATGATATATTGTTGGAAGTGACCCAATCAAAGCCCTACAATACGTATACAATAAGACAAGGAAAATGTACTAGCATTTGGATAAGTGTCCAATTATTTTTTATGAAATCATAACGTCTGATTTCAATATAGAAATATCCATTATTTTGCATGAAATAAGAATGTCTTTTAATTAAATCAAAGCCCTACAATACGTATACAATAAGACAAGGAAAATGTACTAGCATTTGGATAAGTGTCCAATTATTTTTTGTGAAATATTTCAAAATAGAAATATCCATTATTTTGTATGAAATAAGAATGTCTTTTAATTACTCTTCATCGAGAATTTAATGTGGAGGACATTTGTAAATCCCAGAATAGGACTTCGAGCAATGGTTCCTCCCTTGACCTTTGTCCACCTATAAAAAAATTAATATATATATATATATATATAGAGGATCATGTTCGTGTGCTGGGATATTAAATATTAGTCGCATCTTAAATTTATAGATCCATATCACAATTAAGATTGTATGAAATTTTTTTGAATGATGTGACACTAAATAAATCTTTAAATTTGACAAGAAACTTATAATTCAATTGGCACTTTCTGGCCTTTCCAATAGAGAGGTCTAGGGTTCAAATCCATTTTCTTCCAACTATCAAACTATTTTTTTTTTTTTTTAAATCTTTAAATTTAGTGTATTTATTTTTAATTTGAAATAGATCAATTTCAAATAGAGGTCTCTTTTATCCCATGGCAGAAAAAGTTTCTTTTGTGGCAATAGCACAATTTAAATCATAAAACGGAGCAAATTACCTATATTTGGTGACCAAAACATGGAGGAATGTAGCCATGAACGCTTTAGTATACTCCGCCCCTGCACATTGTCTAATTCCTCGTCCAAAAGGCACGAAATTCTTAGATACAACCAATGGGTCAAGATCCTGGTTCCATTTATAAAAAAAAATAAATAAATAAAAAATAAATAAAAAATGTTGTCAAGGGGATTTCCCTGAATAAACAACAATAATATTGGTTGGATCATTCGTTCCTTCTAATAAGGTTGTAACCACATACCTTCCAACGCCAAGGATTGAAAGCAAGTGGATCCTTGTATATGTTTGGGTTTAAATTGAAGAGCAGAATTTACAAGCATAATGGCCCAACCAAATGGAATTGTATATCCTGTAGGCATGCACTTGTCCAATCATTTACACTTAGTAATTGGATATAAATATGAATACATGGAACCAAATATATGCGTCTGAAAACATACCATCAAATTCAATATGTTTCAGTGCTTTTCCTAGTAACCTAGGATTCCCATATTAAGAGCTTCATTGATTACCAATAAATCCACACAACAAAATTTTTATTTTCAATAAGCTAATTGAATTCATCAAACACCTCCAAGAGAGACCAGAACATGTAGAGATCGTAGAACCCACTTGAAGTGTAAAAGTCATCGACTTATATTCCATGTGAGTAAGGAGTTTGGATTCTCTCTGCTCTTAAGAATTGCCTCATGCTCATCCTAATAAATGATACACGATCAATGTTAGTTACATCATTACTTTACACATAACATATATGTAGATTGTGTGCTAAAAATAATGTTCTTTTACATTTACATACCTTCAACTCTTGTAAAACTGCAGGATGCTCTGCAATTAACTTCAAAGTTAATGATAATGCTACTGAAGACTCAAATCTAGCAAATAAGATTTCAAAAAGCATTTTGACGAGAAAGTCTTCTGACGAGAACTTCTTCTTATCCATGTCATCTATAGCTTGATCAAGCAAATCTTATGTACTTTTCTCAGTTGAAATGATCTTCTCTTTTACTGTTTTCCTCAACATGCTCAATGCTTCATTTTGCTCCTAGTAAATGAAAAGTAAAATTTAAAATTAAAGTATCTGACTAATTTTTTCAAACAAATAATATTTCGGAAAGTTGATCATTTCTTGTTATTTTGATTACCTTTAAACATTTATAGTATGTAGTGTCAGGGATATTCAAGGGAAATGACATGAAACCTCCTAAGGTATAAGTGAACTTCTCGCTCATTTTCATCTGTGATATTTTTTCAGCATCATAACTAAATAATATCCTCGCACTCAGGGACGGAACCAGGATTCATACCTACGGGGGGCTAAGCTTAAAACCAAAAAAAAATTTATGAAAATAAAAACTAGTATCTATTTCATATTCAACAAAATACTACATACAAAATAAGTATTTCTTAAACATTTCATATTATAAAACATATCAACAAAGTATAACATACAAAATAAGTGTTTCTTATTTTGTGTGCGATTTTTGTTTAGTTCATATTTATTTTTTTATTTTGTTTTTGTAGTTAAAGGGGCATGAATTTTATTTATTTATTTATTTTCTTGTAGGTCAATATCTAAATATTTTAGATGTGAAGAGACAAATATATATATATATATATATATATAAAGGCAAATCTTAATTTTTTTATACTAGTTTTTTTTTTTTTTTTAATGTTGTGGTGTTTGGGGGGGGGGGGGGGGGGGGGGGGGCAATGGCCCCCCTCTGCCCCAACGTAGATCCGTCCCTGCTCGCACTGAAATCAAAAAGCATCTGCAATATGGAAGAAACATAGATATATCATAACCTGAGGGTTAGTACACTGTGGAGGAAATGTGTCTATATCAAGAGAAAGTTGAAAATTACTCCAGAAGCCGCATGTTTTATTTCAACTGAAAGCCGACTTGACCATGTTTGTAGGGCTTTGTTAACAACTTCTTCAATTTGAGGAAGCGACTTTTCTTTTAAGGGCATCAGCACCGAAGTGATTCAATGTGAATGTACTTGTGGACATCACCAACTGCACTCATCTTATTTTCTCCTTCCATCCCAAAAAACTTGGCAAATGTATCCAAGTACCATATTTCTGTTGGAGTAGATGTGTTTCAATCACTTAACCTTTGCTTTGTGTCCCACATTTTTTCTTTTTTTCTTTTTTTTGAGAATCCTTGTGTCCCACATTGGTTAGAAATAAACATTGTTATAAGTGTATAAGGCTTTGCACATCTTAATAGGCAAGTTGGAACATTATGGGCTAGTTAATAGCTTGTGTTCCTTATATCATTCTTGAGCCTGAAATATTGGTCTGCATCTAAGAGAGGGAAAAAAATGATTAAAAAATTATAATCTTATTTTTGAGAGTATTGTTTTATGCATTTTTCATTGATATATTATTTTTTTCCAACTTTTTTTTTTTATAAACATGACTTGTTGAGAATGCAAGGTGTAAGTGGTTTTGCATGAACCCACCATTAAAAGTAATTTTATTTTAGACAAAATTTAACTATAAAATTGATTGTAACTTAATGTTATAATCTTACTTAATAAAATAAACATTATTATATATTTTGAAATTTTAATAATTGGATTGCAAGTTCTTTACGCTTTTAATACACATAATAAATTTTGTGTCAATTGGATATTATTTACTATATGATCTATAAACTTATATTTTATGCATAATTTTAAACTACAAAAACTTGCAATTTAAAAAATTTATTAATGACATAGCTATTGATTTTCAATTTTCTAGAAATTTTGCAAGCATGGAATATATAAGAAGAAGATAATCCGATAGTGAATTTGTCAAAATTCACTTCTAATAAAAAGATATTAAGTAAGGTTGTTGTGGCCTTAATAGAAAAATATGTAAAATTTACATAATTTTTTCTAAAAATGACCCACATCAATTCATTTATAATTGTATAAATTTACAAGTTTGTTATATAGTAACCGTGTAAATTTACACCAACACTATTCATTTTGCATTTAGTTTTTTTTTTTCTTTACGTATCTCGAGAATGAAGGAAGAGAGGATAGTGGTGGTTGTGTATGAAGAAAGAAAAATAATTAAAAAAATTTAAGAAAATTTGATATTTTAATGAAACGTAGTGTAAAATAGATTATCTTATGTAGGGTTTTTTGAAAAGTATGTAAAAAAAATAAAAAAATAAAAAAAAGGAGTAGGTTTTTGTGCTAAAATAGAGAGAAATTTTTACACAAGTTGATGCGAATGCTCTTAGAAAGTTAAATTTTGCAAAATTTTGTTAGTGGTGTTGCTTTTGTTGGTGTCATCAACTCAAAAGGTATAAGATACGGTGATTGATAATCGAAAGTGGTGCTTACTTCCTAGAAATACCAAAATTAACCGTAGCACCTTAACTTTGGACTTCTTTGGCTTGAATTGTTTAAAAATTATGTATGTTTGAAGAAATTTAGTAATATTATTATACCTATTTTTTATTCCTACTTGGTTTTGAAGATAGCTTTTTCATTCATTCTTTGTTTGCCAACAGCTTCTTCTTTCTAATGGTCAAGGTTTTAGTGACTACATTTTTGCACTATCAATGTTAAAGTTGTTCTGTATATACAAGTGCTGATGTCATTACTGTGGCCACTGCTTCTAAAAGATGGCACCCTAAGGCTGTGAAAGGTAATTGAAAGATGCCAATTAGTTGTAAACTCAGATGGCAAAGAAGGAAAGCTACTAAACTAAAGTAATAGAATGAACTCTTTATACATAAGTGTATTTTTTGGTAGCGTATGCCTAAGTGTTTGTTGGTTTGGTTCCTTATTTCTATGCGATTACTCTTTTGGAGGCATCACTGTGCCTACATTCTGTTATAGCAATTTGAATGTTAGAGCAGAGAGAACGTATACCAGTTTTTGATTTTAGAGATAAGCATGAAATCTCATAAATAAGAGATAATAAATGAGATCTTAATCAGAATATTAGCATTAATGAGTGCCTTTTTTTTACCGTTGAATCTACTTAAATCCAATGGTTTAAAAAATGTGTAACTCATTAGAGTTACACTAGGTGTAACTTGAACCCATCTCAAAAATATTATATTTAATGTTTAATATTATCCTTAGCACACAAAACCCTCCGACTCTATGTGGGTACCAATTTCAGTCACTTCTATTAGTCTTCTTTATTTACATCTAACACCATTATAGTCACTTTTACTAGTCCTTTTTTATACTTCTCTTTCTTCTATCTAGCTATTACTGTGTCTCAACCTAATGAAGTAGTTCGTGTACTTGAAGAAAAGGCTTTTCAATTGGGCATAAGGTGTCAACCAATTGAGCTATAACAGATCATAGATTGGTGGACAATTTTATAGCATGTGCATTGTTTTTTTCTCTCGCCTTATTGTATTGATTAGATGGAAGAGTTTTTACACTCTTTTTTACTTGCTATGAAATGGTTGTACAGCTCGCCTTATTGCATTGATTAGATGGAAGAGGTTTTACACTCTTTTTTACTTGCTATGAAATGGTTGTACAGAAGTCCAAATAAGTACTTTCGTTATGAAATGGTTGTATAGAAGTCCAAATAAGTACTTTCGTTGTGTTTCGCATAGATGAAGGTCACCAAACAATCTACACCATTCAAATGTAATCAACCTAATAGTCCATTAGGCCCATTTTTGTCCATCTTAGTCCTTTTGCTCTATTTCCACCAATTTGGTCCATTCGGTCCAATTATAACAATTTAACAGTGTAATGTTTGTAAGTTCTTTATAAAATTACATTTTTCTTACATTATTAAAGTATTTTATTTTATTTGGCGAGCCAAGTTGATGCCATCCTTGTTTCTATTAGGTTGTTTAGTTGAGTCATTAACTCATTATGAAGATATTTGGCTTCATCGCACTAAGTAGTTGATGTGCATCGAGTACCACCTAGTGGCAGCTTTATGAATTTTGTCTAGGATAGTTACTAAGAAATTTAATCTATATAAAATCTAATTTTTTTTAAAAAAATTCTTATATACATATAAAAGCAAATACATAAATTTTTACAATTTCCTTCTATAAATTTTCATATTTTAAAATTGTTGCATGATTGTCTCATTATCGATGTTGTAAGCTACATTTCTTATAAATTTTAGTTCAATAAAAAATTGATTGGTTTTTTTTTTTTTTTTTTTTTGAAAGGGTCTGACACATTGTTATGGGAACCAAAGTTTAATTTTGTTGGGCCTAAGAAAAATTAGAGCGGTCACAATTTTTTTTTTTTTTTTTAAAGGGAGACAAATAATAAAAACTTTCAATTTTATATAAAATTTTGGGTAAATTGCATTACACTCCTGTTTGGAGTTAATTGGATTTTATACCCTAAAATTTGATTCTGTTAGCAAATCACCCCCCACGGTTAAATTTTGCTGTTAAGTGACACATCACCATGATGATTCTTTCAACTATGATCAAGAGAAGAGCGAGCACAAATCAAAACTACGTCATTTCAGCCTAATGTTAAAACACTAACATCTAGCTTAAACGGCACCGTGAAGACCTAACTTTAAAATCTAAAACAGAACCCACGAACCTAGGTCCTCTACTCTGCAAGTTCTACCGTGAGTCAGTCCGTCGAAGGCTTTTCTTCAACTCAGTGAGCACCATGCGGCCAGACCTCTCCTAGCTTCGATTGCAGTGGTGAACCCAAGCCCAAACTTCCCTAGCTTTGATTGCACCTGTGAACCCGGACAGACTGAACCCAATCTCCCACGAACCCATCGGCTCTTATGAACCAAGACGACGACAACGGCTCCAGGCAGCCTCGACGGCCTTGGTGACAACTTCAGGTGGCCTCAGTGGCAACATCTAGACTTCCCCAGCTCTGTGAGCTGCTCTTCTCGTGTGTCTCTTTTTGGATTTGGCCTTTGTAAGTCTTAGATTTTTAGGGTTTTTATTGATTGTGATTGGTGGGGTTTTTGTAAAAAAATTTGGGTGATTGATTTGTTGCTGGAACTATTTATATTTATATGATTTGAACTCACTGTACAACTTGCCTCTCTACTGAAATTGTGTGTTTATGGCTGAAATGCGACAGGATTAGCTTTAGCTTTCGCCATGCAGGGTTCCATGGAAAGGAAGATCATGCACATGTGGTTAAGTTTGTATTTTGTGATTTGTGTTGATTTTGTCTCCTAATATCCTTGTCCCTTCCTGAATTATAAAATTGTCGACACGGAAACCTCATGGGTTGGAATTGAATGAGCAATGTTGTAAATCCATTTTATTTTAACTACCTCTTCAACTTTATTCAGATAAACCTCATTTGCATAGGCATTATAAATAGTAATAGACATTGGTGTCATTTCTATATCAAAATTGAAAGCCTCAATCTTTGTTTTTCTGAATATAACCACTGCATGGTAAGGGCACTGTCTAGGTGTCTTGGAGTTTTGCTAGTATGGAATACTGGGAATATGTAGCTATGAATTGAAAAATGAATTGTGAACTCAGTTTTGGGGTCTAGAAAGTTATTCACATATGACATTAACATTTTTTGCAAATTTTTTTCTTTTCAGTACACTCGAGTTCAGATATATACAGGACAAACTGGTAAAATAGGACAGAAACAATACTAAGAACAAATATATCATCAAAATAGAAGAAATCAAGTTTCTTCTTTTCAATGCACATGAGTTCAGTCTTCAGAAATATTCAATTCAAAGGGCTATTACAATTTTTTTTTTTTTTTTTAATTAGCATAAGCACAAAAATGCATTGATTAAATATAAATCGCCTTAAAAGCTAATAATCAAATCCTAATCTCACAAAACTCAAAATTCACAACAAAACCAGAGCTAAATG
Organism: Quercus lobata; assembly: GCF_001633185.2. NCBI lineage: Eukaryota > Viridiplantae > Streptophyta > Magnoliopsida > Fagales > Fagaceae > Quercus > Quercus lobata. The sequence goes on from NC_044914.1 coordinate 19,985,426, forward strand.
TCAAAACCAATAAAACCCAAAAACACACACACTGAAATCCAATCATCAGATAATAACGGACTCACAATCTCATCGAAACCAATCAATCAGAATCAGAAACAATACAACAACAATTAATATCAAATTGAATTACAGCTCCAAGAACCCTAGGCCAGCCCAAAAATCACCAATCATCAAATTAATCAAATACATAACAATAGAAAACCGTAAAAAAAAAATAATAATAATAATAAAATAAGGTAAAATATTGAGCTGGATTAAAGATCTTTAACAAGATGAAAAATTAAATATATTTAATTAAAAAAAGATTAATAAAATTAATTTTTACCAAATTGGAATTTAAAGAATTCGTAACAGAGAGAGAATTGAAGAAGAATAATTAAATGCTGCGTTTTTGAAAAATGCTAAGAGAAAGACGAAGCTTTTGGCTCCTAAACCATTGAATTCAAATCTAACTTCTCAAGATATGAAGTAAAAACTATAAAGGAGGATTTTTAATTTGTTCATCCCAAGATATTCACCTCAGGCGCAACCACACATATGTCACTTTTTGATTGCCCTGCCATGATTCAAGCACTTTCTAACATAATTTTATAGTTCTTGAACCAAATACCATTTATTGTCAAGCAGTCAAAACAGGTTCACCATGTGAGCAAGCCTCCTTAAGTCAAAACAGGTTAACCGACTACAGTCTCAACACAAAACCAAGCTGCATATTTACCACCTTAGACGAAAAAAAGAGTGCAATATTTTCTCATTTTATTTGGTTAGTTATTCTAGTCAAGGGTGTTTTACTTAAAAGCCATTGGTTTAATTTATTAGCTTTTATTTAACTAACCCAACTATAAGGGTCCTTATATATTCTCCTCAGCCCCAGAACAGCCCATATCACTCTGGCTTTTCTTTTTAATATACTGTCCTGATCTCCAAGACCTATCAGTTGCTCACCCCCAAGATTCAATCTTTCCCAGTGTCCAAGACCTACCTTCTTACCCTCTCTCTTTCTTCTCAAGATTCCAAAAAAAATTGATCAACCGATGGATTCTTTTCAACATGTAAAACAGTTTCCCTTGATTCAGACCCTTGCAGACTTTGGGAATGCAGGCCCTGCTGCCTGTACTTCACTGGCTATGTGGCACAACATCAAGATAAACGAAAAGCACTCTTTTCTATACTTCGTAAACCACAGATTACCAAGACTAAAACTATTGGAGATCTCCGACAGAGGGGAAATTGTGGGTCTAAGTCCCACAGGAAAAATGCTCTTTATGAGCATTGGCTTGATCTTGGCCACGTTTTACCAAAATGGGGAGTTCGCAGGAGATCTAATGGGCCGTATACAAATATCAGAGGATTTGAAAACCTCGTTTCCATACCCCCCCAAAGAAGTTTAGCAAGAAGATACCCGCTGCCACCGCCTGCAAGTTTGACGTGATGCATATAAGAAGAATGCTCGCGATGATTATAATGAAATCCCATCCGACAGCCACCCTCTCTAAAGGGATTTTGCTGTTTTTTTCGGAGATTTTTATTCAAAATCCCAAAGAATATTTTATTTTGCAAGTCTTGCACCCGATTTTCTATGGTACCGTTGAACGGGACAACTTCTTGCATCTGGTTCTAAATTATAAAAAGGACACCTACTGTGATGATTTCTTTGGGTGTTTTACTTATCCTATCTATGGCTACAAGGACTGGTGGACAAAAATTGCTCCAGGAAGTATTCTGTATTGTGTACTACACTACGAAGGGAAGTTCAAACACAATTATGAAAACCGCCCTCACTCGCTGCCAAAATTCATCCGAAATTCAGCACACCACTACCACGACAAAAACAATCCTCCGACTCTAGTGGTAAGAAAATCGTTTTAAAATATTAAACTGTTAATATGTCATTCTCTTTCTTTATTTTTATTTTTCTGACTTGTTCCGTATGTTATGTTAAAAGAACCCATTCCCCAACCCTTCCCACATGCAAGCGGCAGATTTTTTAGAGAAGATGTTTCCATCGGTTCCTGAGATGATGGTGGATATGGCGATAAGACGATTACATCAAAAAAGTAAGGGTTTGAGATACACTTTGGCAGAGTATCTCTTACTAAGTCCATTAGGGTTTAGACCAAATTACAGGTAAAAGTATCTCTTAGCTACTCATACTATGTTAGCTGCTTTTTATATATGCAAGCACTAATCACACTTTTGAATTTCAGGTTTATCATGACCACTGTTAGTCCCATTAGGGAGCCGGACAAAGGCAAATCCTGACAGTGAAGTAGATATCCATAAGGTAGTAGTTTCCCATATATCTACAGAGACTCTAAGCTTCCCCATGTCAAAAAGTTTATATTTTTTCTTCTGCTCCTGTGGTTTTTTTTTTTTAATAGGAATTCTGTAGTTGTAATTGTGATTGGTCTTTTTCTTCTCATGTAATTGTGTCCTGGATAAAGATTCATCTTTTAGAGTATTGAGGTACGTAAGGGTATCATATAACAAGCTTGCTTTCAATTATGTCACAGGATATCCAAACTTTTTTTTTTTTATAGGTATTTGAAACAGTGTAAGTAGATGGACATTTATATTCTAGTGCAATGACAAAAGGAAAGGACATAATACACTTATAATTAGAGGTCGAACCTTGGTGCGATAAAGTTCCCAATTCCCAATAAAAGCTGTATGAGCTTATTTTCATTCGTTTATTTTGTTTAATGTGTATAGCTTGTGCCAAGAGCCTTGTAGCTCAATTGGCATTCTCTAGTGTTTCCAACGGACAAATCTAGAATTTAAATTACCCCACCTCTAGCTATCGAATTATAAAAAGAACGAATAGATTTTTCATAACAGTATGGAACCCCAAGATGTTCTGACCAAAAAGACAGAACATCCAAGATGGTTCCAAACTGGCAATGTCAAGACCTTATAATTAATTGCTTCGAAAAACACAATAAAAGAAACTTATATTTTCTGCTGAGGACAAAACGAAATAAAATGCATCAAGATTATAGAAATTTGGTAAAAAAATTCATGGAAAATTTTTAGCACATGGTAGGTAAGACATTTAATAAAAAAATTGGAGAGCCACTGTCACAGAAATGAGAAAGTTTTCAAGAATGTCACCTCTCTCTCTCTCTTTCTCATGAGCTTTGACAGATTGTTGAGGTTGGTTTGTGCGCAAGTCCCAAATCATGTTGATGGGAAAGCTACTATTTCGAACTGCCAAAAGAACCATCTCTTAGTACAGATTTCTTGTCAAAAAACCAAAGCATTTCACGCATAATATATGAAAAATAGCAGAGAAAGGAAAACAACCTGGGAAATTAGCAACGTTGAACGCAAAACCTAAACCCTCAGAGCTCTCTTTTTCGGTTGAAAGCAAAACCCTAAAAAGTTTTTCGCTCTCTCTATTTAATTCATCGGAGGTTGTTTTTCTCTGTCGGGCCTTTGTTGTTAATCTTAAAAAGTAAAAGGTAATATTTATCGGAATTATACAAGTTTTTGGGCCTAATCCCAAAAGTTATAAAAATGCATTTTGGGCTAATTATCAGTGGCCCACCTTTAAATGACGCGTCCAATTTTTTTTTTTTTTAAAAAAAGGCATTTTGGGCTGATTATCAGTGGCCCACCTTTGTATGAAGCGTCCAAAAATATAAAGTGGCCCACCTTTAAATGAGGTGTAGGGAGGAATACCATTTGTGTTATTAGTTTGACATATTTAGTTTCTCAAAAAAAAAAAAAAGTTTGACATATTTAAAACCATCCATATAATTTTAAAGAAATTCACTATATTCGATTATTTCATTTTGATATATGTAGTTACAATGTGTATATATATATATGTGAATTTTGGAACGGTTGAAAACCCAAAAAGTGGGGTTTTAGAAACTCAAATTGTGGAATTATGATATCCAAGAAGTGTGGGGGTATAACCCTCAAAAGATTCATGGACTCATAAGTTTATAGATCATGTAACAAATTATATCTGATTGGCACAAAATTTGACATATTTTGTAAGAGCGTAGAGAACATGCAATCCAACGGTTAGATTTTTAAAATATGTAGCAACGTTAATTTTTTTTTAAAGGAAGTGTAGCTTTGGGCTACAACTAAGAGGCGTAACTTTATGTAAAGTTTGTTTAGGACTAGCCCTAGACCCTGTAACTCCGATAAATACCATAATAAAGTAGAATCTAGATAGCTTAAAAGAGTAGGAAGGAATGAATGAATTGATGTGTAATGAAAAAGAAAAGAAAGGAATAATGATCTCTTTCTTTTCATGGATGTTAAATGTAAAGATCACGAATATTAGGAAAGAAAAAAACATTATGGAACTTCATTATCATTATATATATATATATATATATATATATATATATCTTACTTATTCTTTACTTTTTATTTGTGATTTAATCTAATAGGGTAAAAATCTATTTGACTTTTTTTTTTTTAAGGGCAAAGTGTGGCTACACAATGGCTACTACACTTACTAAAAAAATTAACATGATTACATATTTTGAAAATCTAACTATTGAATTGCGTGTTTTTTATTTTTAAAACACACATGTTCAATTTGTGTCAATCGGCTGGTATTTACTATTCTACTATTTAAACTTATTTTTTATACATAAATTTATATTACAAAAACTATAAATTTGAACGTTTGATTAATGACATAATTATTGATCTTTGATCTATTAGAAATTTTTCTAGTATAAAAGATATTAGAAAAAAAAATATATAAACCGGTAGTAGATTGGTCAAAATTCACATCCAAAATGTGTAAATGTATGCGCCTTTCTTCTAAAATTAAGCAATTTTGGTTGGAATTATGTGTGTTGATTCATTAATATACTAGTAAGCCACCAACAATTTTTACATTTTTATCACTTGCAAATAGTTTTTCTCTTAATTAATTGTTCTTCTTATCTTACTGTGCAGGCCAATTGGCTCTTTAATAAACTTTGTGGAATATTAATATATAATTATGGTGGGTTGGCCAACAGCCTTACCATTTCCACGTTCGGCAAACAGGGCGTGTGTGTTATGTAGCAGTGTGGGCACATGACACACTTAATTACACACTTCCTATTTACACTGTCGGTAACGTGGCAGCGTATGTATAGTGAATATGTTACAAAGAGAGAGTGACTATAATAGTTCATTATTCTTTTATTGGTTGTGTTAACGGCACCTTAAGGTGCTCGTTAATAATGGAAAATTATTTTGTACTTCCGGAGTACCATAAATGCGTACTCCCTCCTCTCACATGAATAGTGAGTCCCATTAATTAAATTCATGCTATGACCCACCATTTATGTGAGAGGAGGGAGTACGCATTTATGGTACTTCGGGAGTACCTAATAATTTTCCGTTAATAACAATTTTTTTTTGTAGCTTTTTATCTTTTTTGGCAATTTTTTTTTACAACTTTTTTCCTTTTTTTTAAGTGAGACCCATATAGGGAAATCTTAACAAGCACTACACAATGCTTGTTAACATTTCTCTTCTTTTATTCTTAAAAAGTTTTAGTTAATGTATTAGAAAAAAATTTTAGTTAATGAAAAAATAAAAAGTTTTAGTTAATAAATGTCTTAAAGACAATAGTTATAGTACATTTAAATAATACTTTAATATATTTTTAAAAAAATAAGTCAAATAGTATATATATATATATATATATATATACACACACAATTATAGTAAATTAGTTACAACAATTAGAGGATGGAAGATTTTAAACTTCGACATTTCTGCTAAAATACAAAAAGTTGCCCATGGAACTACAACTCTCTTGGTAGAGGTGATCATTAATCATTGATGTTTTGATGTTAAAGTTTCCTACGACTCATGACAACAATTTTATATACTTGAATTTACTATAAATACTGTAGTTGCGTGATATTAAATGTTGATTAACTTGGGCGTATGATCACAATTAATTTATACTATGGTTTGTAATAATCCACAGTGGGAGATGTGAGTAAGAACTAACAATTTTTTCAATATACTATAGGATCAAAGCTTTATTCATCAAGTTTTTCTCAATACATTTCTCACCATGTATCTCTTTTTTCTTTTTTCTCTCTGAATCTGAAAAATTCCCTTCTTTCTATAAGCTTCTTTCCTTTTATACTTCACCATCCTCTCCTTCTTCATCCTTATCCTTTATTGTATTTGCTCTTTTTTCTTCTCTAGCATGAGATGTCATTGTTCAACGGGACAACCTTCTATCCTATTAGGCTATTCTTTTATCATCGTTGTGATGAATAGAGACTTTTGGGGCTTCTTGTTTTATCTTGATTAGTTATACGGCAAATAAGGCAAGTTTGGATAATCCCATTTGTTTCGAGATCATCTCTCTGGGGCTCAGAACTTAAGTTGACGCAGTTAGCTTGGTAGAGGTATTTTACCACGGGTGATTTATAGTCGGACTCATAATGATGCACCTCTTTAATTCGTGGTCCAAGGTACATGCCTTTTGTAGAGGCTTTCATTTAGGGATTACATGTTGGGCCTGTTCTTGCCCATGGCCCAATATTATTTAGGCCTTGCAAATATGTTATATGGCCTTTTACACACCATCTCCTTACAGCTGCATACGTCATTTGCCCTACCTACATCAACACATCACATTAGCTACCGACATGATTTACGTGAAGCCAACCATCCATCCAAATTCTCCAAATTCTTAAGCTTTCATACGATTGAGCACATAAGATTTCAAGATTGAGTAAATCCTTGAATCACTTGGAGTTTAGCTAAGCATTGTGTTAAAATTATGATTAAATAGTTAAATTCTTTATTTTTTTAATAGGCTAATAGCTTAACCTTTTGGGAAAATCGCTAATTTATCATAGTATCAAAGGGTATTTTATCACATTGAGCCTGCATCGGCCCTCTATTGCACTAGCAATGATTTTCAGAGATTACGAGGAAATCTTAAGATTTCGATCGAATGTCTTTGACCCAATAATCACATTGAAACATGGAGTCTTAGTCGCACTGGCAATGATATGCTCGGATTTTCCGAGATCACAAGGAGGAAATCTTAAGATTTGGATGAATGTCATTGGCGTTGAAAGTTTGAAAGAGTGATGCTTTGAATGCTATAGGGCTCACAAGAATTTCCTCTATAATGCCCCATTGGTCCATCAAGTCAACATTCGAAGATATTTTATTTTCTCTGTTTTGAATTCCCTTTTCTTTTTGGAGTGCAAATCATCCTTTTGGAGAATCATTCTATAGCCTCTTTAGCATCTAGTTGTAAATTGTAATCTCTGTAAAAATCCACATATCCTTTGTTCTTGACCTTTTTATTGGGAAATAGTGGTTGATCCTTTATGATTCTCAATAAAGTTAAGCCAAAAAAAAAAAGTGTAACGTATCATAATTTTGGTAATTCAAGATTTACATTGAATGCAACTTTTACCATTCAAGAGCTACACAAGTTTTTTAATTATAGCCCCTTTCCCATAGTACCCCCAAAAAAAAAAAGAAGAGGAAAATAATATTGTAATATTTATTCATTTTACTAACTCCTCATCTTCCATTTGACAAATCCACATTTTGTCAAATAAGCTAACTCGTCATCTTCCAATTGACAAATCCACATGTTGTAATATTTATTCATTTTACTAACTCCCCATTTGACAAATCCACAAATGATTTAAAACCATTAAAGTGCTTGGATTTGAAATAACTCCTAAAATCAATGGATTTGAAATCAAGACATTTTAAATTTATTAATTTAAACTCCAAATCCAAGTTTCCAAACACAACCTAATTATGATCCCTTGATTCTCAAAAAAAATTTATGATCCCTTGATACAATGTTCCTCACATTTACATTATAAAAAAATCGGTCCATAACCCAGATGCTTGTCTCTTAATGCTTATTATCATCTCGACAATGTGAGATGTTAATTTGGTACAGTTGTTTAAACAACAGCTTTCAGTGTTTATACACTGAAACACGTATTTCCACAACACTTTTTAACCCACATGTATTTCTACAATACTTAAACAACGATGCTAGAAATCTCTTACCAAACAGGCCGTAATTCTCTAAACATTTCAAATTGGATACAATGAAGATTGCCTCCATTTTTATGTCGTTTGAACTCAAAAGGTAGCATTGAGGAGCAGCTAATGATTTGAGGATAGACAAAGTCCACTTACAATGAACCATAGATATTAAACCCAATATATTGACCCAGTTTATAAGTCGGGTCACTTAATCACCAGTTCAACTAGTGGGTTATCGATAAAATCGCAGAGTCAAATAATTTTTTTTTTAAAACGTAATTACACTTGCCTCCCTTGAGGTTTGGAGAAATGACACTCCATTCCAAACTTGAAGCAAAAAAACACTTTCCCCACTTAACATTTGATTGACCAAACTTTTTTAAATTAATATTAAAAAAGTTGTGTACTAACATGCCCTTTGCTTAAGGGAAAATTTTCAAAATTATCTTATTTTATAATTATAATTATAATTTTTAATTTTTAATTAAAGTGTATTTTAAAATATTTAGTGTGAATTTTTTTTTTCTTTTTTTTTTTCAACGGGTTATGAAGAGATTTGCGATTTCAAGTGTGTTTTGGTGCTTTAAAAATTTTACATTTTTATTCTAAATTTATTAGTTAATTTTTTTTATTAATCATAGTTAAAATTGTGTAAAGAGATTCTTAGAAATATATATTGTGGTTGCACGATTTTTCATGGCCCAAGTTCTATTGATCAAGCCCTGGTCCAAAGCACAACCCACAATAAATATTTGTAGAGGATGGGTCGAAAAACTTAGCTTCAGTAAGCCTATGCGGTTTGATACATGGACAACATTGTTGCAGAAAACTCAAGCATCAGAATTGATCTCTCCCGTATATTTCTATTTCTTTAGTTTCTCATACAATATTTTCTCCCCCCTTTTCTTTGAGGGACTCCACTACATTATATAGTTCCTCTCCTCTCATCTCAACCTTACATTTATTGATCATCCAAGTATCTACTTGAGTACCTGTCCCATCAGACGCCACCATCTCTCCCTTTGTGAGTTGCAGAGGCCAAGGCGGTACTGTTCAGGGGTCATTTCCTCATTAATGCGGCCAAGGGGGTGGTTGGGGCGCAATTAATGTGGTGGCAGCTCCCCACGAGATATTTCGGATTTTATTCATTTTATATGTTGGGAGGATGAACTGAAGTGGCTGGGAGAGCTTCTCTTCTGGGTTTCGTGATGTCCGAGGAGGAATTACTCCTCAGACAGGCTCCCTTGGCGTTTATTGGGGTTGAGTGATGTTTCACACGTGGTTTTTCTTTGGACTGGAAGCTCCTCGGACGGGCCTGAATTTGGATTTTTGGCCCATTATTTCTGGGCCGGGCCCCACAATAGCCCCTCAAAACTCCGGTTTTTATCTCATTCTGAGGAGGAAAAAACGGGGTTTTGATGTTTGGGAGAGGACGGAAATAAGGAGAACGTGCGACGCGCGTGCGGTCCGTTACTTTCGACGCGCTACAATTTACGAGGCGCGGCCATTAACTCCAGGAGGCGTTATGTTCCCTCATCCAATGGTGTGGCATAGATCGAACGGCCATCGTTTTTTCTCGGGTTTTTAGGCGGGAGCGATTTTTTCTCTCTCCTCCTGGCTATTTAAGATGTCAGAGGGGTTCAGTTTCTTCTTTTTATCTGTATTTCGTAAACCTCAGAAGACTCCAGAGAACCCCATCGAATACCAGAGATATATCAGCACTTGCGTTCGTTACGCCATCGTAGCCGTTTTCTGTGAAGCGTTTCGTCCAAGAGAGATTTCTAGGCGTCCCGTCGAGAGTTTTGTGAAAGTCCCGGTACATTTTGCTCATCTCGCCGTTTCAATTCCCTCCTCGGACTCTACTTTTCTTCTTAGTTTTTACTTTCGTTTTTCAGTTCAGTTCCGATGGGTAGATTTGAGAAATTAGTAAAAACTTCAGCCGCTATGGTGGCTTTTAGGGCAAAATACCACATTCCCCCGGGGGTTGGGCTGCGGTACTGTCCTCTTGAAGGAATATTGACAGATAGGCGTGAGGGAGAAGTCGTTGTCCCCATGATTGCTTTCATAGAGGGAGGGATGACGCTTCCTATGCGTAGGATTACAAGGGAGTACTTGTTCAACCATAGGTTGACGCCGTACCAGTGTGCCCCGAATATGTTCAAGATACTAGGCTGTGTAGATGTCTTAAACGAGCGGATGAATCTAGGCCTTACTTGGCACGATGTGGCCTATCTGTACAAATGTCATCGCATCGGGGATGAGGGATATTATCTTAAATCCCGGAATGAGGACGTTAGGTTGATCTCTTGTCTCCCTATATCCAATAAGACAGTGAAGAATGATTTCCTTATTGCTTCTGGGGAGTGGTTCGACGGTATTCATTGTCCAACTCGGGCAGGAAACCCAGGTGCGGCGTCTCTAGGATCGGTCCCTTTTGGGATAGGATTTAGCATTGAGGGGTTACATTTTTTGCTTTCTTTATAATTGGAAGATTTCGTGAACTAATCCCCTTTTCCTTGATTGTTTGCAGATAAAACTCACGTCGCCCCTCGGATAAATTTTGTGAACGTGCCAGCGTTGAACTACCTTCTTAGGTCGGAGATCTACGTTTCCGAGGACGGGCAGTTGCGTGCTGCCCATCTAGTTTTGGGCTATCAACCTTTGAGCAGCGCTTTCCAGGCCATCGGTCATGCCATAAGGGCTGGTAGTCCGAGGTTGGCTAGGATTGACGTGTCGCGGGACGGGTTCTTAGCTGAACACGATCTGCCACCAGTTGTGTTGCCCGGTGTTAGAGATCCCTACCTGGCCGAGCAGCTACCTCCGCCGAACGAGCCTGGTGTTGCTGTTCAGGCTGAAGAGGAGGCTGAATCATCTCGTCTTTCCCTTGAGGACGAGATAGACGAGTTTTACTTTGAGGAGGAAGTTCAGCGGACCCCCTTGGTGGAACTTTCCGATCCTGAAGGAGAGCGGGATCGACATTCTGAAGTTGGTGTTCCTTCCATTGTTATCTGCTCGGACGATACTTCGGACGAAGAGACACAGCCCATGGCAGGAAAGGGAAAATCCCTGAAGGAGCTGATGGCCTCCCGAGGGAAAGGTCAGTCATCGAAAGGACCCTCCCCCTCAAAAGTCAAAACCCTTCCCCCTGTGGTCCCTCAGGGCATTTCCGAGCCTGGCCTTAAGGTTAATCCGGACTTGAAGAAGAAGAGGCCGGCTGACATCCCCGAGGAGGGTGAAGTGGTTGCCCAGCCGACCAAACAGCAAAAAACCACTCGTGCCCCAAGGAGCAGACGGGGCAGTTCCTCGGAGAGGCGGGACGAGGAGGACACCGCTGAGGTGCGCGCCACTCCGCGTACATGGAGCCCCAAGTTGGAGCTGGATGGGGTTGCCATCCCCTACAATACCTCGGTCCGTGAGTACAACCGAGGCCGGGCAGGGTACGTGGCCGAGGCCTTAGAGCAACCCCTGCTCCTTCCCCGAGATATGGAGGCTTATAGGCGGTTCTCTCAGCCCGAGCTCTTCCTATCCCTGAAAAGGGATCTCGCAATGGTAAGTAATCCTTTCACTGTTTCATCGGTTTATTTGACCTTGTTAGATTAACGCATTCTTGTTTCGTCTGTAGATTACTCAGCAGGTATTTGTGGCTGAGGAATTTTGTCGCAGTAACAATAGCCGGGTTGAGGTCGAGAACCAAGCTCGGGCGGAGATGGAGAAAGCATTGGGGTCCCTCAAGCATGATCATGCTGAGCTCATGAACAAGTTCAAGGACTCGGAGAACCGGCGCAAATCTGCAGAGTCTGGTTTGAAGAGTGCCGAGACCCAGGCAGAGGACCAGCGCAAAGAGCTGTTCACGACCCAGCTCAACCTCGTCACTGAGAAGCAGGCAGTGCAAGACCTCAAGGTCGCTCTGCAAAAAGTCGAGGACGAGCTGCGGCGGGTCAGAGAGGAGGCCCAGCTGATCCGAGAGGCTACAGAGGCTGAGAAGAATGCCGCTCGCCAGCTCGGTGCCGAAGAGACGGAGGCCAGGCTATCCGAGGAGATCCCCGAGGTATGCCAGGAGTATTGCAGCATCTCATGGGTGCCCGCCCTTGATGCTGCAGGAGTTCCTGCCGATTCGGCGCTGAGACAGCCCGAAAGCATCTTCTATCCTCCAGAGATCCGAGAACGTCCTGAGGGTGCCCAAGTGGTCTCCGAGCAGGAACTGATGGAGCCCAAAGCCGCCCCTGTGCCTGATATGGCGAAGGATCCTGCCGCGGGCTCTTCCATCGAGGTTCCACCCCCCCAGCCCGAGCAAACAGAAGATCCCCCTACTAAGGCTTAGCCCCTTTTTTTTTTGAATGAGAGTCATCCTAATTTTTCATTCTTTTGTGAGGACCTCTCTTTTTGATGTACTCGGAATACTAATACTAATATAAAGTGCTCGTTTTGCTTACTACAAATGTATGTCAGTAACGCTGTTATTTAAACACTTGCAACGATATAGATATATGTAAATGGCAACAGAAAAATGGGTTTTTGGGCTGTGCACTTGTGGGTTGCGATGGCGCCAGACTGCACGCTTGTGTTAGGATGATTTTCTTTAAGTAATAATCCCCCAACCTATCATGAGTAATAATTTCCACTAAGTCTGTGTTCCGAGGAGCCATGCAGGACTTAGGTTCTGTTTAAAACTATGAGTAGTTGTCTTAAGTATTAATTTCCCCTTAGTCTGTGGTCCGTAGAGCCATGCGGAACTAGGTTCTGTTTAAAACTTATAAGAATTATCATGAGTAATAATTTCCCCCAAGTCTGTGGTCCGAGGAGCCATGCAGGACTTGGGTTCTGTTTAAAACTATGAGTAGTTGTCTTAAGTATTAATTTCCCTTTAGTTTGTGGTCCGTAGAGCCATGCAGAACTAGGTTCTGTTTAAAACTTATATGAGTAATAATTTCCCCCAAGTCTGTGGTCCGAGGAGCCATGCAGAACTTGGGTTCTGTTTAAAACTACGAATAGTTGCCTTAAGTATTAATTTTCCCTTAGTCTGTGGTCGGTAGAGCCATGCAGAACTAGGTTCTGTTTAAAACTTATATGAGTAATAATTTCCCCCAAGTCTGTGGTCCGAGGAGCCATGCAGGACTTGGGTTCTGTTTAAAACTACGAATAGTTGCCTTAAGTATTAATTTCCCCTTAGTCTGTGGTCCGAGAGCCATGCAGAACTAGGTTCTGTTTAAAACTTATATGAGTAATAATTTCCCCCAAGTCTGTGGTCCGAGGAGCCATGCAGGACTTGGGTTCTGTTTAAAACTACGAATAGTTGCCTTAAGTATTAATTTCCCCTTAGTCTGTGGTCCGTAGAGCCATGCAGAACTAGGTTCTGTTTAAAACTTATATGAGTAATAATTTCCCCCAAGTCTGTGGTCCGAGGAGTCATGCAGGACTTGGGTTCTGTTTAAAACTACGAATAGTTGCCTTAAGTATTAATTTCCCCTTAGTCTGTGGTCCGTAGAGCCATGCAGAACTAGGTTCTATTTAAAACTTATATGAGTAATAATTTCCCCCAAGTCTGTGGTCCGAGGAGCCATGCAAGACTTGGATTCTGTTTAAAACTACGAATAGTTGCCTTAAGTATTAATTTCCCCTTAGTCTGTGGTCTGTAGAGCCATGCAGAACTAGGTTCTGTTTAAAACTTATATGAGTAATAATTTCCCCCAAGTCTGTGGTCCGAGGAGCCATGCAGGACTTGGGTTTTGTTTAAAACTACGAATAGTTGCCTTAAGTATTAATTTCCCCTTAGTCTGTGGTCCGTAGAGCCATGCAGAACTAGGTTCTGTTTAAAACTTATATGAGTAATAATTTCCCCCAAGTCTGTGGTCCGAGGAACCATGCAGGACTTGGGTTCTGTTTAAAACTACGAATAGTTGTCAGTAGCCCCAGCAAGCAGTGGATAATCATGAAAGAAAACGCATGCTAAGCCATTCTTATTAATAATAATATCTTCTGAGGTTGTTTACATTCCATGGTCGGGGTATAGCTTTTTCATCTAAATCTTCTAGGTAGTAGGCGCCTATTCCGGCCACGGATGTGACACGGTATGGTCCCTCCCAATTGGGCCCTAATTTGCCCCAAGAGGGGTTCTTTGCGCTGCCAAGAATCTTCCTCATCACGAGGTCACCTGGACCCAGGGGCCGTGGTTTGACGTTAGCATCATACCCTTGTCTCAGCTTTTGGTGATAGTAGGCCATGTGAATCATCGCTTTTTCCCTTCGTTCTTCAACTAGGTCCAGACTACGTTCCAATAACTCGTCGTTATCGTTTGGGGTAAACGATCTAGACCTTAGTGTGGGAAAGTTGTTCTCGATCGGGAGCGCGGCCTCAGCCCCGTAAGTCATCGAGAAGGGGGTTTCAGCGGTCGATCGTCGCAGCGTCGTCCGATAAGTCCATAAGACGTGGGGGAGTTCTTCTACCCATCTCCCCTTTGCCTCGTCCAGTCTCTTCTTCAGTCCGTTCACTATGACCTTGTTCACGGCTTCGACCTGCCCGTTCCCCTGAGGGTAGGCGAGGGTGGAATATCGGTTGATGATTCCAAACTCGCGGCAATACTCCCTAAAGTTTTTACTGTCGAACTGCAGACCATTGTCGGAAACGAGTGTACGCGGAGTCCCGAAGCGGGTGATGATATTCTTCCAGATGAATTTTTGGGCGTCTACGTCCCTAATGTTGGCCAGTGGTTCAGCCTCCACCCATTTAGTGAAGTAATCTGTTCCGTCTATTATATATCGCTTGTTCCCCGCGGCCTTGGGGAAGGGTCCAACTAGATCAAGGCCCCATTGTGCGAACGACCATGGACTTGAGAGGGGGTTGAGAACTCCTCCGGGTTGGTGGATATTCGGGGCGAATCTTTGGCACTGATCGCACTTCTTAGCGTATTCTTGGGTCTCTTTCTACATGTTCGGCCACCAATACCCTTGGGTAAGTGCCCTGTGCGCCAGCGATCTCCCTCCGGTATGACTCCCACAAATCCCCTCGTGTAACTCCTCAAGTAGAGATTCGGATTCCTCTGGAGGCACGCAGAGTAGGTACGGTCCAGAGTAAGAGCGCCGATATAGTTTGTGGTCCTCTGACAGCCAAAACCGAGGAGAATTCCTTCGTATCTCCTCGGCTTCCAATTTTTCTTCCGGCAAGACGTCGTTTTGAAGGAAGTTCTTTATGGGATCCGTCCAGCTGTGACTCTTTCTGATCTGATGGACTCTGGCAGGGCCTCTGCTGATGGGACTTGCCTGGGCCAGATCTTCAACCAGGATTACTCGCGGCAGATTATATGCCGAGGACGTGGCGAAAGTGGCCAGCGAGTCTGCATGGGTGTTGACACTCCTGGAAATGTGTGTCAGATTGAAGGACTCAAAATTTGTCTGCAGCCGCTTGACTTGTCCCAGATATTCCTGCATCCTAATATCTCGGGCTTCCAGTTCACCCATCACCTGTCCGACTACCAGTCTAGAGTCCGAGAACGCTTCTATTATCCTTCCGCCCAACCTTTGAACCATCGTCATCCCTTGAAGTAAGGCTTCGTATTCGGCTTCATTGTTCGTAGCCGAGAATCCTAGCCTTAATGATTTTTCAATGGTAGCACCGTCCGGGGATATTAAAACTATCCCAACTCCTAACCCTCTCTGGTTGGCTGCGCCATCTACGTAGACCTTCCAATGCGTGTTCCTCCCTGTTGAAATCGCACCAACCAACTTTCCATCCATGTCCCCCTCCTCGGTTATTGTTTCTATGGAGGGCTCAGCAAACTCAGCTACCAAGTCTGCGAGGACCTGCCCTTTGATGGAGGATCTGGGCATATATTTTATATCAAAGGCTCCCAAGAGCGACTCCACATGGCGATCCTTCCTGTATAGTCAACGCCTCGAAGCACTGCTCGGAGGGGAAGCTGAGTCAGAACGATGACCGTGTGCGCCTGAAAGTAATGAGGAAGTTTTCGGGTTGCGTGCACTATTGCCAGAATTGCCTTTTCTAAAGGCAGGTATCGCACCTCGGCCTCATGTAGTGATTTGCTCACATAGTACACCGGTCGCTGCACCCCATTATCATCCCGTATCAGTACCAGGCTTACAGCGTGGGGAGCTACGGCGATGTAGGCAAACAGCACCTCATCTGCCTCAGGGCTGGACATGATGGGTGGTCGGGACAGGTAGTCTTTGAGTTGTTGGAAAGCCTGAACGCAGTCCTCCGACCATGCGAACTCTTTCCACTTGTTTATCAGGAGGTAGAAAGGCCGACATCGATCCGCCGATCTCGATATGAACCGGTTCAACGCCGCGATCATACCAGTGAGCTTCTGTACTTCCTTCGGATTCCGAGGAGCCTTTAGGCTGTTAATGGCTTTGATTTGATCGGGACTTACTTCTATTCCCCTGTGGGTGACCATATGCCCTAGGAATTTCCCAGACTCGACCCCGAACGAACATTTGGAGGCATTTAGCCGCAGCCGGTGCTCCCTTAATATAGTGAAGATTGTTCTGAGGTCCTTCACGTGCTCGGACACCCTTCTACTCTTGACAACCATATTGTCTATGTAAATCTCAATGATCTTGCCCAGTTGTGGCTCAAACATCCGAGTCATCATCCTTTGGTAGGTTGAGCCTGCGTTCTTTAGCCCAAACGGCATCACCTTATAATGATAATTTCCGATGGGCGTCATGAAAGCCGTCTTCTCTTGGTCCTCTAGCGCAAGTGGTATCTGATGATAGCCTTGGAAAGCGTCCAGGAAGCTCATTCGAGGGTGCCCCACGGTTGCATCCACCAATCGATCAATTCGGGGTAAGGGGAATGGGTCCTTCGGGCACGCCTTGTTCAGGTCCGTGAAGTCTACGCAGACCCTCCACTTCCCTGTCTTCTTCTTTACCACAACAGTGTTTGCCAACCACTCTGGGTAAAAAACCTCTTTGATAGCCCCCGCTCTTTTTAGCCTTGCCACTTCATCTTTTACGGCACTAGCATGTTCCTTTGAAGGGCGTCGGGGTGGCTGCTTCTTCGGAGTGGAAGAGGGGTTGACGTTCAGGTGGTGACAAATAAGGCTAGGATCGACGCCCGGGGCGTCGTAGGCGTCCCATGCGAACACGTCGACATTTTCTCTAAGAAATCTGACCAGTTCCTCCTTTTCTTGAGAGGGCAATTCAGAGCCGACCAGGAAGAACTTCTCCGGGTCGTCGTTGACAGCGATTTTATCTAAACTTTCACACCTTATCTCCTCGGCCAATTCGTCGTCTTGCTCTGCCGAGGCGACTGATTGCTATAAACTGTCGGGGGCCGAGGTCTCGGCAGGGGGCCGGTGTAAGACGGCGGCCACCATACATTGCCTGGACACGGCCTGATCTCCTCGGATCTCTTCTACTTGTCCTTTGGATGGGTATTTCACTTTCTGATGAAGTGTGGAGGTTACGGCTTCCAGGGAATGAATCCATGGCCTGGCGACTATCGCGGTGTAGGGTGAGTAAGCGTCGACGACGATAAAATTCACCTCCACCACCTCCGCCCCAGTCTGTACGGGTAGTCGGATTTGTCCTTTCGGCGTAACCATTCTTCCCTCGAAGCTAAGAAGGGGGGAGTCATAAACTGCCAAATCTTCTGGCTTCAGGTTCAGCCCCTTGTATAGATCTGGGTACATTATCTCTACTGCACTTCCCGAATCCACCAATACCCTTTTCACGTCAAAGCCCCCAATCCTCAGAGTGACCACCAAGGCATCATCGTGAGGTTGAATAGTTCCTCTCTTATCCTCATCCGAGAACCCCAGTATCAAAGAGCTTCCCTTTTTTGTCCTTTTGTGTTCTCTTTGCCTGCTCCCGGAGGGGAGCCGATCAACAGCTAACACCTTGGGGATGGGTGGTCCCATTCTTCCTGGTGCGGCGAGGATGACATTTATCGTCCCGGTGGGTGGTCTTAAGGTCACGTCCTTTCGAGGCTCTTGTGTTGCCTGGCTGGTGTGGCCACTCGACGGGTGCAGTAGGTGACGTAACTTTCCTTCTCGAACCAACTGATCTAGATGATTCCACAGATTCCTGCAGTCCTCAGTAGTGTGCCCATGATCTTAATGATAGTGGCAGTACAGGTTCTGGTTACGTTTGGAAGAGTCTCCAGCCATCTTCCCCGGCCACCTGAAATAGGGCTCATCTCTTACTTTCTCCAGTACCTGTCGTACGGGCTCTCTGAATATGGCATTCACTGTTTGCGGGTTACTCTGCCCAGCCTGTTGCAAAAAATCTCTTCTCGGCTGACCAGGGTTGTGCCGTTCCGACCTGAAATCATTTGCTTTGGGGTGGATAACCTTCTCCTTTCCCTTCCCTTGCAGCTGATCTTCCTCCACCCTTTTGTACTTGTCTATTCTATCCCTCAGCTGATCAACGTTGGCGACCGGTTTACCAGTGAGGGATTTCCTTAGGCCATGGTCGGTGGGTAGGCCGCTTTTGAATGTGCTGATAGCGACAGCATCATGGTTATCATCCAGGTCATTATATACTTCCCAGTATCTATCGGAGTATGCTTTCAGAGTCTCTCCCTCGTGCATGGACAAGGACAATAGCGAACCGAGGAGCCTGGGGACTCTGGTGTTAGTGATAAAGCGGGAGCAAAAATCCCGAGTGAGCTGCTTGTAAGAGCTTACGGAATTTGTCTTCAGGCCGTTGAACCACCTCATCGCCATTGATCCCAAGCTGGACGGGAAGATTTTACACATGAGGGCTTCGTTTTGCGAGTAGATCGCCATCTTTTGGTTAAATTGGCTTACATGCTTTACCGGGTCTGATCGACCGCTATAGATGGCGAAGGCTGGTTGGTTGAACCGTCGAGGCAGCTTAGCCCCTTCAATTCTATTCGTGAAAGGGGACCTTGAAACCTGATCCAACGCCTTCTTCATGGCGTCGTTTCCCGACCCCTTGCTAGATGTGCTCTCATACTTCTGCACAGGGCGTGGTTCCTTTTTGTAGGTAAAGGTTTCACTTGGGGGGGTCCTTGATTTCTGTCTATAACTCACATCCTCAGCATTAGAAGATTCGCCTGAGTCAGAGGGAGATTGTCTTCGCCGCGCGCACCATAACTCCCTTTTTAGGTCATCTATCTCTCGCTGCATGGCCTGGTGGCTATTTCGCCTCTGAGACACGTGACTTCCTATCTGAGTGTGACTCTGGCTGGTCCGGGTAGTATGCATACTTCCCTCATGGTTTCCCCTGGGGCCTGGGTTGACGGGGTTATTTTGCCTCTGGGACTCGGCGGGTTGTGTCCGTTGGGAATTAGCCTGGTGAGGATCCTCCTGGTGCGGAGCCAGTTCTGCCATGCTCGACCGTTGCACTAGCTGATGCTTTAGTTCTTCCCACAGACGGCGCCAATTGTGGTTGCACGATTTTTCATGGCCCAAGTTCTATTAATCAGGCCCTGGTCCAAAGAACAACCCACAATAAATATTTGTAGAGGATGGGTCGAAGAACTTAGCTTCAGTGAGCCTATGCGGTTTGATACATGGACAACATTGTTGCAGAAAACTCAAGCATTAGAATTGATCTCTCCCGTATATTTCTATTTCTTTAGTTTCTCATACAATATTTTCTCCCCCCTTTTCTTTGGGGGACTCCACTACATTATATAGTTCCTCTCCTCTCATCTCAACCTTACATTTGTTGATCATCCAAGTATCTACTTGAGTACCTGTCCCATCAGACGCCACCATCTCTCCCTTTGTGAGTTGCAGAGGCCAAGGCGGTACTGTTCAGGGGTCATTTCCTCATTAATGCGGCCAAGGGGGTGGTTGGGGCGCAATTAATGTGGTGGCAGCTCCCCACGAGATATTTCGGATTTTATTCATTTTATATGTTGGGAGGATGAACTGAAGTGGCTGGGAGAGCTTCTCTTCTGGGTTTCGTGATGTCCGAGGAGGAATTACTCCTCGGACAGGCTCCCTTGGCGTTTATTGGGGTTGAGTGATGTTTCACACGTGGTTTTTCTTTGGACTGGAAGCTCCTCGGACGGGCCTGAATTTGGATTTTTGACCCATTATTTCTGGGCCGGGCCCCACATATATATATATAAATATATATATTTCATTGCTAATATAAACAAAAAATGGAGTGTTAATTTAATGGAAGTACACAAATAGACAATCAGAGAATTTTTTTTTTCTTAAGTTCTCTCAGGATTATACAACAAATCAGAGCAGTGGTAGCACATCATTTATTTGTAATTTTGTACCATAATTCAAATGCCCATAAATGTCTTGGTATTGTTTTTGCCTATCAAAGAGAAATATGGTACACACCTCAAAAGTCCATTCATTAGTATTAATTGCTTTTTCCTGTCAAAGAGAAATATTCCTCTCTCTCTCTCTCTCATTTTAAATTATTTATTTATTTTATTACTCTCAACTCAGCATTTTCAGTTCTATCAATTTTTTTTTTGCTTTTTCAAAATCTCTTTTTATTAAATCAATTTTTTTTTTTATAATTAGTTAATCTTAGGACCGCTACTGTTAAAGGGCCAAGCTTCGAACATGGGAAGGTATGTGTTAGCACCCCACCCTACCCAACCTAGTTGTCTTCTAGGGTGCACAAGTCAATAAAAATGATTCACTTATTTTAGAGCATTCAAGAAGTAAAAATAAGGCATTCACAATAGCAAATTAAAATAACTCCATAATCCAAGCTTGCGTGATTCACGAAAGCAACTCACATAGAAAATAAGGTGAGATTAGCTATGAATTGAATACATATATACAGTAAAAAGTAGCATGCATAAAGAATTCTATGCGCAATTCTACATGACTTGCAAACATGAATGGTGAAAACTTAATATAATCTAAATGACATGAGTGATTTGAATCAAAACATAAAATAATATTGTTTAGCTGCTGGACTGTGTTGCCCTGACCACAACTATAGTAGTAGCATAACTCATGAAAATATATGTTGTTGGTGAAAACACAATAATAATGGAAATAACACAACAAGAAATGAATAATACTTCTGAATATTATTAATTTAAAGAGGAAAATTACACAACACTATTTAGACTGAGGCGTGGCACTCGCTCTCTTTAAGAAAATTCAAGCCCTTGGTTGGCTAAACTTTATAACTGGTGCAGACCTTCTCTGACTTGTCTCCCCCAAGCTTCACCTCCCCCTTGCGCACTTATCTAGCCCAATATTTGAGTCAATTCATATTAGCCTATTAATCACCACAATTAAAAAGAACAAAATTGTCTCTCTTCTTTTTAATGTGAGATTAAACATTTTTACTAACTCTTCATCTTCCATTTTCACTCTCATATCTTTGCATTTATGTTGTAATATTTATTCATTTTAATTAATTAATATTAAAATGGTCCGACATATGTATTAATAATGTTGAGGAGATGAAGGGGTTGAACGAAATTTAGTTGGAAAAAAAGAGGAGTTTGCTCTTGAGCCTTTTTCTTTTTACCTCTCTTGCATGTTCCCAATCCCAATTTAGATCAATTTTGTGCATATCTAAGGCTTACATTCCATGTAAAGTACTAGAATTTGTAGGGTTTGTTAATTGCAAATATTTTGTCCTTTCTTTCTCACTCTTTCTCTTACAATCACACACAATGAGGGATGAAATTAGGGTTCTTGAATTAAATTTTTTTTTTCAATAGTATGCCCAACAAGGCAAAAGCAATTTTATTTAAGGTAAATTACAAATTACACCCCTAAAGTTTGGGGTATTTGAATTTTATACCTTGAAATTTCAGAATTTGGATTTTCCTTCCTGAAGTTTGGGTGTTGTTTGGATTTTACACCCTAAAATTTCCGAATTTGGATTTTACCACCTAAATTAAGGGTGTTTGGATTTTACACTATGAAATTTCGGAATTTGGGGATGTAAAATCCAAACACTTCCAAGCTTTACGGGTGTAATTTACAATTTATCTTTTTATTTATTGTTTGTTCTTAGTTGATGTTAATACAACTGCTATTACAGTCTTACTAGAGGTACAAAGGGCATCCTTAGAGAGCCATTTATTTAGTGCCAAACCAATCTAGCTAGCCAATGTTTTTGTTGTCATACCATATATATTAGCTCAATAGTATAGGCCCAAGACTAACCATTTACTAAATATGGTTAATTAATAGACTTGTTGTACTAATATAAGACTTGGTTTGTACATAGAGTATGATTAGGTTTGAGCCTATACTATTAGACTAAGATATCTCTAATAACCTTCTTTCAAACTCAAGGTGGAAACTCAATAGAGCCTTGAATTTGGAGCTTTGACATGATTAAAATTGGTATGTCACTAACAATATACAACAACAACATTATTAATATATGGCCCATTAATAATTTTAACAAGGGGCATTAATATCAAAGCTAAAGCCGAAGCTAACATTACACTTCTGCTGGAGTTGTGGTTAAAGATGGTGACTGAATAATGTACAGCTCCTAATAGTTGCATTAATCACTGGACGGCATTTGTTAGGGATAGTTGCTGCAATAGTACCAGTTGTGAATAGGCATAACAAGAGGAAGGGAATGAATATTGCCTTCACGACAAACCTCATATTGTTTCCTTTTACGGTTTGTTTTGAAAATATTTTGTGTTGAAATAAGCTTTTGTGGCCCTAAGACAAGTCATTGTGGTATTTTATAGAGTTTTCATTTCATGAGTACTACTTTAAGAGGCCTTTAGTCTTGGCTCACTTGAATTTTTGCCATTGGATTGAATCTTATGGTTAAACGTGGACTAATTAATCAAATTGTAGGTTTTCTAACCCCATTATCTACTTCCCCTAGGCATGCCCAACTTGTTAGCCCATAGTCCATTAATTAAGCTAAAATAACATATTTAAAAACCAGGCTTTTCCAAGTGGCACATAAAATTGAAAGACTTTCTACATTCTTTTAGCCAGTAAGACTTTCCTATTAAGTGCCACATTAGTTTACTCTCTTCAACCTATATTTTAGCATGCCTAAACTGCTACACAATCTCTTCTAACCTCTTGACATTTGCTATTTCTGTCTCCACTCTTTCCCATACATTTGATCATTTTGCTATGAACTCATTTGACCTTAACTATGGGGTTTGTCTTAGGTGATAATATTTAGGTTCTATTAAACCGTTTCTTTAGTTTATTTTTCCATAAGGATTATGTCAGTAAGAACAAATGACTATATTTGCCAGGTATTTATTTTTCCAATAAGTATTTTATTTTTTAATTCTCATTTGATTCGTCTTCTTTTGTTTCTATACAAATAAATCTCCTGTGGTGGAGCTTAATGCTCTAAAACATTGAAAGAGAATCACAAGTAGCATATGCAGTCAGTTCTTCCAAAGCACAACACATTTTTTCTTTTGTTTTACTTTGTGACAAATAGTGATGTCTTTATTTAACTTCAATTGAACCGGTGCTTCTTTTTTTGCTTTATTGGAGTCATTTGCAATTTGTGGAGCCAAGGATAAATGTTATGTTAATCGAGAATTGTATTGATGCAGCATGTAACTACAATTTTTTTGGTTCAATGACAATTAGTGCTGCCCCTATATAACTTCAAGTGAGTTGATGCTTCCTTTTTTCTTTATTGAAGTCATCTACAATTTCTGAAGCCAAGGATAGATGTAATGTTTATGGAAAATTGTATTGATGCAACATGTAACTAATTAGTGAATGCCATTAGTAATTTGCATTTAGCTTTTGTCTCTTTTTTTTCTTCTCCCATTTTCCCCCAAATTTGCTTTAATTATTACAATTATTTAATGCATTTAGAAATCTATGACTTCCCTCTTTAATGTTTCCAATAAACCCTCCTTCCTCATTTACTACTACTACTTTCTATTTATTCTATTGAAGTGTCATATTATTCATCCAACTCACAAAACTCCTCATATGTCCATTAAAACACAAAATGGTTAACATTTCTCTGTTATTTACTTTCCCATTAAATCAAATTCATCGTTTTGGCCTTCCTTTAACTCTCTTTGTTTGGACTCTTCCGCCTCTTCAGAACTAAAACCCATTGATTTGGTTTTTTATATTTATATATAGATTTTCAATTCTCCTTCCACCTCTGCAGAAGTTGCCAAAGTACAAGTAGGGTTGGAAAGTCTCTTTGAGGTGAGTTTTTCCTTTTACGTTTTCCCTCATTCTTCTTCAGTGTGTTTGGTGCAAATTGTATTTTCTCCCATTATGCAGAAGTTCAAATGTTTGATTTGCATGTTATAAAAATCTCTTATAGCTCACTGCTAAAGTGAACCAGTGTAATGGGTCTTTCAAAAATAAATTATCATTTTTGGACAAGGCTCGGAGCTTGATATATTATTGTTCAATTCCTTATACTCTTGGAATATTAAAAAATGTGATAAAAATAACATAGATAAATAAAATAGAATGTTGATCTATTTTGTAAAATGTCAATATAATGCATATTTCTTTTGTGTGTCTCTTTGTATTCAACTAAATAAACTTTTTAAATATTCTAAAAGTATTTAAATTGATTAAAATGGATAAGGTCAATATATGAAGCTCAAGAAGTTTTGCCAAAATAATAGGGATGATCTTTAGCGTTAGCAAACCAATCATTGCTGCAATACTATCGGTGTATGACTCAAAAGAATGGTATCTGCATTTAACTATTGAATTTTGGTGTTTTTTTTTTCCCTTAGGAATTTTGATGGCAAGTCAGTAATCAGTTTTTCATGGCCTTACTTTTTACTTGGATGTTTTCTAATGACTCATTGTAATGTACACATTTTGATTACTTAAAAACTTTCTTGCGAAAGCTGAATTGGATTTGCAGTAAACTCTTTTTTTATCAGGCTTGGTGCATCACAAAGAGGTCCCCCTCTTCTCAACAATGTTCAACTCTCTATGCACAGTCAATGTAACAATTTGCCTTTTATGTAATTTAAAAAAAAAAAAAAAAATGTTTGGCTTTAGCTTTGCTAAGTTTTTTGAGAAAGAGCTTTGCTAAGTTGATAGGTTATTTTTCTAAAATCATTGGTTTATATGTTGTGCTTTGGGAGAAAGCCATAGACCTTGAAGAGATAGACGGTTCCAAAGCTACTGCATGAATCTTTGGAGAACAGGAGTAGTGAAGTTGATTTGGAAGAACAATGACTTTCTTAGAATCAATCAATGCCCATGTAACTAAAGTTCAATCAGCAATGAATAAAAAGTATAAATTTTTCTGCTCATAAGAGTCACGTTTTCCCTCTAACTTCTCAATGAGAAGGGAATTTTGCATATAGTTACAAATTTTCAGGGAAAATCAGCCTACTAAGAGTTTTTATTTCCCTATTGCACATATGATATTCCAATTAGGCGAATTTTTAGAAATTAAGGTGATATTCCAAGTAGTACCTCAGCATAATAAAGAGATTCTTCATCATTCCATGATATTACAAAAAAAAATATTGGTGTCAAACAAGATTTAGCATATGAACATATGCATGATCTAGATATTTACATAATTTACACAATTTTTTTTTGTTTACAAATGCATAAACTATATGATCAATTGCAAACTAAATCATGTTCAAATGTACACATCTAAATGTTGCTTTGACCATGGTGTCATTTCTCCTTCCTACAACAATTCAGGTTTTAAAAATGGACACTTATAAACAGTTGTCTTATAAGCAAACTGTTTATAAATGGAGGTTATAGCAAACTTTTTATAATTCAAGTTAAAAATTATTGACCACTTAACTTACAAAATATATAATACATTATATCCAATCATACTCAATTAGAAAAATAATTATATAATTTTGAATTTAAGACTAATACTTATAAGCTGCACGTATTTATTTCTTCTTTCACTTATCAATTTAAAAAAATGTCAAAATCCCCCGCGCATCACGTGGGTATACGACTAGTTATTATAATAACAAAAGGAAAAAATTGTTTTGGTATAATAACTATCAAATATAAAATGATAACACCTAATAAAAAATTATTATTTTGTGACTTACTAATTGTGCTCTAATGAGAATTTTGTATCTCTGAGAGATTGTTGAATACCTCTTTGTACACTATGTTTTTAGTGTATCCTTGTTCTTGTTTGTCATTGTTCTTTATTATAAAATTTTATGATTGATAAAAAAATCATCTCAAACCATATTTAATGATTGATAAAAAAATAAAAATAAAAACTAAATGAATAGATTGACTTCTTTTATAGATCAAAGTGTACAACTCTAATAGTCAGCCAAAGCTATTTCAATTAGGGAAAAAAAAATCAAATTGTTAGCAAATCATACTCAATTAAAAAAATAATTATTTAATTTTGAGTTTAAGACTAATACTTATAAGTTGCACGTACTTATTTCTTCTTTCACTTATCAATTAAAAAAAATGTCAAAATCTCCTGCGCATCGCGCAGGTATACGACTAGTTATTATAATAACAAAAGGAAAAAATTGTTTTGGCATAATAACTATCAAATATAAAATGATAACACCTAATAAAAAATTATTATTTTGTAACCTACTAATTGTGCTCTAATGAGAATTTTGTATCTTTGAGAGATTGTTGAATACCTCTTTGTACACTATGTTTTTAGTGCATCCTTGTTCTTGTTTGTCATTGTTCTTTATTATAAAATTTTACGATTGATAAAAAAATCATCTCAAACCATATTTAATGATTGATAAAAAAAATAAAAACAAAAACTAAATGGATAGATTGACTTCTTTTATAGATCAAAGTGTACAACTCTAATAGTTAGCCAAAGCTATTTCAGTTAGGGGAAAAAAAAATCAAATTGTTATGAACAATTTATAATCAAATTTATATCAAGACATGCTTAATAGTAAGCTAAAAAGAAGATTTTTCTCCAAATCAAAATTGAGAGGATGAAAGCAATATATCACCATCAGAACCCATGTCATAAAACAAAAAATAATTTAAAAAATCATGCCTAAGCATATTTCGTGATTAATTCTCAAACCATAATCATATAAATTGTATAAAACATAAGCAAATTAGGATAAAAAAATTAGAGTAAACAAATATATACTTGAAAGGTTGTAGGTAGAAGAAGAGAAGAATAAAGAAAAAGAACCGTATGGTACATATTCATTATGAATTATTTAGTATATATACACTTTACATTAAAGAAGTTGATATGAACAAAAAATCTAATGTTACTCTAATTTGTGGCAAGAGAAAATTCAAAGAATTTAGTATTTTATTTAAATACTAAGAGTAGTTGCTTTTTTTTTTTTTTTTTTTTACATGTACTACCTTGCTTTTATTTTAAAGTGTACAACGTTGCTTTTTTTTTGTTTATTTATTTTTATTTATACGTGTAGTAATATAATTTAAATTAAAAAATAAGAATTAGTTGAAGATTTTGGATTGTAATCAAATTGATATTATTTATCAACTTATAAATTATAATAAGAAAATGATTAGATGAAGAATTTGGATTGTAATCAAATTATCAACTTAGAAATTATAGGAGAAGAAGACAAGAACAAAAAAAAAAATGTCATTGTTTTTTAAATCTAACAAAAATTTTGCAATTTGGTGGAGAGAGAGAGAGAGAGAGAGAATTTTCAATTGTGAGGAAATTAGATTTCTAATAATTCTAGGAATTATAAGAGAAGAAAAATTAACTTATGATGTATGTTTATTCAAAAAAAAAAATATCATATAAATTAAATGAAAAAAATTAGAAGTTATTATCTTAAAAAAAAAAAAAAAAGCAAAAATGTCATATAGAATACGTTGCTTTTTTTTAAAAAAAAAAAAAATTTTGTGTAGTATGTTTTTTTTTTTTTTACACAATAATATAATTCAAATAAAAATAAGGATTAGATGAAAATTTTTATAATTAAATTAATATTTTTATCAACTTAGAAATTATAGGAGAAGAAGATAAGAACAAAAATATATATATATATATATATATTAAAATTATATTTTTGTATCATTCACAATCAATGCAACCTACCCTAGAGAATGACATGGAAAAATGCATGAGCATGTGGTTATATAAAAACATAAATCTATACTAGGAAATGACATGGCAAATGCATCAACATGTAAAAAATTTATTTAAAAAAGAAAAAGAAAAAGAAAAAAAAAGCTAAGCATGTTAATTCGTTTTTTTTTTTTTTTTTTTATTGCTTTTGGGCTTTGGTATGAGAGAATTTATGTTTGTTACGAGGCTGGGCCTAAAGTTTCAAAAAGAAAACAAATGGGACAAGGCCCAGAAAATCTCAGCCAACCGGGTCAGACTAACCCGACCCAGTACTTCCTTACCAACCGACTCTCCTATATGCACAGATATATATATATATATATATATATATATATATATAACATACACACGCAAGGAAGCCGTCAATTTAAAAAAGAAGTCCTAAAATTTCCCCAATTCCCGACCCTACGCCTAAATTTCTCGAACCCTAATGACAGTTTGTTCCCACTCTTCATGTAAATATAAAAGTCCTGAAGCCACACCTTTGATGATATTAAACCTCTGCTCCCAGCTCAGAATTGTTTTAGGATCATCAAATATGTACTTGTCCAAGCTTCCATTAGGCATAAAGTCATAAACAAGTAACAAATCTGCTCCTCGCCGACACCATCCAAATAATTGAACCAAATTTCTATGTTGAAGCCGACCAATACTAGCAATCTCTGATATGAATGCTTGCAAACCCTGCTTTGATTCATGCGAAATTCGCTTAACTGCAACTTGGGTGTTTGAATTTGACAGTGTCCCTTTATAAACTCGACCAAACCCACCAAACCCAAGTAGCTCCTTGTCTCTAAAACCGCTTGTTGCTTTCTCCAGCTCCTTGTAAGAAAATCTGTGTGGACCAATATCAAGCTCCCAGGCCTCAATCACATCAGCTTTCTTGATTTTCCTGATGAGGTTAAAAGCCAAACCACTCACCAAAATTATTGCTAATGCAGCTGAAACAGAAGCACCAACAATTACGCCTGTGTTCTTGTTTCTTTTAGACTCTGCTGGGAGTGGAGGGAATTGATCCAAAGACAAAGATTTAGCTTCTCCATTCATCTTAAAGCTCCAACCCATTATATAGTGAGAGCTAGAGAGCAAACCAGTTGAAGAAGAAAAACCAACATACATAGATTCTTGAAGAATTAGTGAGAGGTCTACGTGAAAAGACAGAAGTGTAGACCTTGGTTTAGTAGATGAAGGTGAAAGTTTCACATCTAATTGATTGCTTTGAGAATCATATTCTATCCAAGCCTGAATTACCTGACCACTCTTCAAATTGAGAACTTGGATCGAACTATTAGTACCATCAAAATAAGCAGCCGGGGCAGATTTGTTGGATACTAAGCTATTGATATCAATGCCAACGTGGTTGTCATTGATGTCCCTAAACCCAAAGTCTTGGACAGTGTCAAATTCGACCGCAAATATGTGGTTGGTGAAGTTGCCAAGATCGGTGTTGTTGAGCAGACCAAGATACTGACTTGGTAGAGCCCCTGGAATCTCTTTGGTGGGAGAGATTGTGAAAGCAAGGCCATGGCCTCCAAGCTTAGCATGCTTGGGGACCATAGCGAAAGCAAAGGAAGTTGAAAAGGAAAAAGCTTTGCCATCCGTGGAGTTCTTGAATTGGATTGGATTTGAGTAAAAGGCATGGCCTAATAGTCTCTGCGTTTTGTTTGTTAGCTGAATTGCACCATTGTCTTGGATCTGTGCGGCACCATTTAAGCTCAAGTTGCTAGCTACATCTACACCTTTGAACCCATTGAAGAATAGCTCATCAAGTTGAGATTTTGCTGGGTTTGGGAGAAGAACAAAGAAAACCCAGAAGAAAAGTTTGAGTCTTTCTGCCATGGCGGTGAACAGAATTAAGCTGTGTGAACTAGAGGGTGTGCAGGTGTTAAGTTATGGGCAGTGGGTGAGTTAAAGGTGTGAAAATATTAGAAACTTTTTGCATGGGCACATTTTGTTCTTTAGTTGGTTGAAGAATGGAAAGAAAAAGAGAGAGAGATTTTGGTTAGTTTGGTATGTTGGGTTGTGAAAAAGGAATCTGGTTATATATATGGTTTCACACGGAATTACAAATTGCGGTTAAAGTTGTTTGAAGGCAACCCACACCACTCCACGCCCGCTAGGACAAACTTGTATTTATAAGCATTTAAAATGATTCTGCTATGGTTTACTTTAGAGTGTTGGATAAAAGTTTTCCATTTTTCATCTTTATTCTGTCCGCGATTACCGAGCTCTGGTCAATTTATTACCCAAATTTCTGATTAGTGAAATCCACCTAATATCACAAACCAGTATTGCATCAAGATTGATTGTCGAAATACCATATAATCTGATAGAGATGGAAGTAACCATGTTCTCACTGCTCAACTTAGGATTTCTACTTGGTTTTCAACTCAATCCTACTAGATATATAATTCTCTGGATTGGTATGTTTATCAGAATATACATAGATTGTAAAATCAGAAGTTTGATCGATCAAGAATCCAATGAATAAATCCTTTTACACACATTTTGTTATGCACGAATGTGTACACATTTCATTTTTGACGTTTTTGTGTAACAAGGTGTGTAATGAATACAATTGTGAAATTGAAGAAAAACAAGATACACACAAGGTGTGTATAAGGAATGCAATTGTGAAATTGAAGAAAAACAAGAAGTTGGGGCAATTCAAGAATCACGTGACAATTGAGTTGACTGAATTGTCAACTGGGACTCTAAGCGATGACTTTGTTGAAGGTCACATTTTCTTAACCCAAGTCTAGTCATGATTTTTTTTATTTAGCCAAGTCTTTAACCCGATAAATAAACCAAGTCTTGGCCCTTGCTATAAGTATTTAAGCCATTGCGATACTACAAGAGCCGGTGACAATAAACAAACCAAGTCATGATTTGTTATCTAACCCGATAACTGCCAAGCAGTCAAGCACATTTGCATTGCTATTTTTTTTTTCTTTTTTTTTTAAAGAAGCTTTATTTGTCTAGGAAAATAAAAAATATAAGATTTTTTTTTGAAGTCAATTAAAATATAAGATCTGAACACAAAGAATTACTTCTTGTTGGAAAATCTTCTAAAAGTCAACTGACATATCACATAAATCTATACAAATCTATTCATTAAAATATAAGACCTGAATATAAAGAATTATTTCTTGTTAGTGTATACGCAATAATAATGAAAATAATGCAAAGAGAAATTGAATAAATACCTTGAATATTATTTATTTGAGATAAAAATATGCAATACTATTTGGATTAAGGTGCGACACTCGTTCTCTTTGAGAAAATTCAAACCCTCGGTTGGCTAATTTTTGTAACCGATTAGTGACGAAGCCAGGATTTTAATTGAGAGGGGCAAAATTAAAGTAAATATATTTTTAATTTTAATTTTTTTAAAATCGATACAAACCTTTGTGAGCAACTGTAATTTTCTTAAAAAATTATACTAACAAATAACAACCAATGCAGGAGAATAATTTAAATACATAAGACATTAAAATCAATTTGTCCAACATTGCTAAATGTAAATATTGAAGCATCTTGGTTTTATGTTGTACTTTTATTATCATCTAGACTTCTAAGAGAATTAGTATTAGTGGTACTAAAAAGTCATATTGCTAAATTTAACAACTTACACACCAAAAATAGAGTTACAATGGTAGTGCTATTGATAAATTTTTTTAGCAATGAAGCTACAGTAAATTGGTATCAATACCAATTTACTATAGCTCCAAAGTAGGGGGGGAAAAATATATATTGATGGTGTCATAAATAATCCCAAGTCCATAACTCGTCCATATGTCTCGTCAAACGAAAGAAGCTACAATAGGCGATGAAAATTGCGAGCGTACTGGCGAACCTCGTCCATACATGGACGAGCAATACCTTGTGAGATCTATTTATCATTTATGAACGTCAAGCCTTCCAAGATGATCTCGTTCATCTTCCACTAAAGATGGACAAGATCATCCTGGAGGTGTCGTCCATCCTGATTATGGATGGACGAGTTCATCGGCCCGTCCAACCTAGGTAACTTCCACAGCGGTTATGGAAGTTACTCCCAATTCGCCGGACTCCTCGACATTGGGAACGGTTCGTAAACAGATAAACCGTTCCACACACACACTATATAAGGCTTCTTCGATGAAAGGTAAAGGCATTCAGACACTTTTACTTTTGAGAGAACATTTCTTCGTTACAGAGAGTTCAAAGTAACTGACTTGATCATCGGAGGTTTTTTGGCCGGTCCCCACCGGTCCCCTCTGATTCTGTGTCCTTTCTGTTACATGAAATAGCCCAAAGATCAACGTTCGAGTCCTATCAACCCATTGATAAAGAGAGAATCATCAGTTGACGCCGTCTGTGGGAAGAAATTGTTTCACAGTTTACTTCTCTGTGACAAAAGGTTTGATGGTTCGGACTAGATCAAGGGCAACTAGCCCAGGCCATCAGGGAAGCAGCAACCCGCATCGTGATCGCCAGTCTGCACCGGTCATGCAGTCATCTGCCCAACATGCACAATCAATGGCAGACGCTATGGCGGAGTTGACTCGCCAAAACCAAGAATTACGAATGGAGATTAATATGAAGAGGCAAACACATGAAGAACGTGAAGGTGGACAAACAGAGAGTCATGGCAGAAGAGAGAATACCGAAATTGGAAGCCAGTTTAGAGGCACCACTTCACGAACGGTACCACACTTGAAGGAAGAAATGGACCAAATGAAGAGAGTTATGGAGGAGATGAAGGAAAGTATGAAGAGGGCGAATCCGATAGAAGATTTGGTTCACAGGACTGATTCTCCCTTTATGGCTTCCATCAACGGTCACCCCCTACCATCAAAGTTCAAGTTGCCTTCATTGGATTCATATGATGGAACACGTGACCCGTTTGATCACATAACCACTTTCAAGACCACCATACATCTTCAAGGGGTGCCTGATGAGATAATGTGTAGAGCCTTCCCTACCACCCTTAAGGGTTCAGCACGAGTTTGGTTTAGCAAAATACCTCCAAATTCGGTGAGTTCTTTTGAAGAGTTGAGTAAGTTGTTTGTTAACAATTTCATTGGGGGACAAAGGCACAAGCGTTCCTCGTCCAGTTTGTTGACAATAGAGCAGGGAGAGAACGAGAGCCTTCGGTCATTTATCACCCGTTTTAACAGAGAAGCTCTCAGTGTGGACGAAGCAGATGATAAGCTTCTACTGGCAGCCTTCCACAACGGGGTGAATTCGGATCTGTTTATACACAAGCTCTATGAAAAAGAGCCCCAGTCCATGGCCGAACTCGTCCATTCGGCTCAGAATTTTATGAATGCAGAAGATGCAATCATCGCTAAGAAGAGGAAGAGGTCCGAGAGAATGGACGCAAATCCCAGTCGTCAGCACGAGCAAGGCACTCGTCCAAAGAAGGGTCGGACGGAGGAAAGGAGAGATCGAGAAAGTAAGAAGCCAGGCCCTCCAGTACGGAACCAGCGTTATACCCCTTTAAATGCCCCACTTGAGCAAGTCCTCATGCAAATCAAGGATGATCCTTCACTGAAGTGGTCGGAGAAAATGAAGGGTGATCCCAACAAGCGCAACAGGAACAAGTACTGTCGTTTTCATAGGGATCATGGTCATGACACGGACGAGTGTTTTGACTTGAAGCAACAAATTGAAAATCTCATAAGGCAAGGGAAGTTGAGGGGTTTCCTTGGACGAGACCAGAGGGACGAGAAACAGAAGGGAAAGATGGAAGATTCATCGCGACCACCACTCGGGGAGATAAGAGTCATCATTGGGGGAAGTTCAACTGGCCAGTCATCCAAGTCCAAGAAAGCATACTTGAAGGTAGTACAGAGCGTCCAGCTTTCTGGATGATCACCGAGAGCAAGGTCTACGGACGAGTGAGCAATTACTTTCACGGACGAAGATGCTGACAGAATTCATCACCCTCATGATGATGTCTTCGTCATCTCCCTACTAATTGCAAACTACACAACCAGAAGAGTGCTTGTGGACAATGGAAGCTCAGCAGACATTTTATACTATCCAGCTTTCCAGCAGATGAGATTAGGACGAGACCAGCTCCGTCCAGTGAACTCCCCCCTAGTAGGTTTTGGTGGGATGAAGGTGCAACCAGTGGGTACCATTTCCTTATCCGTGGTAGTGGGGGCATATCCACGACAAATTACCAAGGACGTCAACTTCCTTGTGGTAGATTGTCCATCCTCCTACAATGCCATCATTGGGAGACCAACTTTGAATAGCTGGAAAGCTGTTACCTCCACTTACCATTTATCAGTCAAGTTTCCAACAGAACACGGGGTAGGACAGGTACAAGGTGACCAACTGGCAGCAAAAGAATGTTACTTGGCCATGTTGGCCATGGATGAACAAGTTCAAGCAATGAATATTGAAGAAAAGAAGGTTGTAGCAGAGCCTACTGAAGCATTGAAAGATATTTCCTTGGATGAAGTTAACCCTGAGAGGTGTACCAGGGTTGGAGCAGATTTAGAAGAGAAGATTAAGAAGGACCTCGTCCAATTTTTGAAGAAAAACATCGATGTGTTCGCGTGGAGTCACGAGGATATGCCGGGTATAGACCCTAGTATCATTACCCACCGTTTGAATGTATGTCCTTCCTCTAAGCCTGTGCGGCAAAAGAAGAGGGTGTTTGCCCCAGAGAGAGATAGTGCAATCAAGGACGAGGTCCAGAAGCTGATGGTAGCAAAGTTCATTCGGGAAGTGTATTACCCGGATTGGTTGGCCAATGTAGTAATGGTCAAAAAAGCGAATGGCAAGTGGAGAATGTGCGTGGACTTCACTGATCTGAACAAGGCTTGCCCCAAGGATAGCTACCCGCTACCGCGCATTGACCAGTTAGTAGACTCAACTGCAGGACACAAATTGCTTAGCTTCATGGATGCCTTTTCAGGATACAATCAGATAAGAATGGACGAGGCTGACCAAGAGAAGACATCTTTTGTAACCAGTCAAGGCTTATTTTGCTATAAGGTGATGCCGTTTGGCTTAAAGAATGCAGGGGCAACATATCAGAGGTTGGTCAACCACATGTTTCGTCCACAGATTGGGCGGAATGTGGAAGTCTACGTAGATGACATGCTGGTGAAAAGTCAAGACGAAGGAAGACATCTAGACGACCTGCAGGAGA
Source organism: Quercus lobata (assembly GCF_001633185.2). NCBI lineage: Eukaryota > Viridiplantae > Streptophyta > Magnoliopsida > Fagales > Fagaceae > Quercus > Quercus lobata. The sequence continues at coordinate 20,020,574 of NC_044914.1, forward strand.
CATTCGAGACAGGGGACAGTAAGAAATGGATCGTCCATGTGGATGGTTCGTCCACACGGCATGCAGGAGGAATTGGTGTGGTCCTGCAGTCCCCAGAGGGAGATAAACTGAAACATAAAGTCCGTCTACAGTACCAAGCGACAAACAATGAAGTCGAATATGAAGCCCTCCTCAAAGGGCTAGAATTGGCAAAGTCCGTGGAAGCAAAGTCCATATGTGTCATGGGGGATTCCCAACTGATCATGGGGCAAGTGAATGGGACGTATGAGGCGAAGGAAGAACGAATGAAGAAGTATCTTGGTAGGGTGATGCGCCTTGTGAAAAGGTTTGAAAAAGCTGACTTCGTTCAAATCCCAAGGGAGGAGAACGTGGAAGCTGATACTATAGCGAAGGAGGTCTCAACAGATGAATCATTAGAGAAGTCAGATGAAGTTCAATATATGCCAAGTATAGATGCCCAGGAAGTACAGCAGGTGGATAACAGAGAAAATTGGATGACTCCCATTATATCCTACTTGAAAGACGGACGACTGCCAGAAGAGAAGGATGAGGCCAAAAAGGTGAGGGTGAGGTCAGTTAGATATGTTCTCATGAATGGAGTTCTATACAAGAGAGGTTTCTCTCAACCTTACCTTAGATGTTTAGCTCCGGACGAAGCAAACTACGTGCTGAGAGAAGTTCATGAAGGGGCATGTGGCAATCATTCGAGAGCAAGATCACTTGTCCACAAGGTCGTCCGTGCAGGGTATTACTGGCCGAACATGCAAGCTGATGCTAAAGCATACGTTAAGGTCTGCGACCAGTGCCAGCGATTTAGCAACGTCCCCAGGCAACCATCGGAATACCTCACCCCAATGGTGGCACCGTGGCCCTTCGCACAATGGGGACTGGACATTTTGGGTCCCTTCCCTTTGGGAGTAAGGCAGATGAAGTTTCTAGTGGTGGACATCGATTACTTCACCAAATGGGTGGAGGCAGAACCGTTGGCAAATATCACACAACAGAATGTGAAAAATTTCGTGTGGAAGAACATCGTATGCAGATTTGGAGTGCCGAAGGTATTGGTGTCTGATAACGGACGACAATTTGACAATGCACTCTTCAAGGACTTCTGCTTTCATTTTGGAATTCAGAACCATTACTCCTCGCCTGCACACCCCCAAGCCAACGGCCAGGCTGAAGTTGCAAACCGATCCTTGTTGAAAATCATCAAGACTCGGCTTGAGGGGGCAAAGGGAGTGTGGCCAGATGAATTACCAAGAGTTTTATGGGCATACAGGACCACAGTGAGGACACCTACAGGAGAGACTCCTTTCAAGCTAGCCTATGGAAGTGATGCAGTCATACCTGCAGAAGTACATATGGCTAATCACAGGGTGATGATGTATCAAGACAAGGATAATGAAGATCAGCTTCGTCTGAACCTCGATCTAATAGACGAGGTAAGGACAAACGCAGGGCAGCAAAGTATAAGAACCTCATGGCTAAGCAGTATGATGCGATGGTGAAGCCTAGGCGTTTCAACATTGGAGATCTCGTCCTGAGAAAGGTCTCTTTGTCGACCAAGAACCCGGCACATGGGAAATTGGGCCCAAACTGGGAAGGACCCTATAGAGTTATCAATTGTAAAAGGCAAGGATCCTATTACCTGGAGGCCCTGGACGGGAGAAAACTGGAACATCCTTGGAATGTGGAGCACCTGAGGAGGTACTACCAGTAAGAGTGAACCTATGGACGAGACTGGATCTTATCTGTTTAATTAACCTACTACTACGTATGATGCTGTTTGTGTTTGATACTATTATGTTTGGTGTTGCTTATGTGTGGAGTTTGAACTATGATCTTATTACTTATTATAGTTGTGTTATGGTTATGGACAAAGTCATGAAGTATGTATTTATTAAATAAAAAGGCATCAGTGTGCATATGCCTTGTCTGTAAACAATATTTATGTTATGTGCTAAATGTTGTGTGAAATTTCTCCATGATATTGTCGTCCAAGTCAATCCTCAAGAGGGTTGAAAGATCCAAGACGAACAAAATCTCTGGACGCAGAGATGTAACGTCTAAATTTTCTAAGGAAAAAACCATATCCACACTCGTCCAACTCATAGACGAGACGGAGCCAACTGAAACAATCCAAAATCTGGACGAGAGAAAAAGTTGGCAAAATAAGTAAGATGGTAAGTAAAATTAGTTTGCAAGTCCTAAGATGAATCAAGCTAATTAAAAATACTACCTGTTAAGACGAGTTAGACTACATGAAAAATATGTAATCTCGACATGGACGAGCTAAAGTTGGAGTTAAAATAGCTTAGCAACATTCGTCCATGAAAATGAAATCACTCGTCCATGCAAAGATAATAAAAATTCATTCAAAGGGTGGACTTCATACATCCAAAAAACCCTTGATTAGTTTGAAAAGCAGAAACTACTTAAAAACCCGTCCTAAAACCATGGACGAGTATAATGTATTCTTGTTACATAAAAGAAGGTCCAAAAACAAAGGACCAAATAAAAAAAAAGAGAGAAAACCACTAAGGTTAAAAGTCTCGTCCTAAGAAGGGGGAGCATTCACAACTGGTGTGTCCTGAGGCTGGGTACTAGCATCGTCTTCCACGTTGACGTCATTAGAGCCAGTCTGGAGAAGAGAGCTTGTGGCAGCAGCAAGGTTAAGCTTGATTGCATTAAAATCAATTTCAGGGAAGTTCTCAATAGCGTCCATTCTGAAATCTTCAAAACCAGCTGCATAATTGCGATCCAAAGTGTCTGTATATTCTTTGGACGACTTGAACTCAGCCATAGCGTCCTCTTTTGCCTTGGAGAGACGAGAATTCAATTCATCGTTCATCTTCTGCAAATGATCAATGCGCGTATCCTTCTCCACTGCATCCGTCCTTAGCTCCTCAATCAACTTGTTACGTTCCTTGACCTCGTCCTTAGCTTTTTCAGCAACCCCAGCCCATTTTTTACACTCAGCATTCACCTGCTGAATCCTCGTCTCTAACAAGACTCTCGTCTTGTCCAACTCTGTTGCCTGTCTAGACGCTGCTATAAACTTTGACATGGCCTATGAATAGACAAAGCAACATAAAGTGATTAAATAAGGAAAAGTGGCTACCCAAATAAGGATGAGAGATACTGACATACCTTGAAGAGGTCATGGACGCCTGAATGCTCAAATTCCTTCAAGCCCATGTTATAGCACATGTTTATATCCTCGTCCTTGACAGCTATCTGGAAACATTCCCAAGCCAGGTCTTCGTTCTCAATAATGTTCGTAGAAGGCTGGGACGAGCCAGGCGTGGTAGACTTGGCCAAAGGAGTTCTGGGTGGAGTCTTGGACGGCGTGGACTCCACTGGAGTGGACGAGTCCACATTAACTACCTGGACGGCAGGCTGGGACAGGGGAGGTTTGGACTTGACCACCTTGGACGAGCCTGACTTAACCCTTTTGTCTCGACGACTAGGGAGCCCTTCCAAGTCAATGTTCTTTGGCAAGAACTTCCTTTTGTCCCCAGTCGATGGACGTGTCTGACCCTCAGGACGATCCTGGGTCTGACCCTCAGGACGTTTCCCCTCTCCTGCAATTTCTTTTCCTCTGTTCTCTTTCATTGTTGACATTCCTAAGACGAGATGAACAAATTAGGAATGTATACATAAAAAAGAAAAAGAAAAGGAGATTTAGCTAAAAACTTACTTTTTCGCACAGTAATTTCGTGGGCGATAGCTTCGTCTAAAGGCTCAGGACCTAAACCCCACTTGGCTAGACGTCTAAGCGTGACAAGAGAACGAAAGCTCCTGTCTGTATGTAGATGAGCCCTGTGGACGCGGTCACGGTGAAATTTGCTCAAGGACGGACGTTTGGCAGCTACAACACAATGAACAAAGGTTAGAAATTGTAAATGTACCAAATAGAAGTAAGAATAAAATAAACAAGGGGAAGGGACGTACCTTCTGGACGAAGGTTCCCTAGGTCCCCAGTGTAAGGGGGAAAGGGATCCCTGCCAACGTCCACAGGGTTCCCTGCCCAGAAGCCTGAAACAAAAATGAACTCCGTCTTCCATTTCCTATCAGACGAAGCTAGGGACTTGATCAACCTACAATCATTCCCTCTAGAAGTAAACTGATAAAAACCTTTAGATTGACTTATGGCAGAAGGTTTATAACAATAAAGGAACTCGTCCACTGTAAGAGGATGGTCCCTACCAAAAACTTTCCTCCACAAAATTTGCATGGAGATAATTAGTCTCCATGCGTTAGGATTGAATTGGCAAACACCTAAACCTAACTTAACTAATAACTCTCTAGCGAAGGCATTTAAAGGAAACCTAAGGCCACCTAAGAAGTAAGATTCATAGACGCCTATACCAAAACGGGGCTCACAACACCACTCTCCACGGACGGGCAGCCTAGGGTTAAACTCGTCTGGGATTTGATACCAGGATTTAAGGCTATTTAACCTCTGTTCGTCCGTCTTAGAATGGACGCCTACAGCACAATTGAAGACGGTTTCTACCTCGTCCGTAGGATTGGACGGAGAACCAGCTTGAGAGCCAGAAGCTCTCCTAAGCTGTTCTTGGACGACCTCAATAAGGAGCCCAGGGGCCCCAGAAGAGTAGTTCTCGTCCGTGCTTCCTCCACTCTCATCACTAGCACTGCTAGAGTTAGACCTCTCACTAGTATCCTCACAGTACTCGTCTATAGCCTTATTAAGGCTATCAGTAGACGAGGAAGCAGCAGACATCTCTAATAAGAAACTTAAAACCTAAAGACGAGGGGAAGAAGAGTACCTGGCTCTAGACGGAAGAAGACTCTAGACGCAGAGGAACTCCTAGACGAGGCTCTAGACGACGGATGTCAAGGAAGAAAATTTCTGGAATGAAAAGGGTTAAGGGAGGCATTCCACTATTTATAGGATGCTGACCTGGGTAATCGAAACGACTCAACCAATACGAAAGCGACACGTGGCATCTACCTCGGAAATATAAATCGACGGAATCAGTCGCCAATAAAAAAATGACACGTGGTGCAAATAATTAATAACCAATTACACCAGTCCAAAGACGTTCAACCATTTGGACGACTCACATGGACGAGGGGGCAACTGATGGTGTCATAAATAATCCCAAGTCCATAACTCGTCCATATGTCTTGTCCAACGAAAGAAGCTACAATAGGCGATGAAAATTGCGAGCGTACTGGCGAACCTCGTCCATACATGGACGAGCAATACCTTGTGAGATCTATTTATCATTTATGAACGTCAAGCCTTCCAAGATGATCTCGTTCATCTTCCACTAAAGATGGACGAGATCATCCTGGAGGTGTCGTCCATCCTGATTATGGATGGACGAGTTCATCGGCCCGTCCGACCTAGGTAACTTCCACAGCGGTTATGGAAGTTACTCCCAATTCGCCGGACTCCTCGACATTGGGAACGGTTCGTAAACAGATAAACCGTTCCACACACACACTATATAAGGCTTCTTCGATGAAAGGTAAAGGCATTCAGACACTTTTACTTTTGAGAGAACATTTCTTCATTACAGAGAGTTCAAAGTAACTGACTTGATCATCGGAGGTTTTTTGGCCGGTCCCCACCGGTCCCCTCTGATTCTGTGTCCTTTCTGTTACAGGAAATAGCCCAAAGATCAACGTTCGAGTCCTATCAACCCACTGATAAAGAGAGAATCATCATATATATATTTTAATTGGTTTCTCTCTCTTCTTTTATTAAATTAATATTTTCTCTCTCTTTCTCTCTTTTATCTTTCTTCTTCACATTCCTTCTTTCTTCTTCACCGAACCCAAACCTAGCACTTCTCCTCTCTTTCATTTTTTTTTCTTCCTCCAGTCATTTTTTCTCTATTTTTTCTTTCTACTTCACCTTTCTTCTCCACCGAACCCAGCCCTTCTCTTCTCCCCTTCATTTTTTATGTCTTTCTTCCTCCAACTCCTTGCCACATATTGCTCCCTACTTGCCAAGCTGCTGCTGACCCAAGCCTAGTGGTGGCTTTTTTATTTTTTATTTTTTAAAATTAGAGTTGTGGGTAGTGGTTGTTGAGTTGGGTTTGTGGTAGTGGTGGTGATTGTTGTTGTTGTTGTTTTTTTTATTTATTTATTTATTTATTTTTTTTTTAAATCAAAGTTGTAGGTGGTGGTGTTTGTGGTTGTTGCTTATTGTAATGAATATATTATTTTATTATGTTGAATGTTAAAATAAAACCACTGATGTTGGATGTTTTGTAAAATGAAGTGGTAAATTAAATAAAGTAGCTTTTTGTGATACCAAGTTGCTAAATTTTTGGCACCGCCAATGCTGATGCTTTTAGAAGTCAAATCTTGCCACGAGGGAATCTTTTCTATTTGTGGCCTTACTAATTTATGGTGTATTAAGTATGTTCTATGCAACTGTTTAACTTTTGTAATGCAATGTTTTCTCTATTTGTTGCTTCCATTTCCATTCCTTCCTACTTCATAGTTAGGATAGTTGCTTTTTAGCTACTTTGTATTTTTCAACTTTCATAATATAGTGATTGTGTGACACTTCAATATGGTCGATTGCTGTTTGATTTGTGTAGCAATTGATATGCATCTATGTGGACCCAATAAATATATATAATATTGTTTTTTTCTAACTACAAATGCTTTGTTGTAGAGCCACAAACAATTGAAATTACTTAAATAAAAAAAAAAAAAAAAAGGATAAATTAAGATAAACATCTAAAGTACCGTGAATAGTAACATGCTAAATCCTAGGAGAAGATAAAAGTTTTTTAAAACAATAGTGATGTCAGTTTTGGTTCAAAAGTGGAATAAAGTGTCCTGAATGCCTCTATGCTGTGGAAATTTTCCACTTTCTTTGGTGTCAAGAGTTATTTTCTTGTTTAAGTAGAAATTGCTTTTTTGTTTTTTGTTTTTTTTTTTCTTTAGGTCAGAGGGGGTAAAGCATTTATGGATTTCTATATACTAGTACTCATGAGCTTTTTTAGGAGTAGTCAGGGGTAGTTGCCCCCTTTCAGCCCCCATAGCTCCGCCCTTGCAACCGATGCAGACCGTTTCTGACTTGTTTCTCCCATGACACAAAATGCTTGTTATTGCTGTATTTTTTAGATTGTTATAACGTTGTAACTTGTAATGGGTTTGAATGAGTCTATTTATAGGCTCAATGGGCCTCATAAAATTGATTACCCAAATTAATTTGATTATTTAGGTCTATAATTTTGATGTGGTGGGTGTTATAAGATTAATTGCTAGATATAATGCTGATAGGCTGGAGTTGCACAATTAAATTGATCAAATAAGGAGTTTCTGAAAATAAATAGGTCCAACGGCTAGTCCATTAAATAGGTGAATGGCTATTCATTTTCCATGATAAAAAAGGTTATTTACTTACCAATGGATATGGAAATAATTCTTAATGTATCTAGCCCAAGATTCGCTTCAATAAATATTAGCTCATTAATCACCACAATTAAAACGAATAAACGAGTTTCTCTCCTTTTCAATGTGGGATTAAATATTTCACCAACTCTTATCTTCTATATTAACTTTTATATCTTTATATTTATGTTGTAATATTAATCTATTTTAATTAGATAATATTAAAATGATACAACATTCCCCCACTCATTTTAATATTAAATTTTAGTTAAAGAGAGATTACTATGCAAAGATGGGTCGCTATGCGTTATGAAGGTGCGCTCTTTATTGAACCTTCACTTAGTAAAACAATGAACTCAAATAGAAAGTAATGGGAGATGAAAATGTAAAAGAATGGGGGACAGGTTGGAGAAAGTTGGTAATGAGAAAACTAGATGTTCATCTAACCTAAAAGTTTCTTCAATAAAAGAAGTGACTGTTTGTAAGATTATGGGAGCCAGGGTTTCTAATCAAAAGAAATCTAAAGAACTTCTTGTCTTCCAAAATTCGAAAATTTTGGGGGTGTGACGGAGATGATAGTCAATTTTGCAATTATCATATCTGTGACTTTGGATCAAATTGTAACGTAGGGTTTAGTACAAAAGTAGAAAAATGAGAACCATAGTTGAAATATATACAATCTTTGAATTATATTCTTGATAGAGCCCAACAACTCTTTTAACATTTCTTTTGAACAAATTCTTTCAGGTTATAGAAATTACTGATAAAAGTTTCTCTCTGCCTAAGAAGCTAGTGCCTTGGTCTAACTTCTTTGGCTTTGTAGAATTGGAGTGTCACTTCATTGGAGGTGTGGATTGTATCCTTGGGATAGTAAGGCTATCTCTAGGTTTGTTGGGTTCTCTTTCAGGGGATTGGGAAACAGTTTGTGGGGTAAGTGATCATGGATGAGCTAGCAAACTCTCTGAACTGCCTTACCCTCTCCGAGAGAGAAGGGCCAGGGTGTAGTCTCACTCACGAGGAAACTGTTAAGGAATTCTCCATCGCTGCGAAATTCTTGACAAGGAGAGCTCTCAATGTGGATGTAATAGCTAAAACTTTTACACCATTGTGGAGAGCTAGGAGTGGGTTCAAGATTCAGAAGTTTGAGGACCATAAAATTTTATTCACCTTTGATAACGAAGAGGATGTGGAAAGAATTCTTAGTAGCAAACCATGGAGTTTTGATAAACACTTGGTAGTAATGGAGCATTATGAAGGTGATAAACCTTTGAATGAGATCAGGTTCGAGAGGACGATCTTATGGGTGCAAGTGCATGGACTTCCTGTCAAGTACATGAGTGTGGAAGCGGGGATAAAAATATGTGAGGTTATAGGTCAGGTGTTTCAGCCAAAGGAAAATAGGATGTTTGATGCTGGTCACTTCATCCGTCTACAGGTATCCATTGATTTATCTCTACCATTGTGTCGTGGTCGCCTTATATCACTGCATGATGGAAAATAGATTTGGGTGTCCTTCAAATATGAAAGATTGCCCAATATTTGCTATTGGTGTGGCCGGTTAACTCATGACGATCGAAATTGCGATCTCTGGATTGAGAGTGAAGGGACTCTGAGCATTGATCAAAGGGAGTTTGGTCCACAGCTGAGAGCTCCACCGTTTATTCCATCAAAGAGGAATGTTATCAAGGTTCTTGGGTATTATGCTGAAAAAAAGAGAGGAAGCACGACCACCATGGCAGGCCAAGCTTCAGGCAAGCCGCCACAGCAGGGGAGGGGAAGAGGGCTGGATCGTGCGTGCAGTGAGGGTGAACGTTACGTGGGAAACATTAATTCACCATTAAAGTGCAACGGATTTTTTGGAGTAAACACCTCGGCTGAAACTGAAAATCAGCAATCATATCCAGTTAATACCGTGATTGAAGGAGCATTTAAGGGACCTAATGAGGTCCAACCGGTGCAGAATAATATTGATGATGATTTCGCTGAAGAGTTATGTTTGGAAAAGGAGTGTGACTCAGCAGCTGAAGTAATAAAGGACTCTAGCTCACGTGAATTTTTAAAAGACACCAACCAGCAACTAAGAACCTCACGTGATGATCAGGATTCATCTAGGGCTTCACCATCAATTGTGAAAGCCCGCAGCCCTCATTGCTGGACACGAAAAAACAGACCGGTTAGCTCAGTGGGGCCAATTACAGAGCAGAAAATCTCAGGGCAAAAAAGAACAAATGTTGAAGCAGAATGTCAGTTTGAGGTGCCTTCGAAACGCATTCAAGTATCGAATATTGATGAGCAATCAACTTCTTTATTGGTGGAGGCTGATAGTCAGCCCCGCCAACAACAATGAGTTGCCTAGTATGGAACTGTCGTGGGCTTGGGAACCTACGTACAGGAAGAGAGCTCGTGGAATTAATATGGGCAAAAGATCCCTCTGTAGTGTTTTTAGCCGAAACACTTATAGACGAAGCAAGGCTAGAGTTCATTCAAAATAGTATCAATTTTGATCATCGATGGGTAGTTCCAAAAGTGGGGCGCAGTGGTGGTCTGGTTCTCTACTGGAGATCATCAATTAATTTGACTATAAAAGGATCAGATAAAAATTTTATTCATGCTGTTATTGACAAAGGTTTGGAAAGTGAATGGTTTTTTACAGGATTTTATGGTGAACCTGAAACAAGAAGACGGTCTGAAGCTTGGGAGAAACTTAGGAGATTGAATTCAAGTCCAGAGAGGCCATGGTTGTGTTGTGGCGATTTCAATGAAATAGTTCGTCAGGATGAAAAGTTGGGAGGAGCAATTCGGTCCCATAACCAGATGCAACAGTTCAGAGATCTGATTGATGAGTGCGGTTTTATGGATTTGGGCTTTGTGGGTCCAAAATATACTTGGAGTAGACATTTCGAGAATGGTAATTCAATATGGGAAAGATTAGATAGATGTTTGGCAACTCACAGCTGGTTTTTGAGGCTTCCGGGAACAAAAGTATATCATCTCAGATGTGACTTTTCAGATCATATCCCTCTCCATATTGTTTTTTCAGGAATTGATCCATCTTCCCGGAAAAAATTGTTTCGATTTGAAGAGATGTGGCTGTCACACACGGGATGTGAAGAGGTGGTGCAGGTTGCATGGACTAGTGTGGCTGTCACACACGGGATGTGAAGAGGTGGTGCAAGTTGCATGGACTAGTGTTAGTGATTTCGGGTTCGAAGGATCTATTCTAGTAAAGGTTGAAAAATGTGGAAAAGATTTGTGTTGGTGGAATAAAAATGTCTTTGGTAGTGTGAGGAAGGATTTGGACCGATTGAAGAAAAACTTAGCAAAGGCCGAAGTTGAAGCTATGGCTAGTGGCAACAACAATCAAGTGAGGCAGTTGAAAAGGGAGATTGAGGTGCTATTGGAGAGAGAAGCCATTATGTGGGCCCAAAGATCAAGGGTGCTATGGGCAAGGCAAAGGGATAGAAATACCAAATATTTCCATAGTTGTGCTACAAGGAAATATAGGAAAAATTTGATTGGAGGAATTAGAGATGAGGAGGATAGATGGAGAGACCAACCGACTGATATCGCCACAATTCTGGTAAATTATTTCTAGAATCTTTTTACCTCAACTGAGCACACTATGCCCCAACATGTATTATCATGTGTAAACCCTATCATTGATGATGAGATGAATGCCGCCCTAAGCCAAGAATTTGATGAGAAAGAAGTGGAGGAAGCTCTACACGAAATGGCACCACTTAAAGCTCCTGGGCCCAACGGAATACCACCCATTTTTTACCAGCATTTTTGGGACACAGTAAGGGAGGATGTCACCTCCTCCATCCTGGCATGGTTGAATTCAGGTACTCTACCATCCCCCCTCAACCATACGTTTATCACTCTCATACCAAAAATAAATAAGCCTGAATATGCTCATCAATTCCGCCCTATCAGTCTTTGTAATGTACTTTACAAAGTATATTCCAAAGTATTGGCCAACCGTTTGAAAAAATTATTACCATCTATTATCACTGAACACCAATCAGCTTTTACAAAAGATAGATTAATTTCTGATAATATCCTTGTTGCATTTGAGACCCTTCATAGTTTGCAAAATTTCAAGTCTAGTACTCATGGTTTTATGGCTATTAAATTGGATATGAGTAAGGCTTACGATCGGGTTGATTGGAATTTTTTGGAAAAACTGATGAGACAAATGGGTTTTATTGAAAGGTGGATCCAACTGATAATGGGGTGTGTTAAAACTGTTTCATATTCAGTGTTGGTCAATGGAGAGCCTTGTGGTATGATCCAGCCTACTCGTGGGATAAGACAAGGCGATCCTCTATCACCTTTTCTTTTCTTGCTTTGCACTGAAGGCCTAAATGGGCTAATCAAGAAAGCGGAAAATAATGGAGAAATACACGGTTTTTCACTGTGTAGGAGAGGGCCTAAACTAACCCATCTGCTTTTTGCAGATGATAGTCTTCTTTTTTGCAGGGCAACCATAGAAGAATGTGAAAAGGTGTTGGAGGTCTTGAATATGTATGAGGAGGCATCGGGGCAAAAAGTCAATAAAAACAAAACGGCATTATTTTTTAGCAAATGTACTCCAAGTGATGTGAGGCATGAAATAAAAGTGGCTTTTGGTGTTCCGGAGATCATGCAATATGAGAGGTATTTGGGGCTACCTTCCTTTGTGGGTAAAAAGAAAAAAAGCAAGTTTCAACTACATCAAAGAAAAAATATGGAGGAAGTTACAAGGTTGGGAAGGTAAATTGCTCTCGCAAGCAGGTAGGGAGGTGCTACTAAAATCAATCATACAAGCTATCCCCACCTACACAATGGGTTGTTTTAAATTATCCATTGGATTGTGTCATGAAATTGAAGCTCTAATTAAAAAATTTTGGTGGGGGCAACGTGGTGATCGTAGAAAGATTCATTGGATTAAGTGGGAGGAAATGACAAAATCCAAATCAGTGGGTGGAATGGGCTTCCGGGATCTAACCATGTACAATGACTCACTACTAGCAAAGCAAGCATGGCGACTTTTGCACAATAAAACTTCTCTTTTCTACAAGGTTTTCAAGGCCCGATTTTTCCCAAATACTACAATCATGGAAGTTGTTGACTCAAGAATGGGTTCGTATGCATGGAAGAGTATTCTTAGAGGAAGGGATGTTATTCGAAGGGGAGCTATATGGAGGGTTGGAAATGGGGAGAAAATCAACATATGGTAGCAAAGGTGGCTGCCAAGGAAACATCCTCCATATCTACCTATTTGCCCCATACAGGACTTTGAAAACTCCTCGGTGTCTTGCTTGATTGATCAATCCACGCGGCAATGGAAGGCAGACTTGGTGGATGGGCTATTCAATGAAGAAGATGCTGAGCTAGTTAAGTCAATTCCACTGAGCCATGTTGAAGCAGAGGACGTCCTGTTCTGGCCGTACACAAAGAATGGGGTTTATACATGCAAATCCGGCTACCGTTTCCTCAAGGAAGAAGCTGAAAGGGAAGTCACAAACCAGGTTCCACCTCTTCGAGATAAAAATATGTGGAAAGCAATCTGGTCGATGCAAGTTCCGCAGAAGGTTAAAATGTTTATATGGAGGGTCTGTCGAAATGCAATGCCGACAAAACACGAGTTGATGAGGCGCACTATCACTGAAGACTCCACATGTGAACGCTGCCAAACTGATGTCGAAGACCCTCTTCATGCATTATGGACTTGCACCAAGCTTGATGTCGTCTGGATTGACCACACAGAATGGGATTTCAGAAACTCTACAGGTTTTCTAGACTTCAAAGAACTGGTTTCTTGGTTAATAACGGAAGCGAAGAACTTGGATCTTTTTGCACTCACGGCTTGGTCAGTTTGGAACCAACGGAACTGGGCTCGGATACAAGAACCTACCACTGATCTTCCGCAGATAGCAGTTGCTGCAAAATCTAGGCTGGATGATTTTCACAGGTCAATACAGAGGCGGGATTCTCAGGGGCGACGGGCTACTCATACAGCCCAAAACCACTGGCGTCCTCCTCCAAGGGAAGTGGTTAAAGTAAACTTTGATGGGGCAACTTGTTCACAGGAGAGAACGTCTGGAGTCGGAGTGGTTGTTCGAGACATGAACGGTTTGGTTCTAGCTTCATGTGCGAAGAGAATAAATCAATCCGTTAAGGCAGTGGAGATAGAGGCTATGGCAGCTGCTACGACTCTAACTTTTGCAAAAGATCTTGGCTTTCAGTGCCTTATACTGGAGGGTGACTCACTGGAAGTGATACAAACGCTATTGGAAAAAACAGAGATATTAACACCTACAGGTTTACTGCTTGAGGATGTCAGAAGTTTGTCCCAAAATTTTGATTTATTGCTATATTCTCACACAAAAAGAGATGGCAATGCTGTAGCTCATAGTCTGGCAAAATATGCTCTAGGCATACCAGATTTTTTAGCTTGGATGGAGGATGTTCCAACGCACATTCAATCTATTGTACAAGCTGATTTGGCTCTTTTACATTAATAAAGTTTCAGCTATTTTCCGCCTCAAAAAAAAAAAAAAAAAAAAACATTTCTTTCGAAGAATATGCTTGAGAACACTTGCGTGGTTTTTTCTTCGTTTTAAACTTGCCATTCATAACCTTGATTTTGGCCTCAGATAGCACATACCAATCATAACAAAGAGCTCCAAAATGAAGTAAAAAAGGAAATCTAAATTTCCCTTGCTTTGTTTTTTTGTGTGTGTGTGTTAGGACTTGATTTGTTAAAACTTAAAAGGAACTAAGATATTGCGGTATTACATTTTAAAGTAGCATTGCGCTTTTTAATAAAACTTGGGTTCAAAAATCACTGTAGGTGCAGAGTCCGTTCAATGAGCCTTTTTATCTTCAGCTTTAAAACTTTAATCAAAGTCCAAGTGCATATTACATACATGATGCGCCAATAAAACAAAATTGGAGCCAACAGCAACAAAACGTGCACTTATGTGTTGAGATAATAGACATCATAAAGGGGGTAAAACAGTTGCCATGGAAATTGAGAATTTGTGATGTCAATAATAACAAAAAAAAAAAAAAAACTAATAATAAAGAAAATTACAAGAAAAATAATAGGGTTATTTTGGTCATTTTTTAGTACTTTCCTTGTTTAGGGGTATTTTGGTCATTTTATATGCTTTGGGGGGTATTTCGATAAATTTGGAGGGTTCAATGGTATTTTGGTCATTTTGAAAGTTTAAGGGTATTTTGGTCATCTTTAAGGTTTAGGAGATATTTTGGTCAATTTTCAAGTTAGGAGGTATTTCGGTTGTTTTAGTGGGTATTTTGGTCATTTTCTAGATTTTGGAGTTAGTAATTTTCTAGGTTTTAAAGTATTTTGGTCATTTTGAGGTTTTGAGAGTATTTTGGTTATTTTAGAGGTTTTAAGAGCATTTTGATAATTTTTGTAATTCAAGGGATTTTAGTCATTTTAGAAATTTTAGGAGTATTTTTGTTATATATATATATATATATATATATATATATAAACTAGACATGGCAAAAGGGGTTGACACTCACTAACCTAACCCGACCATGAATTTTTTGACATGAATAAAATGGGTCCACTTGTGACACGACTTATTTTTATGGGTCCACTGGACCCAATTAACCTATTACCCGACTTGTTTTTTATTTTTATTATTTATTTATTGTTTGGGTAAAAAAATAAAATAAAATAAAGAAATAGTTTATTTACTTGTTTGTTGTGGGATTGCACAACCTAAACTTAATTAACAAATACACATGTTTTTTTTTTTTTTTTTCCAAAAAAATCCATTTTTAAAAATATTTTTTTTTGTATGACTCCATTGAATAAAAAAACATGTATTTATATTTAACTCCATTCAAATACAATGACTTCAAGAAAATAATGGAGACTTTTATCTAGTTACATGCAAACGAATTGGTGATTGTATGCAATAAGTAAAGATTGAGACATTTTTCTTGCTTGAATAACATGATAAGTAAAGATTTTTAAATATCAAATGACGAAGTACATACCAAGAAAATCTGGTTGCAGTAAACTTAAAACATATATATGAAATTATAGACATGTATGAAAAGTGTTCATAAATGTGAAAAGAGTAAAACTTTTTTTTTCTTGAGTAGAGTAAAGTTGAAGTATAATAATGAAATTGATATAAATTATGGATGCTTAGACTTATTTTTTAATAGTTCATAACCAAAATAAAAGATAATATTTTCTAGAGTATATATTGCTTAACAATAACATGATATTTATAAAAAAGACCATGTATAAATAAGTAAACAATCAAATTTTGATGTATATTTCCAAATCGAAATAGAGTGCCAACCACAGTGCATTTAAAATTAAACACAACTATTAGATTATTTTTCAGGATTTTAATTTTTTTATAAAGTTTTATTCTTTGTCAAATTAGCTATCCAATTAGGCATTTGTAATTTTATTATATATTTTGGGATGTTGATATTGTGTAGTAATGAAACTTGTGTGTTTGTTTTAGTTAGATTTTCAAATGATAGACTAGACTCCTTTGTGTTTGTGTTATTTATTTTGATTAACCGTGTTGAGATTTGTATACTTTTATAATTATTGAATAAGTATTAATTTGTTGAGTTAAACTCTTTCTTGATGTGAATGTTGAATTCAAATTAATGCATTTTACACCAAGTAATTTGCTATATGACTTACTAAGTGGCAAACACATATTTTAAAAAGTGGAAATATGAGTCGACCTGGTGAATCTGACTCAACTTTTTTCTAACTCGTTTAAAATTACGAGTTTTTTATTATTATTATTATTTGAACTTATTTTCAACCCGAACTCAATTGACTTAACCTGAACCCAACCCAACCTAACTCACTTCGTTTGCCATCTCTCTCTCTTTATATATATATATACACATATATTAGTACTATTATTATTAAGTACCCAACCCATTTATGATCCACTCAATTCAATTGAGTCAATTGTCAACCCTAGACTTTAAAATTAACAAGTGACTAGCCTCCCCCCTTTAATTTTATATAATTTATTATTTTATTAAAGTTTAGATCTTGATTTCTTCACCACCCAAAAATATAGGGTTTAAAATGAAAATTTTCCCAAATGGTAGAATAGCTATGAAACTCTGGTAAAGATAGAAATCCAAAGAAAGTCAATCAGAGATTCAGAAAGGTAGAGTCTCATAAATAAAAAAGGAAAGAAAGAGAGAGAGAGAGAGAGAGAGAGAGAGAGAGGGGTAGGTAGATTGAGAAGAGCAGAGCAGGTAACATCCATCGTCCATGTTCCTCTCTCTCTCCTCTCCATTGAGAAGAATCCTAGTAAAGCACGTGAAACTATTCGTTAACACTTATAATTCAGCAACTACTGTTACAAAACTACTTTACGAACCCCTCAATTACGCTGACTTCACTCTCTGCCTCTGTCTCTCTCGTCTTTTTTGTGGGGGAGGCCAATCTGTTTCTGCTGCTGCTGCTGCTGCATCATATCCATCTGCATAGGAAATGTGTCCCCATTCAGATCTTCTCTCACAAATCACAGCAATGGTGAGCCCATTTCCATTCATTGTATAAGATTTTGTTTTTTTTCCGAATTGTTTTTGAATCTGATTAGTTTTTGCTTTCTGGGTATGTTAAATCTTTAAGAGTTTTCTGGTTTTGATGATAGTTTGGAGGTCTTCACTACATGTTTGATGAAATGGTTAGTACAAATACAATACAAGTCAAGTATGTTTGCAGGCCGATTAGAGATGGCAAGCACATTTGGGCAAATAACTAAGATTTAGTATGGAGATTGATAAATTAGGAAAAACCCCATTAATAATAGACAGAGAGAGAGAGAGAAAAAAAGAGATGTGATACTAGATGCTGACAATTTGATCTTAGGTTGAGATGGGATTTGTAGCAATATGCAAGATTTTTTTATTTATTCATATATATATTATAATTTGATAGTTGGGGTTTGGGGTGTGGGGGTTGGGGGGGGGGGCGGTTGGTGGTGATTTGAACCTGAACGTCTCTATTGGAAACACTAGGAGGTGTCAGTTGGGCTACAAGGCTGTTGGCATATATGCAAGAGATACTTGATAGTTGTATATTGAATCTTAATAAATGTAATTGCAGGAGGCACTCAAGCAAGGGCATGTAGTGAATCTAACTAAATTTGCTAGCATAGCATGTTTAATGATTGCCACATTTTGTGAGTCTAGTGCTTCAACCAATATTAGAACATTGATTTATTGTGCATTGAGTGTGCCTTTGCCAAGTAAGGAAATGTTAAAAGACTCTTGTCTCATGAGAAAAGGCAGAGGGAGCTAGTTTCAGAATGTGATAAGCTGCTGCCAGCCTGCCACTGCCACAGTCTTGGATAGATGCATTTCCCTTCATGTTTTTAAAAAATTCCTGGTTTTGTTTAATTACTATGCTTTTTTATATTTTTGTTTTTTTTTTTTTTTGGGGGGGGGGGGGTGAGGTGGTGAGGGTTGTATATATTCCTTGGAATGGGAAGTCCTTGGTCAGGGTTGTGTATTTGTTGATTTTGAAGCTTTTTAATGTTGATCAACATATATCCTATAAATATAACTTTTCAATGTTTAATTTCTTATGTGATGGCTTCTTCACCATACAACGAATCCGAATTCATGTCCAATGTTATAGTATGGGTGAAACTAGATCTCAGGGCCTTTTACTTTGTCTGCATAACCTTTTTAATTTTTTGACAAGTTTCTGCATAACATTTTTCTTGTTTATTATCACTTTACCATTTCTAGGCTTTGACATTGTTGTCCATTTACTGAGCTTATATTTTGC
Organism: Quercus lobata; assembly: GCF_001633185.2. Classification (NCBI taxonomy): domain Eukaryota; kingdom Viridiplantae; phylum Streptophyta; class Magnoliopsida; order Fagales; family Fagaceae; genus Quercus; species Quercus lobata. Next base: position 20,038,776 of record NC_044914.1, read on the forward strand.
TTTCATATCTAAAGGTTGAACAAATTTCTTTGTTGAATAGCTTATCAAATATTCTTCTGGCATTTTTTTTCAATCCTGTTGCTCTTCTCCCTAGTATTTCTGGTGGAATCCATGTTTATGATTGAATGCCTTTATGTCTGTCTCCAATTTAGCAGATCTTTTGCACACACACTGATTGATGACTCTTGACTGAGAAACACTAGATCCTTTACTCATCTATTGGTGATGGCACTTATCATCATCTGATTCTTGAGATCTTGTTCTACATATTTATGGCCATCTGTTAGAATGAGATAAATGGGATTGTTACAATCAAAAGCTTTTCTTTGGATTTTCGTTAAGAGATCACCTACTAGTACAAGTAGTGGGTTTCTCTAATCCATATTTTCCATTTCATGGTATCTTGTAAAAAAATTTTATGTAGAGTTTTGGCTATTTGTGAATAGATTACCGTTTATATTGCCTTGCAAGTTAGTCATGTTTTTCTCTTTTGTTAATGTACTCCTGTTGACAAGTATGAGCTATAATTAGTAAGTTTTCTTCTAATATGTGATAGGCATGAAGCTGTTGCTGTCTAGATCTTTAGACTGGGTAGTAGATACAGAGCTGTTTTTAGACTGGCTCATTTGAAGACAATTGACTGAGTAAAGATCTAGACAAAACTAAAGGTGAAGTATGAGGATGATGACGTTTCCAAACCGTTACTTGATTGTCATTTTAACCTTCATAAGCACATCTGTTTGCTATATAGAACGTGTGGGCTTCTCTATTGCATATACAATTGCTGCTGATGCTGCTGGGGTAAACCAATCAATTAAAGGAACTGTACTGGCTTCATTCTATTGTGGATATGCATGTTCTCAGGTGCCTGGTGGATGGGCAGCTCAGAAAATTGGGGGAAGGAAGGTCCTCCTCATTTCTTTTGTGTTATGGTCATTGACTTGTGCATTAGTCCCACTAGACCCTAATCGAGTTACAGTGTTAGTGATTGCTCGCTTGCTTGTTGGTGTGGCACAAGGCTTCATCTTCCCCTCCATCCACACAGTGCTAGCACAGTGGGTTCCACCTCATGAAAGATCTAGATCTGTTTCTCTAACTATGTCTGGTATGTACCTTGGTGCAGCTACTGGAATGCTTTTCCTTCCAAGCTTGGTAAAGTATAGGGGACCCCAATCCGTATTTCTTGTTGAGGCGGCATTAGGTGCCATGTGGTGCATGCTTTGGTTCAAGTATGCTAGTGACCCTCCTCGTTCTGAACATCCAAAAGCCACTGCCTCTGGTTTTGGTGAATCTTTGTTGCCAGTTAAAGGAAGCCAGAAAATGAAAGTGGAGAATGGAGGAATTTCTGCCAAAACCGCCAACATACCATGGAAAAAAATTTTACTCAGCTTGCCAGTTTGGGCAATTGTGGTAAATAATTTCACCTTCCATTATGGTTTGTACGTGTTGATGAACTGGCTGCCAACATACTTTGAGAAAGGGCTGCAGCTTAGTCTTCAGGAGATGGGGTCATCTAAAATGATGCCTTATTTTAACATGTTTATATTTTCAAATATTGGCGGGGTAGTTGCTGACCACTTAATCACCAAGAGAATCTTGTCCGTGACGAGAATCAGGAAGTTGTTGAACACTGTAGGGTTCTTAGTTGCTTCTCTTGCATTCATATTACTTCCTCTCTTCAGAACTTCCAGTGGGGCTGTGTTTTGTTCTTCTGTAGCTCTTGGTTTCTTGGCACTAGGAAGAGCTGGGTTTGCAGTGAACCACATGGATATTGCTCCGAGATATGCAGGGATTGTTATGGGAGTTTCTAATACTGCTGGTACCTTTGCTGGCATTATTGGAGTTCGTTTCACTGGCTGGCTTCTTGAATGTGCGAAAACTGCCAATCCAGATCTTTCAAGTCCAGAGGGCTGGAAATTAGTGTTTTACATACCAGGGTTTCAATGCATCTTTAGTTGTCTGGTGTTTCTATTGTTTTCCACTGCGGAGAGAATTTTTGACTGAGTTTATCTTGTTCCATGTCAAGATCACTCTGTCACAGTTGAGATTCAATTTACAATTATCTGCTGATTAGCCTTATGAGGGTTGTCAAGCGTATCATTCTTTTGCAGGAAGGGTGTGTAAGATTACCAACAGTCTATAAAAGAATTTAAATGGTAGTGTAGCCACAGGATAGATAGATATTGAAAAATATTCTTTAATTTTCATTGTGAAGAATCTGTAACTTATTCGCTTGTTTTTTCAATCATTATGCAATAATCCAGCAAATTTTCATTTGGCTCATGAAACATTGCATCTTTGTGACATGTTCCGCTGTAATTTTATTGACTCCGCAGAAAATAAGGTATTAGATCTCTATGAACGTATGTAGAGGGCTTGTTGCTTGTATATTTCCATATACCTTTTATCTTGCTAATTTCTGAGAGAGTTTCTAGACGTTGCCCAAGAGCATCCTGCAGCATTTTGAACAGTGTTTTTTTTTTGTTTTTTGGGAAGCAACAAACTATTGAATGATCCAAACTAATGTGATCAGGAGGTTTTTTGAAATTTGTGGCTGCTATGTTACTGATTGAGAAGGCACAGGAAAATTTCCAAGAACCATGCTGGACGAATTGAGAATTCCAATTTGTTTTTCTGCTGCAACTTCTTTAGCCTGTGAGATCATTTACTAATAATCAATTTTAGTTGGCCGCGTCAACATGTTAAAGGTCTAGATTTGCAGTCATCATAAGGGAATAAAAAAAGAAATGCATAATTTTATATATATATATATATATCAGTCTCAAAGCGAATAAAAAGGAACCTGCTCATATTATCTCTTATTTTATATATATATTTATTTGTGAATAGAGGGTGAATCTAGCATTTGCAGTTGGAACGATCTGAATTCAATTCACCTTTATGACTTCTTTTCTTCTTTTGAGCTTTTGATCTAAACCACTGCTGTTTGAAGAATTCTCCCTTGATACGCAAACCAACACATTATACATATTTTCATTTTATAATTCTATATATATATATCTATATTATTATTTTGCACTAGGTGATTGCAGGGGCTAGAAACCCCGAGCATCAGGTCAAACGGGTACCTGGGTGCCAATAGGCTACTGAGGCCAATGGCTATTAATTCATATATTTAACCCTTTCTATAAAAGAGAAAAAAAAAAAAAATCAAACATGTATATTTATAACTTTATATTGAAATAGAAAGGAAAATGACACAAATAGGTAACTCTCTTTTGGATACTTAGAGTATGTTTGGTAACTGTTTTTTCCTCTTATTTTTTGTTTTCAAAAATAATTTTTTATTTTTGAGACTAAAAAACTTGTTTGACAACCCAAAATAGACAGAAAACAAAAACTGTGTTCTCAAAACTCAATTTGTGAAGGAAACTAAAATATATAAAAGACTATTTTCAGTTTCTAATTTTCAAAAGTTAATGAAAATACACATTTAATTAATAAATTTATCTCATTTAATGAGTTAGTATTAGAGTTCAAATCTTAGTAACAACATATTTTAGTATTTTTTATTTTTTTTCTACAAAAAACTATATTTTCAATTTCAACTAACCAAACATGTTTTTGATTTCAAAAATACAAGAATTTTTTTTTTCTTTATACTTCCAAAAACAAGTTTTTGAAAATAGAAAACAAAAACTATTAAAGCTTTTTTTATTAAAAAAATTGTGATAATTGTTAATATAAATTTAACAGGACAAAGAATTTGAGTTTTAGAAATTTTATTTAAATAAAAACACTTTGGATATTTTGAATTTGAACTAACATTGTTGTTGCACATAGTAGTCAGGGTGGTCATAGAACTACCTAACTTCCCAAAAAAAAAAAAAAAAAGAAATAAAATCATATACATAATTATATTTAAATTAACAAGTTTTGTCAAATCTTAAAAAATATTGACCACCCGACTTGATAATCTAAAGAATTTAGGTTTAATAATAATAAGAGTTGAAGCTAATGGATCTCATTGTTTACGGGCTTGGGTCGTGAGCTAGACCACATTGAAGCTAATGGATCTCATTGTTTCCGGTGCAATTGGATTTGCTAATTTGCAATTTTGGGCCTTTGTGATTTACGTTCTTGAAGCCCGCAGAAGAGATGGTCATGAACATTGACCAAGTTCAATTATGCTATGTAAACTTTTTTTTTTTTTTGAGAAACTATGCTATGTAAAATTTCAAAAGCTTGAATTTTCTACATTAGCACCATAAATTTATAATATATAGTTTTTTTTTTTTGGTTGGTAAAAGGGGAAATATATTAAAGAAAAACACTAAGTGGCTAAGGCCATCGAATTACAGAAACGATGTTGGGTCAGACCCAAAATATCAGAAAGCAAAAAGGGAACAACATTTAGGTGAGGGGAGTCAAAAACAACAAAATTACAATTCATATTGGCTCTCATTCTAGCTAGAGAATCAGCACACTTATTTGCCTTCCAGAAGTAGTTCAGAACAAATTAGGGCATCAGCTTCATAAGTTCCCTGCAACTATTAGCAAGGAGAGATCCCTATTAGAATCGAAATTTTTCGATAGTAATGCAATAACAGACATGGCATCTACTTCAATTTCAACAGCAGGGATGGAAATCACGACAAAACATAAGCCTATCATTTGGAGACAAATAGTCATTTTACCTAATTCATTAAATCTAACTTTTGCAATTCTGCATTAATTTTGAATTGAAGTTAATCTTATGCAAAAAATTGATTTTTTTTTTCTTAATTCCCACCATGACTTTTTAGATCTATTTGTATTTATCCAAAGCATTTAAAATAATAAATGCATACAAATTCTTTGACCTTTATTAATACATTGAAATAAATGCATTTGCCATTAGTTAATAGTTTGATATAAATTCTAAACTTTGATGAGATGTAAGCTTAAATGAAAAGAATGTCATAGAGGAAGAACCATATGCTCCTTCACATGAGGTTTCTGCTTTTATATATAAAATAAAATAAAATATTTATATTGATTGATTTGGAACCCTATTCCCTCTCCCTTATGCATGTGTGTGTTTGTTTCTAAGAAAAAAAAAAGGATTATGATTGTGTTTCAACTTTAATATAATATATATAATTCTACAAGTTCATTATCAAAATCATGCAAGGCACAAATTAGCATCTAATTTATTTTAAAATTTAGGGGCCACAAACTAATAGTATCAATTTAATACATATATAAATAAAGTCAAGTGACACAAAAAATTTCACTAATGATTTACATAATAGTTAAAGTAAAGTATTTAAATTGATGCATAAAAACTGTATGTTGTAGTAGGATCACGTGGAAATAATGTTGCATCACTTATAATTTAACAACTAAAGTTGTGAAGAAATGTTGTGCCCCAAACATGATTGTTGTTCTTTTTACAAACAATTTTTGTAAATACACCTTGCAAGTTCCAATAATTTCTCAATTATCTTTTTTTTTTTTTTTTTTTTTTTCTTCACCTTGCAAGTTCCAATAATTTCTCAATTATCTTTTTTTTTTTTTTTTTTTTTTTCATGTAAATAACGTTTCATCTCTTTCCCATCTTCTTCACTCATACCCGAGAGAGTGAGAGATGAGGATTGAACTTCACCAATTATACAGGATAGTTACATCAGCCTTCACCTAAACCATTTGATCAATCTTGCTCCCCTCTCATTCCAAAACACGATCCACCCGACCTGACCGTGTATATAACCAAGTTTTTAGTCATTTTATATGCTCCACTCCAGTTTAGACACTCACCCTTAGTTTCTCTGTCCATTGGCTCTCTTAATCTCACCTCAGAGTCTCACGCTCTCGATCTCTCTCACGCTCAACAACCAACACCATTGCCAACCAACACCGTTGTCGATCTGAATCTTTAGATCTTCGAACCTCCACCATCGTTGAGCTACGATTCTCCTTCATTGCACCATGCAAGTAACACTATTTATTTCTTCATTTTAGTCTCATGCAAGTTTAGATTTGCTATTATTTCTCTTTACTTCTATTTGGGTTCTTCAGATTTGTGGTTATTGGTATTTGGGTTTGTAGATTTGTTCTTAAGATTTGTGAAATTTGTACCAAGTTTCGTCTTTGCGTTTTGTCTTTCGGTCGAGACGGGTCCAACCGTTGTCCACTTGAGCTTGATTTGACTTGACCCATAGTTTTTCGTGGTTGGCGGCGTGTCTGCCGTCTTTCAACTCGACAGAGTGGGGTCAGTTCCAGATTGAGCCTAAACCTAAGTCGACCCGACATGTGGATACCCCTAGCCATTAGCTAGTGTGCTTGATATTTATTTCATTGTACAATCAATATATTTTGTAAATTAACATGCAAATCACTTTGAAGATTGACCCCGCCATCAATTAGCTTAGGCAAATCACTTTGAAGATTGAGTACATACAGTTTTTATTTTTTTATTTTTTATCTCCTTATAATTAGCTTACACCAATAAGGAAATTAAATTCAAAGAACAAACTAAACACAGTACTTTTTTTTTTTGGTTTAATTGTTATCATCTTTGTGTTGTGGCTGAGCTTTGGAGCCCCTATAATTAGTTGATCGCAGAACACACTTTGCGAATTTCACCTTCATTACTGGACTTCACGCCAATGTTGCTCATCTTCACCATGGACCTTCCAAACTCCACATTGAAGCTTAACCCTAGCAAGCCTCTGACGCCTAAGAAGCGCTGAACTAAAGTTTTGGTGGAGGAATCGGTCCATAACATCTGATCTGACTCCAGTACTCCTCGGCCGTTCCTCAAGTTTGAGAAGAAAGATGCATCAAATCGGTTTTGGCTACCTGTGTCTAATTCAACACGCCTTGTGGTATCACCATTTTATGGGCAAAGTGCTTGTAATTGAGGGAGGAAACTTGGGTTGATGCTAGGATCGGCACCATTTCCAGTTGTAGTGAAGTTATACAGTCTGTACCTGAAGAACTGGCAAGCTGAAGTACCAATGGTGTGGCCACCTAGTCATGACATAAATGAATAATAGACTTAGTTGAAATGTAAAATTAACCAAGTTAAACACATTCTTGAAAATGACTTATTGAATGATTTTATGCATTGTTGCTTACCAACAAGGGTAACAAGATCTTGAGCGTTTAGACACTTAGCTGAAAACTTTTGCTTTTGCGCATCAATGGAGTCTGTAAAGCCAGGCAAATTGGTAGTATCAGAGGCCAATGATACCCGGCCATCTCTGCGTCCGGTTGGCACCTGCCAATTTGGTCCATTGGTCTACAAGAAAAATGCATAATATGATTAATTACACGTAAAAGCATGTAAAATATATATGGTAAAGTAGTAATATGATTCATAAAATCCTGAGGTAGATCAAGTTCCAAAACAACTGAATCACGGGCAGCAAGGGCAAGAATATCAGCACAAGAAACAACGTCAGGACAAGCAGCTTCAAGCTGAGTCTTGGCATCATCAATAACTTCATACCCTCTCAAACCAAGGTTAGGTAGGGCTGTTTTCTCAGTGTTAGGCCCATCAATAAGTACAGAAGCATCGCAACCCTGCACAAAACAGTCATGAAAGTGCATCCTTAACAATCCAGGAACCACAATGGGATTAGATCTGAAATGAGTTTGCACGGTTGAGCGAACAATAGATTCAGCTCGAGGGCATGTTTTGGAGTAGAACCCAACACGTGTGGCTTGGCAATGCACATAAGAAACACTCAATACGAGTAAGAGAAACACCAAATTGGATGTTTGGAACAAACGTGAGCTCTCCATTAATGCACTAACAGGATGAAGAAGAGGGTGTGTTAAAGCTTAGCTAGCTTTTGCTAAAATTGGAGTTGTGTAATTTCAAGTATGTAGTACAAGTTTACAAATTGAAGTAGCTCTAAGCTTTTGATTTGGCTTGTGCTTGTGTGGGAAGGGAATGAGACCAATTAATATATTTATAGGATCATCTGAGGTCAAAACTAGGAGAAAAGAGTAAGAAAAGTCTGCTGGTCATAGCTAGAACAGTAGAACTTCGAAAGAGGGAAAGCAAAGTGAATTCGGAGAGTATATGATTAGTCGGTGGCATGCAATAATAGCTGGGCTCACCTCTGTTTTTTAGTGACTCGTACAAATTGCATGGGACTATTCCGCGTGAGAAATTGCCCTCGTGAAGGAATTGTCAAAAGTCAAACCAACAAAATAATAATACAAAATAAAAAAGGGAATTGTCAAAGCATTATTTCTTTTTTGGTTTTACACCGCCAATAGAATTTGCATAAACTGGATTGTCAAATGTCAACCAATGATAAAAGAAAAAGACAACAAGATTCCGATAATAGTGATACGCCAAAGTCGTAGCCCCAAACTGTTTATTACAAAATAATGATAATTTTCATCTCAGGAATCAGGATGATTGTTGCACCAAACTGGTACTTATTTCTTACCTACAACACAAATCACAATAACAAAAATCAGTAATGTCATTTACAAAATTTATAATTGCTACATCACAACAAATCCAACATAAATCATGAAACATAGGGAGAGAAAAGGTGACAGATATTTCCCTTTTACCAAAAAAAAAAAAAAAGAAAAGGTGACAGACACAAAATTCCCCAATTATTCATAAATAAATAAATAAAATTACCCCATTCAACAAAAAATAGTGAGAGGGAGGGTGATTGACCATCATAGTACTACTTGTTGCGGTCTCTCTCTCTCTCTCTCTCTCTCTCTCTCTCTGTGAACTTGGGAGTGTTTTTCGGTTTTGGGGATTGGAAAATTTTGGTGGGAGTTTTTTTAACGTTTTGGAATTTTGGCACCTAAAAAAAATTCTTATTGTAGCATTTTAGTAGAAGTGATTCAAAATTCAAATAAATTAGCAATGTTCACCTTATTTACTACTGCAATATTACTCTTTTAGTAGCGTTTTATGAAAACGTTACAATATTGTTAAGGTTCTAAAGATTTAAGAATTAAATATTTAGAAAGATCAAAACATGTCTAGTTTAGGGGTTTAGACAATGCTTAAATAAGGGTGTTTCAAGTTTTTGAAGTCCAGCTGTTTGCAGAAAAGAAAAGTGAAGTTTTGCCTTTCTCGATTGATCGAGAATTAGGCTCGATCGATGGAAAATCACAGGCTCAGTTTTTCTGCGGATTTTTAAATAGGCTTAAGCCCAAGAAAATGTTTAGGGTTTCACTTAAACTTTTCCATATATAAAAAGAAAACCTTAGCCACGTTTTAAGTGTGCTGAAGAAGACATATGTGTTACTCTTTGTGACATCTGAGAGGTTCTGTACTTTCTAACTACACAAAATTCTACCGAAGCTTAAACTACAATCAAGGATTTGTAGAACTAGTTGCTACATCAAGATCAACAAGTGAAGGTGATCTGAAACCTTTGAGTGGAGTCTCAAAGTCACAAGTAAGGGTGTGCTTGTGTTGTTGTAAATCTAAGAAAAGAAGGAGTCCATGGATTCGGAGCTTGCGCATATGGTCATGTCAGTAAGTTATTACTGGAGGTAGCATTAGATTTAGGAATTAAATCTTTTGTAAAAACTTCAATTCTCTTATAGTGGATTTGATTTACCTTGAGGATAGATAGGTCAAATCTTTTCCAGGTTTTTACCTTAAAACAGTTCGTTTTATTGGTTTTCCTGGGTGATTATATCATGTGTTATTTACTTTTTCGCATTTTTATATGATGTGATTTATTTGTGTTTAACCTAGATCTGAAAATATATTTAAGTAATCATTTGGTTAATAAATTAGGTTAAACAATCTAATTTAAGGGGTCTAAACGAACTCTCAAATATCATTATCTACTGAAGTTTTTTTTCACAAATACTGCAAACCAAACACTGCAAGTCTTTTTTTTTTTTGGTATTGGTAGCCTCTCAATTATTGAGAAGAATAGATCTGACCAGTGGGAATTCGCTTTGCATCTATATAATATTGATTTCCTAAATAGATTTGACTTCCTCCTAAAAAGTTTGGAGGTTAACGCAAGATAGAAATGCAATAAGGTTGGATATCGTTTTAACTTAACAAAAGCTTTAAGACAAGAAAAAAAGTTTGGAGGCCATAAGGACTTTGAAAAATTCTCAGAGTAGTATTTTATTTCAGTCTAATAAAATCAGTTTAGAACAATACATTTTAATAGTAGCCTTTTATGGTTTCTGACAAGCTTCTCTAAGAATAAAACTACAAAAATGGCCTTAATTTTTCTACATTGAAAATTCATTGTTTATTTCAATGAACGTGATGTGATCTTTTAAAATATTTCATTGTGTGTATTTTATTCAATGCAATAAATGTATGATTAGAATGGAAATACACCCTAATATTTTCCTTATCTATAATTTTTTAAGGGTACTAGAGGAGGCTGGTCCATTTGATCAGACATGCTTGGGTGCCTAGGACTTTCCTAAACTTGTACCTTAATTCTGGACCTAAGTCTAATTAAGTATTGGAACTTTGCTATGCGGTTAAAATTAGATTCTGAACATATAATCAGGTGATGACTCTTCTTTTCACTTTAATCTCCAAAATTAGTAGTGAATTATCGGGCCTATGTATGTGATCGACCCACATCAGGTATCGCTTATCAGAGCTGGCCTATTTTAATTTACTCATGGGGTAATGGCGACTAGTGTGTGGTTAATTGGTGCTCTCTCTTAGTGGTGTGTGTATTGCTCAACCTACGCATATATTGTTTCGACTACTTGAGTTGGTGGTCTCTTTCTTAATATTTGCTTGCACCAAACATTGGAATTTCATAAGGTGAATAATTACCTAAATTTAAGAATTGGTTTCTCCTAAGTTTAGTTCCTCTCACTGAAACTAAGGTCAAACCATGTCTCAAACCAAACTCACATATTTGGGGGTTTGTTTACACCCACAATATTTTTGTTATTCAATCAGCCATCGAGAAAAGCAAATACTATGGGTACACTAATAAGTAATATTGATGAAGTAGCAATTAATGCAAAAATAACCAATTATAACGCAATATTCATCGTTCTAATCCTCCAGTCTATCATCAATAGAAACTGTATACCAATAAATACCTTCATTGGAATTAGCCGAACAATTGTAATAAAATGTATTGTAGAGGAATTTTTACCATGAATCTATTGATAATCTATGAATCATTCACGTTTTACTACTTTATTAAATCAAGGCATGTCTTAAGCACCTTACGGCACCCAATCGTAGTGAGTAAAAAATTTTGTTTATTTATGGTAATGTTATGTAATGCATGATATAAACTGAACACTTGCATATTTTTCAATTTTTGCCTCATGATATCAAACATGCATCAAGAATGGTACATAAGGTAAGTTATCAATGGATTTAGAGATAAAGGACAAACAAAATAGTTTTAGTTTGAAAACTATTTAAAAAAACTTACAAACTGACGAAGGGCTAGTGTCAAGACAAACTCAAAATATCAACACCATCCTATGTAGCCACGATTTGGGGGTCATTCCTAACTATTAGCAGGATTTCATTATATTATGTGGTGATTAATGATGTGGTCTATCGGTTGAAGAGGGTTTGAAATAAGTGAGATCATAGAAAGAAAAATATTAACACAGGATCCCATCATTCTACGTTTATGGGCCTTTGTGATTGACGGTCTTGAACTTGAAGCCTACAGATAAAGGGGTTCACTTCACGAACATTGACTAATTGCTATTATGCTTTGTACATTTTTAAAACCTCACCTATTTTTATATTTTATATATTTTTTTACGTTAGTTTAAGCCAAATAGAACCCACTATGTGTTATTATAAAATTTCATCCTAATAAACATATTTTGTTTAAATTAATTATTATTATTATTATTATTTTTTTCAAATTCTATGATTTGGTTTATTTATTTATTAATTAATATATATTTTAAAAAGTCATCGTTTCCAAAGATTAATGTCGTATGTGAAACTCCGCTCTACGTTGATTACATGCAATTAATGATAGGTCAGCCTATGTGGTCCACCATGCATAACGGTCAATATATATTATTTGAAGATTTGTCATAGAGAACTTGCCTTAATACGGCTGTTAGCTAGAGTGCTTGAATTTCTCAAAAAAAAAAAAAAAAAAAAGCTAGAGTGCTTGATGTCACTTTCATTGTTATTAAAATGCAAATCTCTTTGAAGATTGAACCAGCTGGATCAATTGGCTTACGCCAATATATAAAGAAATATTGAGTACATAGGGTTTTTCATCACCTTATAATTAACTTAAACCAACAAGGAAATTAAATTCAAGAACAAAGTGAGTACATTTACATTTTTTTTTTTTTTTTTGGGTTTAATTGTTGTTATCCTTTTTCTGGAGCCTTTACGATCAGTTGACCGCAGAACACACTTTGCGAATTTCCCCTTCAGTACCAGACTTGACACCAATGTTGCTCATCTTCACCATGGACCTTCCAAACTCGACATTGAAGCTTAACCCAAGCAAGCCTCTGATGCCTAAAAAGCGCTGAACTAAAGTTTTTGTGGACGCATCAGTCCATAATTGCTGGTCAGACTCGAGTACTCCTCGACCGTTCCTCAAGTTTGAGAAGAAAGACGCATCGAATCTGTTTTCGCTACCAGTGTCTAGTCCAACAGGCCTTGTGGCATCACCATTTTGTGGGCAGAGTGCTCGTAATTGAGGGAGGAAACTTGGTTTGATGCTAGGATCGGCACCATTTCCAGTTGTAGTGAAGTTATACAGTCTGTACATGAAGAACTGGCAAGCTGAAGTACCAATGGTGTGGCCACCTAGTCATGACATAAATGAATAATAGACTTAGTTGAAATGTGAAGTTAACCAAGTTAAACACATTCTTGAAAATTACTTATTGAATGATTTTATGCATTGTTGCTTACCAACAAGGGTAACAAGATCTTGAGCGTTTAGACCCTTAGCTGAAAACTTTTGCTTTTGCACATCAATGGAGTCTGTAAAGCCAGGCAAATTGGTAGTATCAGAGGCCAATGATACCCGGCCATCTCTGCGTCCGGTTGGCACCTGCCAATTTGGTCCATTAGTCTGCAAAAAAAATGCAAAATATGATTAATTACACGTAAAAGCATGTAAATATATATAGTAAAGTAGTAATATGATTCATAAAATCCTGAGGTAGATTAAGTACCAAAACAACTGAATCACGGGCAGCAAGGGTAAGAATATCAGCACAAGAAACAACGCCAGGACATGCAGCTTCAAGCTGAGTCTTAGCATCATCAATAACTTCATATCCTCTCAAACCAAGGTTAGGTCCGGCTGTTTTCTCAGTGTTAGGCCCATCAATAAGTACAGAAGCATCGCAACCCTGCACAAAACAGTCATGAAAGTGCATCCTTAACAATCCAGGAGCCACACTGGGGTTAGATCTGAAATGTGTTTGAACGGTTGAGCGAACAATAGATTCAGCTCGAGGGCATGTTTTGGAGTAGAACCCAACACGTGTGGCTTGGCAATGTACATAAGAAACACTCAACGCGAGCAAGAGAAACACCAAAAGGGATGTTTGGATCAAACGTGCACTCTCCATTAACGCACTTAAAGGATAAGGACCAGGAAGAGAGTGTGTTAATTAAGCTTTTAGCTTTTGCTAAAATTGGAGTTGTGTAATTTCAAGTATGTGGTACAAGTTTACGAATTGAAGTAGCTCTAAGCTTTTGATTTGGCTTGTGGTTTTGTGGGAAGGGAATGAGACCAATTTATAGGATCATTTGAGGTCAAAACTAGTAGAAAGAGTAAGAAAAGTCTGCTGGTCGTAGCTAGAATAATAGAACTTCGAAAGACGGAAAGCAAGGTAAATTCGGAAAATATATAATTAGTTGGCATGCAATAATAGCTGGGCTCACCTTTGTTTTGTAATGATTCGTACAGATTGCATGGGGACTATTCCGCGTGAGAAATTGCCCTCAAGATTGTCAAAGTCTGACCAACAAAATAATAATAAAATAAAAAAGAGAATTGTCAAAGCATTACTTTTTTTTTTTTTTTTGGGGGGGGGGGGGGGGTCTTTCACAGCCAATACAATTTGCATAAACTGGATTGTCAAATGTCAACCATTAATTGATATAAAGAAAAAGACAACAAGAATTCCGATAATAGTAATACGCCAAAGTTGCAGCCCCAATTGTTTTACGTTCCATTGGAACTTAATTGGTTGGTGTCATGGAATTCAACAGTCACACGCTGCAAAGAACACGAGAATACTTGCATATTTTTCAAATTTTGTCTCATGATATCAAACATGCATCAAGAATGGTACATAAGGTAAGATATCAATGGATTTAGAGATAAAGGACAAACAAATAGTTTTAGTTTGAAAATTGTTGAAGGCCAAAATTTCACAAGAAAGTCCATTACATGAAAAGTAAAGAAGACCCAATTCAAGCAGTAAGAAGAATCAACATTAAGGCCCTATTTATGTTCAGATTTCCAGCAAAAAAAGTCATTAAAAAATCCAGCAAAATCCAGTGAAAGAACTGGGTCGGGATACCCAGAGGCTGCCAGAGGCTCAGGATCCTCGAGTAATGCAGTACAGCTAATGTGAGATTGAGACAGCTCAAGAGAGGTACCACAAAATACAAGAAATGAAGAACAGATATGTCCTTCTCAAGTACCCAGTGGTGCAGCAAAGAATCAGAAAGTATAAAACAAACATTCATGAATAAAGGAGCTGTACCACAAGGAACCAAGAATGAGAAAACCATAAGTAGAAACGACTGGAAGGGAACTTTCAACCTAGCAGTAAAAGATTCCAACTATTTGGGAATAATGACAGTAAGGAAAGACAACCAAAAGCTGAGTCTGAAAAGTAAGAAATCTTGAAAAAAGAGAGATTGAAGGTCAGCTGCCCAAGGATGCTCCGGAATGGAAAGTCAGCAAGTGACTTTTAGAGAAACAGCACTAAAAGATGAAAACTATGAGAAAAAAGAGAAGAGACCAGCCCTTGTGCAATTGTCACAACACGAGCTCTGAGGGGTAAAAGAGAGAAATCACTAGTACTTTGGAGCCCTAGAAAACACACTATAAAAGGAAGAGAAAACCCATGTTCAAAGGGGGGATTTTCAGTAGGAAGAATATCATAACAGAGCCATTAGAACTCTGTAAAATTTAAGAAAAACAGAGGAACGTCTCCCGGTATCCCAGAAACAGCCACTATAGCACATACTTGGATTCAAAAGGATTCAAACTTTGCAAGTCTTAGAGGCTTGGATAGCTATCAAAGTCTATAATTTTTGAGCTTATTTGAACCTTGTATCACGTCTTAGTGAGCACATTTGTAATTCACAATTAAGAAAAACTAATGAAGTATTTCTTATTAGATTGGAGGATCCCTAACAATTGTTTTGTGTATTTCCTAATTACTTTGCATTCCTTTTGCATGTTTTCATTGTTATTCAGTACAAATATTCTTTGCTAGTTTATGTGTATTGTAGGAAGCTTGTCTTGTGCACCACTTGGTTCTTAAACAACCCCTTTAGCTGCGGTGAACCAAGTCCAGTCCACAAAAATACAACTATTTGACCCAGGATCCTTAGGCCTGTATGCTAAAGAAAAAGACACTCTCACAAAAACTATTTAAAAAAACTTATGAACTGGCGAAGGGCTAGTGTCAAGACAAACTCAAGATATCAACACCATCCAATGTAGCCAAGATTTGGGGGTTATTCCTAACTATCACCAGGATTTCATTATTATGCATGTGGTGATCTGATGTGGTCTATTGGTTGATGAGGGTTTGAACTGAGTGAGATCATAGGAAGAAAAATATTATCAAGATCCCACCAAAAAACTTTTTGGCCTTTGTGATTTATTGTCTTGAAGCCTAAAAAAAAAAGGGGGTCTCTTTAATATTGACTAATTGCTATTATGCTATGTACTTTTAAAACCTAATTTTTTTTTTTTTTTTTTTTTGGTTATATTATTTTGGTTTTGAACCTGGTCTGACTTTAAAAAATTGAAACCTCTCTTTTTTTCAGTTCTTTAAACGGGCTGAATTTCAGTTTTTTAAAGTCAAATTGGGGTTCAACTTAGGTCTAATTAACTATGGTGATATTATAAATAATTTTTAATAAATCTATTCTTAATTGTATATAAATATATTAGATGTCCACCCTTGACCAATAAAATCTTGTAGCTCAGTGGATATCAACAAGGACATGTTAGGAACATTTAGAACTACCATACTCAAGATTTGAAGTTAAGGGGGCGGGGAGTACAGGCATAAAAAAAAAAATATATATATATATATATATATATCAAAAGTCCATATAGTCCAGGGACGGAACTACATACAGACAAGGGGGGCTGTGCCCCTCCCCCCCCCCCCCCAAATTTTAAAAAATATTAAATAGTAGGTATATATTTAAGATTTTAGAAAATAAGCCCAAGAAAAATTATATTTGCCCCCCTCAAGAAAATTATATTTACCCCCCTCGACTTCGAATCCTAGTTCCGTCCCTGTATATAGTCCCCCAAGTTATTATAAACATATATATATATATATATATATATTACAAATTCTATGATCTGGTTTATTTATTTATCAATTAATATATATTTTAAAAGTCATTGTTTCCAAAGATTATTAATGTCGTATGTGAAACTCCGCTCTATGTAGGATCACTACGTGAGGTCAAAATTTGGAGAAAGAGTAAGCAAAGTCTGGTGATCATAGATAAAAGTAGAGCTTGGAATATTATAAAATATGGAAAGCAAAGTAAAGTAGGAGAATAATTAATTGGCATGAAAATGCGTAGCTGGGTTCACCTTGATTTGTTTGTTTTGTAATATATGAGCTAGTACGGATTGCAATTTGCATGCCACTATTCCGCGTGAGAAATAGTCGTCGTGAAGGAATTGTCAAAATCCAACCAAGTATAATTAATATAAAGAAAAAAAAAAAAAATTAAAGAATTGTCATAGCATTACTTTGTTTTTTCACCGCCAAGAAAATTTGCATAAAGTGAATCGTCAAATGTCGACCAAACGAGTTATTTAATACCAATAATAGAGGGCGCTGCTACCAGGTTCAGGATTTGTTTAGATACCGTTTATTTTGTTGAAATTGTAAATTTATTACTGACAGTATTGTAGATAAAGGTAAAAATTAGCTGAAATAGTACAGTGAGGTCCATGAATAGTACCAAAAAGTGCAGTAGGACTCATAAATAGTAGCAAAAATAAATTGAATAGTAAAATAATTTTAATTTATAATCCCAATTCAAACGCACGCTCAATATAAGAATGTTGATTGCGTATTTCAAAGTTTGCCCAAATTAATAATTTTTAGTTTTTTACTACCCTATTGCATGAGTTGTTTATGCAAAGCTTTTCATCCAATTGTTTTAATTTTTTTTTTTTATGTTAATTATAAACATTTTAAAACATCAGTGATTTATTTGAACCTTTAATAGAGCTTGATCTTGATTAAATTATGTATACACAAACATAATCGGCTTACTTGCACTACCACAAAGCTGATTTTTTTCAAGGGTCAAAATCCTTGAAAAAGGTATTAAAAACCTTGACAAAAATTATTTTAAGAGCCTAATTGACTCTTGATAACTTTCAAAACTTATACGGTTAAAAATGAAATTTTAAGGGCCTTTGTGACCCTCAAAACAAGTGTTCTATCTTATTTTGAGGGTCAAGAGATCCTTAAATAACCTTATTTACCAAGGGTTAAAAGATTTACATGCACAATCCTTGATAAATAAGATTATTTAGGTGTCTCTTAACCCTCAAAATAAGATTTAAAAAAAAAAAAACCACAATCTTGCACAAAAAACCATATACTACAACCAAATACATCAAAAGTCCAATGTATACTACCAAATATGTATAAAAATTATAGCTGTTGTAAGGAGGTCAACATTCCAGCTGCGTGGGTACGTAATGTTGCATTGAAATTGTTTGATGAGCTAAAACTTCTGTAACATGATAGAAACTTTTACAATTAATATAAGTTCTATTAAATGGATCCGGGAAAGGATTAACAAAAATTAATCATAAATAAAGGGAAAAATGAAAAACTAAAAAGAGCATCCGAAAACTACATATATAAACACAAAGGGAAATCAACTTGTTTAAATGAGACATAGGAGCAAGGGCGGAGTCAGGAATTTTTGTTTGAGGGGGTCAAGTTGTAGCACTAATATATTTATCAAGACAACCCCCCCATACACATATATACACACGTTTTTTATTATTATGTACACACACTTTTTTATTTGATAAGTTATATATATATACACACCAAAGAAAAAAGAACTTAGTATTTTTAATCACAATTATGTTTGATGGTGATCTTTCATAAAATAAAATTCATTTTTACCATTTTTATAGTGAAATTCTTAAAAATTTTTATTTTTGATACAAATTATCAAATTTTATACTAAAGTAAGTAAAAAAAATATTTTAATTGAACTAATAAAATTTTCAAAAACATGAATGATTCAAAACTTGGAGGAAGAAGTTAAGCTCCAAACATATTTGAAGCTATCTTGCTCTATTCCATTATGTGGCAACTAAAGAGACATCTCATGTGTAGTTTTAGTGTCAACATTTTTTTAATGAGTCAATAACTTGTTAATTGCCATATAATGGGTTGAAAAAAGATATATATTCAAACATGTTTGGTATCAAAATTTATCAAATATTTAATAGATATAAGAGCATATTTTACAATAAAAAATAGACTTGCGAAAAATAATATTATGTCTCTATAACTATTAGACCAATTTTTATTTTTTTTTATTTTTTAAGAGCATCATTGGACTAAATCAATTTATTGGGGGGGGGGGTAACTCTTCTTTTGTAGACTAAATCTTGAAAACATTAAAATAATTATATATATATTTTCAAAATTTTGGGGGGCCATGGCCCCCCTACCCTTACACATAGCTACCTCCCTGCAGATAGCCATTGTACCCATTCTCATCCAAATGCCCAATATTGATCTAAATAGAAGTGTGATCCTTTGTGGTAAAAATTTTAAATGAGACATATGATACAAAATTAAATTTCAATTGAAATTCAATTTTTTGTTTTTGTTTTTATAAAAAATACCATAGCCGTGCAAATATATTTTAAAGAACTACATATTACTAAGTCAACTATAGTTCCAAAATCTTAAAATAATAAACTTTGAGTACATTGATTGACAACAAGAATATAATTACAATCTGTAACTTTATGAGGCCTAATAACCCACTAATGCTATGTCTTAGTGTATAAAGTATGAACATTTTATTTCTAAGTGTAGAATAGCTAACTGCAGAGCACATTAAGATGCAATCTTTCTTGATTTCATCTTCATGTCTTGTCTAACTATCAGGACCTGCATTTAACACTTTCACTGTTTGAAAATTACCAAGTACACAATAATTCCAAAATCCTAGACATGATAAACTTAATACATCAAAACAAAATAACAAAAGACCACATATATAGTCTACAATAGTTCCAAAATTCTAACAAATTTTGTACAAATGAGTAATATTCCATACCTTTGACCTTGGAGTAACTACTTCAAAGGTGAGAAACTTTTGATTATCAAAATTAGGAGATTCCAGGATGATGTATGCCCCCTTAATTTTGTACCTCTCCTCTGTTGCCTGCAATGGCATATAAAACCATTATTAAGACAAATCTCAGATGAGACAGCATCAACAAACAAAAAAAAAAAAAAAAAAAAAAAAAAAAAAAAAAAAAAAAAAAAATTACTGGACCAATTGTGACAAAAGAGTATACAAGTGAATTAATTTTGGTACACCCCAAGAAGCTTCATTAGAGGAGCAAAGACCTGCAAAGTGTCCACTGCTATGCTGGACTGCATGCAAAATTATAATGTCAATAACAAAAACTTCAGGGCCCTACACCCCAAAAGAAATTGAAAAATAAATCCATTGAAATGCTTTAACGAGATCCAGTGAACCTTCCCATAACTTCAGTACCCCTAAACCCCGAAAGCAAGCACATGCATTCACAATTATGTATCATAATTAAAACAAGTATTATTTAGTTTAGGAATATGAAAACTATATCTGAATATGACTTATCAAAAAAGAAACCTATTTATGAATAAAACTATATCTGAAGCAATTTAAGGCTTCTATGGACACAACAACATTAATTCTCTTTTGCAAATAATAAAGATGAGAAATGGTCTAAAGACCACATACCATACAACAATGACGAAAAAAGGTTATCAAAAGAATTTAAAGCAGCACTAAAGCTCTTGTCCAAACATATGCCATTCTGCCAAATTCAACATGAAAAGAGCGGACCTGAGTACCCAATTCGTATATCTAACTTCCAAGTTCCAATTAGCACATTAACTAAGGAAAAAAAAGTTAAAAGGGTGGATCTTAACAGCACTGAAAAGGCTACAAGGTTGGGGAGAGTTTGATAGAGAAAATTTAACACAGCTTCTTCTATAGAGAAATTTAAGAGTGCCACATTTGATACTAACCAGGCAATCAAGGCAAGCATTGATGGCTTCAATATCTTTCAAAGGCTGCAAAAGATTGGCACGAAGAGTTCTAGTCCTGGAGAAGAAATCGGAAACAATGAAAAATTTTAGATTTACATTGATAAAAAGGGAAAAGGGAAAATTTTTCCAAAATTTATGACACGACATGCCTCATCAGTATAATGCAGCACATGCCCTCCAATAGTTTTTGTTGCTTGTGCCCTAAAGGTTTGAAGGAATTGTTATTTCATCACTATGATAATACATTCTATAATCTAATCTACGCACTCTAGAACTCTTTAGTTCCCTCAAAACTGATTTTGGTGGTGCAATCTTCCATTCCAGAAAAATATGATATAGTACATACTTAAACTCAACCGGTAAGTTACCTTATCCTTAGAAGTTTTTCCAATTGCATTGCCTAGGATCTGTAGTGCAGCCTTGAGATTCAACTGCCGGATCTCAAATTGAGTAGCTAAAAGCCATATTTTTGTGAAAGAGAATTTCTTATGATGAATGAACTTCAGACTCTCCCTAGAAAAATTAACAGTAAATGAGAAATCTCTTCGAAGTCACTTGGGTTTATCCATTCACATAAACTATACATAGGAAAACCAGATACAAGTGTTGTTGTGAATGACTGTTTAAGTCACTTAATTCACATGAACAATTTTCATATAAACCAAGGGTTAGTACATGATAGATAAAGGAACTTCCCAGATTAATGAAAATGCTTATTCATTTCTATTGCAAAATTATCATTTGATATCATAAGTACAATCAAATAACTTAAGAAAATATGCATAGTAACTTATAAAGAAAAATAGAATGCATATGAATCTACTTGCATTGAAATAGCTTACTTAACTGTATTAGCCGATTTGAATTGTCTCTTTAATGAGAAATCAATATAATGCATCCATTGGGGAAACCTATATTACAGCTGATCCTTAATGAGAAATAGATTTGGTTCCAACTAAGTAGTACCTCTTTCATGTGCTTGAGGCAAGAGGGTTTGTACAAGTTTGGATGCTCCCATCTGGAAACCAATGGATTGACTTAAATGACTTAAATAGGACTTCATTCAGTGCAAATCACCAGTGCAATATGGTACAATGAAAAACCTGACTTGCACATTATATACTACAATAGACATTATAGATATTGTATTTTTTAAATTCCTAGTGCAATATGAATTCTTACTACTATAACACAAGCACTAAGTTATTGTTCCTCTCCCAATGCCTCTTAGTCCTTTATGACCAACCAAGCAAATGGCCTTCAAGCCCTGCAGGTTCTTGTTGCATGTGGTTTGAACCTTTACATGATTGACATAATGAGGACAAAAAAGGCATTGCAAACACAATCAAAGGCATTACTAATAGCCCATTGGCAATACAAAGCACACAAATTCTCACATCAAGTCACTGTTGTATAAATAACATCAATCTAATCTGAAAAAATCGACTATAAAGAACAGTACGAAAAGATCTTTTTATCATCCTTAAAAGATTCAAAATTCACAATCTAAAGCCCTGAATACTTCCATTCTGAACGATAAAGTTGTGATTTCCAACTAGTATTTGTTGGCTTTAATTTCGTGTCAAATTTGGTTGTAATTCATTCAATCATTTCCCTATATTTATGTGGGTTTATTTATAAGGGATGAGTGTGAGAGATTGGTGAAGAATCAAGTTTTAAAAGAAGAATCAGTGCAGTTCGCTACTAGCTCATGAGAAGCTTGCAAGTAAAGTAACCCGGGAAAAGGCCACGCGTGAAGCATATGACTAAAAGTTGAAGAGTCATGCCAACTAGTCGAGTTCGCGAGTACTTCGCGAGAAAGGCCATCTTGTGAGGTACCCGCAAAACTCTTTGTTTGGTAAAAATGAAAAGTGTTTTACCAGATTCTTTACCCACATTATATATACCTTCATTACTCACGAAATGTAAGAAGTGCTTTTTAGAGAGGAAACCTTAGCAAAACACATGAGAGTTAGAGATTCTCAAGCCCACAATCATCTACACATTTTTTCTTGGTTTTCCTCTACTCCTACCTCTCCATCTATACATCCTTGAGAGCTTCTTAGCCCAAACACTTACCTCACCCATTCTGAGTGTTGAGAGAAGTTTTGGTGCCTTTGAGAAGTATTGGAAGAAGCCATTGAGTGGCGGATGCAATCGGGCTAAATTACGGGATTCGAAAAGCTAGTGAAGACAAGACTCCGAGAAGTTTGTTGGTAGCTGGAACTTGGAGGGATTTAATACATTGGGTAGATTAGGCTTGGAGAGAAATTTGATATCCGTGTACTCCAACTTATTCACTAGTAGATCGATTTCGACTTGGAGGGTCACAGAGAGGTTTTTTGCCAAGTTTTTCGGTTTCTTTTTCGATAACACGTCTCAATGTTATCTTGTATTTGCATCTCTCTTCCCTTACTCTTTGTGCTTTACATTTATTGCTTATTGCTTATTTTCATGCACTAGAGTAGTTTCGGTTTATTGCGCTTCATATACTCTTGTTCCACACTTAGATAAGTTAAAATAAAAGCAATCTAGCCGTAATTTAAAATTGGGGGTCTAAACAAGTATTAGTGTAATCACGTTTCTAGTACCCAACTTTTATTATGTACCCGTTTATTTTTGTTTTCCTTTTTAAGAAATTTCAAAATTATAAGAAGCTCTTTTGATTATGTTTGTTTCAGCGTAAAATATTTTCTTAAGGATTTTTTTTTTTGGCAAAAAAAAAAAAAATATCAGTATTTGGTTGCATTCATGAAAATGTTTAAAAAAACATGTTCCAACGTTTGACAGAATGTGAAAAAAAAAAAAAAAATCCATTTTTTATATGGAAAAGCTAAATGACTAAAATATCCTAGAAATCACCAAAATGACTTATTTTTGGTCATGTTGGAGATTCTGGGGTACTTTAGGAATTTTTGAGGTTTTATGTGTCCATGTTGAAAAATAAATTTAAGTATAACATGTTCTTTTTTTGAGATAAGTATAACATGTTCAAATCCTTAAGTGAATGGTTTAAAATATATTTTTCTTCGTTGAAAGCATCAACAAAGGCTAGAAAACACCTTCAAAACCTAAATTGTCATTATGGCGTTTGGTTTGTTTCCTTGCGGTGTTAGTTTAATTATTTTAGGGGGGAAAAAAATTAACTGGAAGACTATTTTAATTGGAGATAAAGGGTGGAAGAAACAATGGAGCAATGGTATGAACAAGAAATCTTTAATGGCTTATAGGCATGATAAAATTGCTATCTTTAGAAAAATTTGCTACAACACAAATATGTTATGGCAAATTTGTTCCCAATATACATTAGGGCTTGTTTGGCTGGGGTGGTTATTGGATGGATAGAAAATTTGGGAGAGAAAAGTGGAGAAAAAATAGGAGTAGAAAGTGTTTGGTTGAAGGGGGGGGGGGGGGGGGGGGGGAATGGGGAAGAAAATGATAGGGTCAAGGAGTTTTCTTATTGAGTCCATCAAAAAATCAATTTCCCCAAATTAAGAAAAATGTAAGAGTGATTTTGCTTGAGTCTTCTCATTTACCTTTTTTGCCATAAATTGCAATGACATCTCTCTTTGATTTTTTTGTCCTTCTTTTCATATTTTTCTTTCTTTAATACTACTAGTGCTATGTTCTTTAATAAACCAATATAATATGTGTAATGTGTTAATTTTTATAAAATGTGATTTTAGTAATTTTAATTCATATTAAGTAATATTTTCCTTATTTAATGTAATAAAGACATAAGAGTAATTAATTTATATAAATTACATTTTTCATCTTCTCACTTTTCTCTTCAACCAAACAAAAGAGTTTTTTATCGCTCCATTTTTCTACCCCCAACCAAACACAATAAGAGAAAACTAAAATCACTTCTAGCTTCCCACTTTTCCATCGTTCCAATCAAACAAATTTTAACAAATTTGAAAAAACCCCACAAGATATCTAGTGTTTTTAAATTTTTCTAAGTATGGGGAATAATAAAAGTTTATACATTATATATAGACCATTAAAGTCACAAATAACGTGTTATAATTGCTAAAAAAAAATAGTTAGAAATAATCTCCAACATTAACAATCATTTAATTATCAAATAGCACAACTCTTGTCAATAATTATGCTAAAAAATCACAATTTTATACAATTTTGTTAGACATTCAGTCAACCAAGTATCTAATAAGTTCCGGGCGGAGTCTTTTATTACATACTCGTTAGACATTTGGTTAACTGAAAATCTTATTTAGCATTTGTTAGACATTATAAAATATAAATGCACTTTCCAAATAATTTTTGATTGTTTCTTTCACATTATAACTTTATAAGTGATAACAACACTCTTCCACTTCCAAAATGGGATAAAACGACATTCTTCCTCTACTTAAATGTGATCAAACTTGTATTAAAACCTATTAGTATATAAAAAATACCCAAAACTTGTGACTTTTCCAATATTATTAGGTTGGACGGAAAAAAAAAAAAAATCTAGTTTTGAAGGGCAGATAATGGCTTGCCATTGAGTGTGGAGATTGGGTCAACATGCTAGGGGAGAGAGATTTTATAGTGAATTTAGTCTAATGAACAATCTTGGAAAAATAAAGAGATTGAAGTAGAGTTTTGCATTTGTCCTTTGAGTTGGGAGAAGGGTGTAAATAATTGGCAAAAATACACCATTGGATCATGAAATTTATCTGTTGAGAGCCTTAAATTCTTAAAATTTCAAACAAGTGTGTTTAGTGATAGGCCATATGTGTTTCACATATTAAGAACATATGTCATGTTTTTATGTAATTGGCTTATCCTTTGACAAAATGCACTTAACTTGTATTTGGGTAGATTTAGGATGTGTTTATATACTTCAAGAAACCATGTTTCAAGATCAAGTGTTGAAGCCTTCAAATCTATCCAAGAAAACAAGTTAATAGTGCAAATTCATTAAAGCTCGACAGTTGGCTCGACGCTACATTTATCGAGCTTAAGAAAGCTATTCAAGGCCCGGTGTGCTCGACACTTGCTCGACACCTTTTATCTGTCGAGGTTTAAGATTTTCAGAATTCAAATATGATTTTCTTGGGATCCTTGAATATGTCTTTAGGCTTTCTTTTCTCCTAACCCTAAACATATAAAATGATTGTTTTAAGGGCCATCAAACAATTCACAAGTTACACAAGCATTGTACAAACTCTGTTCAAGCAAATTGTGACCGGAGACGAAGTTCTTGCCCTAGTTCTTCTCTTTCTCTTGAAGAAGTTGCTGTATATGTGCACTGTAGGGTTTTGTGACCAACCATCTTCTTGATCTTCATCGTGTGGATGAACTGAAGAACTTTGCAACCAACAACCTTCTTAGTTGGTGATTGAAGTCGCGTATTGGGGATCTGCGCAATTGGTTAGTCACGTACTTGGGAGTCGTGCATCAGAAAGGAGAACTGTCACTACAGAACAAGTCCAATTGGGTATTGGGGTAAGGGTTCAACTGTAGGTTGGTAAGGTACTTGGGATTCCTTTACTTGTAACCGCTTGTTGTGATAATAATGGAGTTTCGAGAGTGGTGACCTGAAAATCACCTGGTGGGGTTTTTGCAGTTAGGTTTTTCCCATTCGTAAACAAATCACCGTGTTATTTATTTTCCGCTGCATAATTAATTTATTGATGATTTGTTTGTGCTACCATGTTTTTGCATGATAAATTGATTAATTAATAACTTGGCTAATTAATTAATTAATTTCTATCACAAGGTGTCATTCAATTTGTGGCCTATCAAGTGGTATCAGAGCAGGCACACTCTGATTAGGGTCTAATCTTTGCTGTGTTGATCCATTGACCCCTGTTTGTCATGGATAGAGGACAGTCATTAATCATACCTCCTTTATTTGATGGCACTAACTATACATGCTAGAAAGTATGCATGAGAGCTTTCTTGTAGTCTTTAAATGAGAAAGTGTGGCAAGCTGTGGAGATAGGCTGGACTAAGCCTACAGAAGCGCCAGCCGACTGGGATGATGCCAAAATTAAGGCGGCAAACTTCAACAGCAGAGCATTGAATGTGTTGTTCAGTGCAGTCACCAATGAGGAGTTCAAGAAGATATCCTCAACTGAAACTGCCAAGGAGGCTTGGATCATTCTCCAGACAACCTATGAGGGTACAAAGGCTATAAAAGATTCAAAACTTTAGAGGCTCACTACAAACTTTAAAGAGATAAAGATGGAGGAGGATGAGTCATTCGATGAGTTCTATGCCAAGCTAAAGGACATAGTGAACTCAGCCTTCAATCTTGGAGAAACCATTCATAAACCCAAGATTGTAAGGAAGGTGCTCAGATCTTTACCTATGAGATTTCATGCCAAGATCACGGCAATAAAGGAAACAAAGGATATTGATAAGATTTCTTTGACTGAGCTGGTTGGAAACTTGCAGACCTATGAGCTAGGGTTGACAAGGATTGGCAAGACGAGTAAAGGCAAGAGCATGGCACTGAAGGCCAAGAGCAGTGAGACAGATGAGTCTTCTGATGATGAAGATTCCAAGATTAAGTCCTACATCACCAGGTAGTTCAAAAAGTTTATGAAGAACGCAAATGGAAAGGGTTTCGATAAGGACCGCAGGCAATCCAGTTCTTCTCAGTTTAAAGGCTAAGACAAAGGGAAGAAGGATGCTAAGGAAGGTGGTTAGTACACTGTTCCCGCAGGACCTAAGTGCTTTGGCTGTTAAGGCTTCGGTCACATAAAGAATGAGTGTCCTACATATCTCAAGAGCATTGGGAAGAGCAAGGCACTTGCTGTTACCCTGAGTGATACCAAGCCTAAGGATGATTCCGACAATGAGGATGACGGAATCTTAAATGCCTTCATGGCCACTGTTAATCCTACTGATGTGATTGTTGAAAATGTGGTTGAAGAAGAAGAATTTGTGGAATCTAAGTTTGAGAAGATAGATGATTAAGATGACATCCATACAGCCTATGAAAAACTGTACAAGCTTTCTGAGAAGCATGAGAAACTGTATAGGCTAACCACCAAGAAGCTCAGTGATGTGGAACTTGACCGTGAGAAGCTTTCCGCAAAGTTTGATAAGGCTAATCAGACTATTGGAGTACTGAGGTTCGAGAACAATTTCTTGGTTGAGAAGACCAAGAAGCTTGAAGCGGAGCTGTTTCAAGTCAGAACTCAATTGGAGAGGACTTCAAGTGCAAAGCTTGATGATATGCTCAGCATTCAGAAATCTGTTTCAGATCGAACAGGTTTAGGGTATGGTCTTTCTTCCTCTAATACTGCTTCTACTAGTACTACTGTTTTTGTTCCTCCTGCTAATAATGTTAAAATTGAGAACATAGATAAGGGTAAATTTATCTTAGGAGCACCCCCTAAGTTTGAGAAGAAAGATGTTAAAAACCCTAGGGCTAAGAAGGCTAACTCTTAAAAGCCTAGACAAAAGAAGCAGCATCTCTGTCATCATTGTGGAGCTGCCGGTCATACTCGACCAAATTGTTATAAGTGGCTTGCCACTCAACAGAGCAATGGCATGATAGCATCTGGCAACCAGAATCAGTTTTAATCCTCTCTTGCTCCCCTTGGAGATCTTTTTAAAGCCTTCATGTTCCTTTTGAACTTGAACGGATTTTCCCCCTCACCGCTGGTTTAAGGGTTTAATCAAAGGAAAGGTTCTTCTAGGGTATGGAAGGAAAAGGGCTCCAAGTGATTTTGTCACTTTTTTTTTCTCTCTTCTTGTTTTTGTGTGTGCATTACTTATGTGTTTTGCTTTTAAGTTTTGAGTCAGTCTAGTTTTTATACTTTGATTGTTTAACATGTTTTGTTTTTGTTTGTTTGTTTATTTTATTTTTTTTTTCCAATTTTTGCTTTGTTTTTGTTAGGTTCTAAAGACTTAGGATTTTATGTATTTAGAACTCTAATTTGTATTGTTAGCAAATCATTATCAAAACAATGTGTTTTAGTCTTGCTCAAAGTTGTGCATTTATGTAAAGTTGGAATCGAGCTTAATGCAGAAAAGATTAATGCATATCGGCCTGGCTTGATCGATCGAAGCTTAGGCTCGATCGATCGAAGCTCGGGCAGAATGTTTTTCTGTAGAATTTTCCAACTCAGCCCTAGTTGTTTAAAACGTTTTAGGGTTTTCTAATTTGTCCTAAGTATAAAAGGCAAACCCTAGCCACGTTTTAGTGTTGCTCATATTGCGGTTCGTGTAAATCTCTTGTGAGAATCTAGAGGAGCTTTCCTTTACACAAGCTTAGGGTTTTTAAGGAGAAGATTTATCTATACCTTGATGATCAACTCAGTTGCTGCCATTGAAGTTTAAAGAAAACACAAGCGAGTGTGCTTGTATCTGGTGGTGAATCCAAGAAAGGAGTCCGTGGATTCGGAACTCGCACGTGGTCGTGTCAGTAAGTTCTACTGGTGGGTAGCAATAAGAAGTCGAGCGTGGGGGCTTGTAAGTCTTATTGTATGAACTTCGATTCTTTCAAGATAGTGGATTCAAGTTTACCTTGAGAATAGCTAGGTCAAATCCTCCCCAGGTTTTTACCCGTTTGGTTTCCTGGGTGATCATATCTTGTGTTATTTATTTTCCGTTGCTTTGCATGATTTGATATTTGTTATTGTGATAACCTAGACTTGTTTAATTGGACTAAGTAACAACTTGACTAATTACCTAGGTTAGATCAATTGTTTTAAGGGGTCTAAAAACTATCAAGTGGTATCAGAGCAGGTTGCTCTTTTGTTTTAGATCCTTTGATCTAAGAGCTGATCCTTGATCTCTTTTGTCATTGACAATTTGAAGTGTCTTTTTGATCATGTTTCTGCTCATGCTTCTGTTGATTTTATTGATGCTTGTGAAACTCTTCGTAAGGAATTATTGAAATCTATGAAAATTGCTAAGAAATTCAAGGAAGAGTTAAAATTGGCTAATCTTGAAAAAGAGGAATTGATTGTTAGATTAGATGAATCTAATAAAAAGAATGAATTTTTGAGAAATCAAATTTCCTCTCAAGATGAGAAGATGAAAAGCTTGGAACAAGAGTTAGTTGAATCTAAGTTAGTTGAATCTAAAGCTAAAATTGAAAATTTAACTAGTACCAAACCTGCTGTTGATAACAGAAGTGTTTCTGTTTCTCTTAAGTCTAAAATTGAGAAAGTTTATATCCCTCCTTTCAAGAGGAATAATAAAGAAAAAACTTATTTTGCTAGGTTAGATAAAGGTAAAAGTTTTGTTGTAGACGCTGAAATTTCTAAACCTATGTCTAAACCTACTGTTAGAGAGCACAATAAATCTATTTTTGTGCCTACTTGTCACCTTTGTGGTGTTGTTGGTCATATTAGACCAAATTGTTCTTTGTTGAGACAAAAACCAAAATCTGAGACTAGATTTGTTGTTAGGAATATTGATGTTCCTAAATTTGTTCCAGTTTGTCACTTTTGTGGAAAGTCTGGACACATTCGTCCAAACTGTTACAAGCTGCAAGCTGCAAAGAGAGCAAACAAACCAAAAGTAACCGTGCCTCAAGCACAAGATCCTATGGTACTTATTGTTGAATTGGTAAAGGCTTTAAACCTTTATTCCAATACTGGAGTTGGCAATCATTCCCATGTGAATAAGAACTCCAATGCTCATGGTGCATCTAAAAGGTTTTGGATGCAAAAGACTCGAACTAACCAAGTCTTTTTGACATGGTCTTTGTGCTTCATTGCTCTACCCTTTGTGACCATTGTTCTTTGGTTTTGTTTTTGTTTTTTAGGATTTGTATTGCATAACATTCATGCATTTCATTCTAGATATTTTTTTTAATAAAAAAAAAAAGGGAAGAAAAAGGAAGCAAATTTTGTTTTGTACTATTCTTCTTGGTTTTTGAGAACAAGGTTGGTCAATTTATTTTCACATAACATGTCGTTTGTACCTTGTTTAGCTTTGATGAGCTTACTTATTGCACTTTACTAGTTGAAGCTTTGTAGTGCATGTTGTGTGGGAAAAATGTTTATGGTTTTTGATTATTTTGTCTTAATCTTGAAGTCACATATTTTTGAATGTTGGACTTGAACTTTTAAAGAAAGGCATAAATAACCATCTCACCACTGTTCACTAGCCAATCATGAACACTTTAGTGTATATCATAAGATTTTGTGCTCGAGAAAGTGTAGCACATGTACAAAAAGAACATAAGGTGAAACCTCGGTTTAAATTGCTTAATAATTAAAATTTGTGTGTACTATTAGGCTTGATTCCAAACTCACATGACTTAAAATTAGTATGTATATTATGAGGCATAAATTCAAGAAACCTACATGATTGCAAGTTTATGATCTAGGAGATGTGAGAGTTATAAGATGTAACTCTTTAGGTGATAGTCTCTTTTAAATTCTTTGTGATGAATTTTGTAGACTTTGTGATTGATTGCTATTCACATATCACCTCACATGTATCTCAAGTTTTTGCTAGTTGCACACACTACACGAGTTACTCTTTGCTAAACTTTGTACATGTTATTGTGTGTGTTTATGGTCTGACCAACCAAGTTTTGCAAATACTTTGAATTTTGTGCAAAATTAATTTGTTGCTTGAAAATTTATGGAGAATGCAAGATTTTTTGTTTTTGGGAATTTGGGCTTAAAATTCTTGTTTTTGAAAATCATATCATCACATACTCATGCATTTTGTTCTTAAATTTCAATGCTTTGAGTTGATTCTGAATGTTTTTTTCAAAAACTGTGTTTTTCCTCAAATTTAGTGAGTCTCTGCCCATTTCGATCGATCCATTCTATTTTTCGATCAATCGAAAATTTTTAAATATGTTTGAGAAAGCCTCTGACTGTTTCGATCGATCGGAACTGATTTTCGATCGATTGAATTCTTTTAAATTTTTTTATTAAAGCCTCTGTCTGTTTCGATCGATCGAAACTCGTGAAACATGTTTTTTTAAAAGTCAGATTGTCTTTTTCAAAGGCAGTTTTTCAAAAGTTTTTCAACCTTTCCTCTCTCTCCGACTTGGCTAAGGCTCCACCAAAGATTTTTTGTCGTTTTCTTCCGAAATTTTTGCAAGGTTTTTGTCTTCCAAGGCCGGTAAGTCCTTTTTGCCCTTCCTTTTGCATTTTATTTCATGATTTCATGCATTTTTCATGCATATTCATTGGGCATTTTCGGCACTTTTCATATTTTGGGGTTGTTGATGATTCAAACCATTTTTGGTGAAATTGATCATTGGGTTTTTGTTCTAGGATGTTATAATAATGATCCTTGATGGTTAATTTGATCAATTTTATGGTTTTTGAAAAATTGAAAATTCTAGGGTTTGAAATTGTTCTGAATTGGGGATTTTGTTCAATTTGGGTTAAATTGATGAAATTGGCTTGTTAAATTGATGTATTTGGTCATTAATTTTTGAACTCTATCATGTTTAATGATCAATTCGTCAATATCTTTCAAATTGATCAAGTGGTTTTCCAAATTTTGGGGTTTTTGTGTTAATACCTCTAAGTTCAAGCCAATTTTGTGAATTTGAACTTTTTGGACTTAATTGCACTGCATTAGGACATGCATCATACCATTTTAATTTGTTCATGCATCATATAGATTTTTATTCTATATATTTTTTTGTGCTAACTTGCAGTCTGCCCTTGGTTTTGTTTTTTGTGTTTTTGTTCCTTTGCTCTGTGTTTTGGTCCTTATCCTAGCACCATGCCTATGAAAACTAGAGCCCATAGGACCCCTTCCACTTCCTCTGAGTCTCCCTCTAGGAGTGAGGTGTTTAGGAATGATAAGTGCAGAGAGGCCTTTGATACTTTGAACAGTAAGCGTAAGATATGGGTTGAGCGAGCTGTAGTTTTAGATGAGATTGATCTGGCCATTAGGGCTAATTTTGAGTCTAGAGGTTGGTTGCCTCTCTTAGAGATAGATCATCCACCCCCGACCGCCCTGATTAGAGAGTTCTTCTCGAACCTCTCTTGCCACGTCTATGATTCCAACACCCTTGTTAGAAGTTGGATACGAGGTGTTGAGTTTACCATTACCCCTCGGGTAGTGGCTGAGGTTCTTGGGGTTCCGGTTGTTCGGGAGCCTGACTATTCTTATGATGAGTCACCCTCATTAGATGTTGTCATGTCTTACATCACTGGGTCATCTATCCAGTGGGGTTTTGATCCTCGGATCACGTTCGCTGAGCTTACCGAGACTGCCTATCTTTTCTTTAGGAAAGCGTGTCATTCGTTGTGGCCTATTTCTCATTTCCACACCATCCCTCTAGAGCGATGTGTGTTTTTGTATGCCTTTATTTCTAGAGCGTCTATCAGTTTTCCTCATTTGTTCCTTCGTTCTTTGAACGAGGTTCATAGGAGTTCTACCGTAGGGCATGCGCTTATTCATCCTATTTTCATTCATAGGATTTTGCTCTTCTTAGGTCTAGATGGTTTCCCATCTGGTGAGCTTGTGCATGTTGTTGCTCCCATAGGTGCCACCTTTCTTAGACAGAGAGCTACTCATTTGAGAGTTGCTCCTTCACGTCTTAGAGGTGCGTCATTTAGTGCTGTTCCCCCTCCTCCCTCTTCTACAGGTGATGATGCTGCTGAGACATCGGGTGTTGCTGCTGATGTTGATGTTCCTCCACCGACTGCTTCGGATGATTCAGACATTCGTTGTACGTTGGATAATATCTTGACCATTCAGGTGGCTCATGGATAGATTTTGGTGGACGTGCTCGATGAGATTCGTGCCTTGCTTGCGGAGTTAGCGTAGTTTAGACCACCTCCCTTTTGATGATGGATTTTGTTTGCCCTTTGGCATTCCGTCACAAAAAGGGGAGTACTTTGTAGAGTTTTTTTTTTTTTTTTTTTTTTTTTTTTTTTTTTTTTTACCATGTTTTTGATGGGATATTCATGTTAGGGGGAGTATTTTTTGTTGGTACTTTATATGTTTCTTGTTTCAAACTATTTATTGATTTATATTTATGAGTTATTCATTGATATATGTCTTTATTGTGTGTTGTTTGAAATCAAGAAGTTAATTTGTTTACTTGTATTGTTTCCACACATGCGGTTATGCATTTTGTTTAGTGTTTCAGGAAATATACAGGTTGATTCAATTGAGCTGCTGTCTACACTTGCAACTGATGGATAGTAGTTAGGATTGAATTTGTTTTATGAGCATTATTTTTGTAAAGGGCTTTTTATTTTGTAAACTTTGAGCTTCTAGTTATGTTTTGTCACGGATTGCTAAAAGGGGAGTTTGTTAGGTTCTAAAGACTTAGGATTTTATGTATTTAGAACTCTAATTTGTATTGTTGGCAAACCATGATCAAAACAATGTGTTTAGATGTGTTTTAGTCTTGCTCAAAGTTGTGCATTTATGTAAAGTTGGAATCGAGCTTAATGCAGAAAAGATTAATGCATTTCGGCCTGGCTCGATCGATCGAGATCGAAGCTTAGGCTCGATCGATCA
Source organism: Quercus lobata (assembly GCF_001633185.2). Taxonomy (NCBI): domain Eukaryota; kingdom Viridiplantae; phylum Streptophyta; class Magnoliopsida; order Fagales; family Fagaceae; genus Quercus; species Quercus lobata. The sequence goes on from NC_044914.1 coordinate 20,072,688, forward strand.
AAGCTCGGGCAGAATGTTTTTTTGTAGAATTTTCCAACTCAGCCCTAGTTGTTTAAAACGTTTTAGGGTTTTCTAATTTGTCCTAAGTATAAAAGGCAAACCCTAGCCACGTTTTAGTATTGCTCATATTGCGGTTTGTGTAAATCTCTTGTGAGATTTAGAGGAGCTTTCCTTTACACAAGCTTAGGGTTTTCAAGGAGAAGATTTATCTACACCTTGATGATCAACTCAGTTGTTGCCATTGAAGTTTAAAGAAAACACAAGCAGGTGTGCTTGTATCTGGTGGTGAGTCCAAGAAAGAAGGAGTCCGTGAATTCGGAGCTTGCACGTGGTCGTGTTAGTAAGTTCTACTGGTGGGTAGCAATAAGAAGTCGAGCGTGGGGGCTTGTAAGTCTTATTGTATGAACTTCGATTCTTTCAAGATAATGGATTCAAGTTTACCTTGAAGATAGCTAGGTCAAATCCTCCCAGGTTTTTACCGGTTTGGTTTTCTGGGTGATCATATCTTGTATTATTTATTTTCCGCTGCTTTGCATGATTTGATATTTGTTATTGTGATAACCTAGACTTGTTTAATTGGACTAAGTAACAACTTAGCTAATTATCTAGGTTAAATCAATTGTTTTAAGGGGTCTAAAAACTATCAGTTTTGTTTTTCATATAAATTTTTTTTTTTGAAAAATTAGAAAAATACAAAAAACAGTGTGTGTTTTATGTACATTGGTACTTGTGTACCTTGGATGGCCATTGAAATAAAGTTTTCTAAACTTTGTATCATTTGTAGCTTAGATGAGCATCTCTATGCACAACTAAGCAAGTGAGTTTTGTGGCTCTTGTTTGTGATGAGTAAGATTAAGTTGTCTCTTATACTTAACACTCGTATCATCTTTTTGACAGGAAGGACTAAAAAAATCCTAAGAGAAAGACATTAATAACCATCTCACCACTGTTGCCTGACAATCATAATATAACACTTGTATGCTTCGACATAGCAAAAGTGCAGTGTCAATGACATTTGTGTGCTTAGGCATAACAAAATTGAAATGTCAAATATCATTGGGTATTTCTTTTCTATCTCTAATATGTCCATGCATGATATGCTTAAAAGAAAAAAAAATGCAAAGAAAAATCAAAAGAAAAAAGATAAAAAATGCTTTAAAAATGATTGCAAGCGTGTATTCTAGGAGATGTGGGAATTATAGGATGTACCTCGAAGGTGATAGTCCCCATCAAGAAGTTATGATTATGTGTGAGTTAAAGTGATTTTCTCATATCTCAAATCGTCATAACATGTATACACTTATGCAATCTTGCGATATTTTTCACGCATAACACGCAATATTCTTTGCTATTCTTGATATATGTACAGGTATAATGTGATTTGGCCATCACAAGGTTTTACATGTGTTAATGTATGCTCACTAAACTGTCTTGACTTGTTTTTAAAATAAAAAATTGGTTAGACTTGTTTAGTGTGTGTGTGTGTGTGTTTCTTTTTGAAGATCCATGTGCTTAAAATTGTTATTAAGAGATGATTTTGAGAGCTAAATATGTTGATTGGATCATTGATTGAGTTGCATGTTGGATTGCATTCATGTCTGTGTTTTTCACATCACGAAAAACTGATTTTAAAAGCTGGCTCGACACCTCCTCGATACCTTGCTGTCTGTCGAGCTTCTTCAGCTTTTTCTTATCGCAATCCCGACAGCTTCTCGATACCTAGTGGATCGATCAAGAATGGTTCTGCATCCTCGATAGCTTTTCAACACTTGGTGGATCGATCGAGCTTCTGTTCTTGATTCTGTTGGGTTGTTCCTCGACACCTCCTTGATACCTCAGCTGTCGACGACCATTTTCTCGACAGATGTCTCGAAACCTCTTGACACCTGCATCTGTCAAGATTTATTGCTGACACTATTTAAGCTCTCTGTGCTATCCGGAACTCATTTCACTCGATCTCTCTCTCGATACTTCTCTATTTTCTCTCCCAAACATTCTCATCTCACTCCAATCTTTGTTCCTCAAGGATTCTTCAAGCTTTTTCAAGAATTTCTTCACTTGGTAAGCTTCTAATCCTTTCACATTCATGCATTTCATGTTTTGAAACCTAGGTTTTGGGGTTTTTTAAAATTTTTTGGGGTTTTTCAAAATTGATGAGTTTTTTTTGAAATTCTGGGATGGATTTTCACTTAAATGAGTTTAAAACCTCATACATTGCATCACATTAGCATTATAATAGTATTGTCATACATTTAGATGTGTGCTATCTGTTTATGTGCTGATAGGTTGGGATTGGGCTGAGCCCATGATGCAATTTCCTTTGCATGTCATATGTTCATAAATTTCCCATGCATACGTACTCTTTTCAATATAATTTGTTATATTTGAAATTGCTTGGGACTTTTCTGATTGTCTTTCTTTTTTTCCCTCTCTTTCTGTTTACGTTAGTCGTGTCTATGACACTTAAGCGTAAATCCACTCCAGCTCGAAACCCTCTTTGTTCCGGAGCTTCTTCGTCCTCTGATCCTACACTATCTCATATTTAGTTCCATGATGATGATGCCTTCAAGGCATTTTCGGAGAACTTTTCTAGACGAGGCATTCATTCGGAACGCCAAGTCATTTTGTTGGACTTTGCCGACACCGACCTTCCCTCTGTCATTCACAGTAGGGGATGGGAGTCACTGTGTGACGTCCCGGTCACCTGTCCTCTCATGCTTATCCAGGAGTTTTACTCCAACATGCACGTGATTGATCGTTCAATACCTCTTTTCTTCACTCGCGTTCGAGGTACGCGCATTCCTATCACACCACAACTTATTGCGGATGTGCTTCGGGTCCCTAGGATAGAGTTTCTTGACTATCCTAGTTGTGAGTGTCTAAGAATTGTGTCTAGGGATGAGCTCATGTCTGCTTTTTGTGAGCGCCCTTTTGTTTGGGGTGAGCGTCTGTTTTACACCATGTAGACCTTTTGCTAAAGGTCCTCGATTCATGAACATGGTAATGACTTTTGTTTTGCTTCCACTCTCTCACTATAACTCCATTACAGAGCCTCGTGCTCGATTTTTGTTATCTCTTCTTGAGCATCTTACTATAGATTTCCCTTCTCATTTCATTCTCTCTATTATAGATGTTCATCTAGATTCGGTGTCCCGTGATAAGCTCATCTTTCCTTCCGCTATCATGAGGATCTTACGCCATTTTTCCGTTCCTTTTCCCTTTTTTGACCATTTCACCGTCATGTGTGCCATAGATTACGCTACCGTTAAACGTAGCGAGGCCCAACTTCGGTCACGGCAGTCGGATTTAGCAGCTCCTCCCTCCCGTTCAGCTTCATCACGTTCTGCTCCATCCACATCTGCTCCTCCCTCTTCTTCGGGTGATGTGACTTTAGGAGACATCATGGCGCAGCTGCAGTGCATGGATGCTCGCCTAGATACACTCTGTACGGAGTTGTATCAGGTGAACGTTCGTGTCGGTCGTATTGCATGGTGACAGGCGTCCATGGGTGGTTTTGCTCTTGAGGTTACTCCTTCACCACCTTCTCCTGTGGCTTCTGATTCTGAGGATGAGGATGATGATGATGGTGATGACGATGATGCTTCGGATGATGCTGATGGAGATGCTAGCTCTACTGATGAGATGTCTACTTGACACTCTTACCCTTTGTCACTCGTGACAAAAAAGGGGAGTAGTTTTGATATGAGAGTAGTCATTCTTAGGGGGAGAGTTAGTATAGGACCATTTTGTTAGGGGGAGTGTTGATATGTTTTGAGGGATGTAGTGATGATAGTATGTATCTTTTCTTTTCTTTCTTTTTAGATACTTTATTCTTGTACATGAGGTCTTGTGACCATTTATAGACATACTTTGTACTTATCTCCTTATTTATGTTGATGTATGTTTTTCTTTCACCTATCCCTTCATGTGTTATTTCTTTTCTCCCTTAATACACATGTTTCTTATATTTGTATGCAATCTATTATTTCTGTTTCACACAAACATGCTTTGATGAGTTTTGTTTAAAGTGTTTCAGAAATACAGGTTGTCAAAGTCTACTTGCCATAAACTCTCTTGCAAAATTTTTCAAGAGTTTGTGTTAAGATAGATTTTATTGTATTCAACAAATGAATATGAGTTGAGTGATTTATGACTTCTCTCATATGTTCATTTGTTTGTTGTGATTTTGTCACGGATTGCCAAAGAGGAAGATTGTTAGGACATATGTGTTTCACATGTTAAGAACATATGTCATGTTTTTATGTAATTGACTTATCTTTTGACAAAACGCACTTTACTTGTATTTGGGTAGATTTATGATGTGTTTAAATATTTCAAGAAACCATGTTTCAAGATCAAGTGTTAAAGCCTTCAAGTCTGTCCAAGAAAACAAGTTGATAGTGCAAATTCATTAAAGCTCGACAGCTGCATCTATCGAGCTTAAGAAAGTTGTTGAAAGCCCGGTATGCTCGACACCTACTCGACACCTTCTATCTGTTGAGGTTTAAGATTTTCAGAATTCAAATATGATTTTCTTGGGATCCATGAATATGTCTTTGGAATTTCTTTTCTCCTAATCCTAGACATATAAAATGATTGTTTTAAGGGCCGTCAAACAGTTCACAAGTTGCACAAGTATTGTGCAAACTCTGTTCAAGCAAATTGTAACCAGAGACGAAGTTCTTGCCCTAATTCATCTTTTTTCTTGAAGAAGTTGTTGTGTATATGCACCGTAGGGTTTTGTGACCAAACATTTTCTTGATCTTCATTGTGTGGATGAACTGAAGAACTTTGTAACCAACAACCTTCTTAGTTGGTGATTGAAGTCGCGTACAGGGATCCGCGCAGTTGGTTAGTCACATACTTAGGAGTCGTGCATTAGAAAGGGGAACTGTCACTACAGAACAAGTCCAATTGAGTATTAGGGTAAGGGTTCAACTGTAGGTTGGTAAGGTTCTTGGGATTCCTTTACTTGTAACCGCTTGTTGTGATAATAGTGAAGTTTCGAGAGTGGTGATCTGAAAATCACCCGGTGGAGTTTTTACCGTTAGGTTTTCCCCATTCGTAAACAAATCACCGTATTATTTATTTTCCACTGCATAATTAGTTTATTGGTGATTTGTTTGTGCTACCATGTTTTTGCATGATAAATTGATTAATTAATAACTTGGCTAATTAATTAATTAATTAATTTCTATCACAAGGGGTCATTCAGTTTGTGGCCTATCATTTAGTAACTATGTTTGGGTAAGGAATTTTCAGTCAAGATTTGGTCATTTTATGGAATATAAAATTCTGCAATGGAAAAATTTCAAGGTCGAATTTTTATTTTGGGATTTACGGGCTCAAAATTCTGCCCCATGAGGCATCATTTCTAAATTTCAAACAATGGCAAGTCTATTGCAGAGCCACGAAATTAGGAGGAAGTATACCCTGTTACGAGTGTATGCTTCCTCCCTCTCACAAGCTGGTGGGACCCATCTATGAGAGGAGAGAAACATACCCCTGTAACAGTGTGTATTTTCTCCGAAACTAGAGCTGAGAAAGATGTGGTCTCAAGACATGGAATGTAGGAGGTGCTAAACCCAAAAGATACACTAAGCTTTGATCATCACACATATGTCATCGCTCGTGCGCAAGTCAACCGCTGCATGCGTTTGTGGGCAGTATTATTGGGATGACATCAAGTGAGGAATTAACAAAATCATATTATAAAAAAAATGAGGAGTGAAAATAAATTTATGAATGGCCTAATATATATATATTTTTTTTAAATAATTTAATATGGCTTTCTTTCTAATTTTGAGTTGAACAATGTAAGAACAATCAACTTAGAAGTAGACAAACACGGAAGATACAGGTCCATTCATAGATTATTGCTATGTATCGTTTTTTATTATAAACTTTGCTATCTTTCTAATTTTGAGTTGAACAATGTAAGAACAATCAACTTAGAAGTAGACAAACACGGAAGATACAGGTCCATTCATAGATTGCTAATGTATCGTTTTTTATTATAAACTTTGCTATCATGTCATTAAAAAACAATGACACTTAATTTTTCTGTTAGACAGACCAAAAAAAAAAAAAAACTAGATATATAAATGGACTAATAGTGCTCATTTTTTAAATCTTAGATATTAAAAGTGTTCATTTGAGATTAAGGACTAAAAGTGCTAAAAAGATAAACGTTTTAAGAATTAACAATATATTTTGACATATAAAAAATTATACTGCAAGAACCACGTAATCCATAGTTCCAAATAAAACAACTATAATGTGGGTAATGCCATAATGGAAGCACTTGCTGCTCAACTTTTTCCTATAAAGTCGAAAGTGTAGACCAAAATACTTAGAGTGAGAGGAGAGGTTAACTCTTGCATTTTTATTTTTTATTTTTTATTTGCTGAATGGTTAACTCTTGTATGTATGAATCGTTACATGGAGCTCTAATCCTGTCAAGAAGTTTAATGGTGAATTTCTTCAAGGAATATCTCCTTTTAATGATCGAGGAACTATTGATCGACATGTTCTTGCCTTCGCTGGGCCGGGTGTGATCTATGAGCCTTCTCCTAAAGTTTTTGATATATGCGATAGAATTTTAACTTATAATATTTTCTCTATAATGATTACTCTTTATTGTCCAATCAAGACATCAATTGATTTTTATTATAAGTGGGATTTGAACATCATATCTCTTATTTAACAATAAGAGACTTTACCAATTAAACTAATTGAAACATAAATTCTCCTTCATCGAGTTGAATTGAAGGAATTGTGTTGGTGATGCTGTGAAAAGAAATGTGTATAACTTTGATGTTTGGAAATGGTTTGGATGCTCTTGATGTTTATGAAAGATGGAAGTTTTAGGATTAAATGAAGGTTGAAAGTGATTGATATTGTGGTTTATGTGGGAGGGTTGAGAGAATAGGTGTCGACATCGGATTTTAGGCCGCCGATCGACCTTCCTATCCATTTGGCAGTTTTTCCTATGTAGCGAGACACGTTTACTATTGATGAAATCAATTTTCATATATTCTCATGTTTATATTTGAATAAGAAATAACATATGCTTCTTATAGAAAATAATACAAAAACATATATACTCTTATTTATTTATTTGAAATAGAATCTTTATAGTGGAATCTTTTGAGATGTGTAACGTAGTTTTGACAATGTAATGAAAGTTTTGGCAATGTAATATAATATTTTGATCTATGTAATTTAGTTTTTGAAATCTTGTAAGGGAATGTGTTTCAAGCTTACAAATAAATTTTAAGTTCGCCTTAACAATTGCACCAAAATACAAATGAGGCTTTGAGTGGAGTCCATGCATAATGTGTCGTGCACATGAACGATGGAATATTTTATATTATGCAATATTTAATGAGGATGATGAGATGTAATATTCCTCACTAAAATTTTATTAAAAATTAATTAGATATGATTCTCCAACTTACATAGTGGGAGATTTTTATTATTATTATTATTATTTTGTGAGAGGATACATAGTGGGAGATGATTATTAGCTTTGTGAAATATTTTATCTTGCTATACGAGAAAGGATACCATAGTTTAGTTGGAGTTTTGAAGTAAAATGAAGATGTGTCCTAATGTCAACCTTGTGTAATAAATTCAGTGCAAATGAACACTAAGAACATAGTTGAAGACCTCTAGCCAATGGAGAAAAATTAGATGAGAATAACTATAACAATAACATGAGGCAGAGGAAGATCCCACACTGCCCAACATCATCGTGACATGGAGGCTTATGAGTATTGGATTGAGAAAGATTGGTGCGTGACTATTCTTAGTAGCATACTCAATGATTTTATTGGGGAGTTCGAAAACTATCCAACTATCTAAGAAACGTGGAACCAACTAAAAATTGTTTATGGAGGACATCAACAATTCGGTTGTGTGCCCTTACTTTAAAATTTGAGCAGTACGTCATGGACTGTGGTATTATCGTTTTATTTATTTAATTATTTAGACAAAACGTGGTATAATCCCTGTCTATTTTTCTTTATATCCACTTTATGCAGATTGTCTTGGCGGTGCAAAAAGTAATGCCTTGCAATTCCCTATTTTATAATTTTATATTATTTTCTTGTTGGTTGGATTCCTTCACAGAATCAAAAGGACTTTCTCACGCGTCGGTGCTTTCTAGCTATTTATTCTCTAACTTTGCTATGATCAGCAGACTTTGCTTACTCTCTCTACGAATTTTGACCTCAAATGATCTTATAAATATATTAATTGTCCTCTTTCATTCTCACAATACCACAAGCAAAGCTTAGAGCTACTACAAATTTGAAAATACAAACTTCCAATTTAGCTTAACACACTCCATTTCTATCTTCCTGATCCTTATCCTGTTATTGCATTAATGGAGAGTGCACGTTCGATCCAAACGTCCCTTTCGGTGTTTCTCTTGCTCTCTTTGAGTGTTTCTTATGTGCATTGCCAAGCCACTCGTGTTGGGTTCTACTCCAAATCATGCCCTCGAGCTGAATCCATTGTTCGCTCAACAGTTCAAGCTCATTTCCAATCTAATCCCACTGTGGCTCCTGGATTGTTAAGGATGCACTTTCATGACTGTTTCGTGCAGGGTTGCGATGCTTCTGTCCTTATTGATGGGCCTAACACTGAGAAAACAGCCGGACCTAACCTTGGTTTGAGAGGATATGAAGTTATTAATGATGCCAAGACCAAGCTTGAAGCTGCATGCCCTGGTGTTGTTTCTTGTGCTGATATTCTTGCTCTTGCTGCTCGTGATTCTGTCGTTCTGGTACTTGATCTCATGCTTTTATATATTCATCAGATTAATTTATTAGTATATATTTTACATGCTTTTACGAGTAATTAATCATATTTTGCATTTTTCTTGTAGACAAATGGACCAAATTGGCAGGTGCCAACCGGACGCAAAGATGGTCGAGTATCATTGGCTTCTGATACTGCCGATTTGCCTGGCTTTACAGAATCCATTGATGCTCAGAAGAAGAAGTTTTCAGCGAAAGGTTTAAACGCTCAAGATCTTGTTACTCTTGTCGGTAAGCATCAACGCATTATCATTTAATAAATCATTTTTTATATCCCTAGCTACATGTTCAAGTATGTGTTTTACAGTCAAGAACTTTATAGTTCAGTGAACTACAATTCAAATCCTCGTCTTTTATTATTATAACTGTAGATTTACCCAAAAAGTACGTGTCCTAGTTTATTACATTTCATCTAACTTCTATTCATTTCAATTAACTATTGACTAGGTGGCCATACTATTGGAACTTCAGCTTGCCAGTTCTTTCAGTACAGATCGTATAACTTCACTACTTCTGGAAATGGTGCCGATCCTACAATCAACCCCAGTTTCCTTCCTCAATTACGAGCACTCTGCCCACAAAATGGTGATGCCACAAGGCGTGTTGGACTGGACACCGGTAGCCAAAACAGATTTGACTCATCTTTCTTCTCCAACTTGAGGACTGGCCGAGGAGTACTTGAGTCTGATCAAAAGTTATGGACTGACGCCTCCACCAGAAGTTTTGTTCAAAGCTTGCTTGGGTCAAATGCCTTCAATGTGCAGTTCGGAAAGTCCATGGTGAAGATGAGCAACATTGGCCTCAAGTCTGGTACTCAAGGTGAAATTCGCAAAGTGTGTTCTAAGATCAACTGATCAAAAGTGCTCCAAGCTAAGCCACGAAGGATGATTACAATTATTCCCACAAAAAAAAAAAAAAAAAAGTATTCAATTTGTTCTTGAATTTTATTTCCATTTTGGTGTAAGCTCAGGAGATGAAAAACCGTATGTAATGAAAATTCTTTATTTACTGGAGTAAGCCAATAGATCAAGGGTCCTTGAGAGAGATTTTCAATTTAATAACGAAAAGTAATTTTGACTTTACTACATGCGCTAGCTGATCATAGCTTATGATCAAACACAGAAAAGTAAATTTTTTTTTAAAAAAAATATAGTGTCTGCTCTGATAGTAGCACTGTCGAGCTACTATCAGGAGTAATGATGATGACACCTGCTCCTCCCCTCTTTTATGTCAATGATCCGTCCATTGGATTGTCTCTTCCTGGTTTTCTCCATCTTTGGGCATGGTAAACTCTGCTATGAAGTCTGCTAGTGCTTGGCCTTTTATGGCCACCCTAGGTTTGTACTCGATGTCGAATTGACGGAGCTGGATGGCCCATTGTATCCTTCATCCTGTGGCTTCGGGTTTATTCATTTCTTTCTTGATGGACTGGTTTGTCATTATTATGATCGGGTTCGCCTGAAAGTATGGACGAAGCTTCCAAGAGGCCACTATTAGGGCGAATGTGATCTTCTCCATACGTGGGTATTTGGCCTTAGCCCCTTGGAAAGCTTGGCTGACATAATACACCGGGTGCTGCACTCTTTGTTCTTCCCTAATTAATGCTACGCTCACCGCAGTTGTGGATACTGCCAAGTATAGGAACATGTCCTCACCTTCCTTTGATGGGCTTAGGAGTGGAGGGTTGTTCAAGTAGCACTTCAGTTCTTGGAATGCTGCTTCACACTCATCCGTCCAAATGTAAACCTGCTTCAGGGTTTTGAAGGAAGGAAGACACTTATCTGTGGCTTTAGAGACGAACCTATTGAGGGCCGCAATCCTTCCTGTGAGTGATTGTAACTCCTTGACCATCTTTGGTGATGACATCTCGAGGATGGCCTTCACTTTCTTTGGATTGGCTTCTATTCCCCTTTGTGATACCATGAAGCTGAGGAATTTTCCCAAGGATACTCCGAATGCGCATTTGGTCTTGTTCAACTTCGTACTGTACTGCCTTAGTGTATCGAAGGTTTCTTTAAGGTCGTCCAGATGACTTTCTTCTTCCTTGCTCTTGACGAGCATATCATCCATATACACTTCTACGTTTCTCCCGATTTGTTAGTTGAACATCTAGTTTACAAACCTCTAGTATGTGGCCCATGCGTTCTTCAACTCGAAGGGCATGACCTTGTAGCAATAAAGTCCCTGACTAGTGATGAAAACTGTTTTCTCCTAATCTTCCTCAGCCATTTGTATATGGTTGTACCCCGAGAAAGCGTCAATAAAGGTAAGGAGTTTATGCCCTGCTATTGAGTCAACGAGCTAGTCGATCCTAGGCAAAGGGAAGCTATCTTTGGGGCAGGCATCATTTAGATCTGTAAAGTCCACGCATATTATCCATTTCCTATTCGTTTTCTTGACTATGATGGCATTGGCCAGCCACTCTAGATAGTATACTTCCCTAATAAAGTAAGCGACAAGTAATTTGTCCACTTCGTCCATTATAGTCTTGTTCCGTTCAGGGGTGAAAACCCTTCTTCTCTGTTCGATTGGTTTTCTTTCGGGATCCACCTTTAGGTGATGCTGAATGATACTTGCTGGTATGCTAGGCATATCCTCATGGCTCCATGCGAACACATCCAGGTTGTTCTTTAAAAAACTTATGATTTTTTCTTTCATCAAAGGATCCAGGTTCGTCCCTACTTTAGTTGTCTTCGTTGGTTCCCTTTCCACCAACTCGATTGTTTCCAGAGCTTCCATGACCTTTGATGTCTTCTCCTTGATCATCCATGTATGATTTTCCTTTGAGACCAACACTGCTTGATAGCACTCTCGAGCTAGTACCTAGTCCGCTTTTATCTCCCCAACTCCCTGTTCCATCGGGAACTTCACCTTTAGGCAATAGGTAGATGTGGCTGCTTTCCAACGATTAAAAGTAGGCCTCCCTATGACGACATTATAGGACGAGGGGGAGTCTACTACCAAGAAATTGTGTTGGTTAGTTACTTGGAGAGGGTATAAGCTAGCTGTGACCATCAGCGTTACTATCCCTCTTGGGTACACCTTGTCTCCACTGAAATTGGCGAGGGGAGATTCGAACGGACGAAGTTTCTTCGGGTCTACCTTCAGCTATTGAAAAGTAGAGAGGTAAATGATGTCTACTGAGCTCCCGTTATCTACCAGGACTTGTCTGGTGTTGAAGCCTTCTATCATGAGCATAATGATTAGGGGGTTGTCTTGTGGTTGCTTCATTCCTCAAGCATCCTCTTTGAAAAAGACTATATCTAAGTTTTTCCTTCTTTAGTGTTTGGATGGGCGTATCGTATGGACACTGTTTACTTGTCTTTGCTGTGGCTTATTAAGGGACTTGAACGATCCTCCCGCGGTAGGTCCTCCATTGATCATCCTTATTTCTCCTATGGCGTCCCTTGGGCGATCTTGTGGACGATCTTTATTCCTGGGTTTTTCGTCTGATCTTGCCTGTGCCACTTGCTTTGCCTGACCAGGTCTGTCCTTCCTCACAAATTATTGTGACTTTCCTTTTTGGATTAATTTTTCTATTTGTTCTTTCAGATCCTTGAAATCCTCTGTGTAATGGCCATGATCTTTGTGGAAATGGCAATACTTCTTCTTGTCGCGAATGTTAGGCAAGGAGTGTAGCAATTTTGGCCATTTAAGGGCATGGTCATCTTTGATCTGCATCAAAATCTTGTTAACATGCTTAACTAAGGGAGTAAAATTTACCGTCCTTGAAAGCTTATCGTCACTCCTATTTATGGAGTCTCGGCTAGATGAAGGGGAGCTTCTCTCCCTCTTCCTACCTCTTTGCACGTCTCGGGTGCTTCTTCTTTCCTTTTGTGGACCCTTATGTTCAATTGTAGCCAAAGCATCTTCAACGTTCATATATTTTTGGGCCTTTAACAACTTCTCTGCCATCGATCTAGGGGGATTTTTTGCAAGTGCGATCACGAAATCCTTTGACTTCAAGCTAGCATTAAACATTGTCAGTTGCACTTTGTCTTCCACCTCGTCTACCTCCAACACTTCCTTGTTAAATCTTTTCACGTAAGATCTCAGCGACTCCCCTTCTCCTTACTTGATTGTGAGGAGGTGATTTGCTGGTCTTTTTTGACGTTGACCACCAACGAAGTGGCAAATAAACGAGTTGCTGAGTTGCTCGAAGTCGTCAATGGACGAACGAGTGAGTTTGTTAAACCATACTCTCGCGGCCCCCTTGAGGGTGGTCGGGAAAGACCTACATAGAATTTCATTGAGGGTTTGATGTGAACTTAAGGTCATCTTGAAGGTCGTTATATGATCTAGAGGGTCCTTCAAACCATTGAACAACTCGAGCGGGGGGAGACGAAACTTCAGCGGTAGGGGGCATTCCAGGACACTAGGGGTGAATGGAGAGTCAGTTCTTTTCACCATCCCATCCAGGTTCTTGTCCATCTTCTCCTTCATCGTGTTCTCGACCTTGTCCATTTCCTTCTGCATGCTCTTCAAGAGGTCATTGCTAGCTCTGTCTAATGGGTTTGCCCTTCTTGACCCATCTCTCCTATTGTTGTTCTCTTCGTTTTCATTCTTGTTGACGTCATGATTTTCCTCTTGTTGCAGCTGCAACCTCATCTCCTGATTTTGCCTGGTTAGTTATTCCACATTGTAGGGCCAAGGCTATTGGAACATGAGATGCGTCGGATTCCATCTGGGAGTCACAGAGGTTAGAGCTACGTTTTCAAACTGAGGTTTAAGAAATTTCCCACAGACGGCGCCAAAATGATGATGCCAAAATCGTCAGTCGAGGTGTTCGTCTTGATGGAAGGTGACTCAGGATCGCCCAAATGCCTACAAGAGAGAAAGATTCAAGTTGGAAAGGTCACCAGTGTGGTGCCAACCACTAGGCCTCTGATGATAAAGTCAGATGACAAGAAAAAGAATGGCCAATCGCTCTATCTGTGTTGTGAGTATAAGAATAAAGACAAAAAAAAAAAAAAATGTACCTCCCTTGGGACTTTGTGTTACCTATATATATGGCTTTCTTTTCTAGCCCTTGGGGGCATTCAATAGCAGTATCAATGTCTTTCTTGTAACGCCTCTGAATGGTTTGAAAGAGAAGATTCGGTGTCTCCTCAACGTTTGTGCTACTTATTGTTGATGTCTCCTCAACGTTTGGCTTAAATGGCTTTTCCCTACGTCTAGCGTGGACTCGCCTGGACAAAGGAAATTTACTGGACTCATCAGTTTTCCACATAAAACAATTTGTTCTTCTTTCTTTGCTTTCATTACTAACATCGATGTTACTCAAATACGTATCATTGATCTGCCAATGACAACCAAATGTATGAATAGTTAACGAATCAAAACCCAGTGCCTCATTAAATGTTCTTTAAGTTATAACTATCATGTACACCAAGTTTACACAGCAATATTAAATCTCAAAATACAAAATAAGGTAAGCTAATCTCGGTAACTAATAATTGATCAGAAACTAATAACTAAGCTATTGCCTCTTTCTTTTAACCTTTATTTTATTCCAATCAATATCAGTACCTATGTTCCACGTATAGTTGAAAAAAATTCCAAGGATTGGAGAGAGAGAGAGAGAGAGAGAGAGAGAGATTTCTTAACACTAATAGTTGAAAAAAATTCCAAGGATTGGAGAGAGAGAGAGAGAGAGAGAGAGAGAGATTTCTTAACACTAAATACTTTAGGAGTCTCTTTTGATAATTTTCTTAAGGATTGATTTGGAATATGCTCTTTAATCCTTTTTTCATGCAGTTATATATATTATTGATATACACTTTGCAAAAAAAAAAAAAAAAACTTTTCACAACTTTTTGAGTTTTGTAAATTACAAATAGCTCTAACATTATGTTTATAATTATATATATATATATATATATATTTATATTTTTTTTTTTACATACTTCGATCTAGCTAATGGCGGCGCTATATTATAGTCAAGGCATTCAAACTAACACCTTGAATTTGAAAAAAAATTATATACTAAACTAACTTAATTTTATTAATTTGCATATTTTTTATGTGATCTTGATATATATATATATATATATATATTTTATTTATTTATTTAATTTCTTTTCTTATTTAATTTTTTTTTTATAATTTAAGTTACTTAGTGACTATCTTAGCAGACTATCTTAGCAGAGGTGCCATTGTTTTGATCACAATATGCTATTATAGTAAGTTTTGAAAAGTGTGTATACATAGCCTCCTCTTTTCAATCTCACCTATTAGTACAAAACAAATAGACATGAAATATTGTTTGTACACCTAGTTTGCCATGTTAAAAATGTTACTAACAACACTAAAGTTGATTCCATAAATTCAAATATATATATATATATCTATTTATTGTTGGGAGGACCACAATTTGACTCTCTACAACCATTTTAAAAACAGACCCGCATGGTGTGATGTCGAATGTCATAAAAGATTTCAATGTGCTTTCCTCATCACTAATTGATTTTGAGGTGGAATGGTACAGCTCATGGTTCGAAAAATGGTATTAGAGCTAAAGTCATGGGCTTGAGTCACAGGAGTGTCATTATGAGGGAGGGATTGTTGAGGGGGACCACAATTTGACTCCCTACAACCACTCTAAAAACAGGCCCGCGTGATGTGATGTCGAATGCTATAAAAGATTTGAATGTGCTTTCCTCGTCACCAATTAGTTTTGAGATGGAATGACATAGCTCACGATCTGACATATATATATATATATATTAATAAGTAAAACTTATAATAAAATTTTGAGATGTGTCTAAATTTATGTGGAGACCACACCATAATTATCCACTTAAATTTTTTAATTTTTGTGTCAAGTGAGTTAATGAGTGCAAAATACTAATAATTTAATATTAATGAACTATACATTTTTTTTTTTTTAAAAGAAAACCAATCACGTATACTCAATAAAAGTCTCCACATAATAAACATCACCACACGTTTTATCTTATTAAAAATTAGAAAAAAAATGATCATAAGTAGTATTAAATTTAGGTAAGAATTTTAATGTGTAACTAATTACGCTTGCTTTTAAAAAAAATAATAATTTGACTAATTATATACATTTTTTATGATAAAGATTGTGTTTAATTTTAAATATATCTATACATATGCATGTGTTACATACTATTTTTAAAAAATAATTTGACTAATTATTTATATTTTTATAATAAAAATTGTGTTTAATTTTAAATGTATCTATGCGTTTGCATGAGTTACATGTTAGTAATACTAATGCTAGAAAAAAATAATAATAATAATAATAATAAAAAAATAATATTTTGACAATGATTAAATTATAAGTTGCAATTAGTAACATGATGTTTATATGGGCTTACCAAAGACACAATTTCCATTTGCAGCATTTTAATAGTTGTGTAATAAAGAAATGTGATTTTTTTTTTTCATCTTCCCACTTGTCTATAATATATATAAAATCCAAATATTTAATTTTTATATTGATTTCTTTTAATATTTATACATAAATGTTTGCAAGCTCACATTTCCACATCATCATTCTTGTATATAATTTTAATTTAGATTAAATTCTATAAGGATCACAACCCCATATATTTACACCCTTTAATAAAATCTTTCTACATCATATATGGTAGACCAAATAGTTCCACATATAAATATAATAAAATAATACTTACTAAAATCATCATAATTATTAAATTTTATATATAAAAAAATAAAGAGAGAAAGAAACATATTTTGTCAATAAATTATTGATTGGTTCAAATTGTTAGGTTCTAAAAGTTTTAAACAATTGGCAAACTGTGAGCACAAACTTGTCTAAGTATAGATCTTAGAGTTTATAGAGTTTATTAGACAATGCTCAATGTGTTACAAGTCAGAACACAAGAGCATTTAAGCTGTAGAAAGGAGAATTCAAATTCAATGAAATCCGACCGATCGAAAATGTGATTCGACTGATCAAAAATCAAAGAATTCAAATTCAGTGAAATCTGACTGATCGAAAATTAGATTCGACCGATCGAAAATTGTCGACATGAAATTTCTGTAGAATCTTATTTCAGCCCAAACTTTGCTTAAATGCTTTAGGTTTCAAGTGAAACACTTCTAGTATAGAAAAGAAAACCCTAACTACGTTTTTAGAGGGCTTTGAGAGACTTTGGAGGTGCTCTTGTGAGATTTAAAAGGTATTGTGCCTTCCTCTTTCAAAGTCACTATCGGAAATCATTCTTGTATCATTAGATCTAGTAGATCTGAAGTTGCTGCAGTAAGATCAACAACTGTTAATGATCTAAACCTTCAAGGGTGGTCTTGGAGTCACAAACTAGAGAGTTTGCGTTGCTAAAATCTTTGAGTGGGATCTCAAAGTCAGAAGCAAGGAGGATTGTGTTGCTGTAAATCCAAGAAGAGAAGGAGCACGTGGATTCGGAGCTTGCACATGGTTGTGTTAGTAAGTTACTACTAGAGGTAGCAATAGATTTAGGGTTAAATCTGTTTGTAAAAACTTCAATTCTCTTATAGTGGATTTGGTTTACCTTGAGGATAGTTAGGTCAAATTCTCTCCCGATTTTTACCTGGAAATGGTTTGTTTCCTTGGTTTTCCTTGGTATTAGGACATATGTGATTCAATGTTAGGAACATATGTCACTATTTTATATAATTGGTTAATCCTTTGACAAAATACACTTTACTTGTATTTGGGTAGATCTAGGATGAGTTTAATACTTTAAGGAGCAAGGTTTCAAGTTCAAGTGTTAAAACCATGCAAGTTTTTCCAAGAATTAAGTGAGAAAGTATTGGATTTTTAAAACTCGACAGCTAGCATTTATTGAGATTTAAAAGCTATTTCAGCCCGTGGCTGGACAGCTATCTCGATAGATGGCTATCTATCGAGGTTTATGAAACTTAGTTTTGGAGAACTATTTTTCATCCAATCTATGAGTATGTGTTTAGGTTTTCTTTTCTCAAAACTCTAAACATATATAATGATTATTTTGAGGGCCGTCAAAGGTGACACAAGTAGCACAAGTGTGAAGCAAAGTCTTGTTCATGCAAATTGTGACCGGAGATAGAATTTGCCCTAGTTCATCTTTTTCTTGAAGAAGCTGCTGTATTTGTACACCGTAGGGTTTTGTGACCAATGAGCTTCTTGATCTTCATCATGTGATGAACTGAAGAACTCTGAAGCCAACATCCTTCTCAAGTTGGTGATTAAGTCGCGTACTAGGTCTGCACATCTATTGGTTAGTCACATACTGTGAGTCGTGCATTGAAAATGAGAGATTGTCATTACAGACCAAGTCCAATTGGGTATTGGGGTAAAGGTTCAATTGTAGGTTGGTATAAGGTACTGGGATTCCTTTTTATGAATCTATAAGTAGATAAATATGGTATCTCCATGGTGCAACACTATTTAAAATTATATATGTTTTATTTATAAAAAGTTTTGTAGTTTAGTAATATAATTTGATCTTTCTTATTAAGAGAACTAGGGTTAATATCCTCCATTTCTCACTTATAACTATTGAATTTAAATACCCTAAGAGTCCAAGTTCTAGGGTGAAGACTGTGTTTGCTTTTATTTAATCGATCTTTTCACTTGTTTATGTATTTAACAACTTATAACCTTCTTCCAAAAAGATTGAAAATTTTGAAATTCAAATCCATTGGGGGTGCATTTGTTTCGATGTTAGAAAAAAATGTGTGTTTTTAGGTGTTTTGAGTGACTTGAAATCTTTGGTCAAACTGGAAAAAAATAAAATAAAATAAAAAATAATGTAGGTATGAGCATACGGTGTAAAATTTTATGCATAAAAAATAAGTAAAACGTTTACAATCATCATTCCTTCATACTATCTATCCCAAAATATTTTAAAATGACTAAAGTAACCCTTAAATATCTAAAATTTACAAAAATACCCCAAAATACCAAAAATGACCAAAATAGAAAAGGACTCCAAAATTTTAAAAAGAAAATCACTAAGACCTTTAAAATGATTACAATACCCTTGAAATCTCCAAAATTACCAAAATTCATTTAGAACATCAAAAAATGCCTGTAAAGTGTTGAAAATGACCAAAACCCTTGAAAACTCTAGAATTACTAAAATATCCCAGAAATCTTCAAAATTACTAAAATACTCTTGAAATCTCCAACATGACCAAAATACCATCAAAATTACCAAACATAACCAAAATACCCCTAGAAACTCCAAAATGACCAAAATACCCTAGAATTCTCAATATTACCAAATCATTATCATTGAAAAGTCTAAAATGACAAAAATACCCATTTGAACTTCTAAAATGACCAAATGTCCAAAGAATTTATAAAATAATTAAAATACGCTTGGAACAACCAAAATACACTTAATAAATTCTAAAACATCACCGCACACCCTTGGTGCAATGGTCACTCCACAAGTGTAAATACTTGTAGGTGTGGGGGGTAAGGACTGAGGTTCAAGTCTCCATCAGGAAACTTTACACACATATACACTTAGAGTAGGCTAAAGTAGACTTTCTATCTTGTAAAAAATTAAAAATTAAAAAAAATAAAACAACCAAAATGCTCTGAAATCACCAGAATGACTAAAATACCCTAGGAACCTCTAAAATGAACAAAAGGCTCCAAATACCTCCAAAATGATCAAACTAGCCTTGACATCATTTTGGTGGTTTGAGATGTATTTTGGGAGGTTCCTAATATTTTAGCCATTTACTTTTCCATATAAAAGGAATTTTTTAAAATAATATTTATAACTTGTCAAATGCTGGAAAATATTTTTTTTGCAAAAAGCATTTTACGCTAAAACAAACAAACGTAACCAGGATAGCTTCTCATCACATGGCATTTCTTAAAAAAAAAAAAAAAAAAAGAAGAAGAAGAAGAAGAAGTAAAATAAACAGAAAAATAAAAGAGAGATATTTAATTAGAGCCATTATAATTATATTTTACTACAAAAGTATTTGAAATTAGCGTGGCTCTTGAATTGCATGAAAGCCGCCATGTTACGAATTTGAACAAATGAAACTTAAACAGTTCGATAAAAACATTTTCATAAACAACGCTTATTTTTTTGAGAGCCATACATAAACAACTCATGCAATAGGGACGTCAACATTATCAATTTGGGCAAACTTTGAAACAGGCAATCAACATTGTTTACATAAGATTAAAAAATGAGCCAAAAAATAGTTCTTTTTTTAGGACAGAGGTGTACTTACAGAAGGGGCTCAATCGGGGGCTGCGACTTTGAAATAGGCAAACATTGTTTATCCTAATCCTACTTGTCTTTTTCTTTTTAATTTATAATAATTATGTCCTTCGTTGACGTTTGACAATTCATTTTTTTAATGCAAATTGTTTTGGCGGTGAAGAAAAAAAATATAAATTAATGCTATAAACAATTCTTTATAATATTTTTGGTAATTTTATATGAATTTTATTTGATTGGATTTTGACAATTCTTTCACGAGTACTATTTCTCACGCGGAATAGTCCCCTGCAATCCATAAGAATCATTATAAAACAAAGGTGAGCTCAGCTACTACTATTAAATTTGCAGGCCATCTATTTATTCTCTAACTTTGCTATGATCAGCAGACTTTGCTTACTCTCTCTCCGAATTTTGACCTCAAATGATCCTATAAATATATTAATTGTCCTCCTTCATTCTCACAATACCACAAGCAAAGCTTAGAGCTACTACAAATTTGAAAATACAAACTTCCAATTTAGCTTAACACACTCCATCTCTATCTTCCTGATCCTTATCCTGTTATTGCATTAATGGAGAGTGCATGTTTGATCCAAACGTCCCTTTTGGTGTTTCTCTTGCTCTCTTTGAGTGTTTCTTACGTGCATTGCCAAGCCACAAGTGTTGGGTTCTACTCCAAATCATGCCCTCGAGCTGAATCCATTGTTCGCTCAACGGTTCAAGCTCATTTCCAATCTAATCCCACTGTGGCTCCTGGATTGTTAAGGATGCACTTTCATGACTGTTTCGTGCAGGGTTGCGATGCTTCTGTCCTTGTTGATGGGCCTAACACTGAGAAAACAGCCGGACCTAACCTTGGTTTGAGAGGATATGAAGTTATTGATGATGCGAAGACCAAGCTTGAAGCTGCATGCCCTGGTGTTGTTTCTTGTGCTGATATTCTTGCGCTTGCTGCTCGTGATTCTGTCGTTCTGGTACTTGATCTCATGCTTTTATATATTCATCAGATTAATTTATTAGTATATATTTTACATGCTTTTACGAGTAATTAATCATATTTTGCATTTTTCTTTTAGACAAATGGACCAAATTGGCAGGTGCCAACCGGACGCAAAGATGGTCGAGTATCATTGGCTTCTGATACTACCGATTTGCCTGGCTTTACAGAGTCCATTGATGCTCAGAAGAAAAAGTTTTCAGCGAAAGGTTTAAACGCTCAAGATCTTGTTACTCTTGTCGGTAAGCATCAACGCATTATCATTTAATAAATCATTTTTTATATCCCTAGCTACATGTTCAAGTATGTGTTTTACAGTCAAGAACTTTATAGTTCAGTGAACTAAAATTCAAATCCTCGTCTTTTATTATTATAACTATAGATTTACCCAAAAAGTACGTGTCCTAGTTTATTACATTTCGTCTAACTTCTATTCATTTCAATTAACTATTGACTAGGTGGCCATACTATTGGAACTTCAGCTTGCCAGTTCTTTCAGTACAGATTGTATAACTTCACTACTACTGGAAATGGTGCCGATCCTACAATCAACCCCAGTTTCCTTCCTCAATTACGAGCACTCTGCCCACAAAATGGTGATGCCACAAGGCGTGTTGGACTGGACACCGGTAGCCAAAACAGATTTGACTCATCTTTCTTCTCCAACTTGAGGACTGGCCGAGGAGTACTTGAGTCTGATCAAAAGTTATGGACTGACGCCTCCACCAGAAGTTTTGTTCAAAGCTTGCTTGGGTCAAATGCCTTCAATGTGCAGTTCGGAAAGTCCATGGTGAAGATGAGCAACATTGGCCTCAAGTCTGGTACTCAAGGTGAAATTCGCAAAGTGTGTTCTAAGATCAACTGATCAAAGTGCTCCAAGCTAAGCCACGAAGGATGATTACAATTATTCCCACAAAAAAAAAAAAAAAATGTATTCTAATTTGTTCTTGAATTTTATTTCCATTTTGGTGTAAGCTCAGGAGATGTAAAAAAGTATGTAATGAAAATTCTTTATTTATTGGCGTAAGCCAATAGATCAAGGGTCCTTGAGAAAGATTTTCAGTTTAATAACGAAAAGTAATTTTGACTTTACTACATGCGCTAGCTGATCATAGCTTACGTTCAAACACGAAAGAGTAATTTTTTTTATTTATTTATTTTTTAATATTTAGTGTCTACTCTGATAGTAGCACTCTCGAGCTACTATCAGGAGTAATGATGACGACACCTGCTCCTCCCCTCTTTTATGTCAATGATCCGTCCATTGGATTGTCTCTTCTTGGTTTTCTCCATCTTCGGGTATGGTAAACTCTGCTATGAAGTCTGCCAGTGTTTGGGCTTTTATGGCCACCCTAGGGTTGTACTCGATGTCGAATTGACTAAGCTGGATGGCCTACTGTATCCTTCATCCTGTGGCTTCGGGTTTATTCATTTCTTTCTTGATGGACTGGTTTGTCATTACTATGATCGGGTTCGCTTGAAAGTATGGACGAAGCTTCCAATAGGCCACTATCAGGGAGAATGTGATCTTCTCCATACGTGGGTATTTGGCCTTAGCCCCTTAGAAAGCCTGGCTGACATAATACACCGGGCGCTGCACTCTTTGTTCTTCCCTAATTAACGCTACGCTCACCGCAGTTGTGGATACTACCCAGTACAGGAACATGTCCTCATCTTCCTTTGATGGGCTTAGGAGTGGAGGGTTGCTCAAGTAGCACTTCAGTTCTTGGAATGCTGCTTCACAGTCATCCGTCTAAATGTAAACCAGCTTCAGGGTTTTGAAGGAAGGAAGACACTTATCTGTGGCTCTAGAGATGAACCTATTGAGGGCCGCAATCCTTCCCGTGAGTTATTGTACCTTCTTGACCATCTTTGGTGATGACATCTCGAGGATGGCCTTCACTTTCTCTTGATTGGCTTCTATTCCCCTTTGTGATACCATGAAGTTGAGGAATTTTCCCAAGGATACTCTGAATGCGCATTTGGTCTTGTTCAACTTCGTACTGTACTGCCTTAGTGTATCGAAGGTTTCTTTAAGGTTGTCCAAATGACTTTCTTCTTCCCTGCCCTTGATGAGCATATCATCCACAGACACTTCTACGTTTCTCCCGATTTGTTTGTTGAACATCTAGCTTACCAACCTTTAGTATGTGGCCCTTGCGTTCTTCAACTCAAAGGGCATGACCTTGTAGCAATAAAGTCCCTGGCTAGTGATGAAAACCGTTTTCTCCTAATCTTCCTGAACCATTTGTATCTGGTTGTACCCCGAGAAAGTGTCCATGAAGGTGAGGAGTTTATGCCCTGCTGTTGAGTCAACGAGCTAGTTGATCCTAGGCAAAGGGAAGCTATCTTTGGGGCAGACATCGTTTAGTTCTGTGAAGTCCACGCACATTCTCCATTTCCTATTTGTTTTCTTGACTATGACGACATTGGCCAGCCACTCTAGATAGTATACTTCCCTAATAAAGTAAGCGACAAGTAATTTGTCCACTTCATCTATTATTGTCTTGTTCCGTTCAGGGGCAAAAACCCTTCTTCTCTATTCAATTGGTTTTCTTTCGGGATCCACCTTTAAGTGATGCTGAATGATACTTGTTGGTATGCTAGGCATATCCTCATGGCTCCATGCGAACACATCCAGGTTGCTCTTTAAAAAACTTATGATTTTTTCTTTCGTCAAAGGATCCAGGTTTATCCCTACTTTAGTTGTCTTCGTTGGTTCCCTTTCCACTAACTTGATTGTTTCCAGAGCTTCCATGACCTCTAATGTCTTCTCCTTGATCATCCATGTATGGTTTTCCTTTGAGGCCAACACTGCCTGATAGCACTCTCGAGCTAGTACCTAGTCCCTTTTTATCTCCCCAACTCCCTGTTCCATCGGCAACTTCACCTTCAGGCAATAGGTAGATGTGGCTGCTTTCCAACGATTAAGAGTAGGCCTCCCTATGATGACATTATAGGACGAGGGGGAGTCTACTACCAAGAAATTGTGTTGGTTAGTTACCTGGAGAGGGTATAAGCTAGCTGTGACCATCAACGTTACTATCCCTCTTGGGTACACCTTGTCCCCACTGAAATTGACGAGAGGAGATTCGAACGGACGAAGTTTCTTCGGGTCTACCTTCAGCTGTGGAAAAGTAGAGAGGTAAATGATGTTTGCTGAACTCTCGTTATCTACTAGGACTCGTCTGGTGTTAAAGCCTTCTATCATGAGCATAATGATTAGGGGGTCGTCTTGTGGCTACTTCATTCCTCGAGCATCCTCTTTGAAAAAGACTATATCTAAGTTTTCCCTTTTTCAGTGTTTGGATGGGCATATCGTATGAACTCTGTTTACTTGTCTCTGCTGTGACTTATTAAGGGACTTGAACGATCCTCCCACAATAGGTCCTCCATTGATCATCCTTATTTCTCCTATGGCGTCCCTTGGGCGATCTTGTGGACGATCTTTATTCCTGGGTTTTCATCTGATCTTGCCTATGCCACTTGCTTTGCCTAACCTGGTTTGTCCTTCCTCACAAATTATTGTGACTTTCCTTTTTGGATTAATTTTTCTATTTCTTCTTTCAAATCCCTGCAATCCTCCGTGTAATGGCCATGATCTTTTTGGAAATAGCAATACTTCTTCTTGTCACGAATGTTAAGTAAGGAGTGTAGCAATTTTGGCCATTTAAGGGCATGGTCGTCTTTGATCTGCATCAAAATCTTGTTAACATGCATAACTAAGGGAGTAAAATTTACCATCCTTGAAAGCTTATCGTCACCCCTATTGATGGAGTCTCGGCTAGACGAAGTGGAGCTTCTCTCCCTCTTTCTACCTCTTTGCACGTCTCGGGTGCTTCTTCTTTCCTTTTGTGGACCCTTATGTTCAATTGCAGCCGAAGCATCTTCAACGTTCATATATTTTTGGGCCTTCAACAACTTCTCTGTCATTGATCCAGGGGGACTTTTTGCAAGTGCGACCACGAAATCCTTTGACTTCAAGCCAACATTAAACATAGTCAGTTGCACTTTGTCTTCCACCTCGCCTACCTCCAATACTTGTTAAATCTTTTCACGTAAGATCTCAGTGACTCCCCTTCTCCTTGCTTGATTGTGAGGAGGTGATCTGCTGGTCTTTTTTGACGTTGACCACCAACGAAGTGGCAAACAAAGGAGTTGCTGAGTTGCTCGAAGTCGTCAATGAATGAACGAGTGAGTTTGTTAAACCATACTCTCGCGGCCCCCTTGAGGCTGGTCGGGAAAGACCTACATAGAATTTCATTGAGGTTTTGATGTAAACTTAAGGTCATCTTGAAGGTCGTTATATGATCCAGAAGGTCCCTCAAACCATTGAACAACTCGAGCGGGGGGAGACGAAACTTGAGCGGCAGATGGCATTCCAAGACACTAGGGGTGAATGGAGAGTCAGTTCTTTTCACCATCCCATCCAAGTTCTTGTCTAACTTCTCCTTCATCACATTCTCGACCTTGTCCATTTCCTTCCGCATGCTCTTCAAGAGGTCATTGCTAGCTCTGTCTGATGGGTTTGCCTTTATTAACCCATCTCTCCTATTGTTGTTCTCTTCGTTTTCATTCCTATTGACGTCATGGTTTTCCTCTTGTTGCAGCTGCATCCTCATCTCCTGATTCTTCCTGGTTAGTTATTCCACATTGGCTGTGAGTGCCTGGATTTGTAGGGCCAAGGCTATTGGAACATGAGATGCGTCGGATTCCATCTGGGCGTCACAGAGGTTAGAGCTACATTTTCAAACTAAGGTTTAAGAAATTTCCCAGAGACGGCGCCAAAATGATGATGCCAAAATCGTTAGTCGAGGTGATTGTCTAGATGGAAGGTGACTCAGGATCGCCCAAATGCCTACAAGAGAGAAATATTCAAGCTGGAAAGGTCACCGGTGTGGTGCCAACCACTAGACCTCTGATGATAAAGTCAGATGACTAGGAAAAGAATGGCCAATGGCTCTATCTGTGTTGTGAGTATAAGAATAAAGACAAAAAAAAAAAAAGTACCTCCCTTGGGGCTTTGTGTTACCTATATATATGGCTTTCTTCTCTAGCCCTTAGGGGCATTCAATAGTAGTATCAATGTCATTCTTGTAACGCCTCTGAATGGTTTGAAAGAGAAGATTCGGTGTCTCCTCAACGTTCGTGCTACTTATTGTTGATGTGTAACGGCATTCTATTTATTGTGGCTTAAATGGCTTTTCCCTTCGTCTAGCGTGGACTCGCCTGGACAAAGGAAATTTATTGGACTCATCAGTTTTCCACATAAAACAATTTGTTCTTCATTCTTTGCTTTCATTACAGACATCCATGTTACTCTAATACGTATCATTGATCAGCCAATGACAACCAAATGTATGAATAGTTAACGAATCAAAACCCAGTGCCTCATTAAATGTTCTTTAAGTTATAACTATCATGTACACCAGGTTTACACAGCAATATTAAATCTCAAAATACAAAATAAGGTAAGCTAATCTCGGTAACTAATAATTGATCAAAAACTAATAACTAAGCTATTGCCTCTTTCTTTTAACCTTTATTTTATTCCATTCAATATCAGTACCTATGTTCCACGTATAGTTGAAAAAAATTCCAGGGATTGGAGAGAGAGAGAGAGAGAGAGAGAGAGAGTTTTCTTAACACTAAATAGTTTAGGAGTCTCTTTTGATAATTTTCTTAAGGATTGATTTGGAATATGCTCTTTAATCCTTTTTTCATGCAGTTATATATATTATTGATATACACTTGGCAAAAAAAAAAAAAAAAAAAAAACACAACTTTTTGAGTTTTGTAAATTACAAATAGCTCTAACATTATGTTCATAATTATATATATATATTTTTTACATGCTTCGATCCAGCTAGTGGCGGCTCTATATTATAGTCAAGGTGTTCAAACTAACACCTTGAATTTGAAAAAAAATTATATACTAAACTAACTTAATTTTATTAATTTGCGTATTTTTTAAGTGATCATAGATATATATATATATATATATATAATTTCTTTTTTTATTAAATTTTTTTATAATTTAAGTTCCTTAGTGACTATCTTAGCAGAGGTGCCATTGTTTTGATCAGAATATGCTATTATAGTAAGTTTTGAAAAGTGTGTATACATAGCCTCCTCTTTTCAATCTCATCTATTAGTATAAAACAAATAGACATGAAATATTGTGTGTACACCTAGTTTGCCATGTTAAAAATGTTACTAACAACACTAAAGTTGATTCCATAAATTCAAATATATATATATATATATATTTTATTGTTGGGAGGACCACAATTTGACTTCCTACAACCACTTTAAAAACAGACCCGCGTGGTGTGATGTCGAATGTCATAAAAGATTTGAATGTGCTTTTCTCATCACTAATTGGTTTTGAGGTGGAATGGTACAACTCATGGTCCGAAAAATGGTATTAGAGCTAAAGTCATGGGCTTGAGTCACAGGAGTGTCATTATGAGGGAGGGATTGTTGGGGGGACCACAATTTGACTCCCTACAACCACTCTAAAAACAAGCCCGCATGATGTGATGTCGAATGCCATAAAAGATTTGAATGTACTTTCCTCATCACCAATTGGTTTTGAGGTGGAACGGCATAGCTCACGATCTGACATATATATATATATATATATATAATAAGTAAAACTTAGAGAAAGTTCAAGTAGAATTTGAAATTATAATAAAATTTTGAGACATGTGTCTAAATTTTTGTGGAGACCACACCATAATTATCCACTTAAATTTTTTAATTTTTGTGTCAAGTGAGTTAATGAGTGCAAAATACTAATAATTTAATATTAATGAACTATAAATTAAAAAAAAAAAAAAACCAATCACATATACTCAATAAAAGTCACCACATAATAAGCATCACCACACGTTTTATCTTATTAAAAATTAGAAAAAAAAATGATCATAAGTAGTATTAAATTTTGGTAAGAATTTTAATATGTAACTAATTACGTTTGCTTTTTAAAAAAAAATAATTTGACTAATTATATACATTTTTTATGATAAAAATTGTGTTTAATTTTAAATGTATCTATACGTATGCATGTGTTACATACTATTTTAAAAAAATAATTTGACTAATTATTTATATTTTTATAATAAAAATTTTATTTAATTTTAAATGCATCTATGCGTTTGCATGAATTACATGTTAGTAATACTAATGCTAGAAACAAAAAAAAAAAAAAAAAAATCATAATATTTTAACAATGATTAAATTATAAGTTGCAATTAGTAACATGATTTTTATATGGGCTTACCAAAGACACAATTTCCATTTGCAGCATTTTAATAGTTGTGTAATAAAGAAATGTGATTTTTTTTTTTTTGCATCTTCCCACTTGTCTATAATATATATAAAATCCAAATATTTAATTTTTATATTGACTTCTTCTAATATTTATACATAAATGTTTGCAAGCTCACATTTCCACATCATCATTCTTGTATATAATTTTAATTTAGATTAAATTCTATAAGGATCACAACCCCATATATTTACACCCTTTAATAAAATCTTTCTACATCATATATGGTAGACCAAATAGTTCCACATATAAATATAATAAAATAATACTTACTAAAATCATCATAATTATTAAATTTTATATTTAAAAAAATAAAGAGAGAAAGAAACATATTTTGTCAATAAATTATTGACTGGTTCAAATTGTTAGGTTCTAAAAGTTTAGAACGATTGGCAAACTGTAAGCACAAACTTGTCTAAGTATAGATCTTAGAGTCTATAGAGTTTATTAGACAATGCTCAAGGTGTTACAAGTCAGAACACAAGAACATTTAAGCTGTAGAAAGGAGAATTCAAATTCAATGAAATCCGACCGATCAAAAATGTGATCCGACCGATCGAAAATCAAAGAATTCAAATTCAATGAAATCTAACTGATCAAAAATTAGATTCGACCGATCGAAAATTGTCGACGTGAAATTTCTGTAGAATTTTATTTCAGCCCAAACTCTATTAAATGTTTTAGGTTTCAAGTGAAACACTTCTAGTATATAAAGGAAAACCCTAACTACGTTTTCAGAGGTTTTTGAGAGACTTTGGAGGTGCTCTTGTGAGATTTAAAAGGTATTGTGCCTTCCTCTTTCAAAGTCACTATCGAAAATCATTTTCTTATCATTAGATCTGGTAGATCTGAAGTTGCTGCAATAAGATCAACAACTGTTAATGATCTAAACCTTCAAGGGTGGTCTTGGAGTCACAAACTAGAGAGTTTACGTTGCTAAAACCCTTGAGTGGGATCTCAAAGTCAGAAGTAAGGAGGCTTGTGTTGCTGTAAATCCAAGAAGAGAAGGAGCCTGTGGATTCGGAGCTTGCACATGGTCGTGTCAGTAAGTTACTACTGGAGGTAGCAATAGATTTAGGGTTAAATCTGATTGTAAAAACTTCAATTCTCTTATAGTGGATTTGGTTTACCTTAGGATAGTTAGGTCAAATCCTCTCCCGATTTTTACCTTGAAATGGTTTGTTTCATTGGTTTTCCTTGGTGTTAGGACATATGTGATTCAATGTTAGGAACATATGTCACTATTTTATATAATTGGTTAATCATTTGACAAAACACACTTTACTTGTATTTGGGTAGATCTAGGATGAGTTTAATACTTTAAGGAGCAAGGTTTCAAGTTCAAGTGTTAAAACTATGCAAGTTTGTCCAAGAATTAAGTGAGAAAGTGCTAGATTTTTAAAGCTCACAGCTAGCATTTATCGAGGTTTAAAAGTTATTTCAGCCCGTGGCTCAACAGCTATCTCGATAGATGGCTATCATCGAGGTTTATGAAACTTAGTTTTTCAGAGCTATTTTTCATCAATCTGTGAGTATGTGTTTAGGCTTTCTCTTCTCACAACCCTAAACATATATAAGGATTATTTTGAGGGTCGTCAAAGGTGACACAAGTTGCACAAGTGTGAAGCAAAGTCTTGTTCATGCAAATTGTGACCGGAGACAGAATTTGCCCTAGTTCATATTTTTCATAAAGAAGCTGCTGTGTTTGTACACTGTAGGATTTTGTGACCAATGAGCTTCTTGATCTTCATCATGTGATGAACTGAAGAACTCTGCAGCCAAGATCCTTCTCAAGTTGGTGATTAAGTTGTGTACTAGGTCCGCGCATCTATTGGTTAGTCACATACTGGGAGTCGTGCATTGAAAAAGAGAGATTGTCATTACAGAATAAGTCTAATTGGGTATTAGGATAAGGGTTCAACTGTAGGTTGGTATAAGGTACTGGGATTCCTTTTTATGAATCTATAGGTAGATAAATATGGTATCTCCATGGTGCAACACTATTTAAAATTATATATGTTTTATTTATCAAAAGTTTTGTAGTTTAGTAATATAATTTGATCTTTCTTATTAAGAGAACTAGGGTTAATATCCTCCATTTCTCACTTACAACTATTGAATTTAAATACCCTAAGAGTCAAAGTTCTAGGGTGAAGACTGTGTTTGCTTTTATTTAATCGATCTTTTCACTCGTTTATGTATTTAACAACTTATAACCTTCTTCGAAAAAGATTGAAATTTTTGAAATTCAAATCCATTGGGGGTGCATTTGTTTCGGTGTTAGAAAAAAATTTGTGTTTTTAGGTGTTTTGAGTGACTTGAAATCTTTGGTCAAACTGGAAAAAAAAAAAAAAAAAATAATAATAATGTAGGTATGAGCATATGGTGTAAAATTTTATGCATAAAAAAATAAGTAAAACGTTTACGATCATCATTCCTTCATACTATCTATCCCAAAATCTTTTAAAATGACTAAAGTAACCCTTAAATATCTAAAAATTACAAAAATACTCCAAAATACCAAAAATGACCAGAATAGAAAAGGACTCCAAAATTTTAAAAAGAAAATTACTGAGACCTTTAAAATGATTACAAAACCCTTGAAATCTCCAAAATTACCAAAATTCATTTAGGACATAAAAAATGCCCGTAAAGTGTTGAAAATGACCAAAACCCTTGAAAACTCTATAATTACTAAAATATCCCAGAAATCTTCAAAATTACTAAAACAAGTGTAAATACTTGTGGGGTGTGGGGGGTAAGGGCCGAGGTTCAAGTCTCCATTAGGAAGCTTCACACATATATACACTTAAATTAGGTTAAAGTAGACTTTATATCTTGTAAAAAATTAAAAAATAAATAAATAAAACAATCAAAATGCTCTGAAATCACCAGAATGACTAAAATACCCTAGGAACCTCTAAAATGAACAAAAGGCTCCAAATACCTCCAAAATGATCAAACTAGCCTTGACATCATTTTGGTGGTTTGAGATGTATTTTGGGTTTTTGGGAGGTTCCTAATATTTTAGTATTTACTTTTCCATATAAAAGGAATTTTTTAAAATAATATTTATAACTTGTAAAATGCTGGAAAATATTTTTTTGCAAAAAGCATTTTACGCTAAAACAAACAAACGTAACCAGGATAGCTTCTCATCACATGGCATTTCTAAAAAAAAAAAAAAAAAAAAAAAAAAAAAAAAGAAGAAGAAGAAGAAGAAGAAGAAGAAGAAGAAGTAAAATAAACAGAAAAATAAAAGAGAGATATTTAATTAGAGCCATTATAATTATATTTTACTACAGAAGTATTTGAAATTAGCGTGGCTCTTGAATTGCATGAAAGCCGCCATGTTACGAATTTGAACAAATGAAACTTAAAATAGTTCGATAAAAACATTTTCATAAACAACGCTTATTTTTTTGAGTGCCATACATAAACAACTCATGCAATAGGGACGTCAACATTATCAATTTCGGCAAACTTTGAAACAGGCAATCAACATTGTTTACATAAGATTAAAAAATGAGCCAAAAAATAGTTCTTTTTTTAGGACAGAGGTGTACTTACAAAAGGGGCTCAATCGGGGGCTGCGACTTTGAAATAGGCAAACATTGTTTATACTAATCCTACTTGTCTTTTTCTTTCTAATTTTTAATAACTATGTCCTTCGTTGACGTTTGACAATCCATTTTTTTAATGCAAATTGTATTGGCGGTGAATAAAAAAAATATAAATTAATGCTATAAACAATTCTTTATAATATTTTTTGTAATTTTATATGAATTTTATTTGGTTGGATTTTGACAATTCTTTCACGAGTACTATTTCTCACGCGGAATAGTCCCGTGCAATCCATAAGAATCATTATAAAACAAAGGTGAGCTCAGCTACTACTATTAAATTTGCAGGCCATCTATTTATTCTCTAACTTTGCTATGATCAGCAGACTTTGCTTACTCTCTCTCCGAATTTTGACCTGAAATGATCCTATAAATATATTAATTGTCCTCCTTCATTCTCACAATACCACAAGCAAAGCTTAGAGCTACTACAAATTTGAAAATACAAACTTCCAATTTAGCTTAACACACTCCATCTCTATCTTCCTGATCCTTATCCTGTTATTGCATTAATGGAGAGTGCACGTTTGATCCAAACGTCCCTTTTGGTGTTTCTCTTGCTCTCTTTGAGTGTTTCTTACGTGCATTGCCAAGCCACTCGTGTTGGGTTCTACTCCAAATCATGCCCTCGAGCTGAATCCATTGTTCGCTCAACGGTTCAAGCTCATTTCCAATCTAATCCCACTGTGGCTCCTGGATTGTTAAGGATGCACTTTCATGACTGTTTCGTGCAGGGTTGCGATGCTTCTGTCCTTGTTGATGGGCCTGACACTGAGAAAACAGCCGGACCTAACCTTGGTTTGAGAGGATATGAAGTTATTGATGATGCGAAGACCAATCTTGAAGCTGCATGCCCTGGTGTTGTTTCTTGTGCTGATATTCTTGCGCTTGCTGCTCGCGATTCTGTCGTTCTGGTACTTGATCTCATGCTTTTATATATTCATCAGATTAATTTATTAGTATATATTTTACATACTTTTACCTGTAATTAATCATATTTTGCATTTTTCTTGTAGACAAATGGACCAAATTGGCAGGTGCCAACCGGACGCAAAGATGGTCGAGTATCATTGGCTTCTGATACTACCGATTTGCCTGGCTTTACAGAATCCATTGATGCTCAGAAGAAAAAGTTTTCAGCGAAAGGTTTAAACGCTCAAGATCTGGTTACTCTTGTCGGTAAGCATCAACGTATTATCATTTAATAAATCATTTTTTATATCCCTAGCTACATGTTCAAGTATGTGTTTTACAGTCAAGAACTTTATAGTTCTGTGAACTACAATTCAAATCCTCGTCTTTTATTATTATAACTATAGATTTACCCAAAAAGTACGTGTCCTAGTTTATTACATTCATCTAACTTCTATTCATTTCAATTAACTATTGACTAGGTGGCCATACTATTGGAACTTCAGCTTGCCAGTTCTTTCAGTACAGATTGTATAACTTCACTACTACTGGAAATGGTGCCGATCCTACAATCAACCCCAGTTTCCTTCCTCAATTACGAGCACTCTGCCCACAAAATGGTGATGCCACAAGGCGTGTTGGACTAGACACCGGTAGCCAAAACAGATTTGACTCATCTTTCTTCTCCAACTTGAGGACTGGCCGAGGAGTACTTGAGTCTGATCAAAAGTTATGGACTGACGCCTCCACCAGAAGTTTTGTTCAAAGCTTGCTTGGGTCAAATGCCTTCAATGTGCAGTTCGGAAAGTCCATGGTGAAGATGAGCAACATTGGCCTCAAGTCTGGTACTCAAGGTGAAATTCGCAAAGTGTGTTCTAAGATCAACTGATCAAAAGGGCTCCAAGCTAAGCCACGAAAGATGATTACAATTATTCCCACAAAAAAAAAAAAAATGTATTCAATTTGTTCTTGAATTTTATTTCCATTTTGGTGTAAGCTCAGGAGATGAAAAACCGTATGTAATGAAAATTCTTTATTTATTGGAGTAAGCCAACAGATCAAGGGTCCTTGAGAGAGATTTTCAGTTTAATAACGAAAAGTAACTTTGACTTTACTACATGCGCTACCTGATCATAGCTTTTGATCAAATACAGAAAAGTAATTTTTTTTTTTTTTAATATATAGTGTCTATTCTGATAGTAGCTCTTTATCATCAGGCCGATTAAGACACCAATAGATTTTTAGTGTAGGTAGGGATTGAATTCCAGATCTTTTATTCAACCGTTAGTTTTTTTTTTTTTTTTTTAGTAAAAACCATCAGAGACTTTACTAATTGAGCTAACTGAAATTCACGCATATCACTCTAATCTTTGAGAACTCTCACTTTTTTTTTAATAATTTATTTATAACACTCACCTTTAAAGTTATTAGGATACTTTACAAAGTAAAGTTTTTGAAATCTTCACATATCTTTTAAAATTGATAGTCAAGATACTGCCACGTCATTAATCTATTAATCTCTTTTTTATACATCAATAGTTGTGGTGGGAGATTTAATTTAAACCTTAAATGTATTCATTGGAAACACCAAAAAATTTCTATTAAACTAAAATAACTAAAATGCTCTTGACTAATTGATACCACTTCAACCAAATAATCACGTAAAAAATAAATTCTCGTATTCATTTTTGTGATATAACACATTAGTTTATGGTATCTCTATCATTGTTCTTTTTACTTCCAGAGTTGTTTTATTCTAATATAAGTTCTTTAGCTAGCTTTTTTCCGATCAAGGTTTGCTTCTCGTTCTCCTGGAGGTTTGCCAGTTTCAAGAGCATAGTTTTGATCCTAGTTTAGATAATAAGATAATATTCTACATTTTATTCATGTCAATGCCGATCCACAATAAAAAGATAATCACAATATCTTTGTTTTTTCGCTTCTAAGGAGAGCTTTATACTAAAAAATTAAGATAAATAAGTACAGAGTAAACATAGAACACAAGTACTCAGGGAGATTTATATTACACAAGTCTAGATGTAGTTAATCTTTGGACTTCTCATAAGTACACAAAATATAAAGATGGAGGGAAAGTCCTATAAATTAATTCAAAAAGACTAGCTATTAGAGTTTCTCAAAACATCCGAACATTTATTTTCTTTTCAATATATATGCGGAATGGTCACTTGCTAAGGTCTAGCGAGGGTGCTCCTACAATAAGAATTTAGAGCATTAGAAGATGGATGCAATAAAGAAGTATTACTAAGCAAGTTAAATACCTATATCAAGTCAGTTTCAAGAATAAGATTATGGTAGCCCATTTCCCAAGCAAGTGTTAAACCGTCGCGAATAGCCTATTATTCTGCTGTTAAACTAATTGTAACATCTATATTACGGGAAAAACTTACAATCCAGTTTCCAAAAACGATCTCTAGTTAAATCACCAACCCTAGAAGAACCTTGGCTGCATTTGGAACTACCTAGTATTAAATTTTAAAAAGATTTCAAGAGTGGGGAGCAAGTTATCCATTTCACAAATTTTAAAAAATATGAAAAATGCTGTCCATGACTTTTGCCAAAACTTTCACAACAATTTTCGAGTAACAGATTGTTATTGGCTATTACTAATGGGTGAAAAAAGTCAAAAACAGCTTTAATAGTAAGTTCAAATTAGAACTAAAAACAACTTACCACATTGGATTTGTTAAGAAAGTGTTATGAACATAATACTTCATAAAAATTTTGTTTGGGAAAAAAAGTCCTAAGTGTTGGGGGGGTTGAATTTGGTGCCAAACTCACCAGCTAGGACCACACACAATCACAAAGTAAATGAAAGGGTGTTTCAAGAGAAGTACAATTACAACTATAAAAGGAAGAGTTTGACCTCCATGAGAGCATGGTACACTATTTTCTTATTAGTGTAATTATAATCAGTATCTAGAGCTAGAGTATTCTCTACCACAATTTTGTTTTTCATCCTTTCTCATCATGTAGAATGGTTTTTTATGATGTGAAAATCGTCAATTGAGGTGATCATCCAGATGGAAGGTACCTAGGATTGCCCAAATGCCTGCAGTAGAGAAAGATTCAAGTTGGAAAGGTCACCGGTGTGGTGCCAACCACTGAGCCTTCGATGATAAAGTCAGATGACCAGGAAAAGAATGGCCAATGGCTCTATCTGTGTTGTGAGTATAAGAATATAGACAGAAAAAAATGTACCTCCCTTGGGGTTTTGTGTTACCTATATATATGGCTTTCTTTTCTAGCCGTTGGGGGCATTCAATGACAATATCAATGTCATTCTTGTAACGCCTCTAAATGGTTTGAATGAGAAGATTCAGTGTCTCTTCGACGTCCGTGTTACTTATTGTTGATGTGTAACGAAATTCTATTTATTGCGGCTTAAATGGCTTTTGCCTTCATCTAGCGTGGACTCGGCCTGGACAAAGGAAATTTATTGGACTTATCAGTTCCCCCCTATTCTGTGATTGTCGAGCCACCTAAGGACGATCTTAGGAATATGAAGAGTCATCTTCTCCCTCCCTTTTTCTTTTTTTTCCTTTTTTTTTTTTTTTTTTTGTTTTGTTTTGGTTATGGTGCTTGGGATACCACCCTTATTGCCTAATTAAGTGTTTATTTGGCAATTCCTAAATTGTAGCTAAATACAATTTCACGTTTTGATGAACTGAAGAACTTTGCAGCCAACATCCTTCTTAAGTTGGTGGTTAGTCACATACTTGGATCTGTGTATCAATTGGTTAGTCACGTACTAGAAGCCTTGCATTAAAAGGAGATATTGTCACTACAGAACAAGTTCAATTGGGTATTAGGGTAAGAGTTCAACTGTAAGTTGGTATAAGGTACTGAGATTTCTTTACTTCTAACTGCTTGTTTTGATAATAGTGGATTCTCAAGAGTGGTGACCTTAAATTCACCCGGCAGGGTTTTGCCTCGATGGTTTCCCCATTCGTAAACAAATCACCATGTTAACTTTATTTTTCGCTGCATATTAACTTAATTGGTGATTTGTTTGCGTTGCCATGCGTATTGCATGTTAATTGAATTAATTAATTAACTTGGCTAATTAATTGGTTAATTTATCACAAATGGGTCAATACATTCTTGGCCTATCAAGTAGTATTAGAGCAGACACACTCTGATTAGGGTTAATTTTTGCTGTGTGATCCTTTGACTCCTGTTGTCATGGATAGAGGACAATCGTTGATTATGCCTCCTTTATTTGATGGCACTAATTATGCATATTGGAAAGTACCTATGAGAGCTTTCTTACAGTAATTAGATGAAAAAGTATGGCAAGCTATGGAGATAAGCTGGACCAAGCCAAAGGAAGCGCTAGCTGATTGGGATGATGCTAAGATCAAAGCGGCTAACTTCAATAGCAGAGCATTGAATGCCTTATTCAGTGCAGTCATGAATGAGAAGTTCATGAAGAATGTCAATATAAGAGGATTTGATAAAGACCGCTAGCAATCTAGTTCATCTTAGTTCAAGAACCAAGACAAAGGAAAGAAGGATGCTATGGAAGGCGGTCAGTACACTGTTCCCTCTGGACCTAAGTGTTTCGGATGTCATGGCTTTGGACACATGAAACAAGACTGCCCAACATATCTCAAGACCATCGGGAAAAGCAAGGCCCTTGTTGCTACCTTGAGTGACATCGAGCCTGAGGATGATTCGGATAATGAGGATGATGGAATCCTGAATGCCTTCACTACCACTGTGAATCCTACTAAGGGGATTAATAAAGAAGTGGATGAAAAAGAGGACTTTGGAGAGTCTAAGTTTGAGAAGATGGATGATCAGGATGACATCCACACAGCCTATGCAAAATTGTACAAGGTCTCGAAAAAGCATGAGAAATTGTATAGGTTGGCCACCAAGAAGCTCAGTGATGTGGAGCTTGAACGAGAAGAAATCTCCACAAAGTTTGATGAAGTTAATCAGACTATTGGAGCACTGCAGTTTGAAAACAATTCCTTGGTTGAGAAGACTAAGAAGCTTGAGGCAGAGTTGTTCTAAGTCAGAGCTTAGTTAGAAAGGACTATAAGTGCAAAGCTTGACGAGATGCTCAGTTTTCAGAAATCTGCTTCTGATCGTACCGGTTTAGGGTATGATTTCTCTTCTCCTAATATTGCCTCTACTAGTACTACTATTTTTGTTTCACCTGCTAATAATGTTGAATCTAAGAACAATGATGTGAAAACTATTTTAGCTAGTGAAAATATAGACAAGGGTAAATCTATCTTAGGAGCACCCCCTGAGCTTGAGAAGAAAGAGATTAAAAACCCTAGGGCTAAAAAGGGTAATACTCAAAAGTCTAAATAGCAAAAGCAACATCTCTGTCATCACTGTGGAGCAACTAGACATACTCGACCAAATTGCTATGAGTGGTTAGCCACTCAACAGAGCAACAATATGATCTCATCGGGAAACCAAAATCAGTTTCCATCCTCTTTTACTCCTCTTGAAGATCTTCTCAAAGTCCTCATGTTCCTTTCGAACTTGAATGGTTTCAATTCTTCCCCCTCATCGCCGGATCAAGGGTTCGTCAAACAGAAAGGTTCTTCCAAAGTGTGGAAGGAAAAAGGCTCTAAGTGATTTAGTCACTTTTTCTCTCTCTCTCCCTTTCTTGTTTTTGAGTATGCATTACTTGTGTGTTTTGCTTTCTTGTTTTAAGTCAGTCTAGTTTTATGCTTTGCTTTGTTTAACATGTTTTATTTTGTTCATTTTTATTTTTGCTTTATTTTTTTTTTCATAAAATTTTAAAAAAAATTTTTGAAAAATCAGAAAAATACAAAAATAGTGTGTGCTGTGTACATTGGTACTTATGTATCTTGGATGGCCATTGAAATGAAGTTTTCTAAACTTTGTATCTTTTATAACTTAGATAAGCATTTCTATGCATCGAGAGAGTTTCTATATGCTCGATAGATTCTCGATAGCTTCTTGATCTATCGAGGTCACTTTGCTGTGGACACCTCTCGATAACTCCTTGACAGCTCCATTTGGTGAGATTTAAAGCTCAACACCTCTCGACACCTTTCGATCCATTGAGAATTGTGATTTCCTATATAAAGCTTCAGCGCGATTTTCTCTCATTTTTTCTCCAATCTCTCTCGATACTTTCTAACCCCTTACCTCCCTAAACACTTTTCTCTCTCTCTAAACCTCTTGCCCAAGTGATTTTCGGCCTAGATTGATCTTCTTTTCCCTCTTGTTCATGCATTTCATTCATATAGATCTAGGTTTTTGGGTTTTCGAATTTTTTTTTTTTTAATTGATGAGGTTTTTGCAAAATTTTTGGGTTGGGTTTTGTTTAAATCATCTTCAATGTTCATGCATTGCATCACATTTGCATTTTCACAATGTTTCATGCATTATAGATCGATGTATGTTTACTATGTTGAAATCATGTGTACTGGTAGGATTGGATTGGGCTGAACCCATGATGTTTTTATTTTTGCATGTTACATGTTCTTGCATTTTTCATGCATACGTACCATTTTTTTATCTCTATCTTATTGATATTGATCTGTGCTGGTACTTTTCTCTCTCTCTCTCTCTCTCTCTCTCTCTCTCTCTCTCTCTCTCTCTCGGTTAGTTGCTCTATGGTACCTAAGCGTAAGTTTACTCCATCCCGGAACCCTCTTCATTCTAGGGCAACATCTTCTTCTCCCTTTGTTGATTCTACCCCCTCTCACGTTCGGTTCCGTGATGAGAAGGCCCGTACGGACTTCTTGGAGAACTTTTCATGACGCAACATTCATTCGAAACGCCAAGTCATGCTGCGTTTGTATGTTGTAGGATTTTGTAACCAAGGAGCTTCGTGATCTTCATCATGTTGATGAACTGAAAAACTTTGTAGCCAACATCCTTCTCAAGTTGATGGTTAGTTACATACTTGGATCCGTACATCGATTGGTTAGTCACATATTGGGAGCCATGCATTGAAAAGGAGAGATTGTCACTACAGAACAAGTCTAATTGGGTATTAGGGTAAGGGTTCAACTGTAGGTTGGTATAAGGTACTGAGATTCTTTTACTTGTAACCGCTTGTTATGATAATATTGGATTCTCGGGAGTGGTGACCTTAAAATCACTCGGTGGGTTTTTTGCCTTGGAGGTTTTCTCCATTCGTAAACAAATCACATTGTCAACTTTATTTTCACTTGCATATTATCTTAGTTGGTGATTTGTTTGTGCTAGCACATGTATTGTATGATAATTGAATTAATTAATTAACTTGGCTAATTAATTGGTTAATTCATCACAAGGGTTCAATACATTCTTGACCTATCAAATATATTCAACATTCTATTTCTACTTTTCCCTCGTCTTATACCACCAAATAGGATGAGAAAAAAGTTTTTCTTCCTACTGATTTGAAAAAATTTTCTCTAAGCTATTACGTGACAACTTATAAAACAATTTACAAGTTTAAACAAAGCTACATAATTCATTAAACAAGTCATATGATTAAAATGATAAGTAATTTTATTAATCACCACATAATTGATTGGAGGAATTGAACTCTAAACTAATTTAGAGGTAACTTTTTCTATAAAATAATTACCAGAACTACAGAATCACGGGCAGCAATGGAAAGAATATCAGCACAAGAAACAATGCCAGGACATGCAGCTTCAAGCTGGGTCTTGGCATCATCAATAACTTCATATCCTCTCTATCCAAGTCTAGCTACATCTTTTTTTTTTGAGTGTTAGGACCGTCAATAAGGACAGAAACATCACAACCCTGCATGAAACAGTCATGAAAATGCATCCTCAACAATCCAGCAGCCACAGTGTGATCAGAATTGAAATGGCATTGAACTGTTGAGCTAACAATGGATTCAGCTTGAGGACACGTGGCGGAATAAAATCCAACTCTGGTGCCTTTATGGCCGTGCACCAAGGAGGCACCCATGGCAAGCAAGAGAAACGTCCACGAAATGAATATTTGGTTGGAATTTCCACTCACCATTATGACTTAGAGAATAAAGACAACAAAAGTATTGTTTATTTCAGACACACTGTTTTAAAGATTTGGCTTGTGAGCCAGAGTTATATATAGGCATTAGTGAAACCAAATTTTTGGACCAAGTAAGCGAATATAGCAAATCAAATTGAAAGATTCAAAAATATCATATGATGGATAATTCATGGATAATTAATAGGATGGCCCACTTCAATTCATTATCAAAAAATATCGTCAACATGTCATTTGCATAGTGTTTTGTTGCATAGTAGTATATCATCAATAACTTGCAAAATAAAGGCCAACTACTCGTACATTGTTAGCAAAACTACATTATTGATTTCTGAAGTTTATCGTATGATCGAGCACAATTAGTCCCTTATGTTCTAAGTGAGTGCTATTGGGCCCTCAAGTTTCAATAATGAGTATTATTAGTTTTTTTGTTAACAGTCGTTAACCCATGCGATGCATGGGAAAACTATTAATTATGAAAAAAAATCCAATAATGAATGAAGAATTTAAGCTATTACTTAAATTTTTTTATTAATAAATAAATAAAAACAATGAATGAAGGGTTTAAGCTATCACCTATGCAGTTTTTTTTTGTGCATTTTAGTTAGACTTTAGACAATAATAATATGGTTATTACTTCTACTATTTTTGGGCTGAAATAAATTTTTTTTTCCCTAAATTGAAATAAAGTCATTTGTTTACTACTTTTTTTTTATGTCAGAATTTATTTACTGTTATTATTAAGCTAAAATATTTAAAAATGATTATCTGATTATTTATTTAAAAGAAATATTTTTATAAAATGTTGTAATGGCAATTTTGTGAATAATAAGGCATGTGATGTTGTGATAAATGTCATCTCCCTCTCACTATTTCTCTCTCTCTATTCTGCGTTCTCTCTACCTTCTTTCTTCCTCTCACTTCAGACTCCTCTAACCTCTCTCTTCTTTTTTTCTTTTTCTTTTTTTCTCATCTCTTTCTCTCACACTCTCTACTCTCTTCCTCTCACGGCTCAGGGTGAAGCCTCTCTCCTTTTTTTTTTTTTCTTTTTTTTTTTCTCATCTCTTTCTCTCACACTCTCTACTCTCTTCCTCTCGCGACTCATGATGAAGCCTCTCTCTTCTCAAGATCGGCTTTGGGTGGGTGGGCTTCAGATTGGCGTGGGTGGCTCCAGATCGGAGTGGGTGGCTTCAGATTGGCGTGGGTGGCTTCAAACCGGTGTGGGGGCGTGGGTGGCTTCAGACCGGTGTGGGGGCGTGGGTGGCCGTGGGGTTGTGGGTAGCCATGGATGGCCATGGGTTTTGCTGTTTATGGGTGTTTCTGGGTGGTTGGAATTTTAGAGGTGTTTTAATAGAGTTTTTGGGTCGTTGGAATTTCAGAGGTGTTTTAATGGAGTTTCTGGGTGGATGGAATAAGGAGGAAGATGACGAAGAGGGAGATGGGATTATTTTGGGGTTTTTTTTTTTTTTTTTTTGGAGAAACTTTTGGTTTGGGTCTGTAATTTGGTTTTGTGCTTACGTTTACTGTTTTGGTTTGGTTTTGGATTGTGCTGCGCTTGTGATATAGAGGAAGATGGGAGGAGAAAGAGTTTATCGGGTTTTTATAAGGAAGGAGAAGGAGTATCAGGGAGAAATAGTTATTAAAATTAGAATTTTTGTTTTATAATGCTGATATTTAAAAATAAAAATAGTTATTATTTTTTTGGAGCAAAAATTAAAAATATTTATTTTGCTTAAAGGTTTATGACTTGCCTTAAAAAAGGTATGACTTGAAAACAATTGAAATTGAATGAAAATAAGTAATTTTATTCAAAATAAAGGTTTAGAAAATTCTTTTTCTTTCATTTTATTGGTTCCACATAACACATATCAGCGTGGCTCACAACATTTTTGCTATTCTATGGTGATGACTTCAAAAAAAAAAAAAAAAAAAAAATCTAATACAGTCACTTTTCTATTTTTTTATTTTTTTTCTAGATTGTGATTTATTTTTCTGAATTGTGAGTTCTTTAATTCTATTAACATTAAACCTGATAAAAAAACTTACATACCTTTTTGACAAAATAAATCCAAAACCCAAGTTTTGAAGGCACTCCAAGAACCAAATCAATGCAATACCTTACCAATGTGAGCAAAGAGGAGGAGGACATGCGGCATATGAAGAGACTAAGAAAAGAAGTAGTGGATGGTGGGAGTATGTTATTGTATTTGGAATTGCAAAACACAAACATAGAAAATTCATCAAATATTAAAATGTGAAAACATACTAAATAAAGAATAAATGCATCGACAATATAAATATAAAAGACTATAAATAAATTTATTGAGTTTATCTAAAAAGCCAAACAATCATCATTAGAACAACCAAACATCCTTAAAAAAAAAAAAAAAAAAAAAAAAAAAAAAAAAAAAACAATTCCATTCAAACTATGAAAAGAAACTACCTTTAGAAATTACAGTAGATGAAGAAGAAGTAACAGCGAGAGCCATTTGGTTTTGAGAAATTTTCTCTAACAAACTTTGTTTAAGGATTTAGGTTTGTGGGTTTTAGATTTTTCTGTTTCGATTTAAGTTCTAAAAATGTCAGTGTGTGGTGGTGAATAATGAATTCGGATTAAATAAGGAACCAGGGGGGAAAGGCGTGTTTCAATTTGTTTATGTGATCTAAATTACTCTTGCAGAAGCCGTGTAAATGTGAGTCCTTATAGAATTTTTGTTATAGAATTTTAGTTGAAGTAGAATTTCAAGCTCTTGAAACATATATTTGATAGAGTTTTACTTAAACTAAACTATTGTAACACTTGATAAGATAATTACAAGTTGAAGAAAAATAATAAATATATAAGATATAAAACCTAAAATAAAAATAAAAAGAAAATAGTGATGACGTGGAAAATTGTGGGAGCTTCAAAGGTTTCGGTTTTATATAAATATATAGATTACCTATGTGGCTAATGGAATAGTGACTTGACATATTTTTAATTGATGTGACATTTTTTTAATTAAAATATTATAAAATTCAATTTTAATAAACTTACTACATTTGATGTGGCATAATGTCATATCGACAATTAAAATAATAAGTTAACAAGTCAGATTTATTTATGTTTAGAAAAGAGGTCGGATATTAAGATTAAAGAATTCATTAGAATCTTTAAAATCACTTAAAACACCAAATCATTCAATTGACCTTCCGTGTCCTCCCAAAGTCTCTTCGTCGGTGTCACATTCAAGACATGGTCACCGTTGATGACTATCCACCCACGTCCTCGTTGGTTTCAATTCGACCCGTCAAAGCCTCCACCTCACTACCAAAGTATCCACCACATCCTAGCCTGATTCTAAACTGGATCTCATTGTCCTATTCTTGATATTGCATTTTAATATACTACAACAATGATATTTGGTTTGGCAAGAGTGTTGTGTAAAGACTAAAGATTTGCTTTTTCTAGAGGCATTGATGAGAACTTTCTTTCAGAATCCATGACTATTGGATTTCATTCAGATGAACCAGCA
Source organism: Quercus lobata (assembly GCF_001633185.2). NCBI lineage: Eukaryota > Viridiplantae > Streptophyta > Magnoliopsida > Fagales > Fagaceae > Quercus > Quercus lobata. The sequence continues at coordinate 20,117,110 of NC_044914.1, forward strand.
AGTAGCCTTTTTGTAGATTATAATAATTAATTATCAGCCTAGTGAGGTTGGAATGATTTTTTTTAAAAATAAAAAAGGATAATGTCTTAAACCTTGTTTGGTTTAAGAAGCATACATTATAATTTGACAATTTGTACTTCGATACATTTGCAATTCCTTTCTACGCTTTCCAAGTATTTATGGGATGGAGATATTTGAGTAATTAGGTACTTGGGTTGGTGGAGAATCCAGATATGGATTATTGAGTTGTTATGGAGGACTTGCCATGGTGGATGGAAACGAAGGCAAGATGTACGTTTGGAATGTGGCTGAACAGCTTTGCAAGGATTTTAAGGGTCAAGAAGCGTGGAGGCTTGGACACCGATGAAGAGACCTAGGAGGACACAGATAGACTTACCTGTAGGATTTGATCACCACTAATCTATTGTTTGTTTGTTTTTTTTTTTGTGTTTTTTTTTTTTAAATGAATGTTTTAAGGCTTTTTAAAATCTTAATAAATTCTTTATCTAAAATATGATCTGTTAGTTTTTTTTTTTAATTGCTGATGTGGCACTGTGCCAAATCAATTAAAAAGATGTCATGTCATTATTCTGTTAGCCACATAAACAATAATACTATCGGCAGTTAATAAAGGACTAACAATGCTCATTATTGAAACTTAAGGGACTAATAGAACTCATTTAAAACTTAAAGAACCAATTGCGCTCACAAGGTAAATTTCAGGAACCAGTAGTGTAGTTTTGCCTACATTGTTTGTTGCCAATTAAAAGCATTAATTAATGCATTATAGGGACTTAGGAAGTTCACTTTTTTCAAAGGACAATGACTACGAAAATATGAATCGATCAAACTTGCATTGATAACAACTTGAGATTGTTAGGCCCAAAATTTGATTGGATATTAATTGAGTGTTATGTTGGTGTGTGATAAGTCCTTGAGTAGTGTGGAAAACTTTAATGTAGGGACAATTTTTTCTTTGGTCATTACTCATTATAGGGACAACTTTAATATCCATTAAAGGACCAAAGAAAAATTAATAACAAATCCAAGGGCACAATAATTTTCATAAATTTTTTTTTCACTAAATGTCAATGTGGTCTATTGTGAGCTGGGGACCGACATAACTGAAAATGAAGGGAATTATGTCCCTCTTGAGATTTAAAATATTTTCAAACAACATATATACATATAAATTTTAAAGGGCAGAGATTTGCTACATACTTAGCTACAGCACTTGCTGCATACTACCATACATGTCAACATATTAGAGCAACACCTATCAAGTGCCAATTTAATGAAAACTTCCGTTAACCCTTAACCGTAACTTTTCACTCACACACTCTCTCCCTATCACATGCACAGGTAAAACCAAAAGAATAAGTAAAATCCCTCCCTCTCTCTCTCTCTCTCTCTCTCTCTCTCTCTCTCTCTCTCTCTCTCTCTCTCTCTCTCTCTCTCTCTCTGATCTTCTCAAATTACCCACCTTTAAACCTATAAAAAAAACCACCACCACCACATGCTCCGGCCGTAGATCTCACCTGATTGTGTCTCTGTCAATCCCACCCATCCACCCCATGTCTCCTCCATTCCACCACTTCACCCCTTTCCCTCTCTGTCGGTCCCCCCCCCCCCTTTTCCTCTCTCACTCCACTGGTGCCACCCCCAATCCCTTTATCTCTCCTTGCCATTCCCATCCCCTACCTGCCTCTTATTTTCATGACATTGTCCCCAACAATGGAAAAGACAACAACTCCCAAATTTCCAGGTTTGTTTTTCATTAAAGTTAATTATTTCCTGAAATTTGTAAAACAAATTTCTGTTTTTTTTTTTTTTTTTAGATTGTAATTATTTTTGAAGTTTGAATATTTGTCTTGATGGGTGGGGTCGATGTAGACATGGTCAAGTGGGATTGCTGGCCTGAGCATGTGGTGGTGGTGGTTTGATGAGTTTAATGTTGGCTTAAGGGGGTGGCTATCTAAGAAGAATGGAGGAGGAGGAGGAGAGAGAGAGAGAGAGAGAGAGACGGATTTGTATTTTGATTTGTTTTGTGGATGGGTATCTAAGAAGTGAGAAGAATGGAAGAGGAGGAGGAGGAGGAAGAAGAAGAAGAAGAAGAAGAAGAAGAGAGAGAGAGGGATTTGTATTTGTATTTTTTTGGTTGTGCGTGTGATAGAGAGAGAGTGTGAGAGAACGTTAAGGTTAAGGGCTAATAGAAGTTTTTGTTAAATTGGCACTTGACAGATGTCCCTCTAATATTTTGACACATATGCCAATATGCAACACTTGCTGCAACTAAGTATTCAGCAAACCCTTGCCCAATTTTAAAAGTGTAAATCTAAAATATTTATTATCTCATTCTCTCAAATCTCTAAGGAAAAATATTTTACTATAAGTTTGTGGCTAAATGAGTGTGACTATCATGTATTTAAGAACTTGATTTTTTTTTTTTTGGTCATATAATTACTCTAGCTGTGTCACTTTGTATTTGGATTTTTTTCAATATACAAATGATTTATAGTTGTGTGTACATTTTGGCTTTTTATTGTTTGGGATGCAAAATTAAAAGTTATGGACTTTTGAATTTAGATGTTATCATATTCAATAATTGTTTTCTCACACTCTTTAATGTATACTTCATACATACATATAACATCCATAATTTCATACTCAATATTCACATATTTTAATAATGTCCACATTTAAAACGTGAAATAGGTAATGTGTAAAATGATATACAATAAGAAGTATGTGTGAATCATTGTCCTATCATATTGTTTTCCTTCATCTGAAGGATTGCTTCGATGCCTATTTCAATAAAAATTTTGAGTGTGTATTTGGGAGAGTATATGTTTACTTGGCAATCGTACAAGAACTAATACCTATCGGTATCAACCTTTGATGTGCATTGATAATAGTCTAATTTTGCATATTTATATCATTGTTTGAAAGTATTATCATACTTATTTTGAGTTAATTCATGCATTTCATATTTGGTTTTGGAATAATGTTGAATAATCAATTTTGTGCTTAACTGAATTTTATTGCATGAATTTGTCTTTTGTAGGAGAATAGAATTAAATAAGTGGATTTGTGTAAAGAATAAAGCTAATGGACTTTAATTTTACAAGGGCCATAATGAAGTTAAAGAATACCAACCCAATTAAATTTAAGTTCAATTGGAGTAAGGAATCAAAGGAAATTTGCATCAAATCCAAGTCCAATTCGGATTAGGATTCCAGACTGCACATCAGTTAGTATTTTTGGCATAACTTTCGGCTCAAAAGTCCAATTGCGATGATTCAAGTTGGGCTGGAACTTTAACTTAAAGGGCTACAACTTTGTAGTTTACCAAAAGTCCGAATTCAGAACTTAAATGGGCCAAAAGCGTCGGTTAAAAGAAGCCTAAAAATCTGGGATTTTCTCCAAACGGGAATTCAACTTGTAATAAGATTCCTTGACCTATTTAAAGGCTCTTTAGGGAAAAATTCAGGAAGGCGAGTGCTAGGTCTGAGGGCTGAATGCATAGAGAGCTGCAGCTATGGCTACTTCTTTGGTTTTCTTCCATGACAGTTAGTTTTATTTTATTTTTCTAGTTTAATGTTTAGCATTTTATTCTTGTGTTTTCTTTCAATTACTATGAGTAGCTAAATTAATAATTAGGGTTGAAGATGAAACCTTGTTAAGGATTATCAGTAATATTTATGTGATTTGATTTTTCTCACAATAGTTGTTCTTTAATGATTTAAATTGTTTTTACTTCATATCAATTGACTAAGATGAGATTCTAGATATGAGTTCAATCATGTTTTTTCTCATGATTTAGGATTTGTCTTAATTAATTGAATGCTTGGTTTATTAATTCTTGATTATAAAATTGGATATCACTTGTGATTTGTCTGTCAATAGATACAATTTATGATTTGATTTTTAGAATTGGATATATATATTGTGATTTGTTTGGCTACAGATACAATTGATGATTTGATTTTATACTTAAAAAGCGAAGAAGAACATGCTTTAGATATTTAAATAGAAGTTTTAATGATAATATTTTTCATGATAGCAAGATTGATTTTTAGATTATCATGTAGTGAGTTGGAAAAAATTAATGATCATAAATATATGTTGATATGACTTACAAGGCGGATTCCAAGACCTTAATTTATTTCTCTTGATTGTTTACATCTTTTTATTGCTTTATATCTTTTACTTAGTTTAACCATTTGCTTAATTTTATTATTTGCTTAGTTTATTTAATCTCAGAAAAACCAATTTTTATTAAACTAGATTAGGATTAATTTGGTTAGGGTTTAATTAATTTTCCTACGTTCATTCAAGTCCCTATGGGTTCGACCTCGTTCTTGTGAAACTATACTTCGGTACGGTTCGTATACTTGCGAGTACTTTAAAATTTCACAACAACCTTACCACTCACCACATAATATTTTGGACTACTCTAGAGTCCTCTCTTGATTTGGCTTCAAACACTAGAATGCTCCAAATCCACATGCAACATAAGAGTCTTAAGCTAGGTGATCTCTCTCGTAATGTCAAGTTATGTTTTGTCTATATGGATTAAAAATTTGTTGAGTAAATTTAGATCCTGGTTGTTATTTATTATGCGAATTAGCCAATAGTAAGCCGAGTACTGTTATTATAGGCACCAAAAATTTCACATGAAATTTCACACCCTCCACATAAAATTGTCACTCATGATATATCTCAAGTATGTAAATTTATGTAAAATTTTTGGCACCTATAGAGTTATTGTATAAGCTAAGGCTAACAAACAGACACACAAACAAAACAAAAACCTCAACAAGTGAGTTCCTTACATGATTATATACTTTTATGTATCATCAATTAATTTTGGAACATATTTTGCGAATTTCACCAGCATTGCCTATCTTTACCCCAATGTTACTCATTTTAATCATGGACTTCCCAAATTCCAAATTAAAGTTGAGACCCATCAAGAAGCGCTGGACAATGGTTTTTGTTGAAGCATCAGTCCACAACATTTGATCAGACTCAAGGATCCCTCGCCCATTTCTCAAATTTGTAAAATAAGAGGTGTCAAACCTATTAGGGCTACCAGTATCCAATGCAACTCGCTTTGAATCATCTCCATTTTGTGGGCAGAGTGCTCGTAGTTGAGGAAGGAATGATGGATCAATAGATGGGTCCACAGCACCATTCCCTACTTTAGTGAAATTGTACATTCTGTATTGGAAGAACCGGCAAGCTGAAGTACCTACGGTGTGTCCTCCTATTAGAATTAAATGACAGAAAAAAAAAATGTTAGGTTATGTTGAAGTATTTGAAGAAACAAAAAAAAACAATTGTAATGAGGGTCCATAGCATAAAACTGTAAAGGGCATATCTCTCTCACTCTCGTGTCATTTTTGTTTTCTTTTTTAATGATTGATTATCGCTATATTCATGCTTATTGTAATATATTTTGTTCACCATCAGTCCAAAACTTGGAAAAAGTGAGGAAGATAATTTAACACTTATCTCACTAATTAAGTGAGAAAGCACTCCGCAATGGGTATCACGGCTCAAAATGGAAGTTTTTTGTCTTCTTCTTTAAGACAAAAACTAAGAGATTCGTGTTACTAGACTAGTCCCTCATAAGTAAAGCTCAAATATAGTCTGTTAGTTACTCATTGCTAAACAATATTACTCTCATAACAAAGGGATCTAACTGTGCAGCCAGTAGTATGAAATCCTAGAGGCTTTATATATATATATATATATATATATATATATATATATACTACAAAAGATTTACAAATTAAGGTAACAAAAATAAAATTGATATCATTTTAATAAATATATAATAAATGAATGTTTAAATTACTTTTTTTTTTTTTGGTTATTGGTAACATGTCAATTTGTAAGATTTATATACTAAAATTTGTAGGGTCTCTAGCATTGTCTCGTGTGTGTTAATTTGGTTTTCTTTTTCAACTTATTGATTGTTTTCTCATTACCGACAATAATCATGGTTTCATTGTTTAGTTGCGCTTCTCTCACTCACTTTCATTACAAAACGTCAAAACCTTGCCAACTTGAGTTAAAGAAATATTACCAACGAGGGCCACAAGATCTTGAGTATTGAGACCCAAAGCAGAAAACTTTTGCTTTTGCACATCGACGGAGTCAGTGAATGCTGGCAAATTGGCAGTATCAGATGCCAATGAAACCCTCCCATCTCTGCGCCCTAAGGGAACAACCCAACTAGGTCCATTTGTCTGCATCATTAGTCCCAAAGGAGGATTAATTATTAACCAAACTCTTCAAAGAACAGATAACAAACACTACACAGAAATACAAATTCATACAACATTCTATTTTAATAAAGTTTTTCTCCAAATCAATTAGGACCGATTAACATATTTGCTTATAAAACCATTCACATGTATCATTTAAACAAATCGCATAATCTATTAATAGGTCATGTAACTAAATGCACACATAAATGATTTTATCAATTGCCAGTTGGTTAGAGGAATTTACTTCCATACTAGTTTGAAAGTAAATTTTTTCCGTGTGATAATTACCAGAACAACAGAATCACGGGCAGCAAGGGCAAGAATATCAGCACAAGAGACAATGCCTGGGCATGCAGCTTCAAGTTGTTTCTTGGCATCATCAATAACTTCATATCCTCTCAGTAATAGGTTAGGACCAGCTGTTCTTTCAGTGTTAGACCCTGAAATAAGGATAGAGGCATCACAACCCTGCACAAAACAGTCATGAAAAAGCATCCTCAACAAACCAGGTGCCACAGTGGGATCAGAACTGAAATGAGATTGAACTGTTGAACGAACAATGGATTCAACCCGAGGACACGCAGCAGAATAAAATCCAACTCTTGTGCCTTGGCCATGCACCAAGGAAGCACTCAAGGCAAGCAAGAGAAACGTAAACAAAATCAATATATGGCTGAAATGTCCACTCGCCATTATGACTAAAGAAAAATGACAGCAAGAGAAAGAAAATGAAACTACTCGACTAACTACTAGTCAATTCAATTCTTGAGAGAAGTATTTTTGAATTGTTAAAGAAATTGGTTGTAAGCCAGAGTTATATATAGGCAGGAGTGAAGTCAATTTTTTGTAATAAGTAAACAAAGATGGCTATTCAAATTGAAATGATTCCAAAAAATTAGATAATGTATGGCCCAGCTTGTAGCTGGCTTCAAGAGTTTGTCCCCCCAATCATTTCCATAGTTTGCATGGCGGGCCTGACGCAATAGTGTTTCAACTTTCACGTGAACACGAGGCAGAGTTTTTTTGTCTTATAATTACTTAATAATATCCATTTATAATTTAACCCCACCTACACTGTTGAAATAGTGATCGAACAAGTCACCGTATAGGTTGTTTCCGTGAAAGAAAGAAGGAAAGATATACCAATCTGTAAATAAATGTTTAGGGGAAAGTACTCAAAAAAAAGGGCTCAAATTGGAAATTAATACTATTTGTCAAACAATATGATTAGTAGGCACTGTTTTCAAACTATATATATTACTAACATCTTGAGTCTCAAAGACTCGATTTAGACCTATAAATCGAGTCTCAAACTCGGTTTCCATGGTCGGATCACGTTTGATGTGGCGTTTTTTCATATGGCGTCCACCAGGAAATCGAATCTCTAAAACTTGATTTATAAGCCGACCCTTTAAGCATCGATTTGTGCGTGCTAGCAAACAAAACAAAACACTTTACATTTAATATTATTCAAACATTATTAGTGCATTGGAGGGCACGTAACAAATTTTGTTTTGAGGACTTCCAGCCTAGACCTAAAGCTATCCTTCGCGAGGCTATGTCATTTCTGCATGAATATCAAACCATAGTGGCAAACCAACGGACACATTAGCTATTTGAAGGGATGGGTGTAATGATGATATTCTTTTTTTTATTTTTTTTCTTTGTCTTGGGTGTCAGGCTAGTATGTATAGCCCTAGAGCACATCAGGACCCTTACTTACACCTTTGTACTTTTATTTCATTATTTTAATTCAAATTCTACCTTTTCAGTCAAAAGAAAAAAAAAAATTAAAACATTATACAGCACAAATCAATGCACAATTATGTCTCTTTTCTCCCAACCATTTAGACATCTCTCCTCACCTCAGTCCTCTCTCCCTTCTTTCACTATGTCTGCTCTCTCTTCTTGCAGGAGCACAGACCAAAGATGCTGGGTTGCTAGGTGGTGGCGACGATGACGTGGATAGGTGGTGGTTTCGACTATGAACTGTAGAAACCCAGCCACTGAGTCGATTCAGTTCATCGATTTGGTGGTGGTGGGGTTGTTGTGGAGGCGACGGCGGTTCATTTTGGTTGCTGGTTAGTCGGTCGTGCGCTCACAACTGTGGATCTGCGAGTTGGGTGTTTTGGGTCGGCGGTATATATGGGTGTTTGGGCTGTGTGCAGCGGTCACGGTGGGTTGGATTTTGGGGTTCGTTTGTCATGGTGGTTGTTGGTGTTTTGGTTGTGAATGGGTTTTCGTGGGTTGCGATCAGTGAGTTTGTGGGTTGCTTATGGTAGCATTGAGATCGGTGGTTGTTTTGTTTTGTGTGGATGCGATGGTTGTTGGTGTTTTTGCGGTGGTTGCGGTCACCATTGGTTGTTAATGTGAGAGAAGTAGAGGGACGAGAGAAGAGAGAGGCCGAGAGATGTTTTTAATCTTATCTTAAATTTTTTTTTTTCCTAAACATAGAATGGTGTTCCTTTTAAAGGGTCGGCTTATAAATCAAGTCTTAGAGACTCGATTTCCAAGTAGATGCCACATGGAGAAAACGCCACATCAGACGTGATCAGACCATGGAAACCGAGTTTTTGAGACTCAATTTATAGGCCCTAAATCAAGCCTTTTAAACTCGAGATGTTAGCAATATATATAGTTTGAAAACAATGTCTACTAATTATATTGTTTGGCAAACAGTGTTAATTTCCAATTTTGGCCCAAAAAGAAAAACTCAGTTTTTGTATTTCACGCATTAAACTCTAGACTTTTAAATGAAATATTTTAAACCCTACACCTTCTTTTTTGAGAGAGAGAGAGAGAAAAAAAAAAAAAACAAAAACCCTACACTTTCATAAATCATAAGTGTACATCTCCTGATAGGGATGACAATTTTGCCCCACCCCTCTCTGCTTCGCCCCACGCAGGTTTCACCTCCTCTCCACCCCCAGCAAAGGTGGTGGGGTGAGAATGGGGCGAGATTTTAGCCCTATAATATAGAATGGGGCGGGGATGGGTTTAGATATTTTAGACCTAACCCGCCCTGCCCCGCTCCATTCCTATCCCATCCAATCCCGCATTGATAAAGGTTAAATTGTAAAAGTTTCATATCCTAAAACCCTACTATTTAAACAAATATATCATCAGCTTATTTTATTCTACCCAACAAGGCTTTCTGTCTTTCTTTTTTTTTTTTTCTCTTTGGCAATGTTGGAAATAAGGTACCAATTTTAACAATTTCTTTTGTCTTTATCATAAACAAATTTATATACTATCGAACAATTGATTTTGTATTATGAGATTTTTGTTTTTGTTGTGATATTGTCTTGTTAAACACTTTAATAATATTATTCAATTTTTGCTAAAAATTAGTTTGATTTGATGGGATAAATTTATTTGTAATTTCAAGTATATTTTTATTAATGAAATAAATTTTATTAAAAACAATTGTAATAGTTGTGGACAAATTAACAAGAAGTAGAGTTTTACGGGTTGGGATAGGGCTTTGCAAGGCCCCAAGGGACGAGGATGGGGTAAGAAAATTTTTCCCATCATGCGGGGATAGGGTAAGACAAAACCATGTGGGGCAGGGGTGAAGACCCCATCCTTCGAACCCGCCCCGCCCCATTGCCATCCCTATCTCGTGACAATGGAATCATTTTCTTTTTTTCTTTGGGTGCAATTATGAAAGTCGGGGTTTACAATGTCCAGTTTTAAAGTACAAAGTTTAATGTGTCACAATGATAAATCTATGTTTTATTTTATTTTTTTATTTTTTTATTTTTGCAGTTTCCCCTAAATTTTGGTATACAAGATAAATATTTGCCAAAAATTATGTAACTCGTCTGATAATCATTTTCTAGTGTTTTCAATAAAAACGTCAGGATTTAAATCCTTCATTTCCCAAATATGGAATGAATATATATATGGTAAAACCTAACATAAACGGTAAAACTTGTTGCACATACATACCAATTTCTAGATGAAAAATTATTAGGTACTCTCGAAGTACTATAAATGCGTAGTCTCTCCTCTCACATCTCACATGAATGGTGAGTCCTACCATGAATTTAATTAGTAGGCCCCCACCATTCATGTAAGAGGAGGAAATATGCATTTATGGTACTCTAGGAGTACACAATAATTTCTCCTTGTAGATAGGGTTGTACCCTGTACACACAAACTGAGAATTAATCTCTGGGTATTTCTTCAATGAATAAGAAAAATTAACCCCACCTCGGTACCAATAAAGTATAAAACATACGTTTAAGCAACAACTTGCAAAATAAAGGCCCGACAATACGCTGGTTGTTGTTTTTTTTTTTTTTTTTTTTTTTTTTTTTTTTTTGAGAAACAAGCCAACACTTTATTCAAACTTGACAGAAACTTTTGTCCAATAGTACAAGTTGTTTCACATCATAGGGTATGTCATCATACCATACCTTACTGTGGGTGTACTTGGCTAGCTTTGCCAATTTGTCGGCCACAGCATTACCACTCCTTTTAACATGCATGTATAAGAGAAAAGGAATTAAAAAATAAAGCCAAGGTTCTGACATCATCAACAATATGGCCAGAGGAAGCAAGACACGTAAAGTCAGAGTTGATGGCTCTGATAATTGTTTTTGAGTCGCCTTCAAAGACCACCTTCTCCAGACCTAGATCCCTCGCAAAGGAGACTGCCTTTCTGCATGCAATTGCCTCCACGTCTTCTACTGTTGCTGGTTGTTAGTTGCTAATCTAAAGGGCATTATACCGACTTTAGGAAGCTCTTCTTTTTCAAAGTAGAGGATGACTATGAAATTATTAGGAACCAATCCAATTTGCACTGATAGCGAACCAGTGACAGCTTCAATATTTATTAGAGGACCAAAAAATAAAAACAAAATATTCCTCATAGCTTTTTTTCACAATAATTGATGCGACCAATTTTGTTTTTTAGAGTTTCAACTTATGGTATCCGTTCATGATGATAGCTATTTATTATCAGATCAAGACACCAATCTGTTTTTTGTGTAGGCAAATATTGAACCTAAAATCTTTTATTTAACTATCAGAGAAACTTTATTAGTTAAGTTAATTAAAACCTACAATTGACATGACCAATTGGAAGGGATAGATAGAGGCAAATGCAAATCAATGGCACTAGGACCCCATTAGATTTAAATATTTTTCAAAATGATATATATATATACACACACATATGAATTTAAAAGATTGAATCTAAAAAATTTATACTTGACCTTTCAAAATTGAAAATTGACTCAAAGGTTTGTTGATTTCTCTCCATTCTAGACTTTTTATTATTATTATTATTATTTGTGTCAAATCTCAATGAGCAATATTTTTTACTATGTCTTTTGCTAAGATTCTACGACGACTATGTATTTTAGTATTTAGTTTTTTTTTTTTTTTTTTTTTTTTTTTTTTTTTTTTTTTTTTTTTAAATAATGACTATTTGTGTCATTTTGTGTTTGGTATGACACTTTGGCTATTTTTTTCTGTTTGGAATCAAAAAGCAAAAGTTTTGGACTTTGAAATTTATATGTTATCGTATTGTCTACCTCCATCCCAGCAAGGATTGTTTCAGTGATTATTTTAAAATTTTATTTATGTGTGTATTTGGGTGTGTATATTTGTACTTGGCAATACACAGAGAACTAATATTAATTGGTTTTTAGTTGGAAGAACATTTTACAAATAATGAGATAATAAATATGATTTGTAAATTATAGAACTTTAACAATAATATTTTTCATTTCAAAGAAAACGTGCAAATAAATTAGAAGCAAAAACTAGGCTTCACAATAGAATGAAAAATGAAAAAGTTTATTGAAAGATCTAGAGAAATTACTAGGAATATAGTAAAGATTCAATCTTAAATAATTTTCGAGATTTTATTTAAAAAAAAAATCAATTTATTCGATAACTGACTGAGTTGAAATGTATTAACAAATAGTTATTATCTATCTTATCTTCTGTTTGTATTTAATCATAATAGAATAAATACTAGGTTTTTTTTTTTTTTTTTTTTTTTTTTTTTTTTTTTTTTTTTTTTCATGGGCCAAAATTTTAGTACTAGAATTTGAATTTTGGGGGTCTTCCTCCTCGCCAACCCAAAGCTCTTTTCGCGGCCCACTGATCTAAATGACGTGACCTCTAAGAATATATATTTTTTTTTTAGAGATAATTACAATATGCTGCTAACCCCGCAACTCGAACCCTTTCCCCCCTAAACCCCCAAGCACTTTGTGCATGGGGAGGTGTAAATCAGCTACAAGACCTTTGGCCTAAGATTTTAAGTCAAACGTAATAATTATTCATAAAAAAAAAAAAAAAAAAAAAAAAAAAAAAAAAAAAACTAGTTAGATAGAATAATAATAATAATAATAATAATAAGAGGAAAAAAAATTTTTAAAAAAAATTTAGATAAGATAAGATCATAGAATAGTAAGCAGATCCAAAAGGAATTGACATATTTGACTTTGTGTGTATTAACATTTTATTTTTAGGAATCAAATCGCTCAAGATTTTGATTAGGACCCCCAATAAATACTCCGGTTTTAGGTTTATTTGTCCAGGGAGGCTAGCTGTTAATTACTAGAGTAAAATGGCAGAATTAATGGGTCGCAGTATGTAGAATTTCTTTCCCAAGCAACATAAAAGTTCTGCCATGTTTACCAAAAAAATAAAATACAATAAAAGTTCTGCCATAACCTTTTGGTTCAGGAACATCATAAACAAAGGAAATTTAGCATAATATTACAAACAGTGTTATAGTAGAGATCAGAACTGTCACAAGGATAAGAACATCTCCAGTAGTTTATCTAAATTTTTGTATTGTTTAAATAATGAACAGTTATATTTACTTTCTACCTACTTACTTTTTCAAATACACCTTCTAACAAATTCTCTATCATTTCTCTATCTTATTTAAATATTATTTTTTTCATTAATTCTTTATCCATTTTTAATCTTTCTTTATTCTTCCTCTATTCATTTGGAATTGCTACAATATTCTCTAGATTAAGAAAACTACTATAGTAACTTCAAAAAAAAAAAAAAATTATAAAAAGTTTTGCTTTTAGAGAAGCTGTTGGAGTGAGTTTTTGTTCTCCAAAATTGGTTTTAGAGAACCTATTGGAGATGCTCTAAGAACAGAAAAGCAAAAGATGGAAAACATCAAATGATACAAAATCAGCCTGTAAATCAAAAAAAAAAAAAATGCTATTTTCTTATACTCTTATTACTAGTAGAACTAATCGTAGTCCCTTATCATAAAATATGGGCTTTTGTAATCAATATTTATTAATCAGATAATGTTGGGTTTAAATTTGTATTTTTAATTATTGATTTTTATAAACGTAATAGTTCTCTACAACTCAAATTAAGTGAAGGTGAGAGATTTCATTAAAAAAAAAAATCTTATTTATTTCATACCTTTCATTCAATGAGAAAATGGGTCTGACTCTATAGGATCAAACCTATGGAATTTAAGGAATGATGGAAGGGAATAAAGAAAAGAAAAGATCAAAAGAGAGGGAAAAAGAATCAAAAAAATAATTAGATCAAAATGAAGTAGAAGAGCCCAGATTCCAAGTGAATGAAAATGTGATTGAATCGGTCCTAGTTACTCTTCAGGGCAAAGTGAAAGAAGGGAGGAGATTCATAAACAAGGAAAATGATCCAACGACTTCGAAAGAATTGAATGAGGAGCCATATGAGGTAAAAATCTTATGTACGATTTTTTAGAGTGGCAGTAAGGGTGACTTATCAGTCAACTTTTCCACTATGAGAATGCACACTTAACCTGTAAATTATTCCCCATGTAACACTTACAAGGGCAGCGCCACGTTGAAGGCAAGGGATTCAAATGAACCCCCTGACTTGAAGAAAAAAAAATTATATTTACATATATATATATATATATATGAGCCCTAAAATAAAAATTTAGACTTCCTGACTTTAAAAGAAGCAAAAGATGAAGGTGCTAACAGAGATTCACAAGAGGAGAGAAATGTTGTTTTGTGGCAAAGGAGATCAATTTTTAGCCATCTTGCAGTGGTGGAGGTCCCTTTGTCATAGTGGCTTGTGAGTTGTAGGTGGTAGAGGAAACAACACTAGCGGTCTCCACACAGAGAGAGAGAGAGAGAGAGAGAGAGAGAGAGAGAGAGAGAGAGAGAGAGAGAGAGAGAGAGAGAGAGAGAGAGATTGAAAACCGATATGTTGCAAAAAGGTGAAAAAAATAGGGGATATCGATGGGGTAGGTGGGGAAATTAATTGGAATGCTACATTTTGCTTTGCTAATTAAGAGTGGCGACTTTGCATTAACGTCAAGGTTTTCATAGGACCACCTTGACTTGTAAAATAATGTATATATACACTTGCAAAAAAATTATATACTAAACTAACCTATTCTATCTACTCTAATAAAAATTTTGAACACCCTGACTTGAAAATCATAGGAATTTAGGTTCAACAAAAAGAAGAATAATGCTAAATCCACAACATTTTCACAATAATTTTACAATATATCTTATGTAGTAAGTTGTTAGTGATTCTAATTTGAGTTCAATACAGACATTACTTATTTACTCACCAATAACAACTTGTTGCATAAGATTTGTCAAGAAAATGTTGTGGACATTAGCATTACTCCAAAAACAATTTTGGCTCCTCAAACATAATCCTTAACCCCTTAAACTCCAAAAAAATTGGCTTAAATAATAATAATAAAAATTAGCCCAATAACAACAAAAATAACCCAAAAAAAAGAGAGACAAGATTAGACCAAACAATAACAAGTGAACAAATTGTTCAAAAAAAAGCCTATTAAAAAAAAAAGAACTCTAATCATTCAAATTTGTAACTCGTTCAACCCATTATATAAAAATAATATCTAATTTCATTTTTCCTTACAAAATGATACCAAAAGAAATATAATGGTTGTGAGTTCTTCTTAACAAATGCCGGCAATTATGCTTGTTTGTTTGTTTAGACCCCTTATCTAATTAATTAGTCAAGTATTTACTTAGGTTAATTATGAGATCTAGGTTAAACAAATGCAAACATATTACTTGGTAAAAAAGAAAAAAGAAAAAAGTAATATGATAACCCAAGAAATCCAATGAAACCAACTGTTTTAAGGTTAAAACCTGGGAAGGATTTAATATAACTATCCTCAAGGTAAACAAATCCACTATGATAGAATGAAAGATTACAATAGATTTAAACCTTAAATCTAAAGCTACCTCAAGTAGAACTTACTAACACAATCACGTGCATCTCTGACTCCACGGACTCTTCTATCTTGAATTTGTTGAACACAAACTCTCCATTTGCGACTTTGAGATCTCACTTAAAGGTTTCAGGTCACCATCAATAGTAGATCTTTATGCAACAACTTGTTTCCACTAGTTCTTGATTGTAGATCTCGTTCCAGTAGACGCTTGTAGAGTTAGAAGGTTATAGAAACCTCACAGATCTCACAAGGGTAACTCACATGACTTCCAAAAGCTCATAAAACATGATTAGGATTTTCCTTTTATACTAGGAAGTATTAGACTGAAACCCTAGATGTTTTTCGCGGGCTTTGGGCTTGATTTAAAATCTGTAGAACACAATTTTTGATCAGTCGAACCTATCTTTCGATTGGTCGACCTTCATAGTTACTGAACTCCTTTTTAGCAGCTTATATGTTCTTAAATCTTGACTTGAACTATGCGTTTGCATGGGTTACATGTTAGTAATACTTTATTGAATACTTGAACTTTTCTTCATCTCTTTTTTTTTTTTTTTTGGAAGTGGGTTTGATAATGGTAAATTGAAAGAAAGTGAGTTTGGTATTGGTAAAGTGAAAGAAGATGAAGAGTAAAATATTGATAAAGTGAAACTGGGTGGGAAATAAAAAAAGTGAAATGGAGGGAAATGTGTTAAAGGTGTGTTAAAGGGGCATTTTTGTCTTATAATTATTGTAGAAACCAAAGTACACGTCTAACATCAACCACAGCTGAAAAACAAAACTTTGTCAATTTCTTATGCGGCTGAAAAGTACATGTCTAATATTAACAGGTACTGGCTGGTACTTATTAACAAAGTCCATATAATATTTCATAGCTGTAAGTATTTCTTTCAAAATCTGATGAATATTTGATATTATTGTTAACTAATTTCAATCATGTAAGCAGGAGTTCAAAATGAACTAAAATGATTTTTTCCAAGCCTACGAATTTTGTGTATGTTATTTATTTATTTATTTTTTAATGGTTTGTTTAGCTAGTTTGGGTCATTTGGTTATTATTACTTTTTTTTTTTTTTTTGATGAACTGGAAATTTTTATTCACAAAACACCAACAGAATTACAGAGAGAGATCAAGAGCCTCAACCTTTATCATTATTACCGAACCGTTGAGCTTCCTACTTTTCTCTTCTATTTTAGATTTTCAGGATTGCTTTTAAAAACAATAAAATAAAAGAATTTCAGGATTAGATGTATTTTGTTCACTCAGAGTCAGAGGTGGATGCATGAAAAGCTTTAGGATTTGCATTAGTAATTAAATGTCATAGAATGGTGTTTCTTTTCTTTTCTTTTTTTTTGGGCTAAACAAAGAATGGTGTTTCAGTGACTATTGGTTTTAGTATTGGAATATTATGGATTTTTCTTCCAGTTGCACATGGGTTTTTTTTTTTTTTAAGCCGTTGATTATTATTGTAGAATGACCATTGATGAACTAAATTACTTATTCGATTATTTTAAGTAGAATAATTTTTGACTTTCAGTGTGACTTTGCACATTTTTTAGGCAGAGTTGTATATAGGTGCAGCTATCACATGCCTTACTCGTAAAGTTAAAGAGTCCTAGGCGTCCATTTGGTAACGTTGTTCTAGTAATGTTCTTTGTATTTTTTAGAAATACGTGTGGATGAAAAAATATGTGAAAATACATGTAATGTTGTTTAAAAACTGAAAACTATTATTTAAAATGCCATACCAATAATTCAGTAAGTTGCATTCATTCATTCAAATAATTCAGGAAACAACAGAAAATTCTTAGGTATTTTGGAGCACCTAATCCTCTCATAACCATGGTGGACCTCATCATAAATGTAAAAAAAAAAAAAAAAAAAAAAAACATAATTTTTCATGCTCCAGGAATACATAGCTAAGAATTATTCAATAAACAACAAGATCTTGATTTTCAAAAGACGAACGCTAAGGACAAAAATTAATACTCTTATTATTATTATTATTATTATTATTATTATTATTATTATATTGTGATTAAAGTAATATACTATTTACATGTACATACTATTAACATCATTTTTATCAATTTCATTTTGTCATCTGATACAAAACATTATGAAACTCTAATTTTGTCTCTCAATAATTATTATTGGAGTAAAAGACAACCCTAGCTATACGGCGAATGGTGATTACGTTTATGCAAAATGGCCACATGATTTAGTTGACATCGTCCCTCTCATTTTGGATATTCTTCTCGTAGATTCAGGAGTAGTGATTACTTTTATGCAAAATACCCACTTGATTAGTTCACTCTGACGCTTATTTTGAATATTCTTCTCGTCGATTATACATACAGCAGGGAAAGATATCAATCAGGTCGCCATAAATTGCACTTGAGTCTTGAGCCACTCATGCATTATAGTGAAATAGTCAAAAGTTGTTGTTGGCGCGCGTATTATATAGCGAGATAGGAACCTTTTTTTTTTTTTTTTAAGAGGTACGTACAGCCTAGCTTCTACAGTTTTCCTTTTCAACCAGTATAAACAAGTCTAGAGTCCAGTAGATCTATATATATGAGCTTCAAAACAATTTACCAACTTATCATTAGTTCTGAAATCCTATGATAAGAAAATAAAAACATTCTACCAGATGCACTCATCAATAGTTCTGAAATTTATTGTAAAATATATTGTATTTGTAATTTTACTTTAATCATATATATTTTAAAGCATCTCTTCCATTGAGGCATTGAGACAATAGGATTCATCTATCTTCTTCTTTTGTTTTTTCATTGAGGCATTGTAAAGATTGGAGAATTCCAACCGATCACAAATGGTCATATTCAACTCTACGTAGCATGTTTAAAGCAGCCAATTACAAGATGCCAAGTGATATATAATTAGTGGATTTCATTGTCACTATTCAGAGACCAATGAAAATATTTCAATCGTTATTGAATAATAATTATAAAGAACACCCAAGAGCCAATCGCACATCAACATATGTTAATATATTAATTTAAGTGACATTAGGGGTCTAATTAAATGCTGCCATGTGATATTTTAAATTAAGACACTATGGCTAATTAAATTATGTCATGTGTCCCTTGGAGAACAATACGTTAAATTATGACACATGTCATCAATGATAGTGAAACATGCGTCATCACAACTTTCCAAGACTCTTGTAAATAGAGTTCCTTCTCAATTTTGTGAGACCACATTTAGAAGTTTCAATACTCTGTAGGAATCAAGCTTTAAAGACTTCAAGAACTTCAACCTTCAAATATAAATCATTCAAGTTCATCCTTCTAGATCTAAGAGTGCACTGGAATTAAATTCAAAATCGTTAGAAAACTTCAAGAGATTGCAAGTTAATGAAAATCTATGGATTCAAGCCTAAAGTCCTGAAGAACTTCAATTACAATCTTCGAAGACAAAGAGCACAAGAACACGAAGATCGATGAATTTCTAAAAAACATATAATTAGAAATTCATCGTAATTTCTTTTCAAAGATCTCTTGTTCCGTTTCCCAATAAAATTAAGGAGCATCTAGTGTTTGATTCAAGAATATACTTAAATCAAAGATTAATTCAAAGAGATCAAATCGAAGGAGTATTATGTTGTAATGGAATTTAATTTCAAAAAATTGTGCCTACTCATTCATCAATACAAATATTCATTTATGAAACTATTTCGATTATTTGATTTCCAAACTTAAAATTTAGTGCTTACAATAATGTTAACTAGCCACAACAAGTTTAGTACAAAATATCTTGACTTTAAAGCCAGCATTCCACCACAAGCAGTGGGTCAAATAGGATGCCTCTTTATCAATCTCTTCTTCACACTTCATTTATTTTCTTTCCATTTAATTTTGGAGGTAAGGGTACTTTATAAGTTGCAATACTCTTTTTCGATCCCTCTCCTTTAAATTTTGGAGTTTAGGGTACTTTACAAGTTACAATACTTTTGTAGGCAAAATTTCACACCTACTTTCATATTTAATTGTCACTCACTCATTTGACTGACTCCATCACACACACACACACACACACACACACACACAATATATACCACCAAGTGAGTTGATCTTATGGGATTATATCATCAATTAATTTTGGAACACACTTGGCGAATTTCACCTGCATTGCCTATCTTCACACCAATGTTACTCATTTTAATCATGGAATTTCCAAATTCCACTTTGAAATTCAAACCAAGCAACAAGTGTTGGACAATGGCTTTTGTTGAAGCAGCATTCCACAACATTTGATTAGACTCAAGAATCCCTTGCCCAATTCTCATATTTCTAAAATAAGAGGTATCAAACCTATTAGGGCTATGAGTGTCAAGTGCAACTTGCTTTGAACCATCTCCATATTGTGGGCAGAGTGCTCGGAGTTGAGGAAGAAATGCAGGGTTGATGGATGGGTTGACAACACCATTTCTTACTTTAGTGAAATTGTACATTCTGTATTGAAAGAACTAGCAAGCTGAAGTTCCTATGGTGTGTCCTATTAGAAAGAGAAAAAAAAAAATGTTGCCTTTGGTTATGTAAAATTATTTGATGATAAAAAAAAAAAAAAAAAAAAAAAAAAAAAAAAAACCTTTGTAATAAGGGTCCATAGTGTAATCACCGCGCATCTTTTAGTGCGATGGTCACTTTACAAGTATAAGTACTTGTGGGGTGTGCGGGGTAAGGGCCAGAGTTTAAGTCTCTAAGAGCGAACTTTACACATATATAAACTTAGATTACGCTAAAATAAAATTTCTATCTTTTATAAAAAATATAATTAAAAAAAAGGGTCCATAGTGTGAAATTAAAAATGCTATATAGCAAGATCGCCTTGCTCATCAAAGGTCTTATGTGCGTGTCTCATATTTGTTTTCTTTTGCAATAATTGATTATTGTCTTAATTAAATTATGGCCTATATTTATGCTCAATGTAATATATTTTGTTCAAAATCAATCCAACGCCCCCCCCCCCCCCCAAAATATATATATATATATATATTTATATAATTTAATACTCATCTCACTAATTAAGTGAGAAAGTGCTCCACGATGGGGCCACAATCTCAAAAGAGAAATTTTTGCCTTTTTTCTTTAAGACACAAAAATTGAGAGATTCGTGTTATTAGCAAGGGAGTCAATACCGTACCGGAAGCTGTTTTGGTTTGATTATAGATACGAAATATTTTGATACCGATTAATATCGGTGTATCGTTTCGGAATTATTGCTAATCATATATATATATATATAGAAGTGTTACGTCCATAATATTTTTACAACGTTTTCACAACAAATCATAGGTAGTTAATTGATATTGTTTCAAATTTAAACCTAACACTAAGATTACTTTTTTTATCTCAATAATAACAATCAATAACAACTTGCCACTTAGAATTTGTTGTAAAAATATTGTGTACATATCATTTCTCATATATATATATATATATAATATTACATTCTAACCCAACCCAACATTGTAATTGTAAAATTAAAATAATAATATAGATATTCAGGTACATATATAGATCTTTTTTTTTTCTCTCTTTTTTTCTTTCACCTTGGATTAATTCCTAAACAAATATGTAGTTTTATAATGAAAAATATATAAAAAGTAAAAAAATAAAAATAAAAATGAAGGCTTAATTCTTGAACAACAAGCGGAAATGTCATCTCATACGAGTACAATTCAATCAACTAAAGAAAAGAAGTTTCTCCAAAAAAAAAAAACTAAAAAAAGGAAGAAAAAAAGCTTAAATTTTAAATTTCAGAAAGACTGTGGCTGTCATTCACATTGAAAAAGGCAAAACCCAAAACTTTTTTCAAACTCTTTTAACACCTCCCATCAACCACGTGTCCTAGGAGCTCACTTTTAATATATATATATTTTAACTTTTGCATTGAGAAGAGCACTGGTAAGTGTACAAAACAGGAAGGAAATAAACTCGGCATGGGTTTCAGCCTGATCTTCAGTACACCAACAAGAAAAACATGTAAATCAGAGGAGAAAAAGTAGTAGGGGTGAGAAGAAGGCTGTAAAACTAAAACAGTGCAAGAAGTAGAAACAGAGAAGGTTGAAAGGCTGAAAGCGGTGGCGATAACATTTTCTTGGCTTTTTTCTTTTTTAAGCTACGTTTGGATTCGATTGAAACTGAAACGTGTGTCGGCGTTTTTCCTTTTTTTTTTTTTTTTTTTTCACGCGTTTTTGAGATTACGGTTACTGTTCATGTACTGTTCAATGAACAGTAGCCACAAAGCTGAACTTTTCAAACTTTTTTAGCCAATCAGTGCACATCGTGTACTGTTTATGGACCCACAAATTTTACTTTTCTGCAATTTTTTCATTAAATATGGGTCTCATGGTACTATTCACAAATTTAAAAATTATTTTGCTACAGTGTTTTTCAGTTTTCAGTTTCAGTTTTCAGTTTTCAGCTGTATCCAAATGAACTCTTAGTGATATGTTTTTCTGGTTTTTTCTTTACCGGCCCGAATCAGATTTACCGGCCGGAACATCTGATTTTCTCCGGTAAGGTTGGTACAGTACGGTATCGGCTGAAATTTGAAGCGGAACGAAACGTAAGTGTTTCTGTACCGGTTCACCATCCGGTAAGAAAAATACCGGCCCATACGGTACAGTATTGACCTCTTTGGTTACTAGACCAGTCCCATGCAGCTAAAGCCCATGTATAGTTTGTTAGCTACTCCTTGCTAAACAATACTTCTCTCGGATCTAACTGTAATGGTTAGAAGTGTGAAATTGTTGAGACTTTCGGGAAAAAAAGAATTACTGCTAAAAGATTACATACTAACATGGTAAAATACGATCAGTGTCATTTCAACAAAATGAATTTTTATTTTTATTTTTGTGTGTGTTTATATTAGTAACCTATCAACTTGTAAGTTTTATACATCAAAATTTATGGGATCTCTAGCATTACCATTTTTGTGTGTGTTATTTTCGTTTTCTAATTCAACTTGTTGATTACTGTCTCATTAGTCATTACCAACAATAATCATGGTTTCATTGTTTAGTAGCACTCAGGGGCGGAGCCACCTTATGCATTGGGGGGGCCATGGCCCCTCCAAAAATTTTTAAAACCTCTCTAATTATAGGTAAAACTAGGCTAGAATCATTTTGAGTTAAGACTTGGCCCCCACAAGATTAAAAGATTGGTCCCCCCTCCAACACATCACTCATAAAATTTTTCTCACCCCAAATCCCAATTGTGCAATTATAAAAATTAACTCCTTTTGTCTTTTCCATTTTTCTCTAAAGCATGATAGCCACATCCATAATTTTTTTAGTTTTTAGTTATTCAATTTTTGTAAAGGGATAAAACTAAGGTGTAGTACATCAGATTACCTGATTAAAATCATATGTATTGAATTTAATTGTCCTTAAAAATAATAACATTATTTGTATGTTATTGGTCACGTTAAACATACGCTTGAATTTAATTGAAGAACCTAATGTATTATACTTAGGATATTGTACTTAAGTTTTGCACTTTCTCAAAACTATTACAATATCCCTTTCCACTTAAAACCCACTGAAAAGACTCTCCTCATCACTTAGTGCTCTCTCTTTAGTTACTCTTCATTAACTCTTCCATGGGATGCTCTCACATAATCACATTTTCATTAGTTTCTCCCTCTTCCTTAACAAAGAGTTTTCTTATTTAAAGCTGAGAAAATATTGAGAAATACCAACTCCTTCTTTTTCTTCTTCTTTTACAGTTTTGTTGTATACTTATATTTGATTTCTATGAATGTTATGGACTTATGGTTTTTCAAAAGAATAGGAGAAACTCAAGAAAAAAAGACTTAAGATGCTCAATTGGTTGATTAACATGTTAGTATTTTGATATTTGAGTGCTATAGAATTACACCGACAAAAAAATTCTATCAATAATCTTGTGTTATAAATATATTGTACTTTAAGTTTTTCGTTGAATTGCAAATCAAAATGATAGTTTTACCTTGGCCCCCCAAGCAAAAATTCCTGGCTACGCCCCTGGTAGCACTTCTCTTCCTCACTTTTGTTACAAAACCTTGCCAGCTTTAGTTAAAGAAAATTAAGTTAAATTACCAACGAGGGCCACAAGATCGTGAGTATTGAGACCCAAAGCAGAAAACTTTTGCTTTTGCACATCGATGGAGTCAGTGAATGCTGGCAAATTGTCAGCATCAGTTACCAATGAAAACCCTTCCGTCTCTGCGTCCTGTGGGAACAGCCCAACTTGATCCATTAACCTGCATGATAAGTCCAGAAGCACGGTTAATTATTGAAAATAAATAAATAAATAACAAGTACCCACACAAATATATTCCACATTCTATTTCTACTTTTCCCTCATCTTATACCACCAATTAGAATGAGAATAAATTTTTTCTTCCTACTGATTTGAAAAAATTTGCTTTAAGCTATTACGTGACAACTTATAAAACAATTTACAAGTTTAAACAAAGCTACATGATTCATTAAATAAGTCATATGATTAAAATGATAAGTAATTTTGTTAATCATCATGTAATTAATTTGAGGAATTGACCTCCAAACTAGTTTGGAGGTAACATTTTCTATAAAATAATTACCAAAACAACAGAATCATGGGCAGCAAGGGCAAGAATATCAGCACAAGAAACAACGCCAGGACATGCAGCTTCAAGTTGAGTCTTGGCAGCTTCAATAAGGACTGAAGCATCACAACCTCGCATGAAACAGTCATGAAAATGCGTCCTCAACAATCCAGCAGCCACAGTGTGATCAGAATTGAAATGGCATTGAATTGTTGAGCTAACAATGGATTCTGCTTGAGGACACTTAGTGGAATAAAATCCAACTCTTGTGCCTTTATGGCCATGCACCAAGGAGGCACCAATGGCAAGCAAGAGAAGCATCCAAAAAATGAATATTTGGTTGGAATTTCCACTCACCATTATGACTTAGAGAATAAAGATAGCAAAAGTATTGTTTATTACACACAGACTGTTTTAAAGATTTGGCTTGTGAGCCAGAGTTATATATTAGCATAAGTGAAACCAAATTTTTGGACCAAGTAAGCGAATAGAGTTAATCAAATTGAAAGATTCAAAAATATCATATGATGGATAATTGATAGGATGGCCCGCTTCAATTCATTATCAAAAAATATCATCAGCACATCATATTTTTGGACCAAGTAAGCGAATATGGTTAATCAAATTGAAAGATTCATAAATATCATATGATGGGTAATTAATAGGATCGATGGTCCGCTTCAATTTATTATCAAAAAACATCATCAACTTGTTATCTGCATAGTATTTTGTTGTATAGTAGTATATCATCAACAACTTGCAAAATAAAGGCCCAACAACTCGTACATTATTGGCGAAACTACACTATTGGTCATGTTAGAATGGCTGGCCAAGCTAACCCAGTGGTTATTGTTGCATAGTTTTCTCTCATTTTGTTCATATTTTTCTTTCTTTCATACTACTAGTGCTATGCTCTTTAATAAAACATTATAATATGTGTAATGTGTTAATTTTTATAAGATGTGATTTTAGTAATTTTAATTGATAATAAGTAATATTTTTCTTATTTAATGTAATAAAGACATAAGAGTAATTAATTTATATAAATTACATTTTTTATCCTCTCACTTTTCTCCTTAACCAAACAAAAGAATTTTTTTTTTCTCTCCATTTTTCTACCCCCAACCAAGCACACTGAGAGAAAACTAAAATCACTTCTAGCCTCCCACTTTTCCATCCCTCTAACCAGTGGCGGCTTTAGAAATATTTTTTTAGGGTAATCACTAAGAAATTTAAATTATACAAAATCTAATAAATCGATAACTTAAATATTTGCTACAATTGCATGCAAGTCGAGTTGTTATGGAAAACAAAATTGTTACAACTACAAAGCCAAAAAGAATAAAACTATTGTCACCATCAAAGAGAACTCACAACTACAATATTCTTCTTGGTACCATTTTTTAAGAAAAATGAAATTAGAGATTATTTTTTATTGAATAGGTTGAATGAGCTACAAATTTGAATTGTTAGCGATTTTTAAATTTTATTTTTAAAGGGATTAAGGATTATGTTTGGAGGGTAGAGTTAATTTTGGAGTAATACTACATCTACAACATTTTTACAGTTAATTTTGGAGTAATACTACATCTACAACATTTTTACAGTTAATCTTAGGCAAAAACTACTATTGGTGGGTAAAAAAATAATATCAGTATTTGGCCCAAATTAGAATTAGTAACAATTTACCACATTGGATTTGTTGTTAAATTATTGTGAAGATGTTGTAAATGTAACATTACTCTCTTTTTTGTTGAACCCAAATTTTTGTAATTCTTAAGTCAAGGTGTTCAATATTTTAATTAAGGTAGTTACAGTAGGTTAATTTAGTTATAATATTTTTTTTAGCAAGTGTATATATATACATCTTTTTGTAGTCAAGGTGGTCCTGTGACCACCCGGCTTGCATGTGGAGCTACCTGGCTTGCATGTGGAGCCACCAGTGCCTTTAACCAAACAAATCCTAGCAATTTTGGAAAAACCCCACAAGATATCTAGTGTTTTTAAAATTTTCTAAGTATGGGAAATAATAAAAGTTTAGACATTATATATAGACCATTAAAGTCACATATAAAGTGTTATAATTGCTAAAAAAAATAGTTAGAAATAATCTCCAACATTAACAAACTTTTAATTATCAAGTAGCACAACTCTTGTCACTAATTATGCTTAAAAAGCACAATTTTATACAATTTTGTTAGACATTTAGTCAACCAAGTATCTAACGGGCTTCGGGTAGAGTCTTTCATTACACACCAGTTAGAAATTTGGTTAATTAAAAATCTTGTTAAACATTTGTTAGACATTATAAAATATAAATGCACTCTCCAAATGATTTTTGATTGTTTCTTTCACATTATAACTTTATAAGTGATAATAACACTCTTCCACTTCCAAAATGGGATAAAGCGACAATCTTCCACTACTTAAATGGGATCAAACTTGTATTAAAACCTATTAGGATATAAAAAATACCCAAAACTTGTGACTTTTCCAATATTATTAGGTTGGAGGGAAAAAAATATCTAGTTTTGAAGGGCAGATAATGGCTTGCCATTGAGGGTGGAGATTGGGTCAACATGCTAGGGGAGAGATTTTATAGTGAATTTAGTCTTATGAACAATCTTGGAAAAATAAAGAGACGGAAGTAGAGTTTTACATTTGTCTTTTGTGTTGGGAGAAGGGTGTAAATAATTGGTGATAGGCCAAGAATGTATTGACCCCCTTGTGATAAATTAACCAATTTATTAGCCAAGTTAATTAAGTAATTCAATTAACATGCAATACGTGTGGTAAAACAAACAAATCACCAACTAAGTTAATATGCAGTGGAAAATAAAGTTGACATGGTGATTAGTTTACGAATGGGGAAAACCACCGAGACAAAACCCCACCATTTGAATTTAAGGTTACCACTCTCAAGAATTCACTATTATCAAAACAAGCGGTTGGTTACAAGTGAAGGAATCTCAGTGCCTTATACCAACTTACAGTTGAATCCTTATCCTAATATCCAATTGGACTTGTTCTGTAGTGACAATATCTCTTTTTAAAGCACGACTCCCAATACGTGACTAATCAATTGATACACGGATCCAAGTAAGTGACTAACCACCAACTTGAGAAAAATGTTGGCTGCAAAGTTCTTTAGTTCATCAACACGATGAAGATCACGAAGTTCCTTGGTTACAAAACCCTACGGCATACAAATACAACAGTTTCTTGAAGAGGAAGATGAACTAGGGCATATGTCTTCGGTCACAATATGATTGTGAGAAACTTTTGCATCCAGTTGCATCAGCTGTGACGGCCCTTAAAATAATCCTTTTATATGTTTAGGGTTGTGAGAAAAGAAAGCCTAAACAAATAAAAATAGATTGGAGTGAAATCAGGACTGAAAATCTGATTTTCATAAATCTCGATAGATAGCTTATCTATCGAGTAGCTATCAAGTATCGGGCTTACATAGCCTTTTAAACCTCGATAGATTCTATCTATTGAGATAGCTGTCGAGTTTTAAAATCCAACACTTCTTCATTTGATTATTAGATAGATTTGCATGGTTTTAACACTTGGACTTGAAACCTTATTCATTGAAGTATAAAACACATCTTAGATCTACCCAATTACAATTTTGTCAAAAGATTAGCCAATTCTACATTGACATATGTTCCTAAAATGATTCACTTATATCCTAACAATTGGCAAAAATACACTATTGGATCTTTAAATTTATATGTTAAAAGCCTTAAATTCTTAAAATTTCAAACAAGTGTGTTTAGTAACTGTGTTTGGGTAAGGAATTTTCAGTTAAGATTGTTCATTTTATGGGATTTAAATGTAATGGAAAAATTTCAAGGTGGAATTTTTATTTTGGGATTTACAGGCTCAAAATTTTGCCCTATAAGGCATCATTTCTAAATTTCAAACAATGGCAAGTCTATTGCAGAGCCATGAAACTAGAGTTGAGAAAGATGTGGTCTCAAGACATGGAATGTAGGAGGTGCTAAACCCAAAAGATGCACTAAGCTTTGATCATCACACATATATCATCGCTCGTGTGCAAGACAACTGCTACATGCGTTTGTCGGCCGTATTATTGGGATGACATCAAGTGAGGAATTAACAAAATCATTGTTAGGACATATGTGTTTCACTTGTTAAGAACATATGTCATGATTTTATGTAATTGGCTTATCCTTTGACAAAACGCACTTTACTTGTATTTGGGTAGATTTAAGATGTTTTAAATACTTCAAGAAACCTTGTTTCAAGATCAAGTATTGAAACTTTCAAGTCTGTTCAAGAAAACAAGTTCAGAGTGCAAAATCATTAAAGCTCGACAGCTGCATCTATCGAGCTTAAGGAAGCTGTTCTTCATTTGGTGTGCTCGACAGCTGGTCGACACCTGTTATCTGTCGAGGTTTAAGATTTTCAAAATTTCAATATGATTTTCTTGAGATCCGTGAATGTGTCTTTGGGCCTTCTTTTCTCCTAAACCTAGACATATAAAAGGATCAGTTTAAGAGCCATCAATGTGTCCATAAGTTGCACTAGCTTTGAGCAAACTCTGTTCAAGCAAATTGTGACCGGAGACGAAATTCTTGCCCTAGTTCATCTCTTTCTCTTGAAGAAGTTGTTGTGTATATGCATCGTAGGGTTTTGTGACCAAGCATCTTTTTGATCTTCATCGTGTGGATGAACTGAAGAACTTTGCAACCAACAACCTTCTTAGTTGGTGATTGAAGTCGCGTACTGGGATCCGCGCAATTGGTTAGTCACGTACTGAGAGTCATGCATCTGAAAGGGGAACTGTCACTACAGAACAAGTCCAATTGGGTATTGGGGTAAGGGTTCAACTGTAGGTTGGTAAGGTACTTGGATTCTTTTGCTTGTAACCGCTTGTTGTGATAATAGTGGAGTTTTGGGAATGGTGACCTGAAAATCACTCGGTGGAGTTTTTGCCATTAGGTTTTCCCCATTCGTAAACAAATCACCGTGTCTTTTACTTTCCGTTGCGTATTTAGTTTATTGGTGATTTGTTTGTGCTACCACGCTTTACATAATAAATTGATTAATTAATAACTTGGCTAATTAATTAATTAATTTCTATCACAAGAGTTCATTCAGTTTGTGGCCTATCAATCATATTATAAAAAAAAAATTAAAAAAATTAAAAAAAAAAATGTCGAGCGAAAATAGGATTTTTTTTTTTTTTTTAATTATGAATGGCCTAATAGTTTTTTTTTTTTTTTTATTTTTTTTTTAATATGGTTTTCTTTCCAATTTTGAGTTGAACAATGTAAGAACAATCAACTTAGAAGTAGACGAACACGGAATATACAGGTCCATTCATAGATTGCTAATGTATCATTTTTTATTATAAACATGCTATCATGTAATTAAAAAACAATGACAATTTTTCTATTAGACAGAAATAAATAAATAAATAAATAAAAACAAAACTAGATACAATACAAGAATTTTGGTCTTTTACGACCAATGTTTTAGCGACGACCAAAAAGTTGTCACTATTAGGCACACATTAGCGATGATAATATATGGTCATCGCTAATAAGTGTATAGTAGCAACGACACTAAGGTAGTTGCTAGTAAGTCATCGCTAACGCCGTGGAGGGAATTTTATTTACTTTTGGAAAATGGAGGGAAACTTTAGCAACGACAATAAATTTTGTAGTGACGACGTTTATGTTGCTAAAATAAGGTTTATTTTAATGACGATATCTATCGTCGCTAATAATCATCTTTAGTGATGACCTTGTTTTTTGTCACAAATATGTGGAAAAAATATAGTAAATATATTATAAATATGCTTTATTTATCAGCGATGACACATTGGTAGTTGCTATTAGAAGGCTATTAGCGACGATATAATTTTTCATCTCTAATAATCACCTTTTAGCAACGACACAATATGTCGTCACAAATATATCTACCAAAATATAATGGAGGGGAAACTTTTCACTCTCAAAAAGTGGTGGGTGATAGGCCAAAAAACGAATTGACCCCTTATGATGAATTAATTGATTAATTAGCCAAGTTTATTAATTAATCAAATTAGCATGCAATTGTACATGACACGGTGATTTGTTTACGAATGGGGAAAACCTATACGGCAAAAATCTCACCGAGTGATTTTAAGGTCACCACTCCCGAGAATCCACTATTATCAAAACAAGCAATTATAAGTAAAGGAATCCTAGTATCTTATACCAACCTACAGTTGAACCCTTAACCCAATATCCAATTAGACTTGTTCTGTAGTGACAATCTCTCCTTTTCAATGCACGGCTCCCAGTACGTGACTAACCAATTGTGCAAATCCCAGTACATGACTTCAATCACCAACTAGAGAAGGATGTTGGTTGCAAAATTCTTCAGTTCATCCAGATGATGAAGATTATGAAGTTGCTTGGTCACAAAACCCTATGGTGTACAAACACAACAGCTTCTTCAAGAACTAGGGCAAACTAGGTTTCTAATCATACTCTTCTTCACTCTTGGGAAATTTGCTCTTATGCAATCTGTGTCACCTTTTACGGCCCTTAGATTAATTCTTATATATGTTTAGGGTTGTGAGAAAAGAAAGCCCAAACATACTTTCACGGATTGGATGAAAAACAGTCCTGAAAAAATGAACTTCATAAACCTCGACAGATACCTATCTGTCGAGAAGCTATCGAGCCACGAGATTCAAACAGCTCTCTAAGCCTCGATAGATGCTAGTTGTCGAGTTTTAATGAGTAGCACTTTCACACTTGATTCTTGGACAGACTTACATGACTTTAACACTTGAACTTGAAACTTTATTTCTTAAAGTATTAAACACATCCTAGATCTACCCAAAATACAAGTAAAGTGCGTTTTGTCAAAGGATTAGCCAATTACATAAAATAGTGACATATGTTCCTAACATGTGAAACACATATGTCCTAACAATCTCCTCATTTGGCAATCCGTGACAAAAACACAACAAACAAATGAACATATGAGAGAAGTCATAAATTACTCAACTCATACTCACTTGTTGAATACAATAAAATCTATCCTAACACAAACTCTTGAAAATTTTTGCAAGAAGAGAGTTTATGGCAAGTAGACTTTGACAACCTGTATTTTTGAAACACTTTAAACAAAACTTATCACGATATTTTAGTGTGAAATAGAAATAAAAGATTGCATACATAATAAGAAACTTGTGTATAAAGAGAGAAAATAAACAACACATGGAGAGATAGGTGAAAATGTGATAACAACATCATCAAATATATATATCAAAGAGAAATACAATGTTTGCTATCACTAAGTGGTCACAAGACCGATGTACAATAATAATGTATCTAAAAGAGAAAGAAAAGAAAAGATACAAAAGTCCTCACTACATCCCTCATAAACAAAATCACTCCCCCTAACAAAAACGTCCTATGCTAATTCTCGATAGATACAGCTTCTATTAAGAGCTGTCGAGAATCACATATTAAATTTTGATAGATACATCTATCAAGATACCAGTCGAGTTTTAATGAACAGCACTTCTTCACTTAATTCTTGGATAGATTTGCATGGTTTTAATACTAGACTTGAACTCTTGTTCTTTAAAGTATTAATTAAACACATCCTAGATCTACCAAATTACAAGTAAAGTGCGTTTTGTCAAAAGATTAGCCAATACTACATGAAATATGTTCTAACAAGTTCTACATATGTCCTAACACATTACACTCTTTGAATCCAATGGTTAGATTTCAAATCTAAGGATGGTGCGTGATGGAAATGTGTTGTGTACCTGTATGGCTATGTTCACTCAATCTGACCATGCAATTGTTCTCAAATTTCACCAACATCAATATGTTACCATACACTTCAATCCCAATGATCAAGATTTGAATATGAATTTCACCAAGTCTAGTGGTCTGGGACCATCTATTAAGTTTGACCGGATTTGACCAACTTTAACTAAACTTTGACCGTGCCTTTCTCTAAATTCAATCATTTGATTGTGACCATAAAGTATTGACCCCTTGTGATAGATTAATTAATTAATTAGCCAAGTTGATTAGTTAATCAGATTAATATATAATATGCGTGGTAGCACAAACAAATCACCAATTAAACTAAGTATGCAGCGGAAAATAAATTGACACGATGATTGGTTTACAAATAGGGAAAACCTAAACGGAAAAAATCTCATTAGGTGATTTTAAGGTCACCACTCCGGAGAATCCACTAATATCAAAACAAGCGGTTACAAGTAAACGAATCCTAGTACCTTATACCAACCTACAATTGAACCCTTATCCCAATACCCAATTGGACTTATTCTGTAGTGACAATCTCTCCTTTTTAATGCACGGCTCCCAGTAAGTGACTAACCAATAGATGCGCGGATCCCAGTACGTGACTTAATTACCAACTTAAGAAATATATTGGCTGCAAAGTTCTTCAGTTCATCACATGATGAAGATCACGAAACTACTTGGTCACAAAACCTTAAAGTGTACAAACACAGCAACTTCTTCAAGAGAAAGAAGAATTAGGGCAAACTAGGTTTCTAGTCACACTTTTCTTCACACTTGAGGAATTGTGCTCTTATGCAACTTGTGTAACCTTTTACAGTCCTTAAAATAATCCTTATATATGTTTAGGGTTGTGAGAAAAGAAAGCCCAAACATACATTCACGGATTGGATGAAAAACAGCTCTAAAAAACTGAGTTTCATAAACTTCGATAGATAGCCATCTATTGAGCAAGTTGTCGAGCCACGAGTTTTAGCAGCTTTAAAATCTCGATAGATGCTAGTTGTCGAGTTTCAAAATCCTACATTTCAATACTTGATTCTTGGACAGACTTGTCTGACTTTAACACTTGAACTTGAAATCTCGTATCTTAAAGCATTAAACACATCCTAGATCTACCCAATTACAAATAAAGTGTGTTTTGTCAAAAGATTAGCCAATTATATAAAATATTGACATATGTCCCTAATATTGAATCACATATGTCCTAACAGTCTCAAATTTCACCAACACCAATATGTCACCATACTCTTCAATCCTAATGATCAAGATTTGAATATGAATTTCACCAAGTGCAGTGGTCTCAAGATTATCTATTAAGTTTGACCGGATTTGACTAACTTTAACTAAATTTTGACCGCGCTTTTCTCTAAATCTAACCGTTTGATTGTGACCATAACTTACTAGAATTAACATTTCATTACACTCTTCGAATCCAATGGTTAGGTTTCAAATCTAAGTGTGGCGCGTGATGGACATGTGTTGTGTACTTGTATGGCTATATTCTCTCAATCTGACCATCCAATTGGTCTCAAATTTCACCAACACCAATATGTCACCTTACTCTTCAATCCCAATGATCAAGATTTGAATATGAATTTCACCAAGTGTAGTGGTCTCAAGACCATCTATTAAGTTTGACTAGGTTTGACCAACTTTAACTAGACTTTGACCGTGCCTTTCTCTAAATGTAACTGTTTGATTGTGACCATAATTTACTAGAATTAACCTTTCATTACACTCTTCGAATCCAACGATTAAATTTCAAATCTAAGTATGGCGCGTGATATACATGTGTTATGTACCTGTATGGCTATGTTCTCTCAATCTAACCATCCAATTGGTCTCAAATTTCACCAACACCAATACGTCACCATACTCTTCAATCTTAATGATTAAGATTTGAATATGAATTTTACCAAGTCCAGTGGTCTCGGGACCATTTACTAAGTTTGACCAACTTTAACTAAATTTTGACCGCGCCTTTTTCTAAATCCGACCGTTTGATTATGACCATAATTTACCAAAATTAACCTTTCATTACACTCTTCAAGTCCAGCGGTTAGATTTCAAATCCAAGAATGGTGCACGATGGACAGTGTTGTGTAATTGTATGGCTATGTTCTCTCACTCCAACCATCTAATTGGTCTCAAATTTCACCAACACCAATATGTCACCATACTCTTCAATCCCAATGAACAAGATTTGAATATGAATTGGAGCATGACAGTCACATGCCATGTGGCCCCATGAAGATTCGGTTGTCCTTGTTCTCATAATTTAACCATTCGATTAAAATTATGTTCCCAAGTACTTCCTTTAAAGTTATGCTTTTCCCAAGATTACACATGAAAGTGACAGGAGTATTAGTTAAAAATTCTACCTTTAAAATTATATTTTTCATAAAAAATACTAATTTTTGAAAAATCATTTTTAAAGGGATGATACTAGTAGGTGATTGAACAGTGACTTTTACCCATTGCCAACGGCATGTAGCCTGTATGGGACAAATCTTTTTTTTTTTTTTTTTTTCCTTAAAATTTGTTATGATTTCATTAGTTTTAGAAGAAAGATTGTGGTTTGTGATTTTATTCTGATTGTGTTTGTTGTCCTTTGTAGCCATTAAGAAAAGGCTAAAATTTTAATATGCTATGCTAAATTTTAATACCATATCACTATTATAAAATAATAAAAATGTAAGTTTACTACCATAATAATGATTTTTCATTTTTTTTAAATTCTTTTACTTTATTTTCTTTACGATGATTATTTTTCTTTGTCAATTATATTTTTGTTGTCTTCCTATCTCTCTGTCAATATATATTAGTTTTTGCCCCCCCCTAAGAAGAATGTCTCCACCTAATGGACCACCACATCAGATGGTTGACTCAACTCCCATTTTAAGTGAGCAAGGAGCCCTTATTGCATCTGGTGAGTGAAGGTTTAATCTTTCATGTAGTTATCTTTGTTATTGTATAGACTTTGAATAAGTTACTTAGCCAAAATGTCACTAACTATGCTATCTTATTTTTCCTAATAGCTACTATGGCCAACAAACGGAAAAGAGATAGAAATCTATGAACCAAGTTTAAAAAAACTAAGGGAAAATGGACGCATTCCGATAACCATCCCTCCACTGGCTTAAGGACCTATTGGCGAAAATGCTAGTGTGTTTACAAGAAGGGTGGGCTTCATCGTTCGTGAACATGCAAACCTTAGTTATCAATCTTGGTCTAAAGCCCTAGAAGAACACCGACAAATGTTGAAGAATCGTTTGGTGGTAAGTTGTTACTACATAGGCTATGGTATTAAAAATTTGTGTAAAAAAATTATTGATAAATTTTTTTTTTTTTTTAATTATTATGTTTTAGGTTGATTTCATGTTGGACCTAAATCACGTTAAGGATAAGAAATGTATAGAGATTTCATTGTCAAGTACCTATAGTAATGTTCGTAGTAACTATTACAAGGACTACTTGAAATTTAGTACGGAGGAAGTGAGGGCCAATGTTCCACCAGATTTGACATAGGACAAATGGGATACTTTATGTGATTTATATGAGATAGACAAATGGGTGATAAATCTTGTTAATAATAAAATTTTAATAATTTTTAACACAAGTATATTTTGATATATTCTTTGTTATAATTGTTAATTCTCTTCGTTTTAATTGTTATATTTTTTTTTTATCTAATACTTATTAATATAGTTGTTAGTATCGTATGATACACAATACATATTGTATCATGAGTAAAATGTTCCATATTGTATCAGCGTATCATAAGTGCTCAGGAATCGTACAATACAATATGTGTATCGTATCGTAAAATTGTACGTATCATACAATACATAGACAAATGCTTTAAAATGAGATTTTTTGTTAAAATTTGTACTTTTATTTGAATCTAACAAGTTGTTAAACTTATTTTAAACAAAAAATTATTAGGTTACTTAATTTAACCTAATAAAATAACATATTCAAAAGTTTTTTTCCCTTCTATTTCTTCAACAAAATTTGGACTACATAGTACACACTCACACTTCACTTCAACATTTACAAATTTATTTTCTATACTATTAATAGGCCAAGAATGTATTGACCCCTTGGGTAAATTAACCAATTAATTAATTAAGTCAATTTAACATACGATACGCATGTTAGCACAAACAAACCACCAAATGACTAAATGCAGCGAAAATTAAATTTGACATGGGTGATTTGTTTATGAATGGGAAAAACCACCAAGGCGAAAAACCACCAAGGCAAAACCCCACCGAGTGAATTTAAGGTCACCACTCCCGAGAATCCACTATTATCAAAATAAGCGGTTACAAGTAAAAGAATCCCAGTACCTTATACCAAACTACAGTTGAACCCTTACCCCAATACACAATTGGACTTGTAATGTAGTGACAATCTCTCCTTTCAATGCACGGCTCCAAGTACGTTACTAACCAATTGATGCACAGATCCCAGTACGTGACTAACACAGCAACTTGAGAAAGATATTGGCTGCAAAGTTCTTCAGTTCATCCACATGATGAAGGTCAAGAAGCTCCTTAGTTACAAAACCCTTGGCATACAAACGCAGCAGCTTCTTCAAGAGATAGATGAACTAGGGCAAATTGTCTCTGGTCATAATATGCATGCAACCACAAGTGCAACAACCACAAGTGCAACAACCTTTTAACGGCCCTTAAAATAATTCTTATATATGTCTAGGGTTGTGAGAAAAGAAACCCTAAATACATAGCTTGGATATGCGTGAAAAACAGATCTAGAAATCTAAATTTCGTAATTCTTAATAGATAATTCTGTCAAGCTATCTATCAAGTTTCAAATATTAAATCTCGATAGATACATCTGTTGAG
The DNA here is from genome assembly GCF_001633185.2 of Quercus lobata. Taxonomy (NCBI): domain Eukaryota; kingdom Viridiplantae; phylum Streptophyta; class Magnoliopsida; order Fagales; family Fagaceae; genus Quercus; species Quercus lobata. Next base: position 20,153,901 of record NC_044914.1, read on the forward strand.
ATATCTGTCGAGATTTAATGAACAACATTTCTTCATTTGATTCTTGGACAGATTTACATGGCTTCAGTACTTGGACTTGAACTCTTGTTCCTTGAAGTATTAAACACATCCTAGATCTACTCAATTACAAGTAAAGTGCATTTTGTCAAAGGATTAGCTAATTCTATATGACATATGTTCATAACATGTTCCATATTTGTCCTAACAATCTCCCCCTTTGGCAATCCATGATAAAACCACAACAAAAAAATGAAATATGAGAGAAGTCATAAATCACTCAACTCATAATCGCTTGTTAAACACAATAAAATCTACCATAACACAAACTCTTGAAAAACTTTGCAAGAAAAGAGTTCATGGCATGGAAGTTTTTGACAACCTGTATTTCTGAAACACTTTAAACAAAACTCATCACGGCATCTTAGTGTGAAACAGAAATAAAAGATTGCATACATAATAAGAAACTTGTGTATAAAGAGAAAAAAGAAACAACACATGGAGAGATAGGTGAAAATATGATAACAACATCATCAAATATATATCAAAGAGAAATACAATGTTTGCTATCACTAAGTGGTCACAAGACCGATGTACAAGAATAATGTATCTAAAAGAGAAAGAAAAGAAAAGATACAAAAGTCCTCACTACATCCCTCATAAACAAAATCACTCCCCCTAACAAAAATGTCCTATGCTAACTCTCCCCCTAAGTATATGACTACTCTCATACCTAAAACTACTCCCCCATTTTGTTACGAATGACAAAGGGCAAGTCACTGAGAAGCAGTCATCTCCTTGACACCCCTCATTAGCATCATCATCACCATTAGAGTTACCATCATCGCCCTCGTCCTCTGAGGCCAGTGAAGATGGAGATAGAGAAAGAGATGCAGTGAAGCCACCCATGATAGCCTGTCGTTGTGCGATACGACCAACATAGGTGTTCACCTAACACAACTCATCACTGAGAGTGTCAAGGTGAGGAGCATCCATGTTCTCAAGCTATGCCATGATGGCCTCTAGAGTCACACCACCCGCAGAAGAAGAAGAAGCGGAGGTGGATAGAGCGAAATGGGCTAGAGGAGTTGCCGTTTTGGTCCATGGCTACTTCGGTCGAAGCTGGGCCTCACTCCGTCGAACGGATACTGTGCTTATGGCACTCATGATGGAGAAATGATGAGACTCGAGATAAGAGACAGAGAAGTGGTGAATGATCTTCGTGATAGCAGAAGGAAAGATAAGCTTATCACGGGTCACTGTGTCTCTATAAACATTGATGAGAGAGAGAATGAAGTCAGAAAGGAAGTCTATGGTAAGATCCTCAATGAGGGAAAGAAAAAAGTGAGAACAAGGCTCAGTAATAGAGTTATAGTGAGACAAAGGATGTAAAACAAATGTTATCATCATATTAAGGAACCTCGGACCTTTTGCAAAACTCGAGCATGGAGTGTTTTGACGATCACCCCATAAAGACGGTGTCTCACACAAGAGAGAGGAGAGTTCGACTTTGGACACAGTAAGCAGACGAGAACAACTGGGGTAGTAAGGAAACTCCACCCTCGGAACATGTAGTACATCTGAGATAAGCTCCGGTGTGACTACAATACGTATACCTTGAACTTGTGTAACAAACCGAGGTATAGAGGTATTGAAACAGTGCATATTGGAGTAGAACTCCTGTATGATTACGGTGGGACAGCTCACGGGTATCTCACACAAAGATTCCCATCCCCGACCATGAATGACAATGGGTAGAGCAGTATCGGAAAAATTTGAGCGGATAATGTGGCATTCAGAATTAATTCCACGTTTGGAGAAGTTCTCCGAGAAGTCCTGACGGGCCTTCTCATCACGGAACCTGACATGAAGTTGAGTAGAGTCGGAAGAAGATGCCTCAAAACAAAGAGGGTTCTAGGACGAAGTAGTTTTGCGCTTGGGTACCATACGCAGACTATCCGAGAGAGAGAGAGACAAGTAGAAAAGCACCAATCAACATATAGTACCAAAAAGAAGGAAATGAAGGTACATATGCATAAATAATGCATGATCATGTGACATGCAACAAAAAGAACATCATGGGCTTAGCCCAATCCAATCCTACCAGCACACAAGGTTCCAACATATAAAACACACATCTAAATGCATGAAATATTGTGAAAATGCAAATGTGATGCAATGCAAAAGCTTATAACATCATTTAAGAAAAACCCAACCCAAAAATTTTAGAAATAACTCTTCAATTTCCAAAAACCCCAAAAAATTTTCAAAACCCAAAAATCTAGGTCTAAATGTATGAAATGCATGAAAAAGAGAGAAAAGTGAGATCATACCCGTTAAGAGAAGAACACTCTAGGCCGAAAATCAAAAGGGTTTGAGGTTTAGAGAAAGAGAAAAGTGTTTGGGAGGTGAAGAGACATAAAACTATCGAGAGATATCGAGGAAATGAAGTCTAAAATTATGTTGGATCTATATATAGAAAACACATCTTGATAGATTGAGGATCTGTCGAGCACTAATTCTCGACAAATGAATCTGTCAAGGTGCTATCGAGAATCTGTCGACGGCAAAATGCCTCGATGGATAGAGCTACTATCGAGAATCTATCAGCCAAACAAAAACTTTCTCGATGGATCGAGAATCTATCGAGAAGCTATTGAGACAAATTCCAGTAAGCCTCGATGGATCGAAGATGCGTTAAGATCTGTCCAATTTTATATTTCAAAAAAAAGTCAAGACAGTTTTGTGAGCATACATTAACACATGTATTTCTTGTAATGGCTAAATCACATTGTATCTGCACATGTATCAAAAGTAGCAAAGAATTTGCGTATTGTGTGTGAAAACATCGCAAGAGTGCATAAGTGTTTCATGTTATAACGATTTTAGATATGAGAAAATCAATGTAACTCACACATAATCATAACTGCTTGATGGAGATTATCATCATCAAGGTACATCATATAACTCCTACATCTCCTAGAAACACACTTGTAGCCATAATTAAAAACATTTTGATACTTTTTGCTTTTGATTATTCTTTGCATATTCTTTTTCTTTCAAGCATATCATGCATGGGCATATAAGAGAGAGAATAAATATCCAATTATGTTAAGCTTAAACATCAATTTTCCTATGCCAAAGCATATATATGTTATTCATGATTGGCGGGCTTTAGTGGTGAGATGGTTGTTTATGACTTTCTCTTAGGATTTTTTAGTCTTTCTCGTCAAAAAGAGTGATATGAGTGTTAAGTACAAGAGATTACTTAATCTTACTCATCACAAACACGAGCCACAAAGCTTACTTGCTTAGTTGTGCATAGAGATGCTCATTTAAGCTACAAAAGATATAAAGTTTAAAAAAATTCGTTTCAATGGCCATCCAAGGTACACAAGTACCAATGTACACAAAACACATTGTTTTTGTATTTTTCTGATTTTTCAATATTTTTTTTAATTTTTTTTATGAAAAACAAAATAAAGCAAAAATGAAAACAAAGAAACAAAAACATGTTAAACAAAGCATAGCATAAAACTAGACTAACTCAAAACACATAAGTAATGCACAAACAAAAAGAGAGGGAGAAAGAGAAAAAGTGACTAAATCACTTTGAACATTTTTCCTTCCACACCTTGGAAGAACCTTTCCATTTAGTGAAACCTTGATCTGGCGGTGAGGGGGAAGAATTGAAATTGTTCAAGTTCGAAAGGAACATGAGGGCCTTAAAAAGATCTCCAAGAGGAGCAATAGATGAAGGAAATTGACACTAGTTTCTGGATGAGATCATACTATTTCTTGGTTGAGTGGCTAACCACTAGTAGTAATTTGGTCGAGTATGTCCAGTAGTTCCACAATGATGACAGAGATGCTACTTCTTCTGTTTAGACTTTTGGTTATTACCCTTCTTAGCCCTAGGGTTTTTAGTCTCTTTCTTTTCAAGCTTAGGGGGTGTTCCTAGGATAGATTTACTATTGTCTATGTTCTCACTAGATAAAACAGTTTTCACATCATTATTCTCAGGTTCAACATTCTTAGCAGGTGAAACAAACACAGTAGTACTAGAAGAAGCAATATTAGAAGAAGAGAAATCATACCTTAAACTGGTTCGATCAGAAATAGATTTTTGAAAGCTAAGCATCTCATCAAGTTTTGCACTTGAAGTCCTTTCCAATTGAGCTCTGACTTGGAACAGCTCTGCTTCAAGCTTCTTGGTCTTCTCAGTCAAGAAATTGTTTTCAAACCGCAAAGCTCCAATGGTTTGATTAGCTTCATCAACCTTCGTGGAGAGCTCTTCTCGGTCAAGTTCCACATCACTCTACTTTTTGGTGGCCAGCCTATACAATTTCTCATGCTTTTCAAAGACCTTGTACAACTTTGCATAGGCAGTATGGATGTCATCCTGTTCATTCATTTTCTCAAACTTAGACTCCACCAAGTCCTCTTCTTCATCTACATCTTTAACAATCCCCTCAATAGGATTTACCATGGCAGTGAAGGCATTCAAGATTCCCTCGTCATCATTATCTGAATCATCCTCAAGCTTGGTGTCACTCAATGTAGCCGCAAGCGCCTTGCTTTTTCCAATGGTCTTGAGATAAGTTGGACATTCTTGTTTCATATGTCCAAAACCTTGACATCCGAAGCACTTTGGTCCGAAGGAAACAGTGTACTGACCGTCATTCCTAGCATCCTTCTTCCCTTTATCTTGGCTTATGAACTATGAAAAACTGGATTGTTTTTTATCCTTGTCAAATCCTTTCGCATTAGCATTCTTCATGAAATTTTTGAATTTCCTAATGATGTAGGATTTCATTTTAGAATCTTCATCATCGAAAGACTCATTGGTGTCACTGCTTTTTGCCTTCAGTGCCATGTTCTTGCTCTTGCTCGATTTCCCGATCCTAGACAAACCCAATTCATAGATCTGCAAGTTGCTAACTAGCTTTGTCAAAGGAATTTGATCAATGTTCTTTGATTCCTCAATGGCGGTGATCTTGGCATGGAATCTCTTTGGAAGAGATCTGAACACTTTTTTAACAATCTTGGGCTCAAGAATGGTTTTCCAAAGATTAAAGGCAGAGTTTACTATGTCCTTAAGCTTGACATAGAACTCATTGAATGACTCATCATCCTCCATCTTAATCTCTTCAAAGCTCATGGTAAGCCTCTGAAGCTTTGAATCCTTGACAGCATTGGTTCCTTCATAGGTTGTCTGGAGGGTAGTCCATGCTTCTGTTGCAGTTTCGGTGGAGGATATCTTCTTGAACTCCTCATTCGTGACCGCACTGAATAAAGCATTCAATGCTCTGCTGTTGAAATTAGCCACTTTGATCTTTGCATCATCCGAATCAGTTGGTGCTTCTTTTGGTTTAGTCCAACCAATCTCCATAGCTTGCCACACTTTTTTATCTAATGATTGTAAGAAATCTCTCATGCGTACTTTCCAGTATGCATAGTTAGTGCCATCAAATAAAGGAGGGATAATTAAAGATTGTCCTCTATCCATGACAAATAAGGGTCAATGGATCACATAGCAAATATTAACCCTAATCAGAGTGTGCCGCTCTGATACCACTTGATAGGCCAAGAATGTATTGACCCCTTGGGTAAATTAAATAATTAATTGGCCAAATGAATTAATTAAGTCAATTTAACATACGATACACATGGTAGCACAAAAAATCACCAAATGACTAAATGTAGCGGAAATTAAATTTGACATGGGTGATTTGTTTACAAATGGGGAAAACTATCGAAGCAAAACCCCACCGAGTGAATTTAAGGTTACCACTCCTGAGAATCCACTATTATCAAAACAAGCGGTTACAAGTAAAGGAATCCTAGTACCTTATACCAACCTATAGTTGAACATTTACCCCAATACACAATTGGACTTGTAATGTAGTGACAATCTCTCCTTTTAATGCACGGCTCTAAGTACGTGGCTAATAATTGATGCACGGATCCCAGTACGTGACTAGCACACCAACTTAAGAAAGATGTTGGCTACAAAGTTTTTCAGTTCATCCATACGATGAAGATCAAGAGGCTCCTTGGTTACAAAACCCTTGGCGTACAAATGCAGCAGCCTCTCCAAGAAAAATGAACTAGGGCAAATTGTCTTCGGTCACAATATGCATGCAACCACAAGTGCAACAAACTTATGACAGCTCTTAAAATAATCATTATATATGTCTAGAGTTATGAGAAAAGAAAACCTAAACATATAACTTGGATATGCGTGAAAATAGATTTGAAAATTTGAATTTCGTAATTCTCGATAGATACATTTGTCGAGCTATCTGTCAAGCTTCAAATATTAAATCTCGATAGATACATCTGTCGAGCTTTAATGAACAACACTTCTTCAATTGATTCTTGGACAGATTTACATAGTTTCAATACTTGAACTTGAACTCTTGTTCCTTAAAGTATTAAACATATCCTAGATCTACTCAATTAAAAGTAAAGTGCATTTTGTCAAATGATTAGCCAATTCTATATGACATATGTTCATAACATGTTCCACATATGTCTTAACAACTATGAATAGGATATTAATTGAAAATATAATTATTTTTTATTTTTGTCAGTATTATTATAAGTCCAAGAAACTAGAATGCCAAGAAGATTTTTTTTTTTTTTTAATTATTAAAATAAAAAGAATAAGAAGAGATAGTAAATGCTAATGACAATGAAGAAAATTTTAATGAAGAAATAAGTTTGCAAAATGATAAACATGATGATAACATTGACTTAGATAGGGTTGATTAGCCAATATGATGAAAATATATTATTATTTTTAGATCATTTGTAATATATTATTACTTTTGAATTAAAGCAATTTGAGTATGTTATAAACACATGCCAGTTTGATATATTTAGTTAGCTTGTTAAATATTATTACGTAAGTGATGAATAAATTAGTTACTAGTTAAATACATTCAAAATTTATAATGAATTATACCCTTTATATATGTATATCTATAATGTTTTATAAATTTTATTAAGTGTTTGTGTATCTTACGATACACGATACTAAAAAATAAAAAATCGATTCACAATACGATTCACGTTTTGACAACTATACTTATTAGGGTAAGTCAGAACAGAATAAGGAGAACAGAGGAAAGAACAAAATTGGCCACACTTGTGGATCCTAATCGTTTATTGCTTATTATGAAGAGGTTACAACAATTTAATTCTTTTTTATTTTATAATGATGCTAGTGTATATATGTTAATTTTATCTTTATTATATGCAGAAAAAACAAAGTGGCAAAGAGATTGGAAAAGTGGATTTTTATAAGATGACCCACATAATGAGAGATGGTTCTTTTATGACTACGATTAGTGAAGAAAAATACGTAATTAATATTCCAGTTTGATTTCATATAGATAATTTATAGAGTAAATTTTGAATTAATTGCATAAATTATTTAATAAAATTTTATGTCACCTGTGTAGAATCTAATGAAAGAAAACGTAGCTGATGAAGAGAATCAAAGCACTGAGGAGGAAATTTTTACAGAAGTGCTAGGGACAAGGCAAGGCTTTGTAAGAGGGATGGGGAAATTTGTGATTCCTACCCCAACCTCTTCTTCTCATTTGTGATATGAGACAAGCATGAATAGAGAGTTAGAAAATTGCAAGCAAGATTTGTCCAATGCGTTGCTGAAACTGTCTGATGCGGAGCAAAAATAAGGTGAGATGGATCAAAAATTGGTTGAAACACAGAAACAAGTGGCACAGTTACAGAGTCAGTATAAGGAACAAAGATGTCAAATAGCTGTATTGATGGCAAGATTTGGTAGCTAGTCTAAGGTGAATATTGTCCAATACAAATTTGAAAATCTTACATGGATGTGAAAAGTATTTAGTAAGCATTTTTGTCATCTAATTTAGTTGACCTTTACATTTTTTTATGCTTTTTATTTCAGGTCAAAATGTACTATGCTTGGGCTACTGATGATGTAGAGGGGAGATAGATTTTGTTGCAACAAGTTTCAGTTTGGTTGTATGTCTTTATGAAGAGTTTGTTATTACTTTATTAATATTTGAGAGAATAGATTGGAATTTAAATTATTTATATGATATTGAACTTGGGTATTGTTTTTCCTTATTAGTAGTTATTGCTTGTTCTTCTGATGGTTTCTCAGGTCTCTGCAATAGAATATAGCCCCATTCTACTTATAAATATTGATTCAAAGGCTTGACGCCCAATCCACTCATAAGCAGGACCTGCTTGCATAAACGTGAAGCATTATGAGTTGGAGGGGGAGTTCTGTGATGCGATTTACTTCTTGTAAATTCTAATTTTCTATCTCCATTATTAGAAGGTTTTCCAGCAAAATGATTACATAGTTCGTATTACTAGCATATATTATCTACTTCTACTCAATAATCTCCATTTTGTTCCTCAAACATTTCCTTCTCATCTTCCACCATTTTTCTAACTAAGCTACTCGATTGCATATTACTTTGTGCTTGACCATGACTTGACTCTTCTAATATACTTTTAAAAATCCATTTACCCCATTCAACAAAGTTTCCAAAATAACTAGTTGTTACATATAAGAAATCAAGTAGCCAATGTACTATAAATCAAATGACACTTCTTCCTTCCCCCATAAGAATAGGATGAAGGGTGAGATCATAGAATCAAAACCCATGAGCCATTTGAGTGTGTATATAAATTTTTTATTTAATATATTTTAAAATTATTTTTATATAATTTAATCTTTTTATATACATATACTATTTATAATTAATTATTTATACATATTTTATTACATTATATCAAGTAATTTTGTCCTATATAAATTGACCTTTTCGTGCATGGCTCTAGTTTGCCTATGTTGCTGGTTGTCCTGGTCTTTCTTGGTGTGTCATTGCATTGGTGGCTCACGGGTCCTACTCTCAGTTTTACATAGTCCAGCTTTGGCCTAGTTATTTTATAGCACAGGCAATTCTAAGGGAGATTCTGGCATTTTACCCTTAATTTTTAAAAAAATTGGCAATATGCCCCTGTTTGCAAACTATATAGGGGCGTGCCCCTGTTTCGATACTCGATTACCCTAAAATCGAGTTCAATTAAATACTCGATTCATAGAAAATCGAGTTATGCCCGATCAAACTTTAGAAAAAAAAAAAAAAAATTTGCATGGAACTCAAGTTTTAGGAAATCGAGTTCAATGCAAAAATTTTTACAACTATGATCACCCCATATTCAGGGAGTCCTATAGTGGCGTTTTTAATCTCTATAGTGACGTTTTAAAACCCTATAGCGGCGTTTTCCTGCAAAAAATATTTTATGAGTTTCCTCACCTCTGTTCAGGGAGCCCTATAGTGACGTTTTCAAGCCCTATAGCGGCGTTTTTCTGCAAAAAATTTTTATAAGTCCCCATACCAGGTTCAAGGAGCCCTATAGTGACGTTTTAAAGCCCTGTAGCAGCGTTTTGGAACTCGACTTCCGTAAAATCGAGTTCCATGCTTTTTTTTTTTTTTTTAAGTTTGATCGGGCATAACTCGATTTTCTACGAATCGAGTATTTCATTGAAACTCGATTTTAAGATAATCGAGTATCGAAACAGTGGCATTTCCCTATATAGTTTCGAAATAGGGGCATATTGCTAAATTTTTAAAAAATTAAGGGCAAAAGGCTAGAATCTCCCCATTCTCAAGCCCAAAGCTGGCTGAGGAAACTTACTTCTTTGGGGATCCTGATAATTATCAGTGACTTAACTAGAACTTGCATAATATACCTTAAATTCTTGGTTTATCTACCCTTTAGGTCTGATACTTATGTATAGACTACTTCCTACACCCCCCCCCCCCCCCCTCTCACCATTTTAACTATTTTGCATACACTTGAACATAGATTTACACATTCTTGTCTAGGCTGTCCCAAATAGTTGGTTTTGTTTGTTTAGAAGAGTAACAAAATTTGATGGCTATTTGGTTGATTGAAATTGCACATTTGGTATTATGTTGAGACGTTTCCTAAAAAGTATCTATGTTGATTGAAATTGCATATAGCTATGACAATTTATTTTTGCATTTTCTTTCTAATAATTGGTTGGGTTGCCATGGTTCATATTTATATTTTCTTTCTCTTGAAATAAATATATTCTTTAACATGCACATAGCACTAATCCAAATATATGTTTGTAAGGTTGAATTTAATCAACCATGTGTTGGCTTTATTCCGTGACATATTTGCTTATAATACAGCACTTAGAAACCCTGTATTTAGGTGGGAATCATGTAAGGGTAGTGTGTGAGAAAGTGTGAAGAAATGCTCAAGATTGTGCAGTGAAGCAGGGACTCGCGGCTGGATCTCGCAGGAGGCTCGCGGCTTGCAAGCCGCCAAAAGTTGCACGCGCGCAGAGCATGCAGGGGAGCTGAACAGTCATGCCAGCAGGAGCACTACAGGACAAAAATTCAAATTGGCCATTCAGTTAGCTCGCGGCTTGAACTCGCGACTCAGTCAAGTCGCGAGGTCAAGTCGCCAGCCAACCCTGTTTTGGTAAAACTGACTCTTCGCATTCCATTCTCACACCAGTATAAATACCCCTCATTCCCACAAAATATGTGTGGCTATTCAGAAAGAAAAACCCTAAGAGAGGTTTCTTCAAAACACCCACCCAATTAGAGAGAGCTACTCATTCTTAGAGAGAAATCTTTGTAGTCTCTTCTCATTCCCTCTCTCATTGTCATACCTATTGAGAGGAGATTTCTATCCAAACACTACCTACACCCATTTAGAGTGTCGAGTGTTTTTGGAGCTTTGGGAAGCATTGGAAGATGCCAAGGATGGCGGATGCTATGGATTATAGCGGAATCCGGTAAGCTAGAAAAGAAAAAGGTTCGGCGTAACCTCGTTAGAGCAAGAAGCTTGGAGGGCTTAGGTACATCGGGTAGATTAGGCTTGGAGGGTCTATTATTGTTCATGTATCCCAACTACATTTTCTAGTGGATTATTGACCGCTTGGAGGGCGGCGGAGAGGTTTTACGCCGAGGGCTTCGGTTTCCTCTTTGATAACACATCGTTGTGTTGTCCTTGTATTTGCATCTCTCTTCCCTTAATCTTTGCCTTTTATTTTTTGCTGTGGATGTGATTTTAGTTGGCTTAGATTGTTTACCAATTCTGTTTATAGCTTGTGTTTATTTTCCGCACACTTATTGTTTGTCATAAAGCTTGAATTGGTATTTTTGTTTTTGAGGGTCTAAACGTTCAAGGGTGTTTTATACACATATTGAATTTCAATGTTAAATATAATGTCAAATATACACACTTATTGTTTGTCATAAAACTTGAATTGGTATTTTTGTTTTTGGGGGTCTAAACGTTCAAGGGTGTTTTATACACATATTGAACTTTCAATGTTAAATATAATGTCAAATATACAGACCAAACTGTTCAACATTAGATTATATCTACTTAAATACAATTATCAAAAGTACAAGGAAATGAAAAATACATAATGGCAATGAAATTTCTAAGAAGGCGAAGGCTATTTAGGTTATTTCACTTGGTGAGGCATTCGATCTAATAAATTATTATCTGTTCATTCAGTTTCTCTATTAAAGTAATTGCCAACCGTGATCCATGTATCGATTGGTTAAACACGTACTTGAAGTCGTGCATTGAAAGGAGAGATTGTCACTACATTACAAGTTCAATTGTGTATTGGGGTAAGAGTTCAAATATAGGTTAGTATAAGGTACTGAGATTCCTTTACTTGTAACCGCTTGTTTTGATAATAGTGGATTCTCAGGAGTGGTGACCTTAAATTCACCCGATGGAGTTTTGCCTCAGTGATTGTCCCCATTCGTAAACAAATCACCTGTATCAATTTTAATTTCCTCTGCATTTAGTTATTTGGTGATTTGTTTGTGCTACCATGCGTATTTCATGTTAATTGACTTAATTAATTTACTTGACTAATTAATTGATTAATTTACCTAAGGGGTCAATACATTCTTGGTCTATCAAAAAGAATCAATAATATTGTTAAAGAGAAAGAAAATGTAATTTTATAGAACAAAATTGCTAAAATTAGTACACACATATATATAATAATATTTTATTTAAAACAATTTAGGGGGGCCATTGCCCCCCTTAGTCCAAGGGTGGTTCCATCCCTCTATATCATCAATTAATTTTGGAACATATTTTGCGAATTTCACCAGCATTGCCTCTCTTTACCCCAATGTTACTCATTTTAATCATGGACTTCACAAATGCCAAGTTAAAGCTCAGGCCCATTGAGAAGTGCTGGACAATGGTTTTTGTTGAAGTATCAGCCCACAACATTTGATCAGACTCAAGGATCCCTCGCCCATTTCTCAAATTTGTAAAATAAGAGGTGTCAAACCTATTTGGGCTACCAGTATCCAATGCAACTCGCTTAGAATCATCTCCATTTTGTGGGCAAAGTGCTCGTAATTGAGGAAGGAATGATGGATCGATGGCTGGGTCCATAGCACCATTCCCTACTTTAGTAAAATTGTACGTTCTGTATTTGAAGGATTGGCAAGCTGAAGTTCCTATGGTGTGTCCTCCTGTTAGAAATGACAGAAAAAAAAATGTTAGGTTATGTTGAAGTATTTGATGAAACAAAAAAATAAAATAAAATAAAAAATTGTAATAAGGGTCCATAGCATAAAACTGTAAAGGGTATATCTCTCTCACCCTCTTGTGTCATTTTTGTTTTCTTTTTTAATGATTGATTATTGCTATATTAATGCTTATTGTAATATATTTTGTTCACCATCAGTCCAAAACCTGAAAAAAGTGAGGAAGATAATTTAACACTTATCTCACTAATTAAGTGAGAAAGCACTCCGCAATGGGTACCACGGCTCAAAATGGAAGTTTTTTGTCTTCTTCTTTAAGACAAAAACTAAGAGATTCTTGTTACTAGACTAGTTCCTCATTAGTAAAGCTCAAATATAGTCTGTTAGTTACTCCTTGTTAAACAATATTACTCTCATAACAAAGGGATCTAACTGTGCAGTCAGTAGTATGAAATCCCAGAGGCTTTATACACACACAAAAGATTTAAAAAATTAATGTAACAAAAATAAAATTGATATCATTTCAATAACTATATAATAAATGAATGTTTAAATTACTTTTTTTTTTTTCCGTAATTTGTAACATGTCAATTTGTAAGATTTATATATTAAAATTTGTAATATCCTTAGCATTACCTTATGTGCGTATTATTTTCAACTTATTGATTTTTTTCTCTTTACCGACAATAATCACGGTTTCATTGTTTAGTAGCACTTCTCTTACTCACTTTCATTACAAAACGTCAAAACCTTGCCTGCTTAAGTCAAAGAAAAATTACCAGCGAGGGCCACAAGATCTAGAGTATTCAGACCCAAAGCAGAAAACTTTTGCTTTTGCATATCGACTGAGTCAGTGAATGCTGGCAAATTGGCAGTATCAGATGCCAATGAAACCCCCCCGTCTCTGCGTCCTAAGGGAACAACCCAACTTGGTCCATTTGTCTGCATCATAAGTCCCAAAGGAGGATTAATTATTAACCAAACTTTTCAAAGAACAGAGAACAAACACTATGTAAGTTCAAAAACGTGTACAAAAACACTTTTGAACGTTTAGACCCCCAAATTAAAACTTAATCAATTCAAGCAATATGTCAAACAACAAGTGTGCGGAAACTTAACATATGCTAACATACGAAATTGATTAAATACTATCTAAGCCATAACAAAATAAAATCCACAGCAGATAATTTAAAGACAAAGATAGAGGAAGGAAGATGCAAACACAAAGACAACACGCGATGTGTTATCGAAGAGGAAACCGAAGTCCTCGGCGAAAAACCTCTCCGCCGCCCTCCAAGCGGTAATCAATCCACTAGAAAATATAGTTGGGATACAAGGACAGCAATAGACCCTCCAAGCCTAATCTACCCAGTGCACCTAAGCCCTCCAAGCTTCTTGCTCCAACGAGGTTGCGCCGAACCTTTTTCTTTTCTAGCTTTCCGGATTCCGCTACTACACCGTAGCATCAACCAATGAAGATTGGCTCCTTCCTAACTGCTTCCCAGAAATCCAAACGACTGTCTCACAATGAAGATGATGGTGAGAACCAGGTCTGGTATAATGCCTCTCAAGGATTCAACAATGGAGAGGAAGAGAGATGAGGAATTTGAAGAGATTCTAAGGTAGAGATTGTGGGTGAAACAATCTGGTTTTTCTTTAGGGTTTCTCTCTCAAAATTCTCTCTGGAAGCTCTCTTTCAATCGTGGGTAATAGGGGTATTTATACTGGAGTGGAGAGGAATGTGAAACGTCAGAATTCTACAAAACAGGGGTGGCTCGCGGCTTGACCTCGCGGCTTGACTAAGTCGCGAGATCCAGTCGCGAGATAACCGTATGCCAGTTGTCCTGTTTTGTCCTGTAGTGCTCCAGCTAGCAGACTGTTCACCTTCCAGCATGCTTGGCACGTGATGTTGCTTCTGGCGGCTTGAAGCCGCGAGTCACCCGCGAGACCCAGCCGCGAGACTCTGTTTTCTTGCACACTCTTGAGCAAACTTCACTCTATCTCACTCCCTACCCTTACATCAAACCCACCTAAATACAGGGTTACTAAATGCTGAATTACAAGCAAATTTGGCACGGAATAAAGCCAATTAGATGGTTGAATAAATTCAACCTTACAATTTCCCCCTTTGGCTATTCCATGACAAAACCCTAAAACAGACTCTAGACTTAACATGTGAGTTGGGAACAGTTGAACAAAACTCACTCACACCTAACTCTAGAAGCTGTGAAGCACTTGAATCATATGAACATAATACTCCTGAAACACAACAATACACCATGATCATTGTAAGCAGAAAATTATAAAATGCATATGAAGCAGGCAATATGAGATCAAGCAAAGATGGAGTTAAGAAACAAACCATGACTTGATCAACCAAGTGAACACCACAAGGTAGTGATCACAGTGCTCATTCACACTTGGAATGAACACAAGGACATACAAGTTAACAAGCATAAGGCAAGACACTTGTATGCTCAACACTCAACCAATGCATATCACACAAGGCATATGCATCTAGGAACAATCCTACAAGGGCACAAGAGTGACAGTACATAAACCAAAATGCATAACATTTAGATTAAAGTACTGATTTCAACATGCATATAGGCTGCATTAAGCAAGGTACATACCATTAAGCCTACAAACTATGCAAAACACATAAACCCTAAAAGCTTACATAAGCACATGGGTACAAACACACACACATCCTGAATAACATCATCAAAATATATTAAACTTTAAAACAAGAGTATAAGTTAAGAGTTAGAAACAATACACCAAAAACATAGTGTATCAAACCCATAAAACCAATAAACTTAAAAACATAAATGTATAAACAAAGTTTTAGAGTATGACATGACTCCCCCTCAACACATTACTCCCCCTTAAGGGCTGCTCTTCTGCTTCTCAGTCAATCACTAACAGAAACATCTCCCCCTTTTTGTCAGGAATGGCCAAATGGTCAGTGTTCAGGCTGAGTGGTGAAGCTGTCAAGTTTTGCAGACAAAACATCAATCTGATCCTGCATAGCTTTCATCCTCTCAGAGTGCTCAGTCTGGACTTCTCTGATCCCATCAAGTCTCTCCAGAATGATTTGGAAAGCATCTGGAGGAATATCTGAAGAAGTTGATGCTCTGGGTCTTTTGCCACTCCTCCTGGGTGTTGAGGTTGATGCATGCCCTGCTGCCTCTGCTTCAGTCTCCATTGGGACACCTTCACCTTCATCACCTTCATCTTCTTCTTCTGGAAGTCTGACACTTATTCTTTTGCATGTAAGTCTGTTAATAGCTGAAGGTGTGGACATGGGACTGATGTCTTGTGGGATAGGAACACCCTTCCTTCTAAAAATCCTCATAAGCAAACTAGGAAAGATCAGTTTTGGCCTAGAGGTTGTTCTTGTCTCATCCACAATGATGTCATATATGTGGGAACTTATGTCTATGAAGTTCTTTTCTTTGAGATCCATCAGAAAGATTGCTCTAGCACAATTGATGGTAGTCAACTTCTTAATTGGATAGAGGTTAAACATCATGATGATTGTTAGACACCTCATGTCCACTGGAAAGGCAGTGGTATTCAAACATTTTCCTTCTCTCTTCCCACCTAACCTTTGTTGAACTGTGTCAATGGACACACTCCTATCCTTGAAGTTGATAAACTCCTCATCATCTAATCCTTCAAGTCCTAGTGCATCATCTATAACATGAGCATCTAGAATGAATTCTTTCCCTCTAACCCAGCAGCTTAACTCATTCTCTTTTATCACTGCATTGGAGTAGAATTCCCTAATCAAGGGTTCACAGACTACAGGGAAATCACTCAGAAGTTTTTCCCATCCTCTACCTTCAAAACAATCTGGGATAAATGTTTGTCTTAAATCCTCCAAATCAACAAATCTTTCTTGGATAATTCCTGCACTCAAGAAGTTATCTCTGTATCTTTCAAAGTGATGAACTGATCTAAATAACTTAGAGTCCATCTTCAACCTTTTGTCACCCTTCTTAGCAGAAGTTTTCTTCTTGGGAGGTGAGGGAGCCATCTGTGATCAAGCAGAAAAGGCCACAACAGTACAGAGCAATATATGTGTAAAACAAGTCAGTCCCATGTAATTAACAAAAAGATATCATCCATACAAATGAACTTGAAGCATTTAAACCCAAGTTACTTGGATCAATCTCATGGAAAGATAAGCCTAAGATAGGAAATACACATAAAAGCATCAGAAAAAGAAACTAACTTAGAGGCAGTTATAAGTCCATGAGACAAAACTGGAAAATGATATGACACAGAAACAGCATTGTGTATCACACATATGCTCCCAACAGATCAACACAAAGGAGCAGGCATATTTAGCACAATAAACTCACAACCCCCAAAAAAAATTGAAACAACTCAACAGCTCAAAGATCAGTGAAAGACAAGGAAACACATAGCTAAGCACACAATTAAGAGAAATAGTGAAACAACTAGTAAGACATCATATACTAGCAGAAGCATACGCAATCTGAGCAAGAGCAAAGAGCAAAAACGAAGCACAAAACCATTTCTAAACTGCAAGAATATGCAAAAAATCAAGGGGAAAAACACAAAATCAAGTAGAAAAGAGTGTAGAACAGAAAACCCATACCTGTGACTTGAAGATTTTGAGCTACACAAATGCAACAATGGAGATTGGAACTGGGAGCACGGAGTGGTTGGGAGGAAGAAGATGAACAGACACAAATATTCGAGGGAAAAACTGAAACAAATTTTAAAAACTGCTCTTATTTCTGCCAAACACGCGATTTTCGCGACTAGAGTAAGTCGCCACACAGTCGCCAGATCAAGCCGCCAAAACACTCAAGAACAAAATTTTGAAAAATTTTTCTAAGTGTTTTTCGCGACTGGAAGGTCTACCCGCGAGTGAGTCGCGAGCTGAGCCGCGAAAATCTCTGAGTGAACCTCGCGACTGGACCTTCCACCCGCGAACAAGTCGCCAAAAATGACCAGCGAAGGTGCGACTGACGCTCGCGACTTGACACACCCGCGACAGAGACGCCAAAACAGGGCAAAACTGGCTTTTTGAAATTTTTCAGATTTTTCAAACAAAATACTTTCCAAAAACACCTAAAACACTCAAAAATCTTTTTGTGCTTGAATTAACAAAGATTGAGCATGTGAAAACACATTTCATCAAGTACAATCACACAAATGAATATGGCATTTATTGAACATAAACTTGTGTGTTGTGTGTGGATATCAACAATGAGATAGTCCTTCGTCTAATGTGAAGCTTCAATGATCAATTCAACCAAGGCATACACAATTAGCACTAGATCATGTGACCCATCTCAATTATAGAAGTATGTATATATGACCTCCCACAAGACTTGATAACATGATTTGGAGCTTTACATTTGACTCCACTTTCAATCATAACAATTGATCTTTTTGATCTTTTGAGACGATCACCTCTCATTGTGAGAGTGATATATGATATTTCACTTTAATGAATAAGCCTTTGGCTTTTTGAATAAACAATCACTTCAATATATGGTCGCTTACCCTTTTTCCTAGTCAAATACTAGAATGTGCGACAGACTTTTGCAGCTCAATATCTCTTTTCATTTGGAGATTTACATTTGGTGAGCTCTTTTTAACAAAACAAAAATAAAGAGTGGGAAGATATATAGACACAAGTCTATGCAAGTCTCAAGATCAACAAAATCATTCACTAATCATTCATGACAAGTTTGAAGATCTATTTACAACAATCACAAAGATTTCCAGATTTTTCCCACAGAGATATACGTGCATGAAGACAAGTAATGTTCGAAAATGCACAAAGCCATTAGCACAAAGGTACAAGACAAAACAAGTTTTGAGACAAAATCTCAACAAAGTCAATCAAGCTTTTTGATTTTCTAATTTTTATGTGGTTTTTGGATTTTTGACACAATAAACAAAAAGATTGATACGACAAACTTAAATAAATTCACAAGAAGACAAGCAAACAATCAAAACAACAAAAATAGCAAGCAACACAAACAAACATAGTCACAAAGCATGGGAAGTATTAATGCATGGACATGTTATAATGCTTATGCATGAGTACCCTTATTCACCCTCACGTCACTTGAGTTTGGGGTGATTTCCTTATAGGATTGGGTACGGGAGTTAGGGCTATCAAACCTTCGTGAGAAGCTTTCCAAGCAGTTGGTGAAAGCACCAATCATCTTCATCACGTTCATCATTCCGGGATCACCATTCTAATCTCTAGATTGATCTCCAGCCCAAATTCTCCTATCATTTCTGGGTCCTCCTGACCTTTGAGGAGTTGCACTATTCCTTGCTTTCAACTTTTGACAATTCGGTCGAGTATGCCCTTGAAGTCCGCAATAGTGGCACACATAGGTTCCTCTAGGACCTCTTTGTGGTCGAGGACGTGACTTCGCACGAGATTCAGATCTGTCTGCAAACTGATTGCGAGGATTTGACATCCGTTGGTTCACCAAATTCTTCTTCTCCTCCACCTCAAGCTTCTCATCACTAAGGTTAGCCACAACTGGAGCTTCAGCCTTTACAAACTTCACTCCTTTACTAACATTTCCAGACGAACTCCCTCCTCCGGTATATCCCAATCCGGACTTGTCTGAAAAGTTCTTTTGAGATGAGATAACTTCATCAAGCTTCCTGGTGGTCACCCTCTCCACTTTAGCATTAGCTTGCACAACCTCACTCTCAAGAAACCTTACTTTTGTGTAAGCTTCGGACAACTCTCCATTCAGAGTTTCTATCTCGCATTTGGCCTCCTTATATCGGATTAGGAGACTTTTGTAGTCCTCCTCAGCCTTCTTCATTTTTCTCACAGCTGCCTTGGCCACTCTTGTGTATTCCCCGGACTTCTCCAAGAGTGAGTTATACTTCTCCTGAAGATTCGCTGTGCTACCATCTTCTTCAGCATCCGATTCTTCAATAAGTCCTAGTGATTCATCATCACTATGTTCTCCGAGGTCTTGCACAAGCAGATTCAGCTTCTCTGAAGACTCAGCATGAGCAATAGTCATAAAAGCCGAATAGTTCCCCTCACCATCACAGCTCTCTTCAGATTCTGAGTCAGACGAATCCGAGTCACTCAAGGTCGTGGCATACACTTTACCTTTCGATTTTAAATAATTCGGACATTCCTTCTTGAAGTGTCCATGCCCGTTACACTCAAAACAAGTGACACCTTGTGTAGGTTGGGATTCTTTTCCATCTTTCCTTTTGAAATCCCTTTTCTCCCTTCCAGAACTTTGGAATCTTCTTTTATCATCAAGTTTGCCATTATTTTTGAATTTCAAAAACTTTTTGAAATTTTTGACAAGGTATGCAACATCTTTGTCAATCACATCTTCTCCCGATGAGTCTTGATCTTCCACCTTCTCATTAATGGTCTTTAGAGCAAGGGATTTACTCTTCCGTTGATTGGGCAGCGACATTTCATAAGTCTGCAGAGAACCGATCAGCTCCTGCACTTTGATGTCATCGAGGTCCTTACTCTCCTCAATTGCTGTTACTTTAGCTCGAAAACTTTCCGGCAATGATCGAAGGATCTTCCTTACAATCTTCGAGTCATCCGTTTTCTCCCCCAAGTTGAATTTGCCGACAACCACTTCATTTAACTTCCCATAGAAAGAGTCAAAAGACTCATCCTCACTCATTTTGAGCTCCTCAAACCGAGTGGTCAGCATTTGTAACTTGGTGTCTTTCACTTTCTTCGTGCCTTCATAGGTAGTTTCCAAAATCTCCCATGCTTCTTTGGCCACGGTAATATGAGAAATCCTGTGAAATTCATCTGGAGACACACCACAGAAAATAGCATTGAGTGCTTTACTGTTAGCATTAGATGCAGCAAGTGCTGCCTTATCCCATGTGGATTTTGCTGCTTCTGGTTTGGTCCAACCAATCTCAACAGCATCCCAAACGGATTCATCAATAGAACACAGAAAAGCTCTCATTCGAACCTTCCAAAATGCATAATTACTACCATCAAAATATGGAGGTGCATTTAGGGATTGAGACCTATCCATCTCAAAAGGGAGTCAAGGATCACACAATGGTAATGAAACCAATATCAGTGTACCCGCTCTGATACCAATTGTAAGTTCAAAAACGTGTACAAAAACACTTTTGAACGTTTAGACCCCCAAATTAAAACTTAATCAATTCAAGCAATATGTCAAACAACAAGTGTGCGGAAACTTAACATATGCTAACATACGAAATTGATTAAATACTATCTAAGCCATAACAAAATAAAATCCACAGCAGATAATTTAAAGACAAAGATAGAGGAAGGAAGATGCAAACACAAAGACAACACGCGATGTGTTATCGAAGAGGAAACCGAAGTTCTCGGCGAAAAACCTCTCCGCCGCCCTCCAAGCGGTAATCAATCCACTAGAAAATATAGTTGGGATACAAGGACAGCAATAGACCCTCCAAGCCTAATCTACCCAGTGCACCTAAGCCCTCCAAGCTTCTTGCTCCAACGAGGTTGCGCCGAACCTTTTTCTTTTCTAGCTTCCCGGATTCCGCTACTACACCGTAGCATCAACCAATGAAGATTGGCTCCTTCCTAACTGCTTCCCAGAAATCCAAACGACTGTCTCACAATGAAGATGATGGTGAGAACCAGGTCTGGTATAATGCCTCTCAAGGATTCAACAATGGAGAGGAAGAGAGATGAGGAATTTGAAGAGATTCTAAGGTAGAGATTGTGGGTGAAACAATCTGGTTTTTCTTTAGGGTTTCTCTCTCAAAATTCTCTCTGGAAGCTCTCTTTCAATCGTGGGTAATAGGGGTATTTATACTGGAGTGGAGAGGAATGTGAAACGTCAGAATTCTACAAAACAGGGGTGGCTCGCGGCTTGACCTCGCGGCTTGACTGAGTCGCGAGATCCAGTCGCGAGATAACCGTATGCCAGTTGTCCTGTTTTGTCCTGTAGTGCTCCAGCTAGCAGACTGTTCACCTTCCAGCATGCTTGGCACGTGAGGTTGCTTCTAGCGGCTTGAAGCCGCGAGTCACCCGCGAGACCCAGCCGCGAGACTCTGTTTTCTTGCACACTCTTGAGCAAACTTCACTCTATCTCACTCACTACCCTTACATCAAACCCACCTAAATACAGGGTTACTAAATGCTGAATTACAAGCAAATTTGGCACGGAATAAAGCCAATTAGATGGTTGAATAAATTCAACCTTACACACTACACCGAAATACAAATGCATACATTGTTCTATTTTAATAAAGTTTTCCTTCAAATCAGTCTGAAGGACTTTCCTTTTACCAATTAACATGGTCATTCATAAAACCATTTACGTGTATCATTTAAACAAATCACATAATCTATTAAATAAATCATGTAACAAAATGTACACATAAATGATTTTATCATTTACCAATTGGCTAGAAGAATTTACTTTTATACTAGTTTGGAATTTAACTTTTTCCATGTGATAACTACCAGAACAACAGAATCACGGGCAGCAAGGGCAAGAATATCAGCACAAGAGACAATGCCAGGGCATGCAGCTTCAAGTTGTGTCTTGGCATCATCAATAACTTCATATCCTCTCAGTGATAGGTTAGGAACAGCTGTTCTTTCAGTGTTAGACCCTGAAATAAGGATAGAAGCATCACAACCCTGCACAAAACAGTCATGAAAAAGCATCCTCAACAATCCAGGAGCCACAGTGGGATCAGAACGGAAATGAGATTGAACTGTTGAACGAACAATTGATTCAACTAGAGGACACGAAGCGGAATAAAATCCAACTATTGTGCATTGGCCATGCACCAAGGCAAGCAAGAGAAACGTAAACGAAATCCATATATGGCTGGAATGTCCACTCGCCATTGTGACCAAAGAACAATGACAGCAAGAGAAAGAAAATCAAACTACTAAATAACTACTACTAGTCAGTTCAATTCTTAATAGAAGTATTTTGAATTGTTAAAGAAATAGCTTGTAAGCCAGAGTTATATATAGGCAAGAGTGAAGTCAAATTTTTGTAACAAGTAAACAAAAACGGCTATTCAAATTGAAATGATTCCAAAAAATTAGATAATGTATGGCCCGGATTGTAGCTGGCTTCAAAAGTTTGTCCCCCCAATCATTTCCATAGTTTGCATGGCTGTCTTCACGTAATAGTGTTTCAACTTTCACGTAAACACGAGGCAGAGTTTTTTGTCTTAAAATTACTTAACCATATCCATTTATAATTTAACCCCACCTACATTGTTGAAAAAGTGATCGGACAAGTTACTGTATAGGTTGTTTCCGAGAACGAATGAAGGAAAGAGATACCAAGCTTATCAAAAAAAAAAAAAAAAAGACTCAGTTTTTGTATTGCACGCTTTAAACGCTAGACTTTTAAATGAAATATTTTAAACCCTACACTTTCTTTTTTGAAAAAATAAACCCTATACTTTCATAAATAGTAAGTGTTCATCTCCTGACCGTGGAATCATTTTTTTTGTTTTTCTTTTTTTTTCTTTGGGTACATTTATGAAAGTTTGGGGTTTAAAGTGTCCAATTTAAAAGTACAGAGTTTAATTTGTTGCTATGATAAATCTTTTTTTTTTTTTTTTTTTTTTGGTAGTTTCCCCTAAATTTTAGTATACAAGATAAATATTAGCTAGAAATTATGGCTTTGTTTGGATTTATTTTTTTATCACTCATCACTCAATTTCCGTCACTTATCACTCATCACTTAAAATATCCTACCCGTTTGGTTTTTGTTTTCACTTCCCATCACTCAAATATTTCTACTGTTTTTGGGACCCATTGTCGAAGCACCATGTCAGTGAGTATAGTTAGCCTACCCGCCTCCTTCAACTCTTTTCATTTCATTTTCTTCTCCTTTAGTCACCATTGTCCTGTCACTCTCCCAACACAAACCCAAACCCAGGTAAGATAGAAGACGATTGGAGTAGCAGCGACGCCGATCAGTGTAGCGGTGGTGCCGATCTCCCACCTTCAACATGTAGCGGCGTTGATCAGCACCGATCTCCCACCTTCTTAACCCAACGCCGATCTCCACATTTTATTGGTGTTGATTTTTGAAAACCCCAAGGCTTGATTTTTGTGGGTATTGTTTTGTTTGTGCTCTGTTTTTTCTGTTGTTGTTCATGCCCCTTTCTTTGTCTCTGTTGCTTGCACTTTATTGCCTTTTTTTTTATTTTTTATTATTATTATTTTTTTTATGGTGCTTGTGGTTACCTCTATTGGTGCTTGGCTGAAGAGAAAGCACACAAAAACAAGATTAAGGAGAGAAAAGTTTGTGGGTTTTTGTTTCTGTGTTAATGTGTATGATCTAACTCATGTGTTTATGGATTTGATTTTCTGGGTTTGAGAAATCGGTACCCATGTGTTTCTCTTTTTTTTTTTTTTTTTTTTTTGATAAAGTATATTTGGTGTTTCTGTGAAGAAGAAAAGAAAGAAAAAGAATGAAGAAGAAGAAAAAAAATGGCCGTTGGAGTGAGTCTGTGAAGAAGAAAGAAAGAAAGAAAGAATAAGAAAGAAAGAAAGAAGAAGAAAAAGGTGCGCCTGACGTGACTTGTCTCTGGCCGTAGATCCTATGTACATGTGTTTAATTACGAAAATGCTATTGGAAACTGAGTTATGGAAACTGAAAACACCTAAAATGTGTTTTCAGTTTCCATAACTCATAACTCAAAAATCAGAAAATTGAGTGATGGAAACAAAAACTGAAAACAACTGAAAACAAAATCCAAACAAGCTTTTCTGCATGGGTCTCACCATTTTTGAGTTATGAGTTATGGAAACAAAGTTATAAGTTATGGAAACTCAAAATCCAAACACCCCCTATGTAACTCATTTGGTAATCATTTTTTGGTGTTTTCAATAAAGTTGTCAAGATTTAAATTCCTCATTCCCTAAATATCGAATATATATATATATATATATATATATATGAAATGAGTTCAAGCTACACTTGGTATAACTTGACAAGAGTTACACCTTTTCTAACCATAGAATACCATTAGATCTAATGGTTAATAACATTCTATGCCTTGTAATTAATATTCTAAATATTGCATTAATGAGTTACCAAAAATCACCATTTTATTTTATTCTTTAAAATTAAATGTTTTCTCTCTCCAATTCCAAAGCACACACATTCTCTCTCTAATCTCATCTCCTTCTCCATGGCTTCACCCTTTCCACCACAAGACACATGACATCTCATATATATATCTCTGATAATAAAGAAAAGAAATTAAGCAAGAGCCAAATCACTCCATTTGTATTGTGTTTAAAGGACAACCAAGTTTTTCTCCCTCTCCCCCTCCTTTTTATTTATTTATTAGTTTATTATTTTGCTTGGGCCCCTATGACTGTGGATCTAGCAAATTTCTACCAGGGATGTGAACATGAAATCTTAACCTTCCACCACTTATGACATTAAAACCCCAATTTTTGAATTGGAACATGATTGGTAGTTTGGTATAAACTCTAACAAACGTTATGAGATTTTAATGAAAGCTTCCGTAGTTCCACCACAACATTGGATATCAACAATTCTTATCAAATTAAGTGTTTATTTTAAAGGATTTGGAGGTAAGAACATTTAAGAGAAAAGTTGTCAATTTGATGGCTTACAAACTCAGAAATTGCAATACCCATATCATTAGCACTTTTTTTTCTTTCTTTTTACCGGAATTTCTTTGTCATCCCAATGATTGAAGTGCAAAACACCGAAACATACTATGCAAACTTCAAATACTGCCTCAACATTTGATTTCTCATAATTGAATAAACTGTTTGATTTTTAAGAAAGCTATAACAGCTATTCGTAGATGAAGATATGAGATTCATGTATCTGTTGTGGAAAGGATTAAGGAGTGAAGCCATGGGAGAAGGAGATGAATTTAGAGAGAGAAGATGTGTACTTGGTGATTAGAGAGAGGATGCATTTAATTTTAAAGAATAAGAAATAAATCCAAGGCTTTTTTTTTTTTTTTGAGAGATAAAAGGAAGATTTTTGGTAACTCATTAATGCAATATTTAGAATATTAATGATAAGGCAGGTATAATTTTTTAATGGTTAGATCTAATGGTAATCTATGGTCAAAAAAATGTGTAATTTTTGTCAAGTTACACCGAGTGTAACTTGAACCCATCTCTCTCTATATATATATATATATATATAAACTTGTTGCACGTATATACCAACTTGCAGATAGGTTAGTACTTTGTACACACAAACTGAATTAATCTCTGGGTATTTCTTCAGTGAATGAGAAAAATTAACCCCACCTTGGTACCAATAAAGTATAAAACATCCGTAAGCAACAACTTGCAAAATAAAGGCCCGACAATACGTTGGTTGTACTCTAAAAAAAAAGACAATACGTTGGTTGTAAGTTGCTATTGAAAAGGGCATTATACCGACTTTCAAAGTAGAGAATGACTATGAAATTATTAGGATTAGGAACCAATCCAACTTGCACTGATAGCGAACCAGGGACAGGTTCAATATTTATTAGAAGGCCGAAAGAAGAATGTTAAAGGACAAAAATTAATACTCTTATTATTATTATGTGATTAAAGTAACATACTATTTACACGTACATACTATTAACATCAGTTTTATCAATTTCATTATGTCACCTGATACAAAACATTATGAAACTCTAATTTTGTCTCTCAATAATTATTATTGGAGTAAAAGACAACCCTATACGGCTAATAGTGATTACGTTTATGCAAAATGGCCACATGATTTCGTTGACATCGTCTCTCTCATTTTGGATATTCTTTCGTAGATTCAGGAGTAGTGATTACTTTTAAGCAAAATACCCACTTATTTAGTTCACTCCGATGCTTATTTTAAATATTCTTCTCGTCGATTATACATACAGCAGGGAAAGATATCAATCAGGTCGCCATAGATTGCACTTGAGTCTTGAGCCACTCATCCATTATTGTGAAATAGTCAAAATTGCAGTTGGCGTATTATATAGCGTGATAGGAACTTAGGAAGCATTGTTTTGTGGAGGATATATGACAGAGGTCAAATACTTCAAAAGTATGGAAAAGACAGGCGATAGAGAGATTTTAAGAGGTACGTACAGCCTAGCTTCTACAGTTCTCCTTTTCAACCAGGACGAAATTGCAATTTAACCAAGATTGGCCAACTATCTAGTTAGTAGGCATGGTTACCAAAGTATTTTATATACTAACATCTTGAGTTTCAAAGACTCAATTTTGGGACTATAAATCGAGTCTTTGAGGCTCGGTTTGTATGTTTGGATCAGATCTGATGTGGCTTATTTGCCACTTGGCATTCACATGGAAATTGAGTCTCTAAGACTCGATTTCCACGTTTTGCCAACGTGGATGATCCACGTGGAAGCCCCTGGAAATCGAGTCTTAGAGACTCGGTTTCCAATAGGGCTTTTTCAAAGTTTCCGTCTCTATTCTCTCACTCTCACTCACACTCACACTCACACCGTGCACTCTGACACAAACCAGAGCACTCTCACTCTCACAGAAACCGACCCACTCTCACACTAAAAACCTGTCACCGACCCACTCTCACTGTGTCAGCCTCACCAACGCTGACCGTCGCTCACCCTCTCACTCTCTCAGCCTCACCGACGCCGACTGTCGCTCACCGTCTCACTCTCTCACTCACCAACCCAGTCTCATGCCTTTGTCAGTCACCCTCTCCACCCTCACACAGATACCCTTGCCAAAAGAACAGAGATGTATGAAACGGTCATCACAGAGCTTTGAAGTCCTTTAGTCTACGCGGTCTCTGAAAACAAAAAAACAAAAAAAGGTGAGTCCCTTTATGCAAAATGCAAAGTGTGTTTCACCGTGTGTATGCTGAGAAACAGTGGGAAAAATCAAAGAATCTTTTGTGAAAGTTTGTTTTTTCGATTTACATTTGGGTCGCATTTTTGTAAATTGGAAGTAGATTTTATTTACAAAAATGCCACCAAATGGAAATCGAGTTTCAGAAACTCGATTTCCATTGGGAATTTTAAATTTTAAGCGCCAGGCCGAGACTTCAAAAATATTTACGGCCAATGCCACTGAAAAAATTCCCAGTGGAAATCGAGTTTCTGAAACTCGATTTCCATTTGGGTGGCATTTTTGTAAATTGGAAGCAGAGATTATTTACAAAAATGCCACCAAAAGGAAATCGAGTTTCAGAAACTCGATTTCCACTAGGAATTTTAAATTTTAAGCACCAGGCCGAGACTTCAAAAATATTTACGGCCAATGCCACTGAAAAAATTCCCAGTGGAAATCGAGTTTCTGAAACTTGATTTCCATTTGGGTGGCATTTTTGTAAATTGGAAGCAGAGGTTATTTACAAAAATGCCACCAAAAGGAAATCGAGTTTCAGAAACTCGATTTCCATTTGGGTGGCATTTTTGTAAATTGGAAGCATATTTTATTTACAAAAATGCCACCAAATGGAAATCGAGTTTTAGAAACTCGATTTCCACTAGGAATTTTAAATTTTAAGCACCAGGCTGAGACTTCAAAAATATTTACGGCCAATGCCACTGAAAAAATTCCCAGTGGAAATCGAGTTTTTTCATTTGGGTGGCATTTTTGTAAATTGGAAGCAGAGTTTATTTACAAAAATGCCACCCATATGGGTGGAAATCGAGTTTGAAAGACTCGATTTTTACTAGTATTTTTTTTTTTTTTGGCTCCTGCAGTAGTAAACCAGAATTAGTTTTCCCTTCCCCTGCAGTAGTAAAATAACACATTACATGCTCTGCGGTAAACAAGTAAATACAAGCATATGATACCAGTCAAGGGTAGAGTACGAATGCAAATAACTGGATTAAAACAATCACTATTCATAGGCATTATAGTTGCCCAATTAGCACACAAAACCACTACTAAGTAGCTGTCATTGCTTCAAACAAGGCCCCTGTGGTTGAACTTGCCAAAGTAGTAGCTACTAATGCCAAAGTAATATCATTGCTGGCATTATAGGCAAGAGCTGCACAACGCAAGTAATGTAACGAGTACAATGGATAGCAAATAGTTCAATTACAACAACATTCAATAATAAACAAGATAACAACTAAAACAATACAACATAGTCTACATAGTCACGTAGCACTTGTCCATATTGATACAACATACTCTACATAGTCACCTAACACTTGTCCATACAACATAGTTTACATAGTCGCCTAGCACTTGTCCATACAAAAGATAACCACAAGTCCCACGTACAATAGGTAATCAAAATCGAGTCTCTACTCGCCTGACAAAAATTAAAATACGGTCATTAGTTTCCAAATGCAAAGAACAAAAACCGAATGAGATTATGAGTATATTATATAAAAATAGTGAAGGCACTTGCCTAGTTTATAGCACTACCACTTGTCGAAGCCCCACGAGAATTGGGACAGCTTCTATGGTTATGCCCCTCTTGATGACACACTCTGCATTGTTGCCTCGGTTGAATCTCCCTCAAGTCCGGATTTTCCCTCCGGCTTCCCTGTTCTCGCCGTACCCCATCCATTTCATTCCTTATTCTTGACTTCACAGGACGACCTATGCCCCGCAACAACTGTGGGTCAGGCACCCATCGTGGTCTGCAAATGTCCCTCCACAATGATTCTGACTTTGGCACCACAAAATTATGTGAATATGTGAGAATGGCGTTGTTCAAACTGTAACATGGGTCAATATAGCTGGTCGCATTGAGATGCAGACCTTGAAGAACTTTAATTGCATGTGAACAAGGGATCTTCAAGTTTTGCCACTTTCCACAACCACATGTTCTAGCAAATATGCGCACTTCATGACTGTGGTTTCCCCCTCCACCTCTATGGTCGTTGTACGGGGTAACCACTTGATATACACCCTCTTCATGATTAAAATTCCTCACAGTGTGTCCTGTAATTTTCTACTCATTTCTATTATAGATCTCTATTGCATAATCACTCCACAGCTTACCTCGAGAGAGATCAAAAGTAATTTGTTTATGTCTATCATGGAAATATGCAACAAGTTTACACCAAGTGAACTCAACCATTGCAGCAATGGGCAAACCGCGGGCACCTTTAAGTACCCCATTAAAGCACTCAGAGATATTGGTTGTCATTGCCCCGTAACGTCTTCCACCATCATGTGACTGGGTCCATTTCTCCACATCCTCACTCACTAGATATGTGTATGGCATATAACGTTCAATCCGACAATCAGTAGGGTCTACACCCCTCAGTAAATTAATCTCGGCCTCCTTAATGGTTTGCATTATGGACTCAAATTTAGTTTCATGAGTCGCATATCCAGTTTTCAAGGCCAATGCCTTTAGAGTCGGGTTATCAAAGTGTCTGTTGAAGCTAGCAACATGTCGAAGGCAATATCGGTGATATACCTGTTCTCTTCCATCCTCACCTCTAGGCCACTCTCGAATGGCACATTTGATACCTTTATGTCGGTCAGAAACAATGCAAATGTCATCGTTAGGTATGACATGCTTTATGGAAGTCCTGAGACACTCTAAAAACCACCCCCAACTAGGCCCTGACTCCTTGTCCACAACAGTAAAGGCAAGAGGCAAAACCTTTTGGTTAGCATCGGTTGCCATTGCAATCATCAATACCCCCTTGTATTTACCATACAGATGAGTCTCATCAATACTAATCACTGGCCTGCAATATTGGAATGCAGCAATGCATGGAGCGAATGCCCAATATACATAGCGCAGTAACGTGGTACCTTCGTATGGCCTAGGTATGGTGTGATAGCTGTACTGGGTACCTGAATCCTAATCCAAGTATGCCAACAACAACTTTCGCAACTTTTGGTAAGACTCCTCCTAATCCCCAAATATCTTAGCAATTGCCTTTTGTTTTGCATCCCATACTTTATAGTAAGAAAGCTCATGATTATACTTAGTACGTATGATCTCCCAGAGCTCATCAATACGTGCAGTGTGATTTTTTTTGCAATTTTCCCATAATTTCTGATGCAACAAAATGTGAATCCATCATTTTACCGTCTCTTTGTAGGCCAAAGGGTATACAAGTGTGTGGACCCACATAAGACGTGACCATCCACAAACCATTGAATTTAGCCTTCATAAATGCCCCAACATAACACTTGCAGTTGTCGTCAACACATGCAGTGCACAATTTCGTTTTGGTCGACCTCCAGATTATAAAATTTCTATTATCATTTGCTGTGTATATTATCAATGCACGCTTCACTGCCTCTTTATTTGCAAAAGTCAACCCTTTACAAAAATGCATCCCATCTTCCCAAGTAGAAACAAATGATATTTGAAGACGTGAAGGATCAACCATATATTTCCAAGTATTTGCGTAGAATGAGTCAGCAGGAGGTCTGTAACCAGTGGTCGTATTTCTATTATGCTGGACACCAATATCATCATCTGCATCACCTTTATCATGGTACTCCATATTTTCCTCTTCAAAATTGGGAACGACTTCATGGTCATCCACATCGTTCTCAAAGTCGCCTTGCTCAATCTTCTCTTCGTACTCATCCACAACCTCAACATTTTCACCATCATTCACAGCATGATCTTCGTCTTCGTCTTCGTCTTCCTCCTCTAAATGTGTCTCTTGAGGATAGAGGGTTTCACTAGTATTGGCAACATGATCTTGAGATGGGAGCGTATAACCTCCCATTGTATACCCTCCCATTGTAGTGCATCCATCATCTAGGGCTGTAAATTGTAAAGCCGTAGTTGTTTGTTGCACCACCTCAGTAGTGTTGTCTACAAGTGCCTCCAAACTTACATACAACTCAGCAGCATTTACTTGGGGCATTTTCTGAATCCTATTAAACATCAGTTTTACATGTTTATCTTCTTTGATCGCCATATACCCGTAATTTATCCGTTCATGAAGGACTTCTTATGGGTAACGATAAATAATCTTGATGTCATACCAAGCAGGGTTCAAATTTAATTCCTCCATTATTTTCCTCTTCAAATCATTCAACGTCTGCAACTTACGTCGTATCATCATGCAGTAGCATTCGATACCCTCCCCTCTAAATGGTAATACGTCAATCCCTCTAGGATTGTCAAGGGATCCACCAAAGTATACATTTATATCAATATTCTTTAGAGATTGTAAACCTATTAGAAAGTCAAGTATAATATGTTAGTGACAGATAACTTCGAAATCTAAAGCAATAATGATAAAGCCTAATTATGCAGCACAAGATTTGGTAACTAAGTTAAAACTCTTGAAAGGAAAAATAACTCTACGGATTCAACTATTAAGGGTTTAAGGCTTTAGGTGTTGTCAAGAGTTCTAATAACTTCTTTTTTTGGATCACAGCACATAGATGAGTTTTTTTTTTTTTTTTTTTTTTTTTTTTTTTTTTTTTTTTTTTTTTTTTTTTTTTTTTTTTTCTATTGTAGGTAAGAGAAAGGCTTCAACATCTTCATTTCGTGACTGCCCTCTCTTACCAAAAAGTTGTTGTTATTGTGCCTTGTATAGGTTGTTTAGATTTTCTGCAAATGAGAATTCACAACCTAAAAATTTACATAGTCAACAAGAATATTTTACTCAAGTAAAAATCTTGAAGATAATATAGTTGTGCCAATTTCAAACGGTCGCATTTCACTTATTTAAAATCCAAATTGAATCAAATTATATTCGTTTTGAAGTCCTATATGCCTACTTTTCAATGAAATAATTTTCACTGCAAAATTCATTATATAAAGATGGTGAAAAAGCTATGAACAAAAAATCATCAACTTCTCATATTTTGATAGTTTTGTCATCTTTTAACAGCTTTCGAACTAGACTTAACCCTAACAAAATGATATTGATACAACACAAATTTGAACTGTTTAGGCACTAGGATTTGCCAAGATTGAATAAGAGAGAAAAAGAAGAAAATCTCTCCATATTTCTCTTCATGCATGTCCGTTCCATATTTCTATGTGGATGGACTATTAGTCAGTGGATTCGTGTATCTTTCTCTAATATATATATTTAAATATATATATATATATATATGTTTATATAAATATATATATTCAAAAATTATATATATAAATATATTTATATAAATATATAGTTGTATAAATATATATATATAAATATATAAATATAAATATATACGTACATATATATATATATATATATATATATTATCAGGAAACAAATATAAATATTTAATACAAACAAATATTTTATCAGGAAATGTCATGACAAATTCAATGCAAGCAACACTTTCTAAGGCAGTTATATACACTAAACAACCAACTAAAGAG
The DNA here is from genome assembly GCF_001633185.2 of Quercus lobata. Lineage (NCBI taxonomy): Eukaryota > Viridiplantae > Streptophyta > Magnoliopsida > Fagales > Fagaceae > Quercus > Quercus lobata. The sequence continues at coordinate 20,186,779 of NC_044914.1, forward strand.
TGAGGAGACCCTTACCTGACATGAGGATGTGCAAATGTACTGCTGAGATTGTATGAGAGTGAGAGGGGGAGTGAGAGAGGGAGACTACAGTGAATGTTGGGCTTGTATAAGAGTTAAGAGAAGAGCAACGTTTTGCTGCTGAATGTATATGAGAGTTGCTGAATGTATATGAGATATGAGAGTTGCTAAATGTATATGAGAGTTTATGAGAGTTGTATGACAGTTGAGAGAGTTTTGTGAGAGTTGTTGAGAGAGGAATCAGTCAAAAGAATCTCTGAACCCCGAGTGACTGGACAGACAAAATGATGGGACCTGATGGGAAACAGAAATGACCAGCCCACATGGAGGGTCTGACCCCAATTGAAAATCGAGTTTCTGAGACTCAGTTTTCACTTTTAGTAAACCGAGTCTCAGAGACTCGAGTACTAGATGATCTACGTGGCATGGAGTCCACGTGGCGTCTACGTGGAACTCAAGTCTCAAAGACTCAAGTTGCACATGGACTTCATGTGGCTTTTTTGCCAACTCAGATCAAACAAACTGAGCCTCAAAGACTCGGTTTATAGGCCCAAAATCGAGTCTTTGAGGCTCGAGATGTTATAAAAAAAAATACTTTCAGAACTGGACCTACTAACTAGATAGTTAGAAAATTAGGGTTAGTTACCTATTTTTCCCTTTCAACCAGTATAATAAGTCTAGAGTCCAGTAGATCTATATATATGAGATTCAAAACAATTTACCAACTTATCATTAGTTCTGAAATCCTATGATAAGAAAATAAAAACATTCTACCAGTTGTACTCATCAATAGTTCTGAAATTTATTGAAAAATATATTGTATTTGTAACTTTAGTTTAATCTTATATATTTTAAAGCATTTCTTCCAACAGATCACAAATGGTCATATTCAACTCTACGTAGTATGTTTAAAGCGGCCAATTACAAGATGCCAAGTGATATATACTTAGTGGATTCCACTGTCACTATTCAGAGACCAATGAAAATATTTCAATCGTTATTGAATAAGAATTATAAAGATTTCCCAAGAGCCAATCGCACATCAACATATGTTAACTTATTAATTTAAGTGACATTAGGGGTCTAATTAAATGCTGCCATGTGATATTTTAAATTAAGACAATTTGGCTAATTAAATTATGCCATGTGTCCCTTGGAGAACAAGACATTAAATTATGACACATGTCATCAATGATAGTGAATCATGTGTCATCACAACTTCTCAAGACTCTTGTAAATAGAGTTCCTCCTCAATCTTGTGAGACCACATTTAGAAGTTTCAAAACTCTGGAGGAATCAAACTTTAAAGACTTCAAGAACTTCAACCTTCAAATATAAATCATTCAAGTCATCCTCCTAGATCTAAAAGTGCACTGGAATCAAATTCCAAATCGTTAGAAAACTTCAAGAGATTGCAAATTAATGAAAATCTATGGATTCAAGTCTAAAGTCCTGAAGAACTTCCATTACAATCTTTGAAGACGAACACAAGAACACGAAGAACAAAGGATTTCTAAAAAACATATAGTTAGAAATTCATCATAATTTCTATTCAAAGATATCTTGATCCGTTTCCCAATAAAATTGAGGAGCATCTAGTGTTTGAATCAAGATTATACTTAAATCAAAGATTTATTCAAAGAGATCGAATAGGAGGAGAATTATGCTGTAATGGAATTTAATTTCAAAAAATTGTGCCTACTCATTCATCAATACAAATATTCATTTATGAAACTATTTCGATTATTTGATTTCCAAACTTAAAATTCAGTGCTTACGATAATATTTACTATTCACACTAGTACAAAATATCATGACTTTAAAGCCAGCTTTCCACCACAAGCAGTGGGTCAAATAGGAGGCCTCTTTATCAATCTCTTCTTCACACTCCATTAATTTTCTTTCCATTTAATTTTGGAGGTAAGGGTACTTTATAAGTTGCAATACTCTTTTTCGATCCCTCTCCTTTTAATTTTGGAGGTAAGGGTACTTTATAAGTTACAATACTTTTGTAGGCAAAATTTCACACCAACTTTCATATTTAATTGTCACTTACTCGTTTGGTTGAGGCCATCACACACACACACACACACACAATATTTAATTGTCACTTATGGGATTATATCATCAATTAATTTTGGAACACACTTGGCGAATTTCACCTGAATTGCCTATCTTCACACCAATGTTACTCATTTTAATCATGGAATTCCCAAATTCCACTTTGAAATTCAAACCAAGCAACAAGTGTTTGACTTTGGCTTTTGTTGAAGCATCATTCCACAACATTTGATCAGACTCAAGAATCCCTTGCCCAATTCTCAAATTTCTAATATAAGAGGTATCAAACCTATTAGGGCTATAAGTGTCTAGTGCAACATGCTTTGAACCATCTCCATATTGTGGGCAAAGTGCTCGGAGTTGAGGAAGAAATGCAGGGTTGATGGATGGGTCGACAACACCATTTCTTTCTTTAGTGAAATTGTACATTTTGTATTGGAAGAACTGGCAATCTGAAGTTCCTATGGTGCGTCCTCCTATTAGAAAGAGAAAAAAATGTTACCTTTGGTTATGTAAAAGTAATTGGTCAAATAAAAATAATAATAAAAATAAAAACTTTGTAATAAGGGTCCATCGTGTAATCACCGCGCACCCTTAGTGCGATAATCGCTTTACAAGTATAAGTACTTATGGGGTGTGCAGGGAAAGGGCCGAAATTCAAGTCTCTAAGAGTGAGCTTCACACACATATACACTTAGATTACGTTAGAATAAAATTTCTATCTTCTATAAAAAATAAAATTAAATAAAAGGGTCCATAATGTGAAATTAAAAAAGCTATATAGCAAGATCACCTTGCTCATCAAAGGTCTTATGTGTGTGTCTCATATTTGTTTTCTTTTGCAATAATTGATTATTTTCTTAATTAAATTATGGCCTATATATATAAAATTTAATACTTATCTCACTAATTAAGTGAGAAAGTGCTCCACGATGGGCCACAATCTCAAAAGAGAAATTTTTGCCTTTCTTCTTTAAGACACAAAAACTAAGAGATTCATGTTACTAGACCAGTCCTATGCAGCTAAAGCCCATGTACAGTTTGTTAGCTACTCCTTGCTAAACAATACTTCTCTCGGATCTAACTGTAATGGTTACAAGTGTGAAATTGTCGAGGCTTTTGGAAAAAAAAATTACTGCTAAAAGATTACATACTAACATGATAAAATACGATCAGTGTCATTTCAACAAAATGAATTTTTTATTTACTTTTTGTGTGTGTATTAGTAACCTATCAGCTTGTAAGTTTTATACATTAAAATTTATAGTATCTCTAGCATTACCTTTTTTGTGTGTTATTTTCGTTTTCCTATTCAACTTGTTGAGTACTGTCTCATTAGTCGTTACGAACAATAATCATGGTTTCATTGTTTTGTAGAACCTCTCTTCCTCACTTTTGTTACAAGACCTTGCCAGCTTGAGTTGGAGAAAATTAAGTTAAATTACCAACGAGGACCACAAGATCTTGAGTATTGAGACCCAAAGCAGAAAACTTTTGCTTTTGCACATCGATGGAGTCATTGAATGCTGGCAAATTGTCAGCATCAGATACCAATGAAACCCTTCCGTCTCTGCGTCCTGTGGGAACAACCCAACTTGATCCATTAACCTGCATGATAAGTCCAGAAGCACGGTTAATTATTGAAAAAATAAAAAATAAAATAACATGTACCCACACAGATATGTTCAACATTCTATTTCTACTTTTCCCTCGTCTTATACCACCAAATGAGATGAGAATAAAGTTTTTCTTCCAACTAATTTGAAAAAATTTCCTCCAACTTATTACATGACGACTTGTAAAACCATTTACAAGTTTAAAAAAAGCTACATGATTCATTAAACAAGTCATATAATTAAAATGATACATAATTTTTTCAATCACCACCTAATTAATTGGAGGAATTGATCTCTGAACTATTTTGGAGGTAACTTTAACAACAGAATCACGGGCAGCAAGGGCAAGAATATCAGTGAAAGAAACAACACCAGGACATGCAGCTTCAAGCTGAGTCTTGGCATCATCAATAACTTCATATCCTCTCAATCCAAGGTTAGCTACAGCTTTTTTCTGAGTGTTAGGATCGACAATAAGGACAGAAGCATCACAACCCCGCATGAAGCAGTCATGAAAATGCATCCTCAACAATCCAGCAGCCACAGTGTGATCAGAATTGAAATGGCATTGAACTGTTGAGCTAACAATGGATTCAGCTTGAGGACACGTAGTGGAATAAAATCCAACTTTTGTGCCTTTATGGCCATGCACCAAGTAGGCACCAATGGCAAGCAAGAGAAGCATCCAGAAATTGGATATTTGGTTGGAATTTCCACTCACCATTATGACTTAGAGAATAAAGACAGCAAAAGTATTGTTTATTACACACACACTGTTTTAAAGATTTGGCTTGTGAGCCAGAGTTATATATAAGCATTAGTGAAACCAAATTTTTGGACCAAGTAAGCGAATAGAGTTGATCAAATTGAAAGATTCAATAATATCATATGATGGATAATTAATAAGATGGCCCGCTTCAATTCATTATCAAAATATATCATCAATACATCATATTTTTTGACCATGTAAGCGAATACGATTAATCAAATTGAAAAATTCAAAAATATCATATGATGGGTAATTAATAGGATGGCCCGCTTCAATTTATTATAAAAAAATATCATCAACATGTCATCTGCATAGTATTTTGTTGCATAGTAGTATATCATCAACAACTTGCAAAATAAAGGCCCGACAACTCATACATTATTGGCGAAACTACACTATTAGTCATGTTAGAATGGCTGGCCAAGCTAACCCAATGGTCATTGTTGCATAGTTTTCTCTCATTGTGTTAATATTTTTCTTCTACTAGTGCCATGCTCTTTAATAAAATAATATAATGTGTGTAATGTGTTAATTTTTATAAGATGTGATTTTAGTAATTTTAATTGATAATAAGTAATATTTTTCTTATTTAATGTAATAAAGACATAAGAATAATTAATTTATGTAATTACATTTTTTATCCTCTCACTTTTCTCCACAACCAAATAAAAGAGTTTTTTATCGCTCCATTTTTCTACCCCCAACAAAACACAATGAGAGAAAACTAAAATAACTTCTAACCTCTCACTTTTCCATCTCTCTAACCAGTGGCGGCTTTAGAAATTTTTTTAGGGTAATCACTAAGAAATTTAAATTATACAAAATCTAATAAATCGATAACTTAAATATTTGATACAATTGCATGCAAGTCGAGTCGTTATGGAAAACAAAATTGTTACGACTACAAAGTCAAAAGAATAAAACTATTGTCACCGTCAAAGAGAAGTCACAACTACAATATTTTTCTTGGTACCATTTTTTAAGAAAAATGAAATTAGAGATATTTTTTAATTGAATAGGTTGAACGAGCTACAAATTTGAATTATTAGTGATTTTTAAAGGGATTAAGGATTATTTTTGGGGGGCAGATTTAATTTTGGATTAATACTACGTCCACAAATTTTTACAATACATCCACAAATTTTTACAATTAATCTTAGGCAAAAAACTGTTATTGGTGGGTAAAAAAAAAAAATATCAGTATTTGGCCTAAATTAGGATTAGTAACAACTTACCACATTGGATTTGTTGTTAAATTATTGTGAAGATGTTGTAAATGTAGTATTACTCTCTTTTTTGTTGAACCCAAATTTTTGTAATTCTCAAGTTAGGGTGTTCAATATTTTAATTAAGGTAGTCACAATAGGTTAATTTAGTATATAATATTCTTTTAACAATGTATATTGACAGTTTTTAGACCCCTTAAACAATTGATTAAACCTAGGTAATTAGCCAAGTTGTTACTTAGTCCAATTAAGCAAGTTTAGGTTATCACAATAATAAAGGTCAAATCATGCAAAGCAGCGAAAAATAAATAACACACGATATGATCACCCAGGAAACCAAACCGGTAAAAAACCTGGGGAGGATTTGACCTAGCTATCCTCAAGGTAAACTTGAATCCACTATCAGAAAGAATCGAAGTTCATACAAAAGAACTTACAAGCACCCCCGCTCGACTTCCTAATGCTACCAACCAGTAGAACTTACTGACACGACCACGTGCAAGCTCCGAATCCATGAACTCCTTCTTTCTTGGATTCCCACCAGCTACAAGCACCCCCACTTGTGTATTCTTTAAGCTTTAATGGCAGCAACTGTTTTGATCATCAAGGTGTAGAGAATATCTCCTCCTTGAAAACCCTAAGTTTGTGTAAAGGAAAGCTCCTCTAGATCTCACAAGAGATTTACACAAACCGCAATATGAGCAATACTAAAACGTGGCTAGGGTTTGCCTTTTATACTTAGGATAAATAAGAAACCCTAAAAACGTTTTAAAACAACTAGGGCTGAGTTGGAAAATTCTGCAGAAAAGTAATCTGCCCGACGTTCGATCGGTCGAGCCTAAGCTTCGATCGATCGAGCCAGGCCGAAAGCCACACTGCTTTCTGCTTTACACTCGATTCCAACTTTACATTGATATACAACTTTGAGCTAGCTTTAAACACTTCTAAACACATTGTTTTGATCATGGTTTGCCAACAATACAAATTAGAGTTCTAAATACATAAAGTCCTACACTTTAGAACCTAACATATATATACATCTTTTTGTAGTCAGGGTAGTCCTATGACCACCTTGACTTACATGTGGAGCTGCCTGGCTTGCATGTGGAGCCACCAATGCCTCTAACTAAACAAACCCTAGCAATTTTGGAAAAACCCCACAAGATATCTAGTGTTTTTAAATTTTTCTATGTATGGGGAATACTAAAAGTTTAGACATTATATATAGACCATTAAAGTCACATATAAAGTGTTATAATTGCTAAAAAAAAAAGTTAGAAATAATCTCCAACATTAACAAACGTTTAATTATCAAGTAGCACAACTCTTGTCAATAATTATAGTAAAAAAACACAATTTTATACAATTTTGTTAGACATTCAATCAACCAAGTATCTAACGAGCTTTGGGTAGAGTCTTTCGTTGCACACTTGTTAGACATTTGGTTAACTAAAAATCTTGTTAGACATTTGTTAGACATTATAAAATATAAATGCACTCTCCAAATGATTTTGATTGTTTCTTTCACATTATAACTTTATAAGTGATAATAACACTCTTCCACTTACAAAGTGGGATAAAGCGACATTCTTCCACTACTTAAATGGGATCAAACTTGTATTAAAACCATGGTTTTAAAAACCGAACCGGTCATAGAACCGTTTTTTTTTTAAATTTCCGGTTGGACCCCGGTTTTTGACCGGTTTTTGGCCGGTTTTCCGGTTATTGACCGGTTTTGGAGCTTTTAACCGGACCGGATTGGCTCCCGGTTCCCGGTTGAACCGGTCGGACCGACCGGTCCGGTCTGGTTTTTAAAACAGTGATTAAAACCTATTAGGATATAAAAAATACACAAAACTTGTGACTTTTCCAATATTATTAGGTTGGAGGGAAAAAATATCTAGTTTTGAAGGGCAGATAATGGCTTGCCATTGAGTGTGGAGATTGGGTCAACATGCTAGGGGAGAGATTTTATAGTGAATTTAGTCTTATAAACAATCTTGGAAAAATAAAGAGATGGAAGTAGAGTTTTGCATTTGTCTTTTGTGTTGAGAGAAGGGTGTAAGTAATTGGTGATAGGCCAAGAATGTATTGAACACCTTGTAATAAATTAACCAATTAATTAGCCAAGTTAATTAATTAATTCAATTAACATGCAATATGCATGGTAGCACAAACAAATCGCCAACTAAGTTAATATACAGCGGAAAATAAAGTTACAATACTCTTTATAAGTTGCAATACTCTTTTTCGATCCCTCTCCTTCTAATTTTGGAGGTAAGGGTACTTTATAAGTTACAATACTTTTGTAGGCAAAATTTCACACCTACTTTCATATTAAATTGGCACTCACTCGTTTGATTGAGTCCATCACACACACACAAAATACCACCAAGTGAGCTGATTCTATGGGATTATATCATCAATTAATTTTGGAACACACTTAGCGAATTTCACCAGCATTGCCAATCTTCACACTAATGTTACTCATTTTAATCATGGAATTCCCAAATTCTACTTTGAAATTCAAACCAAGCAAAAAGTGTTGGACAATGGCATTTGTTGAAGCATCATTCCACAACATTGGATCAGACTCAAGAATCCCTTGCCCATTTCTCATATTTCTAAAATAAGAGGTATCAAACCTATTAGGGCTATGAGTGTCCAATGCAACTCGCTTTGAAACATCTCCATATTGTGGGTAGAGTTCTCGGAGTTGAGGAAGAAATGCAGGGTTGATGGATGGGTCAACAACACCATTTCTTACTTTAGTGAAATTGTACATTCTATATTGGAAGAACTAGCAAGTTGAAGTTCCTATGGCATGTCCTTCTATTAGAAAGAGAAAAAAAAAATGTTACATTTGGTTATGTAGAAGTATTTGATGAAATTAAAATAAAAAAATATTAAAAAAAAAAAAAACAAAAACAAAACAAAACCTTTGTAATAAGGGTCCATAGTGTGATCACTATGCACTCTTGGTGCGGTGGTCATTTTACAAGTATAAGTACTTGTGTACTTGTGGGATGTGGAGAGCAAGAGCTAGAGTTCAAGTCTCTAGGAGCAAACTTCACACATGTATACACTTAGATTACGTTAGAATAGAATTTCTCTCTTTCATATATATATATATATATATATATATATAATGGTCTATAGTGTGAAATTAAAAAGGCTATATAGCAAGATCGCCTTGCTCATCAAGGGTCTTGTGTGTGTGTGTCTCATATTTGTTTTCTTTTGCAATAATTGATTATTGTCTTAATTAACTTATGGCATATATTTATTCTCAATGTAATATATTTTATTCACAATCAATCCAAACACCCCCCCACCCCCAAAAAAAAATTATATATATATATATATATGATTTAATACTCATCTCACTAATTAAGTGAGAAAGTGCTCCACGATGGGCCACAATCTCAAAAGAGAAATTTTTGCCTTTCTTCTTTAAGACACAAAAACTAAGAGATTCGTGTTACTAGACCAGTCCCATGCAGCTAAAGCCCATGTATAGTTTGTTAGCTACTCCTTGCTAAACAATACTTCTCTCGGATCTAACTGTAATAGTTAGAAGTGTGAAATTGTCAAGACTTTTGGGGAAAAAAAAAAATATATATATATATATATATATATTACTGCTAAAAGATTACATACTAACATGGTAAAATAGGATCAGTTTCATTTCAACAAAATGAAATTTTTACCACCACACACCCTTGGTGCGATTGTCACTCCACAAGAATAAGTACTTATAGGGTGTAAGAGGCAAGGGTTGGGGTTCAAGTCTCTAAAAGGGAGTTTCATACACATATACACTTAGATTAGGCTAGATTAGAATTTCTATCTTGTAAAAAAAAAAAATGTTGATTTTTTTTTTTTTTTTTTTTTTTTTTTTTTTTTTTGTATATTAGTAACCTATCAACTTGTAAGTTTTATACATCAAAATTTATGGTATCTCTTGGATTACCTTTTTTGTGTGTGTTATTTTCGTTTTCTAATTCAATTTGTTGATTATTGTCTCATTAGTCATTACCAACAATAATCATGGTTTCATTGTTTAGTAGCACTCTTCCTCACTTTTGTTACAAAACCTTGCCAGCTTGAGTTAAAGAAAATTAAGTTAAATTACCAACAAGGGCCACAAAATCTTGAGTATTGAGACCCAAAGCAGAAAATTTTTGCTTTTGCATATCGATGGAGTCATTGAATGCTGGCAAATTATCAGCATCAGATACCAATGAAACCCTCCCGTCTGTGTGTCCTGTGGGAACAACCCAACTTGATCCATTAACCTGCATGATTAATTATTGAAAAATAAAATAAAATAAAAATAACAAGTACCCACACAAATATATTCAACATTCTATTTCTAATTTTCCCTCGTCTTATTCCACCAAATCTGATGAGAATAAAGTTTTTTTTCCTACTGATTTAAAAAAATTTCCTCTAAGCTATTACATGACAACTTATAAAACAATTTACAAGTTTAAACAAAGCTGCATGATTCATTAAGCAAGTCATATGATTAAAATGATAAGTGATTTTGTTAATCACCACGTAACTGATTGGAGGAATTGACCTCCGAACTAGTTTGGTGGTAACATTTTCTATAAAATAATTACCAGAACAGAATCACGGGCAGCAAGGGGAAGAATATCAGCACAAGAAACAATGCCAGGACATGCAGCTTCATGCTGAGTCTTGGCATCATCAATAACTTCATATCCTCTCAATCCAAGGTTAGCTACAACTTTTTCTGAGTGTTAGGACCGTCAATAAGGATAGAAGCATCACAACCCCGCAATGAAACAGTCATGAAAATGCATCCTCAACAATCCAGCAGCCACAGTGTGATTAGAAATGAAATGGCTTTGAACTGTTGAGCTAACAATGGATTCAACATGAGGACACGTAGTGGAATAAAACCCAACTCTTGTGCCTTTATGGCCTTGTACCAAGGAGGCACCCATGGCAAGCAAGAGAAACGTCCAAAAAATGAATAGTTGGTTGGAATTTCCACTCACCATTATGACTTAGAAAATAAAGACAACAAAAGTATTGTTTATTTCATGCAAATTTTTTTAAAGATTTGGCTTGTGAGCCCGAGTTATATATAGGCATCAGTGAAGCCAAAATTTTGGACCAAGTAAAAGAATTGACCCACTGGGTGATTTTAAGGTCACCACTCTCGAGAATCCACTATTATCAGAACAAGCAGTTATAAGTAAAAGAATTTCAGTACCTTCTACCAACCTACAGTTGAACTCTTATCCCAATACCCAATTGAACTTGTTCTATAGTGACAATCACTCCTTGTAATGCATGGCTCCTAGTACATGACTAACCAATTGCGCGGATCACAATACGCGACTTTAATCACCAACTAGAGAAGGTTATTGACTGCAAAGTTCTTCAGTTCATCCAGACGATGAAGATCAAGAAGATGCTTGGTTACAAAACCCTACGGTGCACAAACACAGCAGCTTCTTCACAAAAGAGATGAACTAGGGAAAATTCTGTTTCCGATCACAATCTGCATGAACAGACTTTGCTCAACACTTGTGCAACTTGTGTCACCTTTGACGGCCCTTAAAATAATCCTTTTATATATCTAGGGTTATGAGAAAAGAAGGCTCAAACACATAATCACGAATTGGAAGAAAAGAGAACAGAAAAATCTGTTTTTCTTAAATCTCGACAGATAGCTATCTGTCGAGCTGCTGTCGAGTCACGTGGCTAGAACAGCTCTTAAAGCTCGATAGATGCTAGCTGTCGAGCTAGCTGTCAAGTTTTAATGACAGGCACTTTCTCTGCTTGAATCTTGTACAGACTTGCATGGCTTTAACACTTAATCTTGAAACAAGGTTTCTTGAAGTATTAAACACATCCTAGATCCACCCAAATACAAGTAAAGTGCATTTTGTCAAAGGATTAGCCAATTACATAAAATAGTGACATATGTTCCTAACATGTGAAACACATATGTCCTAACAATGTCCCCCTTTGGCAATCCGAGACAAAACCACAACAAACAAATGAACATATGAGAGAAGTCATAAATCACTCAACTCATATTCACTTGTTGAATACAATAAAATCTATCCTAACACAAACTCTTGAAAAACTTTGCAAGAAGAGAGTTTATGGCAAATACACTTTGACAACCTGTATTTTTTAAACACTTTAAACAAAACTCATCAAGGCATCTTTGTATGAAACAGAAATAATAGATTGCATATAAGTAATGTGCATAAAGAGAGAAAAGAAACAACACATGTAAGAGTAGGTGAAAGAAACATACATCAACATATAAAAAAAATAAGTATAATGTATGTCAATAATGGTCACAAGACCCATGTACAAGAATAAATGTATCTAAAATAGAGAAAAGAAAAAGATACAAGTAATCCTCACTACATCCTTCAAATATCAACACTCTCCCTAACAAAATGGTCCTATACTAACTCTCCCCCTAAGTATGACCACTCTCATATCTAAAACTACTTCCCATTTTTGTCACGAGTGACAAAGGGTAAGAGTGTCAAGTAGACATCCCATCTGTACCGGAATAGCTAGCATCTTCATCATCATCATCCTATCCTCAACCTCAGAAACCTCTGGAGTAGGTGGAGGAGAAGTCTCAGAGACGAAACCACCCATGATTGCCTACTGTCGTGCAATACGGCCGACACAGATGTTCATTTGATACAGCTCAGTAGAGAGTGTATCAAGGCAAGCATCCATGTGCTGAAGCTGGGCCATGATGTCCCCGAGAATCACATCACTCACAGAAGAGAAGGGAGCGGATGTGGATGGAGCCAAACAGGTGAGAGGAGCTGTTGACCCAAACTGCCTCGACCTAAACTGCGCCTCACTCCGTTTAACGGTAGCGGCATCTATGGCACACATGTAGGTAAAGTGGTTGGACGCTGGAAAGGGAACAAAAAAGTGGCGTAAAATCTTCGTGATAGACGAAGGAAAGATAAGCTTATCACGAGTCGCCAAATCCCTATGAACATCTATGATAGAAAAAATAAAGTGAGAAGGAAAATCTATAGTAAGATGCTCAAGAAAGGACAACAAAAATCGAGCACGAGGCTCTGTGATAGAGTTATAGTGAAAAAGAGGATGGAGAACAAAAGTCATGACCATGTTCAAAAATCGAGGGCCTTTTGCAAAGCCCGAACAGTAAGTGAACTGACGGTCACCCCACTCAGAAGGGCGCTCACAAAAAGCAGAGATAAGCTCGTCTTTAGACACAGTCTTCAGACGATCACAACCAAGGTAGTCAAGAAACTCTACCCTAGGGACACCGAGCACATCTGCAACAATTTGTGGTGTGACAATAATGCGCGTACCTCGAACGCGAGAGATTAAATGAGGTACTGAATAATCGAATCCATGCATGTTGGAGTAGAACTTCTGGATCAGCATGGATGGACATGTGACTAGGACATCACATAGTGACTCCCAACCCCGATTGTGAATGACAGTGGGTAGGTCAATGCTGGCGAAGTCCGCCAAGATAACTTGGCATTCAGAATGAATGCCTCGTCGAGAAAAGTACTTCGAGAAGGCCTTTTGAGCATCCTTATCACGGAACCGAATAGATGAAGGAGTAGGATCAAACGAAGTGGATGCCCCGGAACGAAGAGGGTTTCGGGACGGAGTAGACTTGTGTTTGGGTGCCATAGACACAAACTAACGCAAACAAAAAAGAGGGGGAGAGAGAGAGACAATCAAAAAGTCCCGAAAACAATTCAAATATATCAAGATATATTGAAGGGAAAGAACGTATGCATGGGAATGCATGAACATGTGACATGCAATATAAAAAGCATCATAGGCTTAGCCCAATCCAATCCTACCAGCACACAATCAATTACACACATCTAAATGCATGATAATACTGTTATAATGCTCATGAGATGTAATGCATGAAGTTTTTTAAGATCAAATCTTTAAAACCCATCCCAAAATTTCAACAAAAACTCAACAATTTTGAAAAACCCCAAAATTTTTCAAAACCCCAAAACCTAGATCTAAATGCATGAAATGCATGAAGAATGAGATAAAAAGAGATCATACCAAGTGATTTGAAGTAAGGAAAGGCCGAAAATCACGTGAGTTTGAAGGTTTTGAGAGAGAAGTGAGTGTTTGGGAGGAAAGGAGACAGACTTGTCAAGAGAGATGGAGGAAAGGGAGAAAGAAATCGCGAACAGCGCTTAAATAGGAACCTTTTAAAGCTCGATCAATTAGGATGTGTCAAGGAGCTGTCGAGGATTAAACGCGTGTCCTAGCTATCGAGGTTCTGTCGAGGAACAATTCAACAGAAAAGTTTATAAAGAAGCTCGATTGATCCACCTAGCTATTGAGAGGTGTCAAGATTGCGATAAAAACCAGCTGAAGAGCTCGATAGATAAGCCAGGTGTCGAGAGGTGTCGTGGAGGTGTTGAGATTGCTTAAAAATAGTTTTTTAAGAATGGAAAAACACAGATATGAATGCAATTAAGCATGCAACTCAACCAAGGATCCAATCAACATTTTGAACTCTCAAAAACATCTCTTCAACAACAAATTTGTTAGGTTCTAAGGAATTGGGAACTAATGTATTAGAACTTCATTTTGTAATGTTGGCAAACCATGATCAAAATGTTTTAGTCTTGTTTAGACTTTTTAGACTTGCTCAAAGTATGTGCTTTTATGTAAAGTTGGAATTGAGTTACTACAAGATTTACTGTGTAAATTTGCCTAGCTCGATCGATCGAGAATTAGACTCGATTGATTGAAAGTCGTGCAGATTGTTTTTTCTGCAGAATTTCCAACTTAGCCCAAGCCCGTTTGAGGTGTAGGGTTTTATGTTTTGCCTTAAATATAAAAGGGAAAACCCTAGCCACGTTTTAGTGTTGCTTTTTATGCTATGTGTGTGAATCTTCTATGAGATCTAGATGTGTTTGCCTTCACATATACTTAGGGTTTCTAATCTCAAGATTGATGTCAAGAGCTTGTTGATCAATTTAGTTGCTGCTTTCAAGAGCTTAAAGATACACAAGCAGGAGTGCTTGTACTTGCTGGGAATCCAAGAAAGAAGTAATATGTGGACTCGGAGCTATCATGGGGTCGTGGTAGTAAGTTTTCTACTCGAGGTAGCAATAGGATGTTAGTGGTCCAAGTCGCTATTGTATAAACTTCAATTCTTTCATAGTGGATTCGTTTTACCTTGAGGATAGCTAGGTTAAATCCTCCCCAAGTTTTTTATCAGTTTGGTTTTTCTGGGTTATCATATTGTTGTGTTCTTTATTTTCCACACTTTACAATAATATGATATTTGTATTAACATAGATTTGATAATTTAACTAAGTAATCACTTGGCTAATTAACTAGGTTAATCTGATTGTGTTTTAAGGGGTCTAAAAACAAACAAGTGGTGTCAGAGCAGGTTGCTCTCTTATTGTAGATCTTTTGATCTAAGAGCTGATCCTTGACCCCGGTTGTCATGAAACACGGACACTCTCTTGTTATTCCACCTCACTTTGATGGGAACAACTATGTTTACTGGAAAGTAAGGATGAAAGCATTCCTGAAATCTATTGATGAGAAATTTGGAACTCCGTTAAGTATGGATGGGAGAAGCCCACTACTCCTGTTAGTGAGTGGCAAACTTCTCAGAAAGAAGCAGCCGCTTTTAATAGCAAGGTTATGAATGCTATTTTCAATGCTGTTTCTATGGAGGAATTTAAGAGAATTTCTAATGTTGAGATTGCTTATACTGCTTGGAATATCTTCCAGACTGTGCATGAAGGCACAAAGGCAGTTAAAATCAATAAGCTACAGCAATTAACAACTAGATTTGAAAGAATTAAGATGTCTGATGATGAATCTTTTGATAAATTCTATGCTAAGCTTAATGATATTGTTAATTCTGCTTATAATCTGGGTGAAATCTATGATCAATCTAAAATTGTTAGAAAGATTCTTAGATCCTTGACTGAGGATTTTAGACTTAAAGTAACTGTTATCACTGAAAGCAAGGATGTGGACTTCAATCCTATGAGTTAGACCTACCTAAGACTAGAAAATCCAAATCAATGGCTCTTAAGTCTGTTGATGATGTTGATGTGAGTGGATTTGATGATGAGCTGTCTACTACAGAGATTGCTTACCTTGCCAAGAACTTTAGAAATTTTCTTAGGAACAATAACAAAAAGGCAAGTGGTAAAAACAATGCTGAACCTAGAAATTTTAGGAGGAATGATCCCACTAAGGTTAATAACACTGAAAAAGCTAACGAGAAAGTAAGTTAACCTTCTAATAATTCTATAGGTTAACAATATTTTGGATGTCAAGGGTATGGTCATATGAAATCAGAATGTCCTACATTCTTAAGATCCAAGGGTAAGGCTATGGCTATAACCCTTAGTGATGATAAAGTTTCTGACAATGAGTCTAGTAGTGATGAGGATGGAAACTTCATGGCTTTCACAATTACTATTGTAGTTGATGAAAGTGTTGTTATTGAAGAGAACCCTTCTGATGGGGAACTCTCTGAGGATGCAGATTTACAAGAAGCTTATAATAAACTTTGCAAAGTTGCTGCAAAGGATGCTATGAGTGTTGATTCAGGCTTAAAGAAAATTGTATCTCTTGAACTTGATAAGAAAAATTTGCTTGTGAAACTGTTTGATGCTAATGAATTGTTGAATAATGTGAAAACTGAGAACATGCTTTTGCTTGATAAAATTAAGAATTTGGAACTTGAATTATCTGTTACTAGAGAACAAACTAATAGGTCTGCAAGCTCCAAATTTGATCATATGCTGAGTGTTCAAAAGTCTTTCTCAAACAAAACTGGTCTAGGTTTTGTAGAAAGCATCTCTATGCCTGAACCACATTCCACAAACTTTGTTCCTTCTTCTGAACCCCCTGTGAGTGAGGTTGTCAAACTCGTAGAAGTTACACCGCCTAGGAAAATTAGGATTGATCTTCAAGAATCTAAACCTAAAACTTCTAATCCTCGTAAGGGAAAGTTGCATGATAGACCTGCATGAATTTGTCATTTTTGTGGAAAGTCTGGGCACATTTGTCCAAACTGTTTCAAGTTGCAAGTTGCTAAGTGAGCAAATAAGCCAAAAGTTTCTGTGCCTCAAGTACAAGATCATATGGTACTTATTGGTAAATTGGTAAAGACTCTAAACCTTTATTCCAATCTTGGAGTTGGTAATCATTCTAGTGTGAATAAGAACTCCAATACTCGAGGT
The DNA here is from genome assembly GCF_001633185.2 of Quercus lobata. Classification (NCBI taxonomy): domain Eukaryota; kingdom Viridiplantae; phylum Streptophyta; class Magnoliopsida; order Fagales; family Fagaceae; genus Quercus; species Quercus lobata. The sequence continues at coordinate 20,203,733 of NC_044914.1, forward strand.
GCATCTAAAAAGTTTTGTATGCAAAAGGTTCAATCTAATTAAGTCTTTCTGACATGATCCTTGTGCTTCATCACTCTACTCCTTGTGAGCATTCTTCTTTGTTGCTTTTGTTTTCTTTTCTTTTTAAGGATTTACATTGCATAACATTCATGCATTTCATTCTAGGTTATTTTTGTTATCTCTTTTCAAAAATTAAAAAAAAATTTAAAAAAAAAAAAAAAAGGAAAAGGGAAGCAAAATGTGTTTTGCATTATTTGTCTTGGATTTGATATCAAGGTCGGCCAATTTATTTTTACATAACATGTGTATGTACCTTGTTTAGCTTTGATGAGCTTATTTTTTGCACTTTACTAGTCTGAGCTTTGCAGTGCATGTTGTGTGGGAAGATGTTTATAATTTTTGATCACATGATCTTGATCTTGAAGTCACATGCCTTTGATTGTCGGACTTGAACTTATTGAAAAAAGGTATAAATAACCATCTCACCACTATTTACTAGCCAATCATGAACACCTTAGTGCATATCGTTAGATTCTATGCTCGAAAAAGTGTAGCACATGCACAAAAAGAACATAAGGTGTAGCCTCGGTTTAAATGCTAAAATTGGTGTGTACATTATTGGGCTTTAATAACTTCACAATCAAATAAAATTGGTGTGTACATTATCATGGCTATTTTAATAAGTTTCTAATCAAATAAAATTGGTGTGTATATTATGAGGCAAAATCAAGAAACTTACATTATTGCAAACTTTTATTCTAGAAAATGTGAGAGTTATATGATGTACCTCTTTAGGTGATAATTTCTCTCAAATTTATGTAATGAATTTTGTAGAAATTGTGATTGATTTCTATTTACATGTCACCTCACATGTATCTCAACCTTTTGCTAGTTGCATACACTACACAAATTATTCTTTACTAAACTTTGTACATGTTATTGTGTGTGATTTTGGTTTGGCCAACCAAGTTTGAAAATTCCTTGAGTTTTATGTAAAACATGTTTGTTGTTTGAGAATTTAAGGATAATTGATTGAAAGCCATATTTTTGGGAAATCTAGGTTCAATACAAGTGTTTTTGAAGAGCATTCCATCCCATACTTGTGCATTTTATTCATAAAATTCAATGCTTTGAGGAGTTTTTGCAAAAAAATTGCTCTATTTTTCAAAAAATTGTGTTTTCTAGATTTTCGACCGATCGAACCTGTTTTTCGACCGATCGAAAATGCGATCAAAATTTTGGTTTGAACCTGACCGTTTCGATTGCTACTCGATTGGTTCTGGATCAATCGAAGGCATTTTCGATCGATTGAACCTAATTTTTGTTCAATCGAAAATCATATAGGGAGTTTTTTAAAAACCTTTGTTTCTCATGTGTTCATTCACTATTTCAAAAGTTTCAAAAGCTTTTCTCTCTCTCTTCGATCGATCAAGGAGTCAAAGCAATTTTTTTGTCGTTTTCCTTCGAAATTTTTGCAAGGTTTTTCTCTTCCAAGGCCAATAAGACCATATTGCCCTTCCTTTTTCATTTATTTTCAGTTTTCATACATTAATTCATGCATTGTTAGGTAATTTTCGAACCTATGCAAATTTGGGATTTTTTGATAATTTAAGCATTTTCTTTGGAAATTGATCAATGGGGTTTTGTTGTGGGACAATATAAAACTAATCTTTGTGAATTAATTTGATCAATTTGATGATTTGTGAAAAATTGGAATTTCTAGGGCTTGTATCTACCCGATTTGGGGATTTTGTTCAATTGTGCTTAATTTGATGAAATTGACTTGATAGATTAATTTATTTGATCATTATAATGTGTTATCTCTCTTTTGTAATGATCAATTGATCAATTTGTTGGGTTTTGTGAAAATAGGTTTTTCAAATTTTGGGGTTTTTGATGTAAACTCTATGCTCAAGCCAATTTTGTGATCTTAGAGTAAAATTGAACTTATTCTCACTACATTAGAGCATGCATCATATGTTGATATTGTTCATGCATCATATAGAATTGTTATTTCAATATTGTTTTGTGCTAACTTGCAATTTGCCCTTGGTTTTTTGTTTTTTTTTTTTTTTCTTCTCTTCTATGTCTGTCCTTCTACTCTTTAGCATCATGTCTAGGAAGACTAGAGCTAATAGGAAATCCACCTTTACTTCTTCCCCCACCTTTGATAGTGAGAGGTTCTTGAGTGAGAAAAACCAGGAAGTTTATGAGAAGCTGAACCTTCGTAGGAACATTTGGGCTGAGAGAAAGGTTCTATTAGACGAACTAGATGGTGAGATTAGAAGAAACTTTGACAGTCAGGGCTGGTTACCTTTGTTGGATGTTGATGATCCTCCTCCGACTACCTTGATCAGAGAGTTCTATTCAAACCTCTCTGTCCATTCCTATGATTCCAACACTCTTGTGAGAAATTGGATACGGGGTGATGAGTACACCATTACTCCATCAGTAGTGGCTGTTGCTCTTAGGGTGCCATTGGTCCAACATCCTGTTTATCTGTACGATGAGTCTCCGTCCCTTGATGACATTATGTCATTTGTTACTGGTACTACTATCTAGTGGGGTTCTGATCCTCTGATCACCTCTCACAAGTTGACCAAGATTCACTATCTTTTCTTTCAGATTTCTTGCCATTCCATCTGGCCTATCTCTCATCTGCACATCATTCCTTTGGAGAGGTGTGAGTTTTTGTATGTCCTTGTTTCTAATGCTCCTATGAGCTTTCCTTATCTTTTTATTCTTTCCTTGATTGAGGTTCATAGGAGTGGTTCTACTGCTCATGCTCTTTTCTTTTCCATTTTTATTCATCGAATTTTGTTACATCTAGGATTAGATGAGTTTCCAGCGTCTGCGCCTATTCATATTATCGCTCCTATCAATGCCACCTTTCTTAGGTAGAGGGCTGCTCAAATGAGAGTAAGCTCTAAACACCCTAGGGTTGAGTCTTCTGGTGTCGCACCTCTTCCTCCTTCTTCTACAGGTGATACTATGACTGAGGAGTCTGTTGATCCTGCTGCTTCTACTGCTATTCCCCCACCTTCTACCTCGGATGATTCAGACATTCGTCGTATGTTGGAGGCTGTCATAACCGTTCAGGCGGCTCATGGTCAGCTTTTGGTGGACATGCTTGATGAGTTTCGTGCCTTGCGAGCAAATTTGAAGCATTTTAGATGGTCACCTCCGCCATCTCCTTTTGATGATGAGTGCGTGCCCTTTGGCAATTCATCACAAAAAGGGGGGAGTACATATGTAGGGGAGATTTTATTGTTAGGGAAAGATTTTTGTGTTTTGGAGCTGTGGAGCTTTTAGATCGTATCTAGGTGCTTCATTCTGTATTTACATTTTTTGGCTCATGATGTATTTTTGTTTTTGATTGGGTTGTTCATGATAGGGGGAGATACATTGATGATATATGTTTCTTGTTTCACATTATTTATTGATTTATATTTATGAGGTTATTCATGATATATGTCTTTATTTGTTATGTTATGTGAAATCAAGAAGTTACTTTATTTTACTTGTATTTTCCACACATGCGTTTATGTGTTTGTTAAGTGTTACAGGAATATACAGGTTGATTAAGTCGTGCTGCTATCTACACTTGCAACTGATAGATGTTAGTTAGGTTGAATTTGTTGTCTTGGGCAATATTTTTGTAATGGGCTATTTTTATGTAATTTGAGCAATTTGTTTAGTTTGTGTTTTGTCACGGATTGCCAAAGGGAGAGTTTGTTAAGTTTCCTTAGGAACTAATGTATTAGAACTTCATTTTGTAATGTTGGCAAACCATGATTAAAATGTTTTAGTCTTGTTTAGACTTGCTCAAAGTATGTGCTTTTATGTAAAGTTGGAATCGAGTTACTGCAGGATTTACTGTGTAAATTTGTCTGGCTCGATCGAACGAAAATTAGACTCGATCGATCGAAAGTCGTGTAGATTGTTTTTTTTGCAGAATTTCCAACTCAGCCCAAGCCCATTTGACATATAGGGTTTTATGTTTTGCCTTAAGTATAAAAGGGAAAACCCTAGCCACGTTTTAGTGTTGCTCTGTATGCTGTGTGTGTGAATCTTCTGTAAGATCTAGAGACATACACTTAGGGTTTCCAATCTCAAGATTGATGTCAAGAGCTTGGTGATCAATTCAGTTGCTGCTTTCAAGAGCTTAAAGATACACAAGCGGGAGTGCTTGTTCTTGCTGGGAATCCAAGAAAGAAGTAATCCGTGGACTCGAATCTATCATGGGGTCATGGTAGTAAGTTTTCTACTCGAGGTAGCAATATGATGTTGGTGATCTAAGTCGCTATTGTGTAAACTTCAATTCTTTAATAGTTGATTCGTTTTACCTTGAGAATAGCTAGGTTAAATCCTCCCCAGGATTTTTACCGGTTTGGTTTTCTTGGGTTATCATATTGTTGTGTTCTTTATTTTCCTCACTTTACAATAATATGATATTTGTGTTAACCTAGATTTGATAATTTGACTAAGAAATCACTTTGCTATTTAACTAGGTTAATCTGATTGTGTTTTAAGGGATCTAAAAACAGACAAAATTTAAGCACATAGATCCCAAAAACACACACACACACACTAAACAAGTCTAACCAATTTTATATTTCAAAAACAAGTCAAGACAGTTTAGTGAGCATACATTAACACATGTAAATCTTATGATGGCCAAATCACATTGTACCTGCACATGTATCAAGAGTAGCAAAGAATATTGCATGTTGTATGTGAAAAAATTGCAAGATTGCATAAGTATCAACTAGTTATGATGATTTGAGATATTAGAAAATCACTTTAACTCACACACAATCATAACTGTTTGATGGGGACTATCACCTTCAAGGTACATCCTATAACTCCCACATCTCCTATAATACACGCTTGCAATCATATTTAAAAGCATTTTGATCTTTTTGCTTTTTGTTTTTCTTTGCATATTTTTCTTTTGAGCAAACCATGCATGGGCATATAAGAGATAGAAAAGAAATACCCAATTATGTTAAGCATTTGACATTCTAGTTTTGCTATGTCGAATCACACAAATGTCATTCATGATTGGCAGGCAACAATGGTGAGATGGTTATTTATGCCTTTCTCTTAAGATTTTCTAGTCCTTCCCTTCAAAAAAAGTGATACGAGTGTTAAGTACAAGAGATTACTTAACCTTACCCATCACAAACACGAGCCACAAAGCTCACTTGCTTAGTTGTGTATAGAGATACTTATCTAAGCTACGAAAGATACAAAGTTTAGAAAACTTTGTTTCAATGGCCATCCAAGGGACACAAGTACCAATGTACACAAAACACACACTGTTTTTGTATTTTTCTGATTTTTCAAATTTTTTTTTTATTTTCATGAAAAACAAAATAAATAAAACTGAAAATAAACAGATAAAAACATGTTAAGCAAAGCAAATCATAAAACTACACTGACTCAAAATAAAAGCAAAACACACAAGTAATGCAAAAACAAAAACAAGAAGAGAGAGAAGAAAGTGATAGAATCACTTGGAGCCATTTTCCTTCCACACCTTGGAAGAAACTTTCCTTTGAGTAAACCCTTGAACCGACAGTGAGGGGGAAGAATTAAAATCATTCAAGTTCGAAAGGAATATGAGGGCTTCGAGAAGATCTCCAAGAGGAGCAAGAAAGGATTGAAGCTAATTTTGGTTTCCCGAAACTATCATGTCGTTGCTTTGTTAAGTGGCTAACCACTTATAGCAATTTGGTCAAGTATGACCAGCAACTCCATAATGCTGACAGAGATGCTGCTTCTCCTGTTTAGGCTTTTGAGAGTTAGCCTTTTTAGCCTTAGGGTTTTTAGCTTCTTTCTTATCCTACTTAAGGGGTGCTCCTAAGATAGATTTATCCTTGTCTAAGTTCTCACTAGCTAATTTAGTTTTATCATTGTTCTCAATTTTAACATTATTAGCAAGAGTAACAAAAACAGTAGTACTAGCAGAAGCAATACTGGAAGAAGAGAAATCATACCCTAAACCTGTTCGATCAGAAGCAGATTTTTGAATACTGAGCATCTCATCAAGTTTTGCACTTAAAGTCCTCTCCAATTGAGCTCTAACTTGAAACAGCTCTGCTACAAACTTCTTGGTCTTCTCAGCCAAGATATTATTCTCAAAGCTCAGTGCTCTAATAGTCTGATTTGCTTCATCAAACTTTGTGAAAAACTCTTCACAATCAAGTTCCACATCACTGAGCTTCTTGGTGGCTAGCCTATAAAGTTTCTCATTCTTCTTAAAAAGCTTATACAGTTTCTCATAGGCTATATGGATATCATCTTGATCATCCATCATCTCGAACTTAGAATCCACCAAGTCCTCTTCTTCGTCTACATCTTCAACAATCCCCTTAGTAGGATTGACAGTGGTAGTGAAGGCATTCAGGATTTCATCATCCTCATTGTTGGAATCATCCTCAGGCTCAGTGTCATTCAAGGTAGTAGCAAGTGCCTTGCTCTTCCCAATGCTTTTCAGAAATGTAAGACACTCCTGTTTCATATGTCCAAAGCCTTGACACCCGAAGCATTTTGGTCCTGAGGGAACAGTGTACTGACTGTCATCCCTAGCATCCTTCTTCCCTTTTTCTTGGCTCTTGAACTAAGAAGAACTAGATTGCCTACAATCCTTGTCGAAGCCCATCCCATTGGCATTCTTCATGAACTTCTTGAATTACCCAGTGATGTAGGACTTCATCTTAGAATCTTCATTGTGAAGACTCATCCGTGTCATTGATCTTGGCCTTTAGTGCCATGCTCTTGCTCTTACCCGACCTACCAATCCTTGTTAACCCTAGCTCGTAGATCTGCAGATTACCAACCAGCTCTATCAAAGGAATCTTGTCAATATCCTTTGATTCCTCTATAGCAGTGATCTTGGCATGAAATCTCTCGGGTAGAGATTTGAGCACCTTTCTTGTAATCTTGGGTTCAGGAATGGTTTCCCTAAGATTAAAAGCTGAGTTCACTATATCCTTGAGCTTGGCATAAAACTCATCGAACGACTCATCATTCTCCATCTTGATTTCTTCAAAGCTTGTAGTAAGCCTCTAAAGTTTTGAATCTTTAATAGCCTTGGTTCCCTCATAGATTGTCTGGAGCATGGTCCATGCCTCCTTAGCAGTTTCAATGGAGGATATCTTCTTGAACTCCTCATTAGTGACCGTACTGAATAAGGCATTCAATGCCCTACTGTTGAAGTTTGTCGCCTTGATCTTGGCATCATCCCAATCGGCCGGTGCTTCCTTCGACTTGGTCCAACCTATCTCAATAGCTTGCCACACCTTCTCATCTAGAGACAACAAGAAAGCTCTCATGCGTACTTTCCAGTATGCATAGTTAGTACCATCAAATAATGGAGGTATGATAAGAGAATGTCCTCTATCCATGACAAACATAATCAGAGTGTGCCTGCTCTGATACCACTTGATAGGCCAAAAACGAATTAACCCCTTGTGATGAATTAATTGATTAATTAGCCAAGTTTATTAATTAATCAAATTAACATGCAAAGCGCATGGTAGCACAAAAAAATCACCAATTATACTAAGTACGCAGCGGAAATTAAATTGACATGGTAATTTGTTTACGAATGAGAAAAACCGACATAGCAAAACCCCACCGGGTGATTTTAAGGTCACCACTCCCGAGAATCCATTATTATCAAAACAAGTGGTTACAAGTAAAGGAATCTTAGTACCTTCGACCAACCTATAGTTGAACCCTTACCCCAATACCTAATTGGATTTGTTCTGTAGTGACAATCTCTCCTTGTAATGCACGACTCCTAGTACATGACTAACCAATTACGCGAATCCTAGTACGCGACTTTAATCACCAACTAGAAAAGGTTGTTGGCTGCAAAGTTCTTCAATTCATCCAAACGATGAAGATCAAGAAGATGCTTGATTACAAAACCCTACAGTGCACAAACACAGCAACTTCTTCACAAAAGAGATGAACTAGGGAAAATTCTGTCTCCGGTCACAATTTGCATGAACAAACTTTGCTTAACACTTGTGTAACTTGTGTCACCTTTGACAACCCTTAAAATAATCTTTTTATATGTCTAAGGTTGTGAGAAAAGAAAGCCTAAACACATAATCACGGATTGGAAGAAAACAAAACAGAAAAATATGTTTTTCTTAAACCTTGACAAATAGCTATCTGTCGAGCTGCTGTCAAGCCACGAGGCTAGAACATCTCTTAAAGCTTGATAGATGCTAGCTGTCAAGTTTTAATGACAGGCACTTTCTTAGCTTGAATCTTGGCAGACTTGCATGGCTTTTAACACTTGATCTTGAAATAAGGTTTCTTGAAGTATTAAACACATCCTAAATCTACTAAAATACAAGTAAAGTGCATTTTGTCAAAAGATTAATCAATTACATAAAATAGTGACATATGTTCCTAACATGTGAAACACATATGTCCTAACATATTAGTTCCTAAAGTTTATCATGTGAGCACAATTAGTCCCTTATGTTCTAAGTGAGTGCTATTGGTCCCTCAAGTTTCAATAATGAGTATTATTAGTTTTTTGTTAATAGTCATTAATGTTATTACCTATATGACTAATTGAATAATGACTTGACATATTTTTAATTGATGTGGCATTTTTTAAAATTAAAATACTATAAAATTCAATTTTATTAAACTCACTACATTTGGTGTGGCATAATTTCATATCGACAATTAAAATAATAAGTTAACAAGTCATATCGAAAATTAAAATAATAGTCATCATTTGATGACCAAAATAATGGTCATCATTTGATGACCAAGTCTTGAATATGATGCCGAAGAGATTTTGGGAGGTGGTCACTTGAATGACTTGGTGTTTTAACTTTTAAGTGATTTTAAAGATTCTAATGATGACTATCCACCCATGTCCTTGCCAGTTTCAATCTGACCTGTCAAAGCCTCCACCTCACTGCCAAAGTATCCACCACATCCTAGCCTGTGTCTAAACTGGAACTCATCATCCTGTTCTTTTTTTCTTTTTTTTCTTTTTCTTTTTTTTGAGAAGGAAGACTTTTATTGAAAGAAACTAAAGAGCGGCCAAATCAACCAAAACAAAAGGTAAAGTGTGAGATCGAACATCCTCCATCCATACAGTACAACTTGGTGATGTCAGAGCTAGCCTAGCTAAACTATGAGCAACTTTGTTACCATCTCTCCTTATGTGAGAGTATGGTAATTCTGAAAATGAACCGGCAAAGAACAACACATCGTTTATCAAATGGGCATAAGGAGCTAAACCATTATCATTACATTTTAGGGCCTTCACAACCAACACCGAGTCACCCTTAACAATAGCTCTATGGAGTCCCAATTCACTACAAAACTCCACTGCCTTACACGCTGCCATAGCTTGAACTTCCACGGGTTGGTATACCTAATCCAGCTGATGCACAAGTGACGCAATTACCTCCCCTCGACAATCTCGAACAACTACTCCTATCCCAGATTTGTTGTCTGCATTTGATAGTGCACCATCGTAATTGATCTTGTAAGTATTTGGTGCAGGTGTTGTCCAGTTTGTTTGAGGCATTGAAGTGATTCGGTTATGCTTGAGATTGCATCTTCGGATCCCGTTATAGCTCTCCTTTGCCCTACCTGGATAGCAAATCGGTCCATTGGCTTCCCATTTTCAAGAATCCAGCTACACAACTCCTTAAAATCAGCAAAATGCGTCGTTGATCGAAAATTCCATCTGTCACCTTCCCACTCCTCATCCAAGCCTGTGCAACTCCAAAGTGCATGCAAAGTATCCTCTACTTGTAAGGAGCAATAGTCACAGCTGGGTTTTGTAATATGGTTCTTCGGACCAGATTTTATTTTGTTGGTAGTGAGTTTTTACATGCACGCCACAATAGGTTCTTATATTTGTTTGGAACTTCCAGGGACCAAATGCACTTCCAAACTTTCTTATCCACCTCCAAAAGAGTGTTAACCTCTAAATGTTCCTCCGAGTCCTTAAGAAACTTATACCCAGACTTGCAATTGTACTGCCTGTCTACAGTGAATGGCCAATACAAAACATCCTCTATTTGGCTTCGAGGCAGTGGTATCTTACGAACAAGTTCCGCTTTAGCTGGTATGAACACCCCCTTGATCTTTCATCATCCCATTTACCCGTGTTATTGTCAATCAGGTAGTCCATTGTGGCATTTTCCATAGACTCTGATTGGGGAAGAGACTAATGGTGGATGCTTAATGGCCAGCTAATGATGCTACCATATTTTGATATTTTTTCCATTGCCCACCCTGAATCTAGCACCCATTTGGATCACCTCTCTCCCCTTCAAAATGCTTTTCCAAGCGTAGTGAAAATTCAAATAGTGTGTAAAACAACTATGAACGTTTAGACCCCCAATTTAAAATAACCAACACAAGCTTATAAACAAATAATATATGTGCAGAATATGAATATAAGCTAAACCCAAATAGGTAAAAAACTCTAAACGGTCAATAATCCACTAGATAATAAAGTTGGGATACATGAATAGCAGAAGACCCTCCAAGCCTAATCTGCCCAGTGCACCTAAGCCCTCCAAGCTTCTTACTCCAACCGCCAAACCTTGTCTTCTTTAGCTTACCGAATCCCGCAATAGCCCATTGCATCAACCAAAATGAATTGGTCCCTTCTGAACTGCTTCCCAAGCACCAAAATACCTCCTCACTGATATGGGTATGGAGATATAAGGATTTGGCTAAATGTACCTCTTAAGGATATGTCAATGGAGAGGGTGAGAGTAAAGGAATTTGGAGAATCAAAAGATGAAGATTGTGGATGAGCCAATCTTGTTTTTCTCTAGGATTTCTCTCTCAAAATTCTTTCCCTGGAAGCTCTCTACATTTCGTGGGTATAAGGGTATTTATAGTAGGGTGTATCAAGAATGTGAAGAGTCAATTACAACCAAATAGGGCATTCTAGCAACTCGACCTCGCGACTGGAACGTGTCACGAGTTTGAGTTGCGAGCTAACTACCTGGCCAGACTAGAAGTTTTATCCTGTAGTGCTCCAGCTAGCATGACCCTTCAGCTCCCCCTGCATACTTCACACGTGTGCCATTCTAGCAACTTGTCAGTCGCGAGATCCAGTCACAAGACTCCCTTGAATTGCAAACTTCTTGAGATTTCTTCACACTCTCTCACACACTACCCTTACATAATTCCCACCTAAATACAAGGTATCTAATTGCTAAATTACAAGCAAATTTGGAACGGAATAAAGCCAACACATGATTGAATAAAATCAACCTTACAATCTCCCCCTTTGGCTATTCCGTGACAAAACCCTAAAACGGACTCTAGACTTAACACGCGAGTTGGGAACAGTTGCCAAAACTCACTCACATCCTAATTTTAGAAACTGTGAAGCTCTTGAACCATACGAAAAAATATTTCCTAAAAACAACAACATAAGATGACCATTGCAAGCAGAAATCTTGATATGCATATTGAGCAAGCACAATGCAATCAAGTAGTAAAGATTAAAGTAATAAAGCGTGACTTGACCAAACAGGAACAATCACTATAAATAGTGATCACAATGAACATTCTCACAAGGAATGAACATCCGGACATGCAAGTTAATAAGCTCAATGCAAAGTATCATTTGTATGTCCAACACTCAACCAATATAAAAACACATGGTAATTGCATCAAGGATATAAAATCCAACAAGGGCACAAGAGTGTAGTACTAAAGAAAATGCATAACATTAACTAAAAGTAATGAGCTACAAAGCAAAGGTACAAAAATATAGTACTGAATAGAAACTGAAAAAAATCAAACCAAAGTATCAAAAGTTTTAAACAAGAGCACTGAAAGTTTCTCCCCCTCAAAATGATGTTCCCCCTCAAGAGCTACTCCTATTCCATATCTCCCCCTTTTTTACCAGAATGGCCAAAGGGCTACTGCTGCGTAGTGAAGCTGTCAAACTTTGCTGAAAGCAAATTCAGCTATTCTTGGATAGTAGTCAGCCTATCAGATTGCACATTTGGACATCTTGCAGCCTATCAATCCTCTCAAGGATGATCTGAAATGCATCTGGAGGTACAGCAGAAGATGATGACGCTCGGCTTCTTTTACCACGACTTTTGGAGCTTGAGGGTTGTCCTTCTACTTCTGTCTTGGTATCCATAGGTTCTCCTTGTGTTTGATCACCCCCCTCTTCATCACCTGGAAGACGTACTTTGATCCGTGCAATTGTTAGGGCATTTATAGCTGGAGGAGTGGGCATGAGACTGATGTCTTGAGGAATTTCCACACCTTTTGCTCGAAAGAGCCTCATGTGAAGACTAGGAAGAATCAGCTTTACCCTTGAAGTTGTCCTTGTTTCATCAGCAATTATGGAGTGGACATGAGCACTAATATCAATATAAGTATTCTCCTAATCTCTCTAAGAAAAATGGCTCTAGCATTACTGATGATGGTCATCTTCTTCACCGAATACAGGTTGAACATCATAATGTATGTAAGACATCAAAGATCCGGTGGAAAAGTCGTAGTGTTGAGACATATGCCTTCTCGAACACCACCAATATGGGATTGAACCGTTTCAATGGATAGCATTCTGTCCTTGTAGTGAGTGAAATCATGCTCTAGGTCCTCAAAACCAAGAACATTATCAATATCTTCCAAGTCAATGGTGAACTCATGGCCTCTAATCCAACAGTTGATTTCATCCTCTCGTAGAATGGCATTGGCATAGAACTCATGAATCAAGGGTTCACACACCCCAGGGAGATCACCAAGGAGTTTGTCCCAACCTCTATTTTGAAAACAACTTCGGATAAAGTAATCCTTAAAATCAGTCAAGTCCACAAAATGCTCTAGGATGATTGGAGCCTTTGCGTAGAACTGATTGTATCTTTCAAAGTGTTGGATAGAGCGGAACCGAGTATTGTACACAACATAGTAGCAAAAACATAGTAGCAAAGACTACAACACAAGGCACAACATATGGAAACACCAAAGATAAGTAATAAGTTAGTAGCAATAAAATGGACTAAGGATAAGGCCAAAGATTAAACTAAAGCATAGTTCAATAGCAACAAGACATGAGAGGGCACAAATCATCAAAGCAAAACAAAGTCTTGGCATTAAGTCCACTAGCATACCACAGTGTGTGTTATGTTAACAAATAATACCATGTACAACCTAGGGCATATTGAAAATCATATATCCAAACAAAAAATTCATAATCAGGAAGCAAGGTCATCCCTACAGACATTGTTTACCATGAAGTCCACAGTAACAAAGGAAATGTCTATGAGACATTTTACCATGAGCATGATATGCACAACACAACACAACACAAACAAGGTATAATACTCAAAAGTGAGAAGCACGCATGAAGAACATGTATTGTGAGCATTAAACAATCAAAACCAACAAAACCCATTTAACAAACTCAACAAAGATATACCTAAACCATATTCAAACATCACATTTTTCAAAACTCAAGAAAAACACAAAATCCAAGAAATCAAAGGCTTGAAACATGAAATTCTTTAGAAAATAAGAAAACCCATACCTTGTTCTTGAAGATTGGTGAAGAGATGATGAAGAAAATAGAGGTTTTGTGAGTAAACATGATGAGTTTGGAAGAGGGAGATGATGAACAGTCACAATATGCGAGGGAAAACTGAAAAGTTTTTGAAAACTATCCTAAAAATAACCTTCAAAGTGCAAAATACGCGTTTTTCGCAACTAGAATAAGCCGCGAACAAGTTGCCAATGCAAGTCGCCAAAAACTTGTGTGACAAATTTTGAAAAAATTTTCTAAGTTTTTTTGCTACTGGAAGGTCCACTTGCGAGTAAGTCACGACGGAAGTCGCCAAACATTCTGAGTAAAACTCGTGATTAGAGCTTCCACTTGTGAACTAGTTGCCAAACTAAGTCATGAAAATCCTAAAAACCCAAATTTTTGAAAAATTCTCTAAGTCTTTTTTGTGACTGGTGACCCGACTCGCCAGAGAGTTGCGAAAGCTTCTGAGTAAGCTCACAACTAGGAGCTCGCGACTAGATTGACTCGCGAGAGTGAGTCACCAAAACAGAGTTGCACAGTTTTTGAAATTTTTCAAAACAAAAACACTTTCCAAAAACAATTAAAACACGCAAAAATATTTTTGTGTTTGATCAACATATAATTGAGTATGTGCAACACATTTAAAGAAGTACAATCACACAAATGAATAAGGCATTCATTGAACATAGACATGTGTGATGTGTGTGGGTATCAAAGATGAGATAGTTCTTAGTCTAATGTGAAGTTTCAATGATCAATTCAACCAAAACATACACAATTAGCACGAGGAAATGTGACCAATCTCAATTATAGAAGAATGCATATATGACCTCCCACAAAACTTGATAACATAAACTTTGAAGCTTTTCATTTGGCTTCATACACATCATAACATTTGATCATTTTGAATCAATACATCTCATTTTGAGATCGATGCCTGAAATTTTTTATATTTCAAATTGATGAACAAGTCTTTGGCTTTTTGGGCATCATACATTTTCATATAAGTCGCTTTCCCTTTTTCCTAATCAAATACTAATATGTGCGACGGCTTTTGCAGCTCATTATCTCTTTTCATTTTGAGATTTACATTGGTTGAGCTCTTTAAGCAAACAAAAATAAAAGAGTGGGGAGATAGATAGGCACAAATCTATGCAAGTCTCAAGATCAACAAAACCATTGACTGATTATTCATGACAAGTTTGAAGATCTATTTACAACAGTCGCATAGATGTCAAGATTTTTCCCACAATGATATGAGTGCATAAAGAACAAGCTACGCTTGTAAATGCACAAAGACATTTGTACGAAGGTACAAGGCAAAATATGCATGTGACATAACATAAAAATGCTGATCAAACTTTTTGGATTTTCTACTTTTTATGTGTTTTTGGATTTTTGACACAAAAACAAGTAAAGATTAGTAAAAAAAAAGAAAGTAAAAACATTCAAAGTAAATAACAAACAAACACAAATTTTCAAACCAGGCTAGAATGATAACAAAGAGCACACAAACAATTAATGTCACATTACATAGGAAGTATTAATGCATGGACATGTTGTAATGCTTATGCATGTGTACCCTTCTTCACCCATACGACACGTGCATTTGGGATAATATCCGTAAAGGATTGGATACGATTGTTGTGACTTTCAAACCTTCTGGTGAAGCTTGTCAAACAGGTAGTGAAGGCATCAATCATCTTCATCACATCCCGCACTCTGGGATCACCTTCTTGACTTTTTGATTGCTCAGCAGTCCAATTCCTTATGTCATTTCTTGGTCCTCCTGAACTTTGAGCACTTGCATTCTTTAATGCTTTAAGCTTATGACAATTTGGTCTGATGTGTCCTTAAAGTCCATAATGATGGCAAAAATGTTTTGTTCTCGGACCTCTTTGTGATTTTGGAAGTGATTTCCCTTTAACTTTAGGTTTGACCACTGATTGGTTAGGAGGCTTTATCAAAACCCATTGGTCAGTCACATTCCTCTTCTTCTCTGCCTTTACTTTCTCAGCAATAGTGATAGCTACCATTGGTTCCTTAGCTTTCACAAACTTCATATCCTTGGATACATTAGTACTCAAATTTCTCCCTCCAGTTTATCCCAATCCACTTTTGTTTGAGAAAGGTTTTTGATGAACAAGCACTTCATCAAGCTTCTCGGAGGAAACCCGCTCTATTTTAGCATTAGCTTGAATCACCTCAAGCTCAAGGAATTTGATCTTTGAATAGGCTTCGGTTAACTCTCTGTTCAGTGTCTCAACTTCACACTTAGTCTCCTTATATTGCACTAGAAGACTTTTATAATCTTGCTCTGCTCTCTTCATTTTCTTAATGGCTGCTTTAGCCACTCTTGCATATTCACCAATCTTCTCAAGGAGCGAATTGTAGGTTTCTTGCAGTCCCACTGTTCTTTAATCTTCCTCATCATCAGATTCCTCTACTATCCCCATCGACTCCACTTCTGTGTGCTCCCCAAACTCTTCCACTAGCAAACTCAAATCATCTGAAGATTGTATGGGAGCAATGACCATGAATGCAGAGTAGTTTCCCTCTCCATCATAGCTTTCTTCTGAGTCTGAATTAAAGGAGTCTGTGTCACTAAGAGTGGTGGCATACACTTTACCCTTCTCTCTCAAATAGTTGGGACACTCCTTCTTGAGATGTCCATGACCTTTGCATTCATAGCATGTGATTCCTTGAGAGGATTGAGAGTCCTTCCCATCTTTCTTTTTGAAATCCTTTTTCTCCTTCTAGGAATTTGGGAATTTTCCTTTCTCAGCAAACTTTCCATTCTTTTTGAACTTCAAGAACTTTCGGAAGTTTTTAACAAAATATGCCACATCTTTTTCGACATCATCCGATGAGTCTTAAGCTTCCACTCTTTCATTGATTGTCTTTAGAGCAAGAGATTTGCTCTTCCTTTGTGATGGTAGAGAGAGCTCATATGTTTGAAGTGAGCCAATCAGTTCCTGAACTTTGATTTCATCAAGGTCCTTGCTCTCTTCAATGGCAGGAACCTTTGCACGGAAGCTTTCGGGTAATGATCGTAGAATATTTCTTACAATCTTGGAGTCCTCCATCTTTTCCCCCAAGTTAAATTTCCCAATTATCACCTCATTGAGCTTCCCATAAAATGAGTCGAATGACTTATCTTCAACTCTTCGAAACATGTGGTAAGCATTTGGAGCTTGGTGTCCTTCACCTTTTTGGTTCCCTCATAAGTCATTTCCAAAATTTGCCACGCCTCCTTGGCAATTGTAATGTGAGAAATCCTATGAAACTCATCTGGAGAAACACCACAGAAAATAGCATTTAGAGTCTTGCTATTAGCATTAGCTACCGCAAGTGCTGCCTTATCCCATGTGGATTTGGCAGCCTCTGGCCTAGTCCATCCTATATCTTCAGCATCCCAAACACTCTCATTAATGGAACATAGGAATGCCCTCATATGGACTTTCCAAAATGCATAGTTGCTTCCATCAAAATATGGTGGAGCATTGAGCGATTGTGATCGGTCCATCACAAAGGGGTCAAAGATCACACTCAGGTAATAAAACCAAATAAGTGTACCTGCTCTAATACCAATTGAAAGTTCAAAAAGTGTGTAAAACACCTATAAACATTTAGACCCCCAATTTAAAATAACTAACACAAGCTTATAAACAAACAATATATGTGCAGAATATGAATATAAGCTAAACCCAAATAGGTAAAACACTCTAAACCAAAACTAATCACAACCACAGTAGTAATTAAAAGGTAAAGAGTAAGGGAAGAAAGATGCAAACACAAAGGTAACACAGCGATGTGTTATTGAAGAGGAAACCGAAGTACTTGGTGAAAAACCTCTCTGCCGCCCTCCAAGTAGTCAATAATCCACTAGAGAATGAAGTTGGGATACATGAATAGTAGAAGACCCTCCAAGCCTAATCTGCCTAGTGCACCTAAGCCCTTCAAGCTTCTTGCTCCAAGCGCCGAACCTTGTCTTCTCTAACTTACTGAACCCCGCAATAGCCCATTGCATCAACCAAAATGAACTGCTCCCTTCTGAACTGCTTCCCAAGCACCAAAATACCTCCTCACTGATATGGGAATGGAGAGATAAGGATTTGGCTAAATGTACCTCTTAAGGATATGTCAATGGAAAGGGTGAGAGTAAAGGAATTTGGAGAATCAAAAGATGAAGATTGTGGATGAGTCAATCTTGTTTTTCTCTAGGGTTTCTCTCTCAAAATTCTCTCTCTGGAAGCTCTCTACATTTTGTGGGTATAAAGGTATTTATAGTAGGGTGTATCAAGAATGTGAAGAGTCAATTATAACCAAACAGGGCATTCTGGCAACTCGACCTTGCGACTAGAATGAGTCGCGAGTTTGAGTCGCGAGCTAACTACCTAGCCAAACTGGAAGTTTTGTCCTATAGTACTCCAGCTGGCGTGACCTTTCAGCTCCCCCTGCATGCTTCACACATGTGCTATTCTAGCAACTTGCCAGTCACGAGATCCAATCGCGAGACTCCCTTGAATTGCACACTTCTTGAGATTTCTTCACACTCTCTCACACACTACCCTTACATAATTTCCACCTAAATACAGGGTACCTAATTGCTAAATTACAAGCAAATTTGGCACGAAATAAAGCCAACACATGATTGAATAAAATCAACCATACAGGTAGGAACCGGTTGCCGATTCTTTTGCTTCCATGAACGAACAATGGGGAAAAATTCTTGGCTTAAAAATTCTGTAAAAGAGAGTGTCTTCATTATGTAAAAGCCGCCATGCTTGCTTGGCAAGAAGAGAGTCATTGAAAAGAGCAAGATCTCTAAATCCCAATCCTCCTTCTAGTTTTCGTTTTGTCAACTCCGACCATCGTCCTGTTCTTGATATTGCATTTTAATATACTACAACAATGATATTTGGTTTGGCAAGAGTGTTGTGTAAAGACTAAAGATATGCTTTGCTAGAGGCATTGATGAGAATTTTCTTACAGAATCCATGACTATTGGATTTCATTAAGATTAACTAGCAATTAGCCTTTTTGTAGATTATAATAATTAATTATTAGCCTAGTGAGGTTGGAATGATTTTTCTTTTTCTTTTTTTAATAGAAAAGGATAATGTCTTAAACCTTGTCTGGTTTGAGAAGCATAAATTATAATTTGACGATTTGTACTTCGATATATTTGCTATTACTTTCTATGCTTTCCAAGTAATAATGGGATGGAGATATTTGAGTACTTAGGTACTTGGTTTGGTGGAGAATCCAGATATGGATTGTTTAGTTGTTTTGGAGGACTTGCCATGGTGGATGGAAACAAAGGCAAGATGTAGGTTTGGAATGTGGCTGAGCAGCTTTGTAAGGATTTTAAGGGTCAAGAAGCGTGGAGGCTTGGACACCGACAGAGAGACCTGGGAGGACACAAATAGACTTACCTGTAGGACTTGCTCACCACCGTTCTATTTTTTTTTCTTTTTTAAATGAGTGTTTTAAGGGTTTTTTTTTTTTTTTTTTTAAAAATCTTAATGAATTCTTTATCTAAAATATGATCTGTTAATATTTTTTTAATTGTTGATGTGGCACTATGCCAAATCAATTAAAAAGATGTCATGTCACTATTCAGTTAGCCAGATAGATAATAATACTAACGATAGTTAATAAAGGACTAACAATGCTCATTATTTAAACTTGAGAGACCAATAGCACTCACTTAAAACTTAAGAGACCAATTGTGCTCACAAGGTAAACTTCAAGGACTAGTAGTGTAGTTTCACCTACATTGTTTGTTGCTATTTAAAAGAATTAATTAATGTATTATAGGGACTAAGGAAGTTCACTTTTTTCAAAGGACAGTGTAGTTTCACCTACATTGATAGCAACTTGGGATTGTTATGCCCAAAATTTGATTGGATATTAATTGAGTGTTATATGGGTGTGTGATAAGTCCTTGAATCATGTGGAAAATAATTTTTTGTTGGTCATTATAGGGACAACTTTAATATTCATTAAAGGGCTAGAGAAAAACTATTAACAAATCCAAGGGCACAATAATTTTCATAAAAAAGTTTTTCACTAAATATTAATGTGGTCTATTGTGAGCTAGGGACTGACATAACAGAAAATGAAGGGATTTATGTCCTTCTTGAGATTTAAAATATTTTCAAACAACATATATATGTATAAATTTTAAAGGGCAAAGATTTGCTACATACTGCCATACATGTCAACATATTAGAGCGACACCTGTCAAGTACTAATTTAATGAAAACTTTCATTAACCCTTAATCTTAATGTTTCGCTCACACACTCTCTCCCTATCTCACGCACGGGTAAAACCAAAAGAAAAAGAAAAATCCCTCTCTCTCTCATCAGAACCTCATCAATCCCCCCCCCCTCTATCTTTCTCTTCCTTCTCCTCCTTTAATCTTCTCAGATTACCTACCTTTAAACCTATAAATAACCACAACCACCACATGCTACGGCCGTCAATCTCACCTGACTGTGTCTTCGTCAACCCTGCCCATCCACCCCATGTCTCCTCCATTCCACTTCTTCGTCCCTTTCCCCCACTACTAGTTCCCCCCCCCCCCCTTCCCTCTCTCACTCCATTGGTGCCACCCTCAATCCTTTTATCTCTCCTTGCCATTCCTATCCCCTACCTACCTCTTATTTTCACGACATTGTCCCTAACAGTGGCAAAGACAACAACTCCAAATTTTCCAAGTATGTTTTTCATTAAAGCTAATTATTTCCTAAATTTTGTAAAACAAATTTTTGTTTCCATTTGTGATTGTGATTATTTTTGAAGTTTGAATATTTTTCTTGATGGGTGGGGTCAATGTAGACATGGTCAAGTGGCATCGGCGACCTAAGCATTTGGTGGTGGTGGTGGTTGTTTGATCAGTTTAATGATGGGTTAAGGGGGTGGGCATCTAAGAAGAATGGAGGAGGAGAGAGAGAGAGAGAGAGAGAGAGAGAGAGAGACAAATTTGTATTTTGATTTGGTTTTGTGGATGGGTATCTAAGAAGTGAGAAGAACGAAAGAGGAGGAAGAAGAAGAGAGAGAGGGATTTGTATTTGTATTTTTTATTTTGTCGTGCGTGTGATAGAAAGAGAGTGTGAGAGAACATTAAGGTTAAGAGATACCGGAAGTTTTCATTAAATTGGCACCTGACAGTTGTCCCTCTAATATTTTGACACGTATGCCAATATGCAACACTTGCTACAACTAAGTATGCAACAAATCCTTGCCTAATTTTAAAAGTTTAAATCTAAAATATTTATTATCTCATTCTCTCAAATCTCTAAGGAAAAATATTTTACTATAAGTTTGTGGCTAAATGAGTGTGACTACCATGTATTTAAGAATTTGAATTTTTTTTTTTTTTGGTCATATAATTACTCTAGTTGTGTCACTTTGTATTTGGATTTTTTTCAATATACAAATGATTTATAGTTATGTGTTTGGCATGACACATTGGCTTTTTATTGTTTGGGATCCAAAATTAAAAGTTATGGACTTTTGAATTTAGATGTTATCATATTCAGTAATTGCTCTCACACTCTTTAATGTATACTTCACACATACATATAACATCCATAATTTCACACCCAATATTCACATTTTTCAATAATGTCCACTTTTAAAACGTGAAACAGGTAATGAGTAAGAATGATATACAATAAGAAGTATGTGAGAATCATTGTGCTATCGTATTGTTTGCCTTCATCTAAATAATTGTTTCGATGCTTATTTCAATAAAAAAATTTGAATGTGTATTTGGGAGAGTATATGTTTACTTGGCAATCATACAAGAACTAATACCTATTGGTATCAACCTCACAACTCACCACATAATATTTTGGACTACTCTAGAGTCCACTCTTGCTTTGGCTTCAAACATGCTAGAATTCTCCAAATCCATATGCAACATAAGAGTCTTAAGCTAGGTGATCTCTCTTGTAATGTCAAGTTATGTTTTGTCTATACGGATTAAAAACTTGTTGAGTAAATTTAGACCCCGGTTGTTATTTATTACGCGAATTAGCCAATGGTAAGCCATGTTATTATAGGCACCAAAAATTTCACATGAAATTTCACACCCTCCACATAAAATTGTCACTCATGATATATCTCAGGTGTGAAAATTTATGTAAAACTTTCAGTGTCTATAAAGTTATTGTATAAGCTAAGGCTAACAAACACACACACAAAACAAAACAAAAACCTCAACAAGTGAGTTCCTTACGTGATTATATATTTTTATATATCATCAGGGATGGAGCTAGAACTTCGAGTTAGGAGAGATGGAATTACTATTGGCTGTGTGCAGTGGTTTCAACCTTAGATTTTGTTACTTAGCTGCTAAGGTTTTGTGTGTGTGTGTGTGTGTGTGTGTGTGTGTGTGTTGGTAAGAACAAAACTATTTTTGTTTAGAATTTTTTAGAGGGAAAAGTTATTTATTTTGGATAAAATTAGTTAATTGAGCTTAATTTTGTTTTTAGTTTTACTAGTAATTTTTGTTGTTGAGGTTTTTTTTTTGGGGGGGGCTTGTATATTTTGTTTTAAATTTTAGATTTGTGAATTTTTTTATGGTCACTAAAATGAGGAAAATGTTAGAATTACAATTTTTTTTTATATATAAATTACTGATATAATAAGTGGTTACTGTTAATTAAAAAAAAATGATGTGAGTAGTTTGCCCATATGCAAACCAATAAGAATTTGCTACTAGAACAGTTTGTAAAAATGTTATAAAAAATTTTGTGAGTATAATATTACTCTTAAAAGAATCAATGATATTATTAAAGGGAAAGAAAATGTAATTTTATAGAACAAAATTGCTAAAATTAGTACACACACACATATAATAATTTAAAAAAAAAAAAAACAATTTAGGGGGGCCATTGCCCCCCTTATTCCAAGGGTGGTTCCGTCCCTGTATATCATCAATTAATTTTGGAACATATTTTGTAAATTTCACCAAAATTGCCTATCTTTACCCCAATGTTACTCATTTTAATCATGGACTTCCCAAATTCCAAATTAAAGCTCAAACCCATCAAGAAGAGCTGGACAATGGTTTTTGTTGAAGCATCAGTCCACAACATTGGATCAGACTCAAGGATCCCTCGCCCATTTCTCAAATTTGTAAAATAAGAGGTGTCAAACCTATTAGGGCTACCGGTATCCAATGAAACTCACTTTGAATCATCTCCATTTTGTGGGCAAAGTGCTCGTAGTTGAGGAAGGAATGATGGATTGATGGCTAGGTCCACAGCTTCATTCCCTACTTTAGTAAAATTGTACATTCTGTATTGGAAGAATCGGCAAGCTGAAGTTCCTATGGTGTGTCCTCCTGTTAGAAATGAGAGAAAAAAAATGCTAGGTTATGTTGAAGTATTTGATGAAACAAAAAACAATTGTAATAAGGGTCCATAGCATAAAATTGTAAAGGGTATATCTCTCTCACTCTCTTGTGTCATTTTTGTTTTCTTTTGTAATGATTGATTATTGCTATATTAATGCTTACTGTAATATATTTTTTTCACCATCAATCCAAAACCTGAAAAAAGTGAGGAAGATAATTTAACACTTATCTCACTAATTAAGTGAGAAAGCACTCCGCAATGGGTACCATGGCTCAAAATGGAAGTTTTTTTTTTTTTTCATTTTCTTTAAGACAAAAACTAAGAGGTCCTTGTTACTAGACTAGTCCCTCATAAGTAAAGCTTAAATACAGTCTGTTAGTTACTTCTTGTTAAACAATATTACTCTCATAACAAAGGGATCTAACTGTGCATTCAGTAGTATGAAATCCAAGAGACTTTATGCTATGGACCCTTATGATGCACACTGTGCAGTCATAAGTCCTAGAGTAACTCATAAGACTTCCAAGAGCTTGTAAAACATGATTAGGGTTTTCCTTTTATACTAGGAAGTGTTAGCCTGAAACCCTAAATGTTTTTCGCCGGTTTTGGGCTTGATTTAAAATCTGTAGAACACGATTTTCGATCAGTCAAACCTATCTTTCGATCAGTCGAGCTTCACAATTACTGAACTCCTTTTTCTGCAACTTACATGTTCTTGAATCTTGACTTAAGCTAACATGAGCAATGTCTAACACCTAATCTAGACATGTTTTGATCTCGGTTTGCCAAGATACATAAATTTGGAAACTAAACATTTAATCCTAAATATTTAGAACCCAACAATCTCCCTCTTTGGCAATCTGTTACAAAACACACATAAACATGAATTGCTCAATTCAAGAACTAACCCAATTACAAGATATTGCCCTAATACAATTCTATCATAATCTACTATCTATCTGTTGCTAAAATAGGCAGCAGTTGTTGAAAGAATTAACTTGTAAATTCCTAAGACTAAAAACAAACCATAAACGCATGTATGGAAAATACAGTGTAAATCAAAAACTAAAAACTGAAATTGAATTCACAAAACATAACAGAGAATCAGACATCAAATGATAAACGTCATCAAAACCATCAATGTATTAACACAACATATCATATTTATGAAACAAGAACAAAAGAACAAAAACAAATATACATACAAAAAAAAAAAAAAAATCATCTCTTCTCTCAACTCTCAACTCTCCCCCTACCTACAAAAGCTGCATAAATTTGGTCTTCCCTAAGCACAAGAGCTCTCTTACTCTACTCCCCATTTTTGTTACGCATTGCCAAAGGCAACCATCAAGAATAAGAGGGTGGAGGAGGTGGAAAAGCACTCCTATACTCAGTAAAATCCGCTCTCAAAGCAACAACCTCGGTGATAATCTCATCCAAAAGCTGTCAATGTGCTGCTTGAGTTGTCATAAATGTCTCCATCATAGCACAAAGAGAGATAGGAGGAGAAACAATAGGCTTAGCATCACCAATCTCAACATCTACCTTATCAACACCATCCTCAGCAATAGCAACTGTACGATCAACAAGAATCTCCTCAGCAGCTAATCTCTAGTAGTAGACTCTACTCATGGTCTCTTAGATGAACCAACACTTGGTTCAACCGTCTTCTTTTGGATGAAAAATGTTTTTCAAGTCATATTCAAGAACACAACCAAATGCTGAAAAATAAAATGTCTTTTTGCATAAACATTTTACGTTGAAACAATCACAATCAGAATAGCTTCTCATCACATGGCATTTCTTAAAAAGTAAAAAATAAAATAAAATAAGCAGAAATATAAAAAAGAGAGATGTTTACAGCCATTATAATTATATTTTACTACAAAAGTATTTGAAATTAGGGTGGCTCTTGAATTTTATGACACTCGCCATGTTCTTACGAATTTGAACAAATGAAACCTAAAATAGTTCGATAAAAACATTTCATAAACAACACTTTTTTTTTTTTTTTTTTTTGAGGCATACGTAAACAACTCATGCAATAGGGTCGTCAACATTATTAATTTGGGCAAACTTTGAAATAGGCAATCCACATTGTTGATATAAGATTAAAAAATGAGCTAAAAAATAGCAATTTTTTTAAAACTGCTACGTCCACAATATTTTCACAATAAATTATAGGTAGTTAGTTGTTATTGATTCTAATTTAAGTGTACTATTGAAATTACTTTTCTACCATACTAATAACAACCTGCAACAACCTACCACATTAAATTTGTTGTGAAAATATTATGAAAATGCTATAAAGCATTTTCTCTTCATTTTTAGGATAGACGTGTACTTATAGTAGTGGCTTGTTGGTATTGCCGCCAGCAGCCCCACTCAATCGGGGGCTGCGACTTTGAAATAGGCCATCAACATAGTTTATCCTAATCCTTCTTGTCTCTTTCTTTTTAATTGTTAATAATTATGTCATTCGTTGACGTTTGACAATCCATTTTATGCAAATTGTATTGGCGATGAAGAAAAAAAATGTAAATTAATGCTATAAAGTTCTTTATTATATTTTTTGTAATTTTATATGAATTTTATTTGGTTGGATTTTGACAATTGTTTCACGAGGGCTATTTTCTCACGCGGAATAGTCCCATGCAATCCATAAAAATCATTACAAAACAAAGGTAAGCTCACTACTGCTATTAAA
Source organism: Quercus lobata (assembly GCF_001633185.2). Lineage (NCBI taxonomy): Eukaryota > Viridiplantae > Streptophyta > Magnoliopsida > Fagales > Fagaceae > Quercus > Quercus lobata. The sequence goes on from NC_044914.1 coordinate 20,229,379, forward strand.
TTTGCAGGCCATCTAATTATTCTCTAACTTTGCTATGATCAGCAAACTTTGCTTACTCTCTCTCCGAATTTTCACCTCACATGATCCTATAAATATATTAATTTTCCTCCTTCATTTTCACAATACCACAAGCAAAGCTTAGAGCTACTACAAATTTGAAAATACAAAACCTCCAATTTAGCTCAACATACTCCAATCTCTTCCTTATCCTTATCCTGTTATTGCATTAATGGAGAGAGCACGTTTGATCCAAACATCCCTTTTGGTGTTTCTCTTGCTCTCTTTGAGTGTTTCTTACGTACATTGCCAAGCCACTCGTGTTGGGTTCTACTCCAAATCATGCCCTCGAGCTGAATCCATTGTTCGCTCAACGGTTCAAGCTCATTTACAATCTAATCCCACTGTGGCTCCTGGATTGTTAAGGATGCACTTTCATGACTGTTTCGTGCAGGGTTACGATGCCTCTGTCCTTATTGATGGGCCTAACACTGAGAAAACAGCCGGACCTAACCTTGGTTTGAGAGGATATGAAGTTATTGACGATGCCAATACACAGCTTGAAGCTGCATGCCCTGGTGTTGTTTCTTGTGCTGATATACTTGCTCTAGCTGCTCGTGATTCTGTCATTCTGGTACTTGATCTCATGCTTTTATACATTCATCAGACTAATTTGTTATATATTTTACATGCTTTTTACGTGTAATTAATCATATTTTGCATTTTTCTTGCGGACAAATGGGCCAAATTGGCAGGTGCCAACCGGACGCAAAGATGGTCGGGTATCATTGGCTTCTGATACTACTTATTTGCCTGGCTTTACAGAATCCATTGATGCTCAAAAGAAGAAGTTTTCAGCGAAAGGTTTAAACGCTCGAGATCTTGTTACTCTTGTTGGTAAGCACCAACGCGTTATCATTTAATAAATCATTTTTTATATCCCTAGCTACATGTTCAAGTATGTGTTTCAGTCAAGAACTTTATACTTCAGTGAACTACAATTCAAATCCTCGTCTTTTATTATTATAGCTATAGATTTACCCAAAAAGTACGTGTCCTAGTTTATTACATTTCATCTAACTTCTATTTATTTCAATTAACTATTGACTAGGTGGCCATACTATTGGCTTGCCAGTTGTTTCAGTACAGATTGTATAACTTCACTACTACTGGAAATGGTGTCGATCCTACAATCAACCCCAGTTTCCTGTTGGAAGTATAGTTTGGAAAATTGTCCAAATTGATTAACAAAGTTACAAAGCAATATCAATAATATATCAATAAAACAAGATATGCTCAAATTAACTTATAAGCAAAATAGACATGTACAAAAGGGTATAAAATTAAGGATTAAGTAAAACTTATAGCCGAGGCACAGAACTAAATTCGCTGTCCTTAAAAAGAGATTTCACCCCCATTGGAATGAATCTGTCAGTGCAAATGGCTCAAGCAGTCACTCTCCAAGATACAATAGCAACTCTGTTAATGTGCACTCACAAACAGAGTTTCAAACTCATCACAAATGCTCAAGAGAAAATTTTCAGCAGAAAACAAAGTAGTTAGAGTAACAAAAGTAATACATGTTTTATTATTTTTAACTAATATCATATATATGCAGATTTATTTTATTTTTTTATTTTTGATAGTCATAGAGCTCTAAAAAAAGGAAGTGGCTAAAGATGATTAGAGTGAAAAAGGGAAGGCAAAAACAAATGAATTTTCTTTCCCATTAATGTCACAAGCCGCTATGTATTTTCTACAAAATATGAGAAGGTGTGGCTGACTATTTTATAAGGAAATATAAGAAGATTGAGGGTTTTGTTTGCTGCCAAAAATTCCCACGCCGGTCAAGGAAAATTCTAGAGCATGGGCTTGGGCTTTACAACAAAACATCATGGGGTTAAATTTTAAAACATACCCAACATTTCCTTCTTCAATTACGAGCACTCTGCCCACAAAATGGTGATGCCACAAGGCGTGTTAGGCTAGACACGGGTAGCCAAAACAGATTCAACTCATCTTTCTTCTCCAACTTGAGGAATGGCCGAGGAGTACATAAGTCTGATCAAAAGTTATGGACTGACGCCTCCACTAGAAGTATTGTTCAAATGCCTTCAATGTGCAATTCGGAAAGTCCATGGTGAAGATGAGCAACATTGGCCTCAAGTCTGGTACTGAAGGTGAAATTTGCAAAGTGTGTTCTAAGATTAACTGATCAAAAGGGCTCCAAGCTAAGCCACAAAGGATGATTATAGTTATTCCCCCAAAAAAAAAAAAAATGTATTCTATTTGTTCTTGAATTTTATTTCCATTTTGGTGTAAGCTCAGGAGATGAAAAACCGTATGTAATGAAACTTCTTTATTTATTGGAGTAAGCCAATAGATCAAGGGTCCTAGAGAAAGATTTTCAGTTTAATAACGAAAAGAAATGATGATGCAAAAAATCGTCAGTGAGCCGCACGGTCCTCACGTGCTCTTAAAGGAACCTGCAAAACAGAAAACACAAAGAAGACTTTACAGAGAGTACTGGTGTGGTACCGGCCAAATACCCTCCGAAGGTTAAGTTAGAAAGAGAATTTCTACAACTCTAAACTGCCAAAATTGGGGAATTATGCATACCTAAGAGAAATGGAGGTTTAGCGATTATATAGTAGTGAGTGGTGAATTGGAATCCCTTGAATGTAGGGATCTTTCCTTGCGGAAAGGGCTTGGCGCGTAGGGTTTCCAAAATTTCAGGGCCCCTTTCCTTATAAGGGAGATATAGGTGAACTATGGGTTTTATTTGGTATGGTGCACAAGGCATTTCCATGTATACGCATACGTGGGGACCATGCTAGGCCACGGTGGACCCGTCGGTTACCCCTTCCCGTCAGCCCCTAAAGGGTTCCCATCGGCTTTATAGAGGGTTTCCCGTTGGCTTCATAAAGGTGCCCGTCAAGCACCATCCATGGGGTTGTCAAGTGGGCAAGTTGTTGGCCTAGGTCCATCAGTTTTGTGGTGTTGTTGACGCCGTCAGCTTATTTGCACAACTTGTCTAGGTGTACTAAGCCTTTGTCAAAAATGCCACTATTAGCTACTCCCTACTTCGTGGTCTCGTTGGTCTCGGTTGACGGGCCGCGGAGTACATGGGTATTTATGACTATTAATTATTTTATCAAAGAGGGTGTCATTAAATGGAGTAGGCGCCCTTAAGCTTTAATGCAAGGTGACACGTGGCACTTGTTAGTTGGCCTAGTTTCTAATCAAGCGTCGCTTCATTTACCGTGCTTCCTCACCTATAAATAGTCCACCTCCCCTTCATTTGTCCTCTTTATCTTATTTTTATTCCTAGAGAAACTCAAAGATCAGAGCGCTTGTGTCCATCCGTTGTTCTCAGAGCTCGTCCTTTGAATCACTTTGTTGCTTTCGAGGAATCCGTCGCCTTGTAAGTTATTTCCTTCTCCTTTACTTCCTCTCTTTTCTTTTTAGTTTGTCGTCATCTATATTGAGACCCATCGATTAGGTTCTTAGAATCCCTTCGTCACTTGCAGGTGAATAGATGTCAGGTGGTTGTGAAGCAACGAGTAAACAGTCGTCGTCAGTCCGTGAAGGTGCGGGCTACAACGAGGTCTACCCGTTAGGTCGTTGGCCTGAAGAAGGCTTAACCTGGTCCCTAGAAAGGGAACCGTCTGCTAATGATGGGGAAGAGGAAGATTATGAAGCAGATTGGGGAGAGGACAACAAGGGAGAGGAAGGAGAGGAGAGGGAAGACGAGGAGGAAAAAGAGAGTGATGAAGGGAGTCACGAAGAAAGCAACGAGTTAATAGACCAGACAGACGAGAGAGGTAGTAGGCCTTCTATTTTACCCAAGATATGGATAATGAATGACTTCTATCTGTCCATGTCTCAAAAGGTCTTTAACACCCTTTGTGACTGTCATCAAATCCCCAACAGCATCCCCATCCGTCTGCTAGACAAGTTTAAGAGATGTTATTCGAGTAAAACGGCAGATGTGGGCATGTACGATACTATGTTCACTGTGGGGTTAAGGTTGCCATTGATGGAACTGCACTGTCAACTTGCCAACTACCTAGGCCTATCCGTCAACCAGATTGCCCCAAACACATGGAGAATTTTTGTTGGTGCTAAAGTGATATGGGGTAAGTTGGGTGGAGGAAACCGTCGGCTTATACTTGACGAGTTCTTTTATTGCTACAAGCCCCAGCAGATATCCTCATCAAAGGGTATCTACCATTTTTTAGCTAGTAAAGCCATCGCTCAAGCTTGTATCGGACATGCCAGACTCTAACAGAAATTGGAAAAATAGGTATTTTTTTGTCTAGGGGATGGATTGGGTGTGTAGGCTTGAAGAATGGGCAAGCATGCCTGACAGGTTTGATAATACGTGGGGAATTGTCAAGGAGTCTGGTGAGTCTTTGGCTTTTGTATCCATGATAGCTTTGGTTTCGTGTTTAACACTATGTTTTTCTTGTTTTTCAACCTCTATCCGTCCTGATATAACCGACAAGCAAGAAAACTTTCTGAGGAAGGTCTAGGCCATCCCCTTGGAAGAATGGAAGTGGAAGGACTCGGTGACCCTTGACACTCTCCATGCCTTCTGTGGTGGTCCGGAGCTAAGGCCTGTAGCCTGACGATTGTACACCTCTTCACGACGGTGTAAGTTCCTTCACCCATCATTACTTTTATCAAACCTTTCTTTACATCTTACTCGTCCATTTTTAATTTGTCCCGTCTTTTTCAAAGATGGAGATAGGTAGGCAGAAGGCGTTGGTGAGGCAGGATGTTGCGACACGCAAGCAGCAGGAGCAAGGTGGGTCCTCAGCGTCAGCCTCCAAGGTCGTCGCTAAGGGGTCGCTGAAAAGAAAAAATAACGGCAAAGATGACAATCCGCACAAGAAAGGGACAGAACCCCCCCCCCCCCAGTCAGTGACAAGCAACCGAAACAGCCGTCGCCCCCAAACCTAGCCATGGGGTTGGTAAAGGGTTGATGACGGGGAAGGGCCCCGTCGTTCAAGGCCCCGCCGTAGGTTGCTTACACACAAGGATCATACCATCGAGATGGTTGACTCAATCATCAATGAGACGAACTTGGATCCTTGCGCTGATTAGACCACGAAGGACTTAGGGGCGTCGGGCCTCTTCGACTTGTCCAAGGTACATTCCTCTCAAGTTATGGTTTTATGAGCTTTTTTGTTCATTCTTTTTTTTACGGACATCTTGACTCAGGCGTAGGCGCGTAAGATGGAGCTTCAAGATAGGTGCATTGCCAACGAAAGGGTGATCCATCGGTACCACAAGCGTTAAGAGATAGAAAATAAGGGGCGGGACCAGTCTAAAGAGGTCGTCCGCATTCTCAAAGAGAAGCTGACAGCTACAACTACCAAACTGAAGGAGGAATCCCATCTCTAAGAAGAAGCGAAGAAGGCGAAGGCTGATCTGAGGCTGGAGTTGATTACCCTCTGTGAACAGGTTGATAAGGCCAAGGCCAATGCCATGGCAGAATTACTATAGCGACGGATTCGACGACTGCTTAAAGCAAGTTAGGTTCGTCTACCTCGACCTTGACCTATCCAAGATCACCTTAGACGACGCAGTACTGATGACTCTTGGGGGAGATGACACCGTCAGTGAAGAACCTGACGATTCTGCCCATACAGTGGAACAAGACCCGAAGGATAACGACCTAGTCATCGCTCAGCCTGTTCTTGAAAGCCCCATCGCCCTTGTGGTCTCATTTGTCGAAGTCCCGTCTGACCAAAATATTGTGAACCCGACTGCCGTGGATGCTCCTCCGTCTTAGTTTTTTCCTTTTTTATTTAAAACTTGTATTTAAGTATTCTACCTTATTTTCATAAAATAGTGGGTGCCCCTTCGTTTTCAGGCTTTGATGTAAACATTTTGCCCTTTATGGGCTTTTATCTATTGCCTTTCTTTTTTATACCTGTCACTTATACATTTATCTTTATTGAAATTTTGAATATGCTCCTATCACATCAGTATTTTACTTAAGGTATTTCACTTAGTATTTGTACCAATTGGTATCCTTTATTTGTCAGTCCATCCCGTAAGTAGGACCTAGAGAATTTTAGGACAAGGTACCCATCGGTATCCTTGGTCATCCGTCCACCCTGTAGGTAGGACGTAGTAAAATTTTTAGGACAAGATACCTGTCGATGTCCGTGGTCATCCGTCCGCCCTGTAGGTAGGACTTTGTAAAACATTTTAGGACAAGGTACCCGTCGGTATCCTTATTCATCCGTCCACCCTACAGGTAGGACTTTGAAAAAAAAATTAGGACAAGGTACTCGTCGATATCCTTACTCATCCATCCACCCTGTAGGTAAGACCTAGTAAAATATTTTAGGACAAGGTACCCGTCAGTATCCTTACTCATCCGTCCACCTTGTAGGTAGGACTTTGTAAAAAAATTTAGGACAAGGTACCCATCGGTATCCTTGGTCATCTATCCACCATGCGGGTTGAATTTAGTAGGTTTTCAAGATAGCCATGGTCTGTTCACCTCACGGGTTGGACTTAGTAGATTTTCAAGATAGCCATAGTCCATCTACTAAGGGACTTTGGTTGATTTCATGTTACCTCTTGTTGAGGTACAAATTTTCGGGGTCCTAATCTCATTAGCCCACTCATTGAAAAATACCCATACAAACCCATAAACTATTTTGGGCCCACATAAATATTTCCTACATACTTCCCACATATTACCCAAATATTCTCCATATTATTAGCCAACTTGGGCTCCCACAAATATTTCCCATATAAGCCCTATAAATTATCTTGGGCCCTTTCACAAATATTACCCATCATATCCCGCATATTATACAATTTATCACACTACTACCAAAATTGGGCCACAAAATCATACTATCTCCACAAAAAGGCCCAAACTCATTTACCTTGTGGGCAAAACCCAAAAAATCCCAACAAAACCCTCTTACAAAGCCCATTGCTACATGACATCTCTAAAAGCTCGTTGCTACATGACACCCTAAAGCCCGTTGCTACACGGCACCTCTAAAGCCCATTGCAATAGCACCTCTAAAAGGCAAAAGGGAAAAAGCTAAACCTTAAACCTACTGACTACAGCCGCTCAACCCACATCTGCATGCTCGCATCCTCACCCTTTTTGTTTGCACCTAGGAGACCGTGCCCTAGCTCCATGCGTCCTCACTCCACATGCATACATGCAAAGGCAAAGACAAGAAACCAGCAGACAAGCAATGGAAGGAAAAGATAAAAAGAACATATAAAAGGGGCATAAAACAGATAAACATGATAGACATGGCAAGCATAGCATGTGGCAGGAGATAAGACAAGAAAGATGCACAAACAAACGAGAAAGTAGGCAAACAAACAAACAAACAAAGCAAGAAGGCAAACAAAAGGAGGTGTCCGTGAGGGACAAATGTAGGTTTGGATCGGATGTCCATAACTTTATTGTGTTGAAGCATGGATGAGACACTAGCAAGCAAGACTCATGCATAAACATGTAAACAAGCGTGTAAAGATGCGTAGAAAGCCAACGGGTGGCACAAACAAGCATGGCAAGTATATCATCACACGGAGCGGAAAAGGGAAGGGTGCACACGGAGCAACCTGACATGGCCTCCTAGGCGTCGGATGCAACCACACAACCACATACCCGCTAAGGGCGTCAAGCGTGGCAAAGCCTAGAATAAGAGAGGCTAACACGAGCATAAATCATAGAAGCAAGCAAGCATAGACATGCAAAATGGGTGGTCCAAACCCTTTGATGTAGGCCAAGGTGTATGGACAATGACAAAGACCATAGGGTCTAGATCGGATCCAAACCAATAGGCCAAAATGCCAAAAAGAAAGATAACGTGACAAAAGGGCTACAATAGCACATGGCATGACAAACATATCCTAGGTCTAGGCACACAAACATGGCATGGAGAGCACAAGCACATGGAGCATAGCATAAAACATGTAGAGAATGTAGATCCAAGCACATAGGCATGTGAAAACATAGATCTAGACATATAGGCATAGAAACATGCATGTAAACATGTAGAAACTTAACACATAAACATGGAAGAACATGAATCCAAGCATATAAGTATGTGAAGGCAAGGATCTAACCATATATCATGAAAATAAATACATTAAACACATAGATCCAAGCAAGACATAGCCAACAAAATCATAAAAACATGTGAACATGTAACCCTAACGACAACACAAAGCAAAGAGAGGAACAAAACAAATGAAACATGGTATAAAACCCTAGGCATGTAGATTTAAACATATAAGCATGTAGAAACATAGATCTTGATAGGCCAAGAATGTATTGACCCCTTATGATAAATTAATTGATTAATTAGCCAAGTTTATTAATTAATCAAATTAACATGCAAGATGTGTGGTAGCACAAACAAATCACTAAATAACTAAATATGCAGCGGAAAATAAATTGACACGGTGATTTATTTACGAACGGGGAAAACTTACATGGCAAAAACCCCACTGGGTGATTTTAAGATCACCACTCCCGAGAATCCACTATTGTCAAAACAAGCGGTTACAAGTTGAAAGCTCGAAAATGTGTTAAAAACACAAGAGCTGTTTAGACCCCCAATAAAAAATTACAGCTAGATTGCTTTTACTCTAACTTATCTAAGTGCAGAAACAAGAGTAAATGAAGCGCAATAAACCGATACTACTTTAGTGCATAAACATGAACAACAAACATTAAAAGTAAAGCACAAGAGTAAGGGAAGGGAAAATGCAAATACAAGATAACACGCCGATGTATTATCGAAGAGGGAACCGAAGAACTTGACGAAAAACCTCTCCGCCCCTCCAAGCGGTAATTGATCCACTTGACAATCAGTTGAGATACATGGGTTAGCAAGAGACTCTCCAAGCCTAATCTACCCAATGTACCTAAGCCCTCCAAACTCCTACTCCAACAAAGCTCCTACTCCAACAAAGCTCCTACTCGAACAAAGCTTCTCGGAACCGTGTCTTGCCTAGCTTTCCGGATCCCGCAATACGCCCGATTGCATCCACCAAGCCTCACCGACTTCTTTTGGCAATTCCTCAAAGCTTCCCAAGCTCCAAAATACTCTCGACACTCTGAAAAGGTGTGGGTTGTGTTTGGGTACAAATCTCCTCTCAAGTTATGACAATGGAAGAGGGAAGGAGAAGTGGCTACAATAATTTCTCACTAAGGATGAGTAGCTCTCTCTCTCTAAAAGATGGGTGCGTGTGTTGTAAAAAACCTATCTAGAGTTTTTCTCTCTAAATAGCCTCCTATATATTTGTGGGTAATGAGGGTATATATAGTATGAGTGAAGGGTAGGGAAGTCACACTTAAAAATCCTTCAAGCAGTATGTTTCGCGACTACCTCACGGAAAGGCCTCACCCGCGAGACACTCGCAAAAACGACAGCCTAGCACGACTCTTCAGCTTCCATTCATGTTTTCCTCACATGCCCTTTTCGCAAGAACCCTTCTCGCGAACTTCTCGCGAGCTAGTCGCGAAATGCACTGATTTTCAATTAAGCTTGAGTTTTCACCAACTTAATATTAAACCCAATACAATAAAATTCTACAAAATACAAGTAAATAAATTAAAGCAATTACAACACTTTTTGTCATGGAATAAAGCCAATATAAAACATAATTGTAAATCATAACTTTACATAAGTAAAGGAATTCCAGTACCTTATACCAACCTACAGTTGAACCCTTACCCCAATACCCAGTTGGACTTGTTCTGTAGTGACAATCTCTCTTTTTCAATGCATGAGTCTCAGTATGTGACTAACCAATTACGCGTATCTCAGTACGCAACTTAATCACTAACTTGAGAAAGATGTTTGCTGCAAAGTTTTTCAGTTCATCACACGATGAAGATCAAGAAGCTCCTTGGTCACAAAACCCTAAGGTATACAAACACAGCAACTTCTTCAAGAGAAAGATGAACTGGGGCATATGTCTCCGGTTTACAATATGCTTGTGAAAAACTTTTGCACTAAGTTGCAACAGTTGTGACGGCCCTTAAAACAATCCTTATATATGTTTAGGGTTGTGAGAAAAGAAGGCCTAAACACATACTCATGGATTGAATGAAAAACAGCTCTAAAAAACTGAGTTTCGTAAATCTCGACAGATAGGGTATCTATCGAGCTAGCTGTTGAGCTTCGGGCTTCACAACTTTTTAAACCTCAATAGATGCTAGCTGTCGAGTTTTAAAATCCTGCACTTTCTCACTTGATTCTTGGACAAACTTTCATGGCTTTAACACTTGAACTTGAAACTTTGTTTCTTGAAGCATTAAACACATCCTAGATCTACCCAATTACAAGTAAAGTGGGTTTTGTCAAAGGATTAGTCAATTACATAAACTATTGACATATGTTCCTAACATCAAATCACATATGTCCTAATAGATCTAAGCACAAAACATGGCCTAAAAGCACAAGAACATGTAGATCAGGAAAAATAACCATTTGAACAAGCATAAAAGAACATGGATCTAAGCTAAAAACATGCTAGAAACAAGATAAAGCAAGAAACATGTCAAAGAAAGCAATAAAACATATTATTATGGCAAAAAGAGCAAGAACATGCTAGGAAAAAGATTTAGAAGGTTAGGGGTGTGGATGATAGCTAAAAAGCTAAATCCACACCCCTAAAACCCCAATCCAAGATGTAGAACCAAGGAAAGGAAGATAGGGTTCAAAAATAATACCATGTGTCCTTGGTGGAGATGCAAGAATCAAGAAACTTTGATGTGATTTTTGGAGTGTTTTTTGCTGTTTTTTGCTGTTTGGAAGAGAAACCATAGATAGAAGCTAGGCCGAAGGTAAAATTTCAGAAAAATCTATCCTCCTCCGTCTAGAGCGTGCCTGGGGAAATTCATAGCCCCAGGCGCGAAAATCGAGGCGACGGCCATTGTAAGGCCACTAGCCTCAAACCCCACCTGATCGAGCTGATCATGACTCCTTTGGATAGGTCTTAATTTTTGATTTCTAAAAAGGTATGGAACTCAAAAATCCATCAGTCAGATTAAAAGTTTTGGCCCTTGGAAGTTTACGGTGCATCGATTAGTGCGTTAACCCAGTTTTCATGATATTTCAGCCGTTCTAACTCCGATTTCGACCCATGAATAGTCATTGGAATAGAAATTTGATAATCTTCTCAATGACATTGGTTTCAACCTGTTCCGACAGCCGGATCAAAATTAGGGTTTTTTGGCCCATCATGAGTCAACTTCAGGTCAAACTTGGTCAAAGCGGCTAAAAATCTTCGAGAAGCTCAGGTTTAATTAAAAAATATGAAAGGTATTATTTTGTGTAGATTTTTACTTTGTTTGACCTTTGGTCAACCCTAGGTTGACTAGGGGCATTTTAGTCATTTTAGCTGGAAAAGGCACTTTGGGTGCTCTAGTGTTTGAACAGGTTATGCCACATCATTCTGGATTTTCTCACGACCCCATGGAGAGAAAATGATATTTTTGGGTTTTTTAGGGTCCGGCACGTAAATCGAGGGCGGACAAAATACAGTATCAATAGTGTCAAATTTCAGCACAACTAGACAGTTAAGGGCCCATTACTATCAGTTACAACTTGTCAAATCAAATCAAAAAAGGACACGTGTCCAGCAGGGGTTAAACCCTTCCCTTCCTTGCCAAGCTGATTTTCATTATTTCTCATGTGACATAAAGCTAAGATGACATGACATAAAGCTGGGGAGGGCATCTTCCCTTTCTTCTCCAACCTATTCGATCAAGGACTAAAGGTAACCATAACCAGACCATGAAAGCTTCTGGAATAGCTTGAAAACAGTTCATTATCATGGCAAAAACGTGTACTTTCTGGTTCATGGACCAAGCACATGAACCCAAATGGGAAAACTTAGGGAAATGTGGTTTGGAAGGCACCAAAGGGATCTCTAGCAGAGTTTCCAGCAAAGGGCTCCAAGATTGACACCTGGCTTGGGGTGATACAATCCGCCTTAGGGAGCTCTGATTCTAGCAGCAGCGAAACCCAGATCATTAGCCTAATACATGTTGTAATCCCATCAGCTGAGGGCAATCAGCATTTAGTGCTAAGTCAGAACTCCAGCTGCCATTACCCAAAACAGCAAAGAACATTCTAAAGTTGAACTTACCACTCTTGGTCAAATCCTAGGAACGATTCTCCAAGGATTTTTTGAAGCTTGAGGATGATTTAACAGATATTATTTGTTAATTATCCCCTCAAACTCAACTATAAATGGAACTCTCCACTAATCCTTCAACACACACCAATAGATACACTAAAAGAGAAGAACTCTTCCATAAATTTCTCTGTTTTCTTCCTCTCTAATCTTCTTTAAACTCTTAGTGAGGTTCTGAGTCTTTGAGTTCTTAGTTTCAAACTTAGGAACTAAGTTCCTTAGCCCCTAGTTCACAAATACCCCTCACACCCCTGCCTATAAGCTCTTATTCATCCCCAGCAGCAAGCCCTGGTAACTTTACTAAACACTCTCTCTCACTACTCATACTACCCAAAAATGAACCTCACTACTCACTACATGTACTATATCCATAAGCATACCCTAACATCTAATGATCTTGCTGCACTAGCTGGAATCTCTCTCTCTCTCCCTTCTTCTCACACTAAGTCTCCTCATCATTTGTTATAATGGAGTCCATGGTATTTGTTTATTCATTTACTATTGAAGGTTATGATGTAATTGTTACTATAGAATTTTTCCCTCATGTTATTGTATTAGAGGACTCTTCTCCAGAACCAGAGAATTATGATTTTGAAGATGCAAATACTTTCCCTAATCTATAAAATAATTAACGACTAGAAGTTCATTCTGCTTTGTTTCATTTTACCGATGGAATGCTTTACTGCTGGAATATTTACTACTGGATTATTTTACTACTGGGCTATTTCTTTATTGCAGTATGCTTTTTATTGTGTTGACGTGTCTGTTGTAGGAAGTTTTTTTGGGCCATCCCATAGCCCTTGTCAACCTCATCCTAGGCCCAAGGCATAAAATAAGGCGAATTCTTTAAATCTTCACCGATAGCCTTTGGATCGTGCTTCAAGCCCATTGTTGAGTTTCGATCTAGGCCCTCAACCCAACACAAATCTCATTTGTCGGAAGGAACACTTTTCCGCCCCCAACACCTCTTAGGTTCCTTGATCCGTTTACTAAAGGACAGATAAATTTTACCTCTTAGGTTCCTTGATCCGTTTACTAAAGGACAGATAAATTTCAAGTTACCTCTTGGGTTCCTTGATCTATCCGCTAAGGGACAGACATACCCACACCTTTGTTGAAAAGTATACATTTGCACAGTGTTGCTGAATAACTCCTCTTATTATGGTAAAACAAATGCATAAACCACATATTTTCTGAAAACTACATTAAAATTGTCTCTTGGCCAAAAAATACTATAAATAAAGATAAAAGATAGACTGTTAGTGAGGAATGGTAGTCTATATACTATATCGTCTATTGGTAATATTTCTTTAGGTGCTCAGTGTTCCATAGGTGATGCAGTTTTTTACCATCAAGTGTTTCCAGGTGATAGGTGCACTTCCTTTGCCACGAAGTGATTCTGTAGGGTCCTTTCCAATTGGGCCCTAAATTTCCTTAGGAGGGATCTCTTGTTGTGCTCATCACCTTTCTCAGGACTAGGTCTCCAACTTGAAAGTCCCTATGCCTGACTCTGGAATTGTAGCACTTGGCCATGAAGTCTTGGTATCGTGCCAACCTTTGTTTGGCTGTTGCTCTAACTTCATCCACTAGGTCCAGTTGTAGGTGCATGGCCATCATCATTCCTATTTTCATCATGAGTCTCCACTCTGAAGCTTATGAGTCCAATCTCAGCAAGGATAACAGCTTCGCTCCCGTATGCTAGCCGAAAGGGTGTTTCCCTTGTAGGTGTTCTTGCTGTAGTCCGATATGCCCATAGTACACTTGGCAGCTCATCTAGCCATATACCCTTTGCCCCCTTGAGCTGAGTCTTGATGATTTTGAGCAAGAATTGGTTTGTGACCTTAACTTGTCCGTTGGCCTGAAGGTGGGCGGGTGAGGAGTAATGGTTCCTGGTTCCCAATTGTGAGCAAAAATCCATAAATGACTCATTGTTGAACTATTTTCCGTTGTCCAAGACTAAGACTCTAGGGATTCTGTACCTGTAGATAATGTTTCTCCAGACAAAGCTTCGTACGTTTTTCTCCATGATGGTGGCTAGTGCCTTAGTTTCCACCCATTTGGTAAAGTAGTCTATACCGACCACCAGGAACTTAAGTTGCCTTATTGCAGTTGGGAATAGGCCCATGATGTCCAGTCCCCACTGAGCAAAATGCCACAAGGCCGTCATCAAAGTGAGCTCTTCTATTGGCTATCTAATGATGTTGCTGAACCTTTGACATTTGTCACAAGCTTTAACATAAGCCTGGGCATCCTTCTGCATGGCAGGCTAGTAGTATCCTGCTCGGATCAGCTTGTGTACTAACAACCGTGATCTCGAATGGTTCCTGCAGACTCCTTCGTGAACTTCCCTCATGACGTAATCTGCTTCCTCGGTGGCTAGGCATCTCAGGTACGGTCAGGAGAATCCTCTTTTATACAGAATGTCTTTTATTAGGACGAATCGTGCCGCTGGACCTTCAATTTCCTTACGGCTTCTTTACCGTCGGGTAGTGTGCCGTCTCTCAAAAACGAGACTATTGGTGTGGTCCAGTTGCCTTCTAAAACTATTTCCTGCACAACCATGCCATCTATCACGGGCAAAAGTTGAACAAAAGAAGGTACCTTACTAGAGATGAGCATGTGTTCTACTAATGCAGCTTTGGCAAGACAGTCTGCTTGCTCATTCTCTTCCCTTGGGATTCGGACAAACTTGGCCTAATGGTCATCCTCTACCCGCTTCCTTACTCGCTCCAAGCACTTCTTCATCCAGTCGCCTTTGCACTCATAGTGACCGTTCACCTGGCTCATGACTACCTAAGAGTCGTAATAAACAATCACACTTGTGGCCCCTGCTACTTTATCAAGGTCAAGCCCTGCCACTAAGGCCTCGTACTCCACCTCATTGTTAGTTGTAGGGAAGTTGAGACAAACCATGCACTTGATCTTGTCCCCTTCTAGAGAGTGGATCACTATTCCTGCACTGCCAACCTGCCTGTTGGATGATCTTTCCTTATGGATACTCCATTGAGGATGCTCCTCTACGCCCTAGCCTTCCATATTGGTGAATTTCACCAATGAAGTCAGCAACTACCTGTCCCTTCACTACAGTGTGCGGGTGATATTGTATGTCGAATTTGCTCAACTCGATCGCCCATAGCGTCATCCATCCGGCGGCT